>NC_086448.1:827126455-827797454 GCF_028390025.1 Pseudophryne corroboree | reverse complement strand
TAGGGTGTAATAGATGTATTATGGTCACGGCCAGTGGTCAGGTCATGTTGGGGGTGTAGTGTCCTATGTCTGTATAGGGTGTAATAGATGTATTTTGGTCATGGCCAGTGGTCAGGTCATGTTGGGGGTGTAGTGTCCTATGTCTGTATAGGGTGTAATGGATGTATTATGGTCATGGCCAGTGGTCAGGTCATGTTGGGGGGTGTAGTGTCGTATGTCTGTATAGCGTGTAATAGATGTATTATGGTCATGGCCAGTGGTCAGGTCATGTTGGGGGTGTAGTGTCCTATGTCTGTATAGAGTGTAATAGATGTATTATGGTCATGGCCAGTGGTCAGGTCATGTTGGGGTGTAGTGTCCTATGTCTGTATAGAGTGTAATAGATGTATTATGGTCATGGCCAGTGGTCAGGTCATGTTGGAGGTGTAGTGTCCTATGTCTGTATAGGATGTAATATATGTATTATGGTCATGGCCAGTGGTCAGGTCATGTTGGGGGTGTAGTGTCCTATGTCTGTATAGAGTGTAATAGATGTATTATGGTCATGGCCAGTGGTCAGGTCATGTTGGGGGTGTAGTGTCCTATGTCTGTATAGGGTGTAATAGATGTATTATGGTCATGGCCAGCGGTCAGGTCATGTTGGGGGTGTAGTGTCCTATGTCTGTATAGGGTGTAATAGATATATTATGGTCATGTCCAGTGGACAGGTCATGTTGGGGTGTAGTGTCCTATGTCTGTATATGGTGTAATAGATGTATTATGGTCATGGCCAGTGGTCAGGTCATGTTGGGGGTGTAGTGTCCTATGTCTGTATAGAGTGTAATAGATGTATTATGGTCATGTCCAGTGGTCAGTTCATGTTGGTGGTGTAGTGTCCTATGTCTGTATAGGGTGTAATAGATGTATTATGGTCATGGCCAGTGGTCAGATCATGTTGTGGGTGTAGTGTCCTATGTCTGTATAGGGTGTAATAGATGTATTATGGTCATGTCCAGCGGTCAGGTCATGTAGGGGTGTAGTGTCCTATGTCTGTATAGAGTGTAATAGATGTATTATGGTCATGGCCAGTGGTCACGTCATATTGGGGTGTAGTGTCCTATGTCTGTATAGGGTGTAATAGATGTATTATGGTCACGTCCAGCGGTCAGGTCATGTTGGGGTGTAGTGTCCTATGTCTGTATAGGGTGTAATAGATGTATTATGGTCATGTCCAGCGGTCAGGTCATGTTGGGGTGTAGTGTCCTATGTCTGTATAGGGTGTAATAGATGTATTATGGTCATGTCCAGTGGTCAGGTCATGTTGGGGGGTGTAGTGTCGTATGTCTGTATAGCGTGTAATAGATGTATTATGGTCATGGCCAGTGGTCAGGTCATGTTGGGGTGTAGTGTCCTATGTCTGTATAGGGTGTAATAGATGTATTATGGTCATGGCCAGTGGTCAGGTCATGTTGGGGGTGTAGTGTCCTATGTCTGTATAGGGTGTAATAGATGTATTATGGTCATGGCCAGTGGTCAGGTCATGTTGGGGGGTGTAGTGTCGTATGTCTGTATAGCGTGTAATAGATGTATTATGGTCATGGCCAGTGGTCAGGTCATGTTGGGGGTGTAGTGTCCTATGTCTGTATAGAGTGTAATAGATGTATTATGGTCATGGCCAGTGGTCAGGTCATGTTGGAGGTGTAGTGTCCTATGTCTGTATAGGATGTAATATATGTATTATGGTCATGGCCAGTGGTCAGGTCATGTTGGGGGTGTAGTGTCCTATGTCTGTATAGAGTGTAATAGATGTATTATGGTCATGGCCAGTGGTCAGGTCATGTTGGGGGTGTAGTGTCCTATGTCTGTATAGGGTGTAATAGATGTATTATGGTCATGGCCAGCGGTCAGGTCATGTTGGGGGTGTAGTGTCCTATGTCTGTATAGGGTGTAATAGATATATTATGGTCATGTCCAGTGGTCAGGTCATGTTGGGGTGTAGTGTCCTATGTCTGTATATGGTGTAATAGATGTATTATGGTCATGGCCAGTGGTCAGGTCATGTTGGGGGTGTAGTGTCCTATGTCTGTATAGAGTGTAATAGATGTAATATGGTCATGTCCAGTGGTCAGGTCATGTTGGTGGTGTAGTGTCCTATGTCTGTATAGGGTGTAATAGATGTATTATGGTCATGGCCAGCGGTCAGGTCATGTTGGGGATGTAGTGTCCTATGTCTGTATAGGGTGTAATAGATGTATTATGGTCATGGCCAGTGGTCAGATCATGTTGTGGGTGTAGTGTCCTATGTCTGTATAGGGTGTAATAGATGTATTATGGTCATGTCCAGCGGTCAGGTCATGTTGGGGTGTAGTGTCCTATGTCTGTATAGAGTGTAATAGATGTATTATGGTCATGGCCAGTGGTCACGTCATATTGGGGTGTAGTGTCCTATGTCTGTATAGGGTGTAATAGATGTATTATGGTCATGGCCAGGGGTCAGGTCATGTTGGGGGTGTATTGTCCTATGTCTGTATAGGGTGTAATAGATGTATTATGGTCATGGCCAGTGGTCAGGTCATGTTGGGGTGTAGTGTCCTATGTCTGTATAGGGTGTAATAGATGTATTATGGTCACGTCCAGCGGTCAGGTCATGTTGGGGTGTAGTGTCCTATGTCTGTATAGGGTGTAATAGATGTATTATGATCATGTCCAGCGGTCAGGTCATGTTGGGGTGTAGTGTCCTATGTCTGTATAGGGTGTAATAGATGTATTATGGTCATGTCCAGTGGTCAGGTCATGTTGGGGGTGTAGTGTCCTATGTCTGTATAGGGTGTAATAGATGTGTTATGGTCATGGCCAGTGGTCAGGTCATGTTGGGGTGTAGTGTCCTATGTCTGTATAGGGTGTAATAGATGTATTATGGTCATGTCCAGTGGTCAGGTCATGTTGGGGTGTAGTGTCCTATGTCTGTATAGGGTGTAATAGATGTATTATGGTATTGGCCAGTGGTCAGGTCATGTTGGGATGTATTGTCCTATGTCTGTATAGGGTGTAATAGATGTATTATGGTCATGGCCAGTGGTCAGGTCATGTTGGGGGTGTAGTGTCCTATGTCTGTATAGGGTGTAATAGATGTATTATGGTCATGGCCAGTGGTCAGGTCATGTTGGGGTGTAGTGTCCTATGTCTGTATAGGGTGTAATAGATATATTATGGTCATGTCCAGTGGTCAGGTCATGTTGGGGTGTAGTATCCTATGTCTGTATAGGGTGTAATAGATGTATTATGATCATGGCCAGTGGTCAGGTCATGTTGGGGTGTAGTGTCCTATGTCTGTATAGGATGTATTAGATGTATTATGGTCATGTCCAGTGGTCAGGTCATGTTGGGGTGTAGTGTCCTATGTATGTATAGGGTGTAATAGATTTATTATGGTCATGGCCAGTGGTCAGGTCATGTTGGGGGTGTAGTGTCCTATGTCTGTATAGGGTTTAATAGATGTATTATGGTCATGGCCAGTGGTCTGGTCATGTTGGAGGTGTAGTGTCCTATGTCTGTATAGGGTGTAATAGATGTATTATGGTCACGGCCAGTGGTCAGGTCATGTTGGGGGTGTAGTGTTCTATGTCTGTATAGGGTGTAATAGATGTATTATGGTCATGGTCAGTGGTCAGGTCATGTTGGGGGTGTATTGTCCTATGTCTGTATAGGGTGTAATAGATGTATTATGGTCATGGCCAGCGGTCAGGTCATGTTGGGGTGTAGTGTCCTATGTCTATATAGGGTGTAATAGATGTATTATGGCCATGGCCAGTGGTCAGGTCATGTTGGGGTGTAGTGTCCTATGTCTGTATAGGGTGTAATAGATGTATTATAGTCATGTCCAGTGGTCAGGTCATGTTGGGATGTAGTGTCCTATGTCTGTGTAGGGTGTAATAGATGTATTATGGTCATGTCCAGTGGTCAGGTCATGTTGGGGTTTAGTGTCCTATATCTGTATAGGGTGTAATAGATGTATTATGGTCATGGTCAGGTTATGTTGGGGGTGTAGTGTCCTATGTCTGTATAGGGTGTAATAGATGTATTATGGTCATGGCCAGTGGTCAGGTCATGTTGGAGGTGTAGTGTCCTATGTCTGTATAGGGTGTAATAGATGTATTATGGTCACGGCCAGTGGTCAGGTCATGTTGGGGGTGTAGTGTCCTATGTCTGTATAGGGTGTAATAGATGTATTTTGGTCATGGCCAGTGGTCAGGTCATGTTGGGGTGTAGTGTCCTATGTCTATATAGGGTGTAATAGATATATTATGGCCATGTCCAGTGGTCAGGTCATGTTGGGGGTGTAGTGTCCTATGTCTGTATAGGGTGTAATAGATGTATTATGGCCATGTCCAGTGGTCAGGTCATGTTGGGGTGTAGTATCCTTTGTCTGTATAGGATGTATTAGATGTATTATGGTCATGTCCAGTGGTCAGGTCATGTTGGGGTGTAGTGTCCTATGTCTGTATAGGGTGTAATAGATTTATTATGGTCATGGCCAGTGGTCAGGTCATATTGGGGTGTAGTGTCCTATGTCTGTATAGGGTGTAATAGATGTATTATGGTCATGTCCAGCGGTCAGGTCATGTTGGGGATGTAGTGTCCTGTGTCTGTATAGGGTGTAATAGATGTATTATGGTCATGGCCAGTGGTCAGGTCATGTTGGGGGTGTAGTGTCCTATGTCTGTATAGGGTGTAATAGATGTATTATGGTCATGGCCAGTGGTCAGGTCATGTTGTGGGTGTAGTGTCCTATGTCTGTATAGGGTGTAATAGATGTATTATGGTCATGGCCAGTGGCCAGGTCATGTTGGGGTGTAGTGTCCTATGTATGTATAGGGTGTAATAGATTTATTATGATCATGGCCAGTGGTCAGGTCATATTGGGGTGTAGTGTCCTATGTCTGTATAGGGTGTAATAGATGTATTATGGTCATGTCCAGCGGTCAGGTCATGTTGGGGATGTAGTGTCCTGTGTCTGTATAGGGTGTAATAGATGTATTATGGTCATGGCCAGTGGTCAGGTCATGTTGGGGGTGTAGTGTCCTATGTCTGTATAGGGTGTAATAGATGTATTATGGTCACGGCCAGTGGTCAGGTCATGTTGGGGGTGTAGTGTTCTATGTCTGTATAGGGTGTAATAGATGTATTATGGTCATGGTCAGTGGTCAGGTCATGTTGGGGGTGTATTGTCCTATGTCTGTATAGGGTGTAATAGATGTATTATGGTCATGTATTATGGTCATGGCCAGCGGTCAGGTCATGTTGGGGTGTAGTGTCCTATGTCTATATAGGGTGTAATAGATGTATTATGGCCATGTCCAGTGGTCAGGTCATGTTGGGGTTTAGTGTCCTATATCTGTATAGGGTGTAATAGATGTATTATGGTCATGGTCAGGTCATGTTGGAGGTGTAGTGTCCTATGTCTGTATAGGGTGTAATAGATGTATTATGGTCATGGCCAGTGGTCAGGTCATGTTGGGGGTGTAGTGTCCTATGTCTGTATAGGGTGTAATAGATGTATTATGGTCATGGCCAGTGGTCAGGTCATGTTGGAGGTGTAGTGTCCTATGTCTGTATAGGGTGTAATAGATGTATTATGGTCACGGCCAGTGGTCAGGTCATGTTGGGGGTGTAGTGTCCTATGTCTGTATAGGGTGTAATAGATGTATTATGGTCATGGCCAGTGGTCAGGTCATGTTGGGGTGTAGTGTCCTATGTCTATATAGGGTGTAATAGATATATTATGGCCATGTCCAGTGGTCAGGTCATGTTGGGGTTTAGTGTCCTATATCTGTATAGGGTGTAATAGATGTATTATGGTCATGGTCATGTCATGTTGGAGGTGTAGTGTCCTATGTCTGTATAGGGTGTAATAGATGTATTATTGTCATGGCCAGTGGTCAGGTCATGTTGGGGGTGTAGTATCCTATGTCTGTATAGGGTGTAATAGATGTGTTATGGCCATGTCCAGTGGTCAGGTCATGTTGGGGTGTAGTATCCTATGTCTGTATAGGATGTATTAGATGTATAATGGTCATGTCCAGTGGTCAGGTCATGTTGGGGTGTAGTGTCCTATGTCTGTATAGGGTGTAATAGATTTATTATGGTCATGGCCAGTGGTCAGGTCATATTGGGGTGTAGTGTCCTATGTCTGTATAGGGTGTAATAGATGTATTATGGTCATGTCCTGCGGTCAGGTCATGTTGGGGATGTAGTGTCCTGTGTCTGTATAGGGTGTAATAGATGTATTATGGTCATGGCCAGTGGTCAGGTCATGTTGGGGGTGTAGTGTCCTATGTCTGTATAGGGTGTAATAGATGTATTATGGTCATGGCCAGTGGTCAGGTCATGTTGGGGGTGTAGTGTCCTATGTCTGTATAGGGTGTAATAGATGTATTATGACCATGTCCAGTGGTCAGGTCATATTGGGGTGTTGTGTCCTATGTCTGTATAGGGTGTAATAGATGTATTATGGTCATGGCCAGTTTCCAGGTCATGTTGGGGGTGTAGTGTCCTATGTCTGTATAGGGTGTAATAGATGTATTATGGTCATGTCCAGTGGTCAGGTCATGTTGGGGGTGTAGTGTCCTATGTCTGTATAGGGTGTAATAGATGTATTATGGTCATGTCCAGTGGTCAGGTCATGTTGGGGGTGTAGTGTCCTATGTCTGTATAGGGTGTAATAGATGTATTATGGTCATGGCCAGTGGTCAGGTCATTTTGGGGTGTAGTGTCCTGTGTCTGTATAAGGTGTAATAGATGTATTATGGTCATGTCCAGTGGTCAGGTCATGTTGGGGGTGTAGTGTCCTATGTCTGTATAGAGTGTAATAGATGTATTATGATCATGGCCATTGGTCAGGTCATGTTGGGTTGTAGTGTCCTATGTCTGTATAGGGTGTAATAGATGTATTATGGTCATGTCCAGTGGTCAGGTCATATTGGGGTGTTGTGTCCTATGTCTGTATAGGGTGTAATACAATCTGTTTGTTTGTCTGTCTATGTATGCCTGTCTACTGCAGACATGTTTACTATGAATAATTATGCAATCAATTAGCAATTAGTTATCTCAGTGATTTTTGTATTTTGTGTACAGTAAATCGTATAATTTGGTGCCGCACGCATTAAATACAATTTCCTAGATACAACTGAAGCTGCGACAACGACAGTTGTTAGGTTTTGTTGTACAGTGATTGGTGAGGGATTCCTTACATACAGACGCTGTGTTCTGTTATGTAGAACCGTGTCGTTCTGTGTTTCGGAAGCTGAGATCTCAGCGGCTGGATACATGATGTGACTTTCCATTACCGTGTATTTGAGGGTCACAGATGTCATCTGTGCTGTAAGTTAGGGCTGGCGGTGTTCCCTAATTGAGTATTATTTTTTTATTTCGATTTCAAACGTATATCATATAAATGTAATTGAATGTGTGATCACAGTGTCACAGAGCGTTTCAGGAATAGAAAAAATAATGGAGAATTCAGATTAGGTGTCTCTATAGCCTGCAGGATGTAACGTGATGTGTGTAAGCGACAGGACGCCAGACATCGATGTTCTGTTATTGCCTGGCCACACCCCCATAGTGCAGCAGCGGATTACGCCTGTTGTCCCCGGGAGCTGTACGGAACTCCCCTAATGCACTATGGTCCTATCTAGTTTGTTTTCTTCCACTTTATCATATGTGCGGAGAAACGCGTCTCACACCATATAGATTACTATACATAGAGCTACGGAGTGCTGCTTTCATAGATGTCCCCTCAGTGTGGCTTTCATAGAGGTAAATGAGCTACTGGATATATGAAGTCAAGAGTCGGCACGTCTCGCATTCATAATGCCGACGTGGATACAAAATGCTGGAAACGATGATGGTTTTGGTTCTAATTTATCATCATGTTTTCATTTTGGCAAAACTAAAGTTGTTTTGTTCTGATGCGGTTTCTGGTTCGGTTATAACATCGATTGGTCTTTGATAATAATCGATAAAAACTGTTAAAATGATGTACATTTTGCAATCCAAAACCCAAAATACAGGTTTAAAATACAAATTCCGAACCATGGGAAGATACGAACCAGGACCCGGGTTGGATTGGATCTGCTTGGGAGATCTGGACCAGGTTTTGGTTTGGATCCTCAAAATTCTGGTGGATTCGGATTTCTGGAAACCGGACCGCACATCTACTGGAAACATCCCTTAGAGACTGTGGCCATGCAGACATGATGTCACTGTGTAGTTGCTGCAAGTACCGGCTACAAATCTCCCGCTCCCCTATACTCCAGAGGTGCTGTATTGTACTGCGACCTGGTGACTGTGGGGGCCATTGGAGCACATTGACCTGTAAAGTGGTGTAACCGCGCTCTGTGCCATCCCCACCCATAATAGCATGACATCATGACTGTGCACACAAGGAGGTGGCTCCGGGAAGTGCAGCACTGGCCGGAGCATCCTCAGGACGCTATTAGACTGGTCACTCCATGCGGCACTGCAGCAGCTAAAGTGTCTGCAGGGTGCTGTTCCAGAAGCAATGGCGGTGCTGCCGCCGGAACCCTGCACCTCTGGCACGTCCCTAGTTATGTATCAGGCCCTGTGTTACTGCCACATTGCTGGAATACTATGGGGGTCATTCAGACCTGATCGCATGCTAGCTTTTTTCGCTGTGCTGCTATCAGGTCAGGACTGCGCATGCGTATGCATCGCAATGCGCAGGCGCTTCGCACGGTACAAAGCGGATCGTTGCTGTGCGATGGGTTTTACAAAGAATCCATTCGCACAGCGGATCACAAGGAGATTGACAGGAAGAAGGCCTTTGTGGGTGTCAACTGACCGTTTTCTGGGAGTGTTTGGAAAAACGCAGGCGTGACCAGGCGTTTGCAGGGCGGGTGTCTGATGTCAATTCCGGGACCAGACAGGCTGAAGTGTTCGCAGCGGCTGAGTAAGTTCTGGGCAACTCAGAAACTGTACAAAACTTTTTTGTAGCGCTCGGCTGCACATGCGATCGCACACTTGCAAAGCTAAAATACACTCCTCTATAGGCGGCGACTATCTGATAGCAGCGCTGCAAAAAGTAGCTAGCGAGCGATCAAGTCTGAATTAGGCCCTATGTACAGGTATACCTAATAATGTGGCCACTGAGTGCGTGTCTGTACGTATGCGTGAGTATATGGTATATACTGTAAATAGCGTCCTGATAAAAATGCAATCGGAAGTTTACGTATAATTCAATGTCAATATTTCATACGTACCATGTAGTATACCATCGAACCATACTTACCTACTCTCCCGGAGCCTGCGGGAGACACCCCGATTTTACCGGTAGTCCCCCGCAGCCCCGGAAGAGTGGGCACATCTCCCACATCCCGCCCACTGCCTAGTGAAGTGGACAGAATGCGGAGATTAATGCAAGGAATCGCAGGATCCCCGAGGAGGGGACAGGGCCTTGTGACACGTCTCTATGTAAACGCGCCATTGTCACCAATCGCTACAATTTCCCTGTATGGGGGCGGGGCTTAATGACGTGAAGTGTCCTGTCCCGTCCCTAGCGCACGACATCTGGCGTACTTCTTGGGCTACGCGCTGGTGATGTCAAATGTAGGAGGCGGTCATACTAATGTGACTCAACTGTGTGTGTGTGTGTGTGTGTGTGTGTGTATATATATATATATATATTATATATATATATATATATATATATGTGTGTGTATATATATATATATATATATGTGTGTGTATATGTGTGTGTATATATATATATATATATATATAAATATTCACAATCAACTGTTAATCTGTCGCCAACACCAAGCAGCCCATTAGCAGATAAATAAATACAGATAACATCCCACGTCATGGAGATAATTCCCATATCCCCCCAATGAATGAGATTTCCAGCAGATCAGACTGTGACTTGTACATTATCCTGTGACCGCGCTGAGTCGGGGATACCAGACGGAGAATTACTGTACTGCGCCATGGAGACAGCTGTGGGTAATCTCCAATCTGAGGGTTTGGGGGAAGGAATGTGTGTGCCACGCTATGTGTGGCCGGCACATTAGGGCACAAATCCTGCACGGCACATGTTAACAAGATTGTGTCACCACGCAATTATGTGTCAGCATCGGTGGCGGGTTGTTGGAGCTCTCCGTCAGCTCCCCGGCCCATCTGTGCACCCGGGGAGAATGAGGTAGAATGTTTTATACAGTTAATACGACGACCTATGACCTCTGCCGCTAGCTGCCTTTATATGGCAAGATGCTGCTTCTCCATGGAATAAACCGATATGTACGCAGATGGAAAAGCAATATAAATGAACAGACACATACACAAGGCAATTAGCGCTCATAGGGGGTCATTCCGAGTTGATCGTAGCTGTGCTAAATTTAGCACAGCTACGATCATCTTCCCTGACATGCGGGGGGGATGCCCAGCACAGAGCTAGTCCGCCCCGTATGTCAGTGCCGCCCCCCCCCCCCCCCCCCATACAAACATTGCACAGCGGCGATGCCTTTGTATTTGAGGAGTAACTCCCCGTCAGCTCAGCTTCTGCGGCTGGCCACCGCGGCCCGCCCCCCCCAACGGTCCGGCCACGCCTGTGTTGGCCAGACCGCTCCCCCTAAACGGCGGCTTAACGCCCGCTGTTCAGCCCCCTCCTGCCCAGCGATCGCTAGGCAACGAAAGCTGCCGTGCACCGGCGCATGCGCAGTTCCAACCCGACCCAAACGCTGTGCTGCGACAAATTGCAGCGAGCGATCGGGTCAGAATGACCCCTATTGCCCTAATTATACTACACTGTGGGGTCTATTTACTAAAGCCTTGGATGGAGCTAAAATGGACGGAGATAAAGGGGGTTATTCAGACCTGATCGCAAATTTGCAAACAGATCACAGGTGAGGATGGTTACCTCTAGAAGCCATTCAAACCCGTTTGTGTCAACTTGTGTTATCACTTATCAGGCCAAAATCTCCAGGGTATGTAAACTTTTGATCAGGGTCATTTGGGTAGTTTCTGTTGTCATTATGATTTAAAAAGAGTAAACACAGTTGTCTGACAATAAATGGCTTCACCCAACCACTAACCATGAGTGAAAGAAAAGTTTGTGAGTTATCATTCATATTCTCTGACAAATGGCCGCAAAATCACAAATTCTGCTAGGGTATGTTAACTTATGAGCACAACTGTATATAGTGCTGCACCTGTGTAAAATGCCCAGATGTATATACTGCTGCACCTGTGTATAATGCCCACATGTATATGCCGCTGCACCTGTGTATAATGCCCATTTGTATATACCGCTGCACCTGTGTATAATGCCCACATGTATATAACGCTGCACCTGTGTATAATGCCCACATGTATATAACGCTGCACCTGTGTATAATGCCCAGATTTGAATAGTGCTGCACCTGTATATAATGCCCACATGTATATACCGCTGCACATGTGTATAATGCCCACATGTATATAATGCTGCACCTGTGTATAATGCCCAGATTTGTATAGTGCTGCACCTGTGTATAATGCCCACATGTATATACCGCTGCACCTGTGTATAATGCCCACATGTATATAACGCTGCACCTGTGTAT
Organism: Pseudophryne corroboree; assembly: GCF_028390025.1. Lineage (NCBI taxonomy): Eukaryota > Metazoa > Chordata > Amphibia > Anura > Myobatrachidae > Pseudophryne > Pseudophryne corroboree. The sequence continues at coordinate 827,785,857 of NC_086448.1, read as the reverse complement.
AATGCCCAGATTTGTATAGTGCTGCACCTGTGTATAATGCCCACATGTATATACCGCTGCACCTGTGTATAATGCCCACATGTATATACCGCTGCACCTGTGTATAATGCCCACATGTATATACTGCTGCACCTGTGTATAATGCCCACATGTATATACTGCTGCACCTGTGTATAATGCCCACATGTATATACCGCTGCACCTGTGTATAATGCCCACATGTATATACTGCTGCACCTGTGTATAATGCCCACATGTATATACTGCTGCATCTGTGTATAATGCCCACATATATATAACGCTGCACCTGTGTATAATGCCCAGATTTGTATAGTGCTGCACCTGTGTATAATGCCCACATGCCCCCTTAGGTTCATATATTGTGTGTAAATCTGGCTCTGGTACTAGCCAGTGCCTCCTGAGCCATTTGCCTCACCGCCCGTCCCTGTGCTTAGCCTGGAAAGCTCTGCAGCGCTGTTGCATAGCACTTACAGGGCCCTGCGGTCATTACTGCTGTCCACTTCAGTACCTGCAGTGAAAGCAGAGCTGGGGGGATTATTCCCTGGTGGGCTCAGGTTTCCAATATCTGTGCTGTGAATACCAGGCCACATCTGATGGAAGGCAGAGCCGGCAGGATAGGCATTAATGGTGTGCAACCCTGTGACATGTCCCAACCATGTTTCCATCCATTGCACAATAGCCGAGCTGTAACCGAGCACTCGGCCCACTCGGAAATGGATGCTGTCACCTTCGGAATCTGACTGGAAGGGAGAGTCACTCTCACGTTCCACATCTTCGGGTCCCACATCTGGTTTCAGTTTATGGGATACGGACCTTATTTAAAATTGGCAGTCGTTCCTCTTTCTTTGCAACAACGATGCAACCTGGTAAAGGGGTGGGTGTCAGGGCCAACCAAGCCCGACTGTGGAGGTAGAGAAGGGCTCATACATTGCCTCCAGCTGGGGCTTAATTACAAGTTTCCATTTAAGGTTAAGATTAGGGTTAGAATTTGGCAAAAAAGACATTGTCGACATAATTGAGTATACCCGTGTCGGGTGAGCGGACGTTGATTATATAGGTGTGCATGCAGTGCCAATGCAGGAGCGTCAGCCGATAAACCTCTTATAACGCTCCTGTAACGGTCGGGACTGGGAGGTCGCATTTTATGTGCTGCACAGCCGACCTCCCGATCCTCACAGAGGAGCCACTTAACTCCCGGAGCGCTGGGCTGCCCTTACTGTGACTAAAAATGGGGGCGTGACTCGCAGCCGCTACATTTCCTGTGAGACCCTCCACCTAGCCGTGAGGCCACACCTCTTAATTTGGAGCGAGCGTAGGTGTTCCGGTTTCTACAGCAGCAAGGTTGGGGGGTACGGTATGGAGGAAAGCTTGCCGATGCACAGTTTTGGGGATGGTCGATCACACCCCTTTTGATGTTTTAAGGCTTCTACGGTGGCAGGGTCTGTAGTTCCATCTAATTAGCATATCGACCCCCCGTTTTCCCTCGCCACCAATCATTTTCCAGCAGTCTTATGTTATCAATAAAACCGGTTACCTATTTAAATGTCACAGTTATCGGTGGTTTATTTGTAGAGTTAAATTGTTTAAGGTTATAGGGTTATAGTATTTAAGAAGGTGATTTTGGTAAGGGTTAAAGGGGGTCATTCAGACCCGATCGCTCGCTAGCTGTTTTTTGCAGTCCTGCGTTTGCATAGTCGCCGCCCACAGGGGAGTGTATTTTAGCTGTGTAGGTGTGCGATCGCATGTGCAGCCGAGCGGTACCAAATAACTTTGTGCAGTTTCTGAGTTGCCCAGAACTTACTCAGCCGCTGCGATCACTTCAGCCTGTCCGGGGCCGGAATTGACGTCAGACACCCGCCCTGCAAACGCTTGGACACGCCTGCGTTTTTTCAACCACTCCCTGAAAACGGTCAGTTGCCACCCACAAACGCCTTCTTCTTGTCAATCTCCTTGTGAACGCCCGTGCGAATGGATTCTTCGTAAAATCCATCACACAGCAACGATCTGCTTTGTACCTGTACGACGCGCCTGCGCATTGCGATGCATATGCATACACAGTTCTGACCTGATCGCAGCACTGCAAAAAACGCTAGCGAGCAATCAGGTCTGAATGACGCCCAAAGTCCAGCATCTGCTGTAAGTAGATTATATAACATATATGTATATATAATGATCTATAATATAATATACACCACCTGGGGTAAAGCATGTACCCTCTGGTGGTGTTACATGCACTAATTAAGGGTCCCTGGTACAATATCACCACCGTATGCAGCAGCGTAGGCCCCTAGAATACAGCGCATGCCTAGAAAACAATGGCTGTGGACAGTTCATTAGCAGTGGATCCTAATCACCAGAATTTACAGACCGAAAGGAATAAAATATAGGTGGTCATTCCGAGTTGATCGCTCGTTATTTTTTTTTCGCAATGGAGCGATTAGTCGCTAATGCGCATGAGCAATGTCCGCAGTGCGACTGCGCCAAGTAAATTTGCTATTAAGTTAGGTATTTTACTCACGGCATTACAAGGTTTTTTCTTCGATCTGGTGATTGTAGTGTGATTGACAGGAAGTGGGTGTGTGAGAAAAAACGCTGCCGTTTCTGGGAAAAACGTGGGAGTGTCTGAAGAAACGGAGGAGTGTCTGGGCGAACGCTGGGTGTGTTTGTGACGTCAAACCAGGAACGAAACTGACTGAACTGATCGCAGATGCCGAGTAAGTCTGGAGCTACTCAGAAACTGCTAAGAACTGTCTATTCGCAATTCTGCTAATCTTTCGTTCGCAATTTTGATAAGCTAAGATTCACTCCCCGTAGGCGGCGGCTTAGCGTGTGCAAAGCTGCTAAAAGCAGCTTGCGAGCGAACAACTCGGAATGAGGGCCATAGTTGAAAGGGATGATTCAGTTTCAGACTAGGAAGCGACACGTTTGGGAGTCGCCTGAAGGACGTCTCAGTCTTAAAATTTCAACTTTTTTTTTTTAATGTATAACTACATGTTTCAGCAGTGACGTTTGCTTCCGTGTCTGTGAGATGTGATGACTGTAAGTGGGATTAGGTGCTGTTCCCAGAACTGTGCCACATGGTGACCCGGCGTTAGCTGGCAGGTATGGATTCTGTGGGTTAGAAGAGGAAACCGCGTTCTTACAAGGACAGTGGCAGAGTAACAGCAGATGGAATGTGTGCATGTTCCAAATGGCGTTCCGCTGGCATCTGCAAACGAGTGTCTGAAATTTCCCTGAGTAACTGGGGACTGGGGGTGGGAACTAGGGGGTGTCCAGATGTCAGACCCGACGCTCATAGCTAAAATATTCTTCTGGTGCAGCAGAAAACAGCTGGAAAAGAGAAGTGTCTGTTTCATTGACTCCCTTGTTTTTATCCAGCTGAGCTGAGCGCTGTGGTGCAGACAGATGCCGGAGTTACTGCTAAATGCTATCATTAGTGGTGGAGCGTTAATTAATTTGAATGCGTACAAGGTTACTTCCCTTCCTCTGAAAGAGGAAACATTTACCCCAGAGTAAAACACTCTATTACCTTTCCTATTATCACATTTTGTGACACACTCTTAACGTACGGAATCAGGGGGTCATTCCGAGTTGATCGCTAGCTGAATTTGTTCGTTGCGCAGCGATCAGGCTAAAAATCGGCAGTTCTACGCACGTGCGGGCATGACAAACAATGTCGTTTTGCTCAAGGTCTACCGATGCATTTCAGTCGCACAGGCAGCCGCAGAGTGATTGACATGAAGAGGGCGTTTCTGGGTGGCAACTGACCGTTTTCAGGGAGTGTGCAGAAAAACGTAGGCGTGCTAGGAAAAACGCAGGCGTGGCTGGGTGAAAGGATCCCTACCTCTCTTTGATTACCTCGATGTGATGGCCACTGACGTCAGTGAGAGCAATCCTTAACGTTACAGATAATACACGACACCATGTAGTTAAGAATCACTCTGTTTATTTAATAAATTACAGCGTACTATATAGAAGAGAAACATGGGTGTATACAATATGTGCAAGCATATGATTGGATAAATAGAAGTAGCATACGACATTACATGCGGGATATTTTAGTAACACACAGAAGTAACAGTTTTGATCTAGTATGTAATTGTCCTTGAAGATAAGACACACACAAGCCTTATATTATATGAACAGACAAAGGCATCTTGTAGAGAGTGCGTACGTGTCTATTCAAACACATAACAATTCATATAGCATGTTTAACCCTTCAATCCCCTCTTAGAATCATGATTGTTATATGACATGATTCTTAAGTGAGGCTCCTTTCTTGTTCCTCCAGTTCTTGAGATATTGGGCATAATCGTCGGGTCCCTTACTATCAGAGGAGGTGACAGGACTGGGGGTTATATCATAGTACATCAGGGCCTTATCAATGCCTTTGGAGGTAAGTTTCTTTCCACAGGGAATTACACAATAAACTATAATGCCTAAAAGAATTAAAGTTACAAGTATGAATATGCTTATTTGCACAAGAGCCTGTTTCCAATTTTCAAACCACCCAAAATATTGGCTCCATGGGTTATCAATACCTGAATTTTTCTTGAGTTCTATGGATAAGGTTTCTAACTTGTTTATGGCTAAAGTAACCTTACCATTGGGACCAGTGTTGTCAGGAATATATGTACAACAGCCTTCCACCTTACTAATGTAAACACATGTACCGCCTTTTTCTGCTAGAATCATGTCAAGGGCCATTCTATTTTGAAATGTCATTTGGGAAGTGGCTTCTAGCTGTTCAGCTATACCTTTAAGAGCATCTTTGGTATCATTAACAAATCTTTGTTGATTATAATATATATAATTAATCCAGGCTACGTTTTTATTTACAGTTACTATAGGGAACAATGACTCAAAACCCGCAGCCACCTCATCTCTAGCTTTGAACTCATTTGGAACACCTCTTGGGACCCCTATAGCATCAATGTACACGTGGGGGTCAAAGCTACCTCCTGGGAGTGCTCTTTTCTTTCGATTAGCAGGAGTATTAGAGGGAGGATTGGGGTCATCGGTGATCATTAGGAGTGGCATTATGACTTTGGCCAGGGCACACTCACCATACCATGGTGTGTCTAATTTAGTTCTAAGCTTCATATCCCCACATATATAATAAATGTCGCCTAGTGATCTAGTTTGGTTGACTAAAACAGTTGTTCTTTTATTTGCACAATACCCTGGTGGGAAGGTTTTTAAATTTCTCCCTGGGGTGATGTTAGATGTATAACAGGTATAGTTTCCAGGATATATGGTTATGGTATTTCCTGGGTTGGGATTTTTTGACAATATGGGATATTCCCTTTTCCACATTTCGCACTGACTGTCATTTGTTTTGGTGTCATTAAAAAGGCTGAAAAAACAATTTTCCTGTTCTAGGGGTATATTAAGGGGCACTGTACCTAGGTGGGGCCTAGATTTGCCACAGACATAACAGTTACTTTTATTATGTTTGCTAGCACTATACTTCATCCATTCTAACCAGAAATTAATGTCAGAGAAACCAGTTTCAATGGCTAAAGTGTCTTTAAAAGTAGGGTCATTAATGGCAACCATATCCTTAAAAGTGGAAATATGGGGTTTTAAGGGTTTATTTTGGGGGTCAATTTTGGGCTGATATTTTGGGTTTTTGTACATATCCCATAAATAAAACCTTTGTCTTGCACTATAGTATCCTGCTTGCCACCATATACCAACTACATAAGTTGCATTATCCCGGTTGCTGGGATGCACTATGTTTAGCCTGAACCGATATGAGTCTGGGCCCTCTTCCATTTTATGAATAGACAATCTTTGAAGTAGGTTCAGATGTTGACCATATCTGTTTCTGGCAGCTGATGGGCGATATCCCCAATCTGTTCCTGTATTCCACCCCACAGCTTCCCAGGAATTACAATTAGATCCATAATATCTAATGTCATAGTACCATTCGTCAGTAACACAAATATATACTGTCTCAGACATTCCTGATTTCCTTTTCTGCTGTATGAAATGTTTGTTGTCAGCAAGTTTAGGGAACATGAAATAATCAAGGATGTATGTGGCTACGTGTGTATTGGAGGAATTGTACCACAAGGTGGGGACCCCATCTGTTTGTGTGATGTCGACTTCACATATTGTGAGGTGAATGAGGGCCAGTAGGGCTATCGAGATAGTCCCCAGGATAAAGATAGGGGACAGGTTCCTCATCTTCTTCTGTTCTTCTTTCTTCGCTAGGTGGGAGGTCAGGGCTGTCTGCCCCGGTTCGTACCTCACTGGAATCACTTGCTTCCCTCTCTAGGTCTGGTCTAGGAACCTTTTTTACTCGGGATGCATGGATCCAGGTAGGACTTTCCTCTGTCAGGACTGCTGTTCGGGTAACTGCTACGACCTCTGTCTCTGGACCATAGGTGAAGTCTCCTGGGCTCTTGTTCCTGGGGAGCACCTTTACCACGACTCTGTCTCCGACTTTAAAGGGGTGTGTAGGTTCCTGTGGATTCAAAGGGTTTTTACAAACAACCTCATGTTCAATTTCATTCAGTTTTGTTATCAGGGACCTGACATACTCTTCTCTGATGAGTTCTAGATCTCCTTCCTGTATTACTAGTGGTTTCTTAGCCCAGGGTGTAGGAAAAGGCCTACCCATTAGTATTTCAAATGGGGAGTAACCCAGAGTCTTTTGTGGGGTCATTCTGATCTCTGCTAGGATAATAGGAAGGACCTTCTTCCATTTATGGAAGGTACCCCCTGTGGCCTTCCTAAGCTTGTCTTTGAGGGTCCTATTCATGCGTTCTACGACCCCTGAACTCTGCGGGTGATACGGGATGTGGAATTTCCATTCCACCTGCAGGGCCTTTACCAAGGCCTGTGTAATTTTTGCTGTAAAGGCGGAGCCTTTATCACTATTGATTTGCAATGGGCACCCCCATCTGGGGATGATTTCCTGAGTTAGGATCCTAGCAACTGTCTTTGCATCCTCAGATTTAGTGGGGAATACCTCTGGCCATCGAGAGAACATGTCTACAATGACCAGGGCATACTCCTGTTTACCAGTACCTGGGATATGGGTGAAGTCAATTTGCAGGTGTGTAAAGGGTGTGGTGGGGTATTCAAGATGCTGATGTTTTGCCTTGTCAGGGTTGTTGGGGTTGTTTCGCAGACAAGTGATGCATCTACTGACATACTGATCTACTAATGACTTGGCATCCGTGACATAGAAATCATTACGTAAGAGTAAGGTAGTTGTTGCCTTACTGTGGTGTCCTATGCCATGGTAGTGGGCAATAAACAAGGGTGCACTGGACTGGGGTATACAAGGTTTCCCCTCTTTGCAGATTAATCCTGTTTTAGGATTCTTCTGCAAAACTGGGTAAGTCCAGTCAGCTAGGTCGGCATTGGAGGCTGAGGCCTGTAACTGGGTGATCAGGTAGTGGTTGTCGAGAGCTGGGGGGGTCATGATGGACATGTGGGCCTGAGTGATGGGCTGTGAGGCCGCATGTTTGGCAGCAGAGTCAGCAAGAGCATTTCCAAGGGAGACTGCATCCTTCCCCCCCGTGTGTGCCCTGCAATGGAGGATTGCAATGTCAGAGGGCAGGGTTATGGCATGCAGAAGGTCAGAGATGAGTTGGGCATGTGATATGCCTTTTCCATCAGCTCCAAGGAAACCACGGCGTCGCCAAATGACCCCATGGTCATGCACGACGCCGTACGCGTATTTGGAGTCAGTGTAGATGGTGACTGGTTTATTCTGGTAAAGGTGACAAGCCCTTGTGAGAGCAATGAGCTCTGCAGCCTGTGCTGACTGGTAAGGAATGGGCTGTGCTTCCAGAATAATGTCAGGGAGAGTGACAATAGCATAACCCGCTTGGTACGTGGTGTCATTGGGTCTGCTACAGGAACCATCTACAAAAATGACATCCGCGTCGGGGACAGGGACAGGGGACATGTCCAGTCTGGGGGATGTTTCTGACTCAATGGAAGCTGAGCAGTCATGGGGTTCAGGAGGGTGGTCTTCAGGACCTTTGAGCCCCAGGAGAGCGTTGAGAATGGGTGCAGGACCTGAAGAGTTGGTGGCATACTTAATGGTGAGTGAGGGGTTGTTCAAAAGGAGAACCTCATATCCACTGAGGCGCTGAGCTGACATGTGTTGTGTGTGTAACCCTTTTAAAATGGTTAGAACATCATGAGTGGTGTGAAGTATTGTTGTGTGGCCTAGGGTGAGTGTGGTGGCCATTTCAGTTACCATTGCACAGGCTGCAAGTGCCCTGAGGCAAGCAGGCATACCTTGCACTGTGACAGGCATTACTTTGGAAAAAAATGCCACTGGGCGCAACTTTCCTCCATGAAACTGTGTGAGCACCCCCGCCATGGTTTTACAATTGTCCCTTGCAAACAAATGAAAAGGTAGTACATAGTTGGGGAGGCCAAGTGCCGGACTTTTCATTAACATACACTTTAAGCTTTCATATGCAGTTAACATTTCTTGTGACCATTGTACAATATTAGGTTTGTCTTTCAGTGTGGCTTGTCTCAAAATGTTATCATAATAGGAACAATCAGATATCCACTGTCTGCAGTAATTTACCATACCCAGAAAAGACAGCAGTTCCTTCTGGGTAGTTGGGGTGACCAGGCCCAATACAGACTGAATGCGCTGTGGACTGACTTTCCTTTCCCCCTGAGTGAGCACAAAACCTAAGTAATCCACATGCTTCTTACACCATTGCATTTTTGTTTTGGACACCTTGTGTCCACATTCACAGAGCCAGTTTAACAGTGATATACCATCCTCCCGGCAGGCCTCCTCAGTTTGACTACAGAGCAGCAGATCATCTGCATACTGTAGCAGGACTGAACCATGGTGAGGGTGCCAGGGCCCCAATGTGGCCTGGAGTACAATGCTATACACAACAGGTGCGTCAATGAAGCCCTGGGGTAAACGACACCAGGTGAGTTGCTTGCCCTCAAAAGAAAATGCAAAAAGTAACTGTGTCTGTGCATCCACTGGAATGCTAAAAAATGCATTTTTTAAATCAATTACCGAAAAAAATGCAGCATCTGCAGGGATAGCTGAAATGAGTGAGTTAATGTCAGGTACAATGGGTGCTATAGGCACAATGAGTTGGTTAATTGCCCTAAGGTCTTGTACAAACCTTACACTGCCATCTGACTTAGCAACTGGGTTGACTGGTGTGCAGTAAGGTGAGATTACGTGTCTGAGAATGCCTTGTTGGAGAAACTGTTGTATCATTGGTCTAAGACCTTCAATCTTCTCTTGTGACAAGGGGTATTGCTTTTGATAGACAGGTTGTGTGTCAGGTTTCAGGGTTGCTGTATATGGTGTGCAAGGAATGAGGCCAGTGTCATAGGGACCCTCCGACCATAGAGCAGGGTTTACTTTGTCAAAATCAGGTGTAATGTCTGTTGCTTCCCACACCGGTAGGTGTGGGGACTCAACCTCCAGGCCACTGCCAGTGGGTGAAGGGAGAATGGAGATTTCGAGTTTGCTAAGAAGATCCCTTCCCAGAAGATTAATTGGACATTCAGGTATTACAGTGAAATTGTGTTTACCCATATATGTGCCTCCCGTGGTTCTGACACTAAGGGCATCTGTCAGGTAAGCATCTGTGGGTATCCCATTGATTCCCATTGAAGGAGCAGTCTTTTCCAAGTGACCGTCGTACAGGTCGACACACAAAACACTAGTAGTTGCCCCGCTATCTACCAGGAAAGGGATTGCTCTCTTTCCTATAATCAAGGTTAGTAGCGGTGGGTCCTTCCAGTGTCTGGTGAGCTGGGCAAAGGCTGGGATACCCTCCTCCGGGCCCCGTCAGTGGGAGGGGTCCTGCCAGTCAACTCGGAATCGGACATGATCCTGAAAGGGGTTGTTGTGTGACTGTCGGGGATGATCCCGGGAGGGAGCCGGAGCTTGGGGCTGTCGGTGGTTTTGTGAGGGACAAGGGCAATCCCTTGCCCAGTGATCGTCCCTTCCACAGTTGAAGCAGGAGGTTTGTTTCCTGCTGGCAGAGTCAGGGGGGTGGGGTGGCCTGGCTTGTGGGTTTTGATATCGGGCTGGATTACGGGGTGGGCCAGTGGAGTGCTGCTGGCGTCTATCTCCCCGACCTCTCTGATTTTGGTAATTATGAGTTGGGGCATTCTGCAAGGGTTTTTTAACATCAAAGCATCCTGCAGCTTCCTTTTCATATAAGTGCTTTTCAAATTCCTTAATATTATCAGAGGTCCAGGAAGAAACACCTTGCTTAACTGGGACCATAACAGATGGCAACAAGTTATTTACAAAGGTAGAAATTAGTAAATGGTCTGTATCTACAAGAGTGAGACCTGCATCTTCAGACCAACACTTTTTAAACCTCTTCCAGAACTCAGTGACAGTTTCAGTGGGCTTTTGTTTACATGCTACGGCAATGGGAAGAGAAGCCCGGGTTTTAAAAATCTCTTTCATATGGGTCTCAATTTCCTTCCACATCTCCGTTACACCGTCCCCAGTATTGAGAGGGTAGCGAACGGCATCGTTAAGGGTGGTAGGAGTGTTTATGGTGGGAATCTTTTTCCAATCCCACCCGTTGTAATGGTCTATAACCCCATCTATGATCAGCTTCATATCTTCTTGAGTATAGCTGCGTCCTGTGCAAGCCTTTTTCAAGTAAGCTATGCAGCCGTCAGGTGCAACAGTGGGTTTGGGACAGTTCTTAACAATTCTGTCTAAATCCTCTATTTCAATGGGTTTCTTTAACAACTGATCCCCTACTGTCATGAAGGGCAGGTGGGTGGCGACACCGAGGAAACCAGTGCCGGATCGCGTTGTGGAGGGGGTGAGAGGGTTGTCAGTAGCAATAGTTAAGTCAGCGTTGCAGCGGGAGGCGGTTTGTCTGTTAGGAGTAGGGGCACTAGGGGCGGGGGTGGTTACGTCTATGTGGAGGGTACTGTCAGGGGGGGCTATTCCTCCTGAGCCTCCTTCTCCTTCCCCTTCCCCTCCTCCCCCTCCCCTTTGCATCGGCATTCGTGACAAAGCAACTGAGCCTCCTTCTCCTTCCCCTTCCCCTCCTCCCCCTCCCCTTTGCATCGGCATTCGTGACAAAGCAACTGCAGCTAAAAGATCTGTGTCTTTTAAGGAGGGGTATAGGGGACTGTAGGGCGGAGGAGAAGAGTTTTTCAGAAACTTGTTGCTTCTAAATTCCTCAGCTTTGTGTAGTCGGGAAGTTACAGATTTTATTCTACGCTGTTTCTGCTTGATATTTTTGTCATACCAATGAGGTGCTATCGTGAGCCATTGCTCTCCTCCAGCGCGCATATATGTCATGTCCCATTGTGGGTCATGATCATACCACGGCCAGGCTTCCTTGTCTCCCAGACAAAGCCCTTTGATCATGTCCATATAAAATGGATAATTAATACCATCACGGGGGAATGGACTGGGGCTGCCAACTTTCTCTGTCCATCCTGCTAAGTTATCCACCCAAGGGTTAACTAAATAATAATCTGTGGTGGAGTTACGGGCAACATATTCCTTACATGTTTCTCCTGGTAAAGGTGGGGGGTAAATGACTGTCTTACTCTGACCCCCTCCCATAGTAAAGAATACAATCTACACCAGCTTTCTACGCAATTTCTACAACAACTTACAACAACTGTCTATGCAATATCACAACAAAAATACTTTCTATGCAATTTACAAAAACTTTCTATGCATGCATTAGCTAACACCAGTTAATTAGTCATTGACAATATCACAATATTATCTGTATAATGAGAACGTGAAATCTTTTGACGGGTACGCTTACCATTCGTACAAGATGTCAGAAAAATACAGCGTTTTAAACAGGAAGCAAGAAAAGAGTTTTGAGTAAAGATATCTGGCAGACGAAAACTTACCAGCCGTCTGAACCAAATATAAGAACTTATCTCACTACAACATACAAGAATATATATATAGACGATCAGATCGAGGTATAATCTACGTTATGTATAGACCCCAGGTCTATATATTTTTTTAAGTATCCCAGATACTAACGTCTTTGGAGAATTGCGCTTGGACTCCTGGTCCTTTCTCAGACGTATCTTTAAGTCCCAGACATTAAAGATTCTATGGTATCCCTGATACCTGTTTTATGTTTTTACATAAAACTTCGTAATATTAAGTCCCGGACTTAAATATTACCTTGTCACGTGTTCCCGGAACACTGACACGGATTCAGCTTCAGTGTATGACCGCAATCCTGTATGGCAAAGACAGACAATAAATTCTCTATTTTTACCATTCAGGGACGATCACTGAATTCCGGACATAGAGCCCCCAGCTGAAAGGATCCCTACCTCTCTTTGATTACCTCGATGTGATGGCCACTGACGTCAGTGAGAGCAATCCTTAACGTTACAGATAATACACGACACCATGTAGTTAAGAATCACTCTGTTTATTTAATAAATTACAGCGTACTATATAGAAGAGAAACATGGGTGTATACAATATGTGCAAGCATATGATTGGATAAATAGAAGTAGCATACGACATTACATGCGGGATATTTTAGTAACACACAGAAGTAACAGTTTTGATCTAGTATGTAATTGTCCTTGAAGATAAGACACACACAAGCCTTATATTATATGAACAGACAAAGGCATCTTGTAGAGAGTGCGTACGTGTCTATTCAAACACATAACAATTCATATAGCATGTTTAACCCTTCACTGGGCGAACGCCGGGCGGGTGTGTGACGTCAAATCCGGAACTGAACAGTCTGAAGTGATCGCAGGCGCTGAGTAGGTATTGAGCTACTCTGAAACTACACAAAAAAAAATTGTAGCCGCTCTGCGATACAACCGTGCGCACTTCTGCTAAGCTAAAATACACTCCCAGTGGGCGGCGGCATAGCGTTTGCACGGCTGCTAAAACTAGCTAGCGAGCGATCAACTCGGAATGACCCCCTTAGTGTCTTGCATTGAGCATTTGACAGAATAGGGGCTGGACTGCTATAATGCGGAATAAACCAGATTTTGCTAACGCCTCATCGCTGCAGTTGATCACGAAAATGTTCCCAGGAGGTAGAGCGCTACTAAACTTAGGACCTAATTCAGGGGCGCTCTGAAGCCCTTTGTGAAGTGCGCTCGCGAAAGCATCTCACTGGTGCGACCGCCTCTGCCTGATTTACAGGCAGAGGCGGTGGCGGGGCGGCAGGCGTGTCTGGACCATTGCTGGGGCAGGTCACGGCGGCTGCGTGACGCCACACACAGCTGCTGCAACCCAAAACATGGTGGGTAGCCATGTGCCAGCGCAGCTAGGCTGCGCAGGCAGAGAGATACTTGGCAGGTGCAATAGCATCACCGCCGTGCGATGCTGTCGCACCTGTGCAGGGGGGTAAGGCCATGCGGGGCGGACTATCCCTGTGCTGGGCGTCTCCACGGATCTCAGAGAATCTGATCGTAGATGTGCTAACTTTAGCTCTGAATTGGGCCCTTAGTGTCAAGGGGGGAAATAAGGGTTTTACAATAGATTCTTTTTTTTAAAAACTATTAACTATTGAGAAAAGCATTTTATTTTAATAGTAAAGCAATACTTCATTCTTTGGAGGAGATTAATCAAGTCTTGGAGATATCAAGTGGAGAAATGCCATCATAATGAACTGTTGCCAGCGGTATCCCTTTTATGTATAAGGCGAATCACAAAAGCCCTATTACCCGCGAGAGCGAACATTTTCCCTGGCAGTAAAGTTTATTGCCCTTTGAGAAATATGGGCAATAATGTTTTAGGAGCCTCATATAACTGTTCTGTTCCCCTAGGACAGAGCTGGCCCTAACCAATATGATGCCCTAGGCAAGATGATCGCTGGTGCCCCCTAGCACCACCGCTAGTTCCACCTCTGACCCTGCACTCCTTTCCCAGCACCATCACCCCTCACCCATAGCAGTCCTTATTTTGGTGCTCCTACCCCCTAGATTTTAAATAGGAACAGTGCACATATTCGGTGCACAGCCCAAAAAGGGGCGTGTTCTTGCTGGGAAGAGGCATGACCACACAATAGTAACCCCAATTCAAATTACATCACACAATAGTGCAACTTTATTCACATTATATCATGCGATAGTGTCCCTAATTCACGTTACATCCCACAGTAGTATCACTTTACCTTATATACGTAACTCATCACAGTAGTGCTCCTTATTCACATTACATCACACTGAATTGCCCCTTATTCACATTACACCACACTACATTGCTCTTTATTCACATTAGACCACACAGTAGTGCCCTTTCTATACATTTTGCCACAGTAGAGCACATTATACACATAATGCCACACATTAGTAATGCATTTATACACATAATACCACACAGTAATGCCCCTTACACATATGACACACATTATTATTGTCCTTATAAACATAATGCACCTTACACATTATGCCAACCTTTATCAATGCCCTTATGCACATAATGTCCCTATCACATATGCCGAACACTATTGCACAACCAACCCCCACACACACACACACACACACACACACACACAGCCGCTAACTCTGTGACTTCTGCCTCTGCTTGGATACAGATGTGTACTCATACATCTTGCCTCAATGTACCATGTAGCAGAAGATGCCTGGCATGAGTCAGCTGGCAAGACGCACAAGCAGCTTCTGCTGATTAAAATGATATGTGGCATGCCTATATTCTGTGTGCGACTGTGGCTGTATCTGCATATAAAACACTATGTTACAGTGATTTCCAGGAATACACTGTAATGTAGCATTTTGTATGCAGATACAGCCGCAGTCACACACACAATATAGACATGCCGCATATCATTTGCCTAGTTTGCCTATGCCTAGGGCTGACTCTGCCTTAGGGATCCCTGCTCTTCTCACTATATAACGACCAGGCCAAAATAGCCTGAGATTTGCAGTCATGGCACAATTTTCGTTATACAGCTGCTACATTCAAAGAAGCAAATCCAGGATGATTTTGCCTTAAACTAATTGCCACTTTAAATCTAGTAACTATAGCACTGAAATAATGTTGGTACACGTAAACTGCAGGCTATTACATTTTGCCCATAGTCTGTGGCTTCCTGCTGCCTCCATTCCCCTCCTCACATCATGTCACTACCTCTGTCACATGCAGCCCTGTCCTCACTGATACATCACTCATCTGATATACTCTGTGCTGCTGGGGACCCTACTCCTCCCACTATATAACTTTCAGTCTGTGGCTTCCTGCTGCCTCCATTCCCCTCCCCACATAATGTCACTGCCCTGTCACATGACTCCTCTCCTGATATACTCTGTGCTGCTGGGGACCCCGCTCCTCCCACTATATAACTCTCAGTCTGTGGCTTCCTGCTGCCTCCATTCCCCTCCTCACATCATGTCACTACCTCTGTCACATGCAGCCCTGTCCTCACTGACACATCACTCATCTCCTGATATACTCTGTGCTGCTGGGGACCTTGCTCCTCCCACTATATAACTCTCAGTCTGTGGCTTCCTGCTGCCTCCATTCCCCTCCTCACATCATGTCACTGCCCTGTCACATGCAGTCCTGTCCTCACTGACACATCACTCATCTCCTGATATACTCTGTGCTGCTGGGGACCCTACTCCTCCCACTATATAACTTTCAGTCTGTGGCTTCCTGCTGCCTCCATTCCCCTCCCCACATAATGTCACTGCCCTGTCACATGACTCCTCTCCTGATATACTCTGTGCTGCTGGGGACCCTGCTCCTCCCACTATATAACTCTCAGTCTGTGGCTTCCTGCTGCCTCCATTCCCCTCCTCACATCATGTCACTACCTCTGTCACATGCAGCCCTGTCCTCACTGACACATCACTCATCTCCTGATATACTCTGTGCTGCTGGGGACCTTGCTCCTCCCACTATATAACTCTGTCTGTGGCTTCCTGCTGCCTCCATTCCCCTCCTCACATCATGTCACTGCCCTGTCACATGCAGTCCTGTCCTCACTGACACATCACTCATCTCCTGATATACTCTGTGCTGCTGGTGACCCTGCTCCTCCCACTATATAACTCTCAGTCTGTGGCTTTCTGCTGCCTCCATTCCCCTCCCCACATTATGTCACTGCCCCTGCCACATGCAGCCCTGTCCTCACTGACACATCACTCATCTCCTGACATACTCTGTGCTGCTGGAGACCCTGCTCCTCCCACTATATAACTCTCAGTCTGTGGCTTCCTGCTGCCTCCATTCCTCTCCTCACATCATGTCACTGCCTCTGTCACATGCAGCCCTGTCCTCACTGACACATCACTCATCTCCTGATATACTCTGTGCTGCTGGGGACCCTGCTCATCCCACTATATAACTCTCAGTCTGTGGTTTCCTGCTGCCTCCATTCCCTCCTCACATCATGTCACTGTCCCTGTCACATGCATCCCTGTCCTCACTGACATATCACTCATCTCCTGATATACTCTGTGCTGCTGGGGACACTGCTCCTTCCACTATATAACTCTCAGTCTGTGACTTCCTCCTGCCTCCATTCCCCTCCCCACATAATGTCACTGCCCTGTCACATGACTCCTCTCCTGATATACTCTGTGCTGCTGGGGACCCCGCTCCTCCCACTATATAACTCTCAGTCTGTGGCTTCCTGCTGCCTCCATTCCCCTCCCCACATCATGTCACTGCCCCTGTCACATGCAGCCCTGTCCTCACTGACACATTACACATCTCCTGATATACTCTGTGCTGCTGGGGACCCTGCTCTTTCCACTATATAACTCTCAGTCTGTGGCTTCCTGCTGCCTCCATTCCCCTCCTCACATCATGTCACTGCCCCTGTCACATGCAGCCCTGTCCTCACTGACACATCACTCATCTCCTGATATACTCTGTGCTGCTGGGGACCCTGGTCCTCCCGCTATCTCTCTCTCTCTCTCTTTAATAGTAGGCCATATGTGTATCCCGATGATAGGTCAACCCCAAATGGTCAACATGTCACTGGTCGACACAGCATATGGTCAACATGATTTAAAAAAACTATTTTTTTCAACTTTTGCATACTTTGCCATCCACGTGGACTATGATTGGGAATGGTAACCACTTTGCCATCCACGTGGACTATGATTGGGAATGGTAACCACTTTGCCATCCACGTGGACTATGATTGGGAATGGTAACCACTTTGCCATCCACGTGGACTATGATTGGGAATGGTAACCTTGCCCGAAGCATAGTGAGGAAAAAAAACATGAAAAACTCATGTTGACCTTTTCATGTGTCATCCATTTGATCTTTTGAGTGTCGACCTATTATACTATACCCGCCCAGATGTGGGTGTGTGTATAACAATGGGTGAGCCATGTCAGCCTAGAGCGCGGATTTCCCAGGCCCCAGTGCTGTCACTAGCTGCTGATGAATTGAGGTTCATGTTTGATACATAAGAACTTTTTCCAGGTGTAAATGTGAAACCTCTATTGCAGTCCGTGTTTACATTTTACAGCAAACCGTTTAAATAAAACGGGCCTGATGTACTAAAGCCTTGGAGAGTGATAAAGTAGAAAGAGATCAATACAAACCAGAGAGTGATAAAGTAGAAAGAGATAAATACCAACTAATCAGCTCCTAACCTGTCATTTTTCAAACACAGCCTGTATCATGGCAGCTAGGAGCTGATTGGCTGGTACTTTGGGTCTATGTACAAAGCATTGGAGAGAGATAAAGTGGACGGAGATAAAGTACCATCCAATCAGCTCCTAACTGCAATGTCCCAGGCTGTGTTTGAAAAATGACAGCAGCTGATTGGCTGGTACTTTATCTCCAGCGACTTTATCTTTCTCCAAGGCTTAGTGCATAGATCTTTTATCTCTCTCCACTTTATCACTAAGGCTCAGCACATCTCTCCCTATTCCTGATTCAAATTATATAATAAAAAACTTTTTACTGCGAGCGCGACCTGCGATGTGCCGCGACTTGCATACAACACATCCATGATGGAGTATGGCCATCTGACCCCTTCACCTATGTACTGGGGACCAAAACCTTTGTAACCGGGCCTGGCTATGGGTAAGACCCGTGCTATAGTGTTTAATCCTGTGTTTTATCCAGCACTTATACAGCGTCGCCTATGTATGTTTCTGCCGTGATGTGTAAAGCAGGGAGCTGGAACCTGTCACCCAGGGAGGGTCAGTAGAGGATTAATGATTTACCACCTTGTGAATGCCTTAACCACACCAATGAACAGGACGGGGACACTTCCTTCTCTCCCGCCAGCCTGGGGTAAGTTTAATCATTAAACAGCACATGCATTATCATAGACTTATCAAGCGCTGACTGTACCTCAGTTATTGATAGATAATTACGTACGGTCATAAGGTGACTGTAATACCAGGTAGTGGACCGGTAGCCAGATCCCTACCGGCCGGCAGACGGACTTCACATTTCCCCAGCAGCGGCTATTATAGGATACAATATAGGGACAAAAAGTGGCTCCCCTGGGATGAAATGTGTGTGTATTAACTATACCTTGTGTGACAAACACATAATATGCCTACTGGGGATTTGAAAGAGAATATACACAGTAGCATGCCTGATAGTGTGGCCAAAATGTAAGTATTCTACATCCGTCCAAAGTACCACCTGTATGTATGTAGAGCAGATATCGGTTACATCCCCCATGTTCGATTGCAGAAACAGCATGGGGGCTGCTAAAATGGCCAGCTTGCCAAGCTTGGTTCCGGTAGCAAACGCCATCTTCAGATGAAATATGGCAGCGAGCAGTGAGCAACCTGAGTTTCTTAATTTGCGGATCAGGGTATGTACTGTAGATTATTCCAGTAGTTGTAGTGGTCTGATAGACGGCAGTATTCCATGCCGCCACGAATCCTGCTGCTTCTGTAGTAATACTGTCACACTCCATACACTTGTGTGTTCCCTGCGGCACCGTCTGCATCTCCACGCCGGTAACTGGAGAGATCATAATGTCATCCGGCGATTAATGTGTGGCGACCGGTACCAGGACATTCCTTATGTTGACTTGATTGGAATGTTCAGTAAACATCCCTGGTGGTCTAGTGGTGACTTAGTTGGAACTGCGAGTCCAGCGGTGTCTTCCAGGTCCAGTTGTGACGTCTTGATGACTTCCACAGATCCAGCAGCGCATCAGGCGGTGAGGATGCGTGACCCCTCACCCTCTCCATAGTGCCCAAACCAAATGCTCCCCTCCCCCTAGTGCCCAACCTCAACCCTCCACTCCTATGGCCAACCCAAACCATCCCTTTCTGTACCCTAACCTTACCCCTACCGTACCCTAACCCAACCCCTCCTGTACCCTAACCCTACACCTACTGTACCCTAACCCTACCCCTACCGTACCCTAACCCTACCCCTCCTGTACCCTAACCCTACACCTACTGTACCCTACCCCTAACGTACCCTAACCCTACCCCTACCGTACCCTAACCCTACCCCTACTGTACCCTAACCCTACCCCTCCTGTACCCTAACCCTACCCCTCCTGTACCCTAACCCTACCCCTACTGTACCCTAACCCTACCCCTCCTGTACCCTACCCCTACTGTACCCTAACCCTCCCCTCCTGTATCCTAACCCTACCCCTCCTGTACCCTAACCCTACACCTACTGTACCTTAACCCTACCCCTACCGTACCCTAACCCTACCGTACCCTAACCCTACTGTACCCTAACCCTACCCCTCCTGTACCCTAACCCTACCCCTCCTGTACCCTAACCCTACCCCTCCTGTACCCTAACCCTACCCCTCCTGTACCCTAACCCTACCCCTACTGTACCCTAACCCTCCCCTCCTGTACCCTAACCCTACCCCTACCGTACCCTAACCCTACACCTACTGTACCCTAACCCTACCGTACCCTAACCCTACACCTACTGTACCCTAACCCTACCGTACCCTAACCCTACCCCTACCGTACCCTAACCCTACACCTACTGTACCCTAACCCTACCCCTCCTGTACCCTAACCCTACCCCTCCTGTACCCTAACCCTGCACCTACTGTACCCTAACCCTACCCCTCCTGTACCCTAACCCTCCCCTCCTGTACCCTAACCCTACCCCTCCTGTACCCTAACCCTACCCCTCCTGTACCCTAACCCTGCACCTACTGTACCATAACCCTACCCCTCCTGTACCCTAACCCTCCCCTCCTGTATCCTAACCCTACCCCTCCTGTACCCTAACCCTACCCCTCCTGTACCCTAACCCTCCCCTCCTGTACCCTAACCCTACCCCTCCTGTACCCTAACCCTACCCCTACCGTACCCTAACCCTACACCTACTGTACCCTAACCCTACCCCTCCTGTACCCTAACCCTACCCCTCCTGTACCCTAACCCTACCCCTCCTGTACCCTAACCCTGCACCTACTGTACCCTAACCCTACCCCTCCTGTACCCTAACCCTCCCCTCCTGTACCCTAACCCTACCCCTCCTGTACCCTAACCCTACCCCTCCTGTACCCTAACCCTGCACCTACTGTACCCTAACCCTACCCCTCCTGTACCCTAACCCTCCCCTCCTGTATCCTAACCCTACCCCTCCTGTACCCTAATCCTACCCCTCCTGTACCCTAACCCTGCACCTACTGTACCCTAACCCTACCCCTCCTGTACCCTAACCCTCCCCTCCTGTACCCTAACCCTACCCCTCCTGTACCCTAACCCTACCCCTACCGTACCCTAACCCTACACCTACTGTACCCTAACCCTACCCCTCCTGTACCCTAACCCTACCCCTCCTGTACCCTAACCCTCCCCTCCTGTATCCTAACCCTACCCCTCCTGTACCCTAACCCTACCCTTACTGTACCCTAACCCTACCCCTCCTGTACCCTAACCCTACCCCTCCTGTACCCTAACCCTACCCCTACCGTACCCTAACCCTACCCCTCCTGTACCCTAACCCTACCCCTACCGTACCCTAACCCAACCCCTCCTGTACCCTAACCCTACCCCTACTGTACCCTAACCCTCCTGTACCCTAACCCTCCCCTCCTGTATCCTAACCCTACCCCTCCTGTACCCTAACCCTACCGTACCCTAACCCTACCCCTCCTGTACCCTAACCCTACCCCTACCGTACCCTAACCCTACCCCTCCTGTACCCTAACCCTACCCCTACTGTACCCTAACCCTCCTGTACCCTAACCCTCCCCTCCTGTATCCTAACCCTACCCCTCCTGTACCCTAACCCTACCGTACCCTAACCCTACCCCTCCTGTACCCTAACCCTACCCCTCCTGTACCCTAACCCTACCCCTCCTGTACCCTACCCCTACCCCTCCTGTACCCTAACCCTACCCCTACTGTACCCTAACCCTACCCCTCCTGTACCCTACCCCTCCCCTCCTGTATCCTAACCCTACCCCTCTTGTATCCTAACCCTCCCCTCCTGTACCCTAACCCTACCCCTCCTGTACCCTACCCCTCCTGTACCCTAACCCTCCTGTATCCTAACCCTCCCCTCCTGTATCCTAACCCTACCCCTCCTGTACCCTAACCCTACCCCTACAGTACCCTAACCCTACCCCTCCTGTACCCTAACCCTACCCCTACTGTACCCTAACCCTCCCCTCCTGTACCCTAACCCTACCCCTACCGTACCCTAACCCTACACCTACTGTACCCTAACCCTACCGTACCCTAACCCTACACCTACTGTACCCTAACCCTACCGTACCCTAACCCTACCCCTACCGTACCCTAACCCTACACCTACTGTACCCTAACCCTACCCCTCCTGTACCCTAACCCTACCCCTCCTGTACCCTAACCCTGCACCTACTGTACCCTAACCCTACCCCTCCTGTACCCTAACCCTCCCCTCCTGTACCCTAACCCTACCCCTCCTGTACCCTAACCCTACCCCTCCTGTACCCTAACCCTGCACCTACTGTACCATAACCCTACCCCTCCTGTACCCTAACCCTCCCCTCCTGTATCCTAACCCTACCCCTCCTGTACCCTAACCCTACCCCTCCTGTACCCTAACCCTCCCCTCCTGTACCCTAACCCTACCCCTCCTGTACCCTACCCCTCCTGTACCCTAACCCTCCTGTATCCTAACCCTCCCCTCCTGTATCCTAACCCTACCCCTCCTGTACCCTAACCCTACCCCTACAGTACCCTAACCCTACCCCTCCTGTACCCTAACCCTACCCCTACAGTACCCTAACCCTACCCCTACAGTACCCTAACCCTACCCCTCCTGTACCCTAACCCTACCCCTACTGTACCCTAACCCTCCCCTCCTGTACCCTAACCCTACCCCTACCGTACCCTAACCCTACACCTACTGTACCCTAACCCTACCGTACCCTAACCCTACACCTACTGTACCCTAACCCTACCGTACCCTAACCCTACCCCTACCGTACCCTAACCCTACACCTACTGTACCCTAACCCTACCCCTCCTGTACCCTAACCCTACCCCTCCTGTACCCTAACCCTGCACCTACTGTACCCTAACCCTACCCCTCCTGTACCCTAACCCTCCCCTCCTGTACCCTAACCCTACCCCTCCTGTACCCTAACCCTACCCCCTCCTGTACCCTAACCCTGCACCTACTGTACCATAACCCTACCCCTCCTGTACCCTAACCCTCCCCTCCTGTATCCTAACCCTACCCCTCCTGTACCCTAACCCTACCCCTCCTGTACCCTAACCCTACCCCTCCTGTACCCTAACCCTACCCCTACCGTACCCTAACCCTACACCTACTGTACCCTAACCCTACCCCTCCTGTACCCTAACCCTACCCCTCCTGTACCCTAACCCTACCCCTCCTGTACCCTAACCCTGCACCTACTGTACCCTAACCCTACCCCTCCTGTACCCTAACCCTCCCCTCCTGTACCCTAACCCTACCCCTCCTGTACCCTAACCCTACCCCTCCTGTACCCTAACCCTGCACCTACTGTACCCTAACCCTACCCCTCCTGTACCCTAACCCTCCCCTCCTGTATCCTAACCCTACCCCTCCTGTACCCTAACCCTACCCCTCCTGTACCCTAACCCTGCACCTACTGTACCCTAACCCTACCCCTCCTGTACCCTAACCCTCCCCTCCTGTACCCTAACCCTACCCCTCCTGTACCCTAACCCTACCCCTACCGTACCCTAACCCTACACCTACTGTACCCTAACCCTACCCCTCCTGTACCCTAACCCTACCCCTCCTGTACCCTAACCCTCCCCTCCTGTATCCTAACCCTACCCCTCCTGTACCCTAACCCTACCCTTACTGTACCCTAACCCTACCCCTCCTGTACCCTAACCCTACCCCTCCTGTACCCTAACCCTACCGTACCCTAACCCTACCCCTCCTGTACCCTAACCCTACCCCTACCGTACCCTAACCCAACCCCTCCTGTACCCTAACCCTACCCCTACTGTACCCTAACCCTCCTGTACCCTAACCCTCCCCTCCTGTATCCTAACCTTACCCCTCCTGTACCCTAACCCTACCGTACCCTAACCCTACCCCTCCTGTACCCTAACCCTACCCCTACCGTACCCTAACCCTACCCCTCCTGTACCCTAACCCTACCCCTACTGTACCCTAACCCTCCTGTACCCTAACCCTCCCCTCCTGTATCCTAACCCTACCCCTCCTGTACCCTACCCCTCCTGTACCCTAACCCTACCGTACCCTAACCCTACCCCTCCTGTACCCTAACCCTACCCCTCCTGTACCCTACCCCTACCCCTCCTGTACCCTAACCCTACCCCTACCGTACCCTAACCCTACACCTACTGTACCCTAACCCTACCCCTCCTGTACCCTACCCCTCCCCTCCTGTATCCTAACCCTACCCCTCTTGTATCCTAACCCTCCCCTCCTGTACCCTAACCCTACCCCTCCTGTACCCTACCCCTCCTGTACCCTAACCCTCCTGTATCCTAACCCTCCCCTCCTGTATCCTAACCCTACCCCTCCTGTACCCTAACCCTACCCCTACAGTACCCTAACCCTACCCCTCCTGTACCCTAACCCTACCCCTACAGTACCCTAACCCTACCCCTACAGTACCCTAACCCTACCCCTCCTGTAACCTAACCCTCCCCCTCCTGTACCCTAACTCTCCCCCTCCTGTATCCTAACCCTACCGCTCCTGTATCCTAACCCTACCCCTCCTGTACCCTAACCCTACCCCTACAGTACCCTAACCCTACCCCTACTGTATCCTAACCCTACCCCTCCTGTATCCTAAGCCTCCCCTCCTGTATCCTAACCCTACCCCTCCTGTAACCTAACCCTCCCCCTCCTGTACCCTAACTCTCCCCCTCCTGTAACCTAACCCTCCCCCTCCTGTACCCTAACCCTCCCCCTCCTGTACCCTAACCCTCCCCCTCCTGTACCCTAACCCTCGCCCTCCTGTACCCAACCCTACCCCTCCTGTACCCTAACCCTACCCCTCCTGTACCCCATCCCTACCCATAGAAACTTAGAATTTGGCGGCAGATAAGAACCACTCGGCCCATCTAGTCTGCCCCTATTTTTACCATAATTTTTTTTATCTCAAACCTTATTTGATCCTTATTTCTTT
The DNA here is from genome assembly GCF_028390025.1 of Pseudophryne corroboree. NCBI lineage: Eukaryota > Metazoa > Chordata > Amphibia > Anura > Myobatrachidae > Pseudophryne > Pseudophryne corroboree. Next base: position 827,761,285 of record NC_086448.1, on the reverse strand, counting down.
GTAAGGATATCCTTACGTCTATTCCATGCATGTTTACATTGCTCTACTGTCTTGCCTCTACCACCTCTGCTGGGAGGCTATTCCACTTGTCCACTACCCTTTCTGTGAAGAATTTTTCCTCATATTTCCGCTGACCCCCCCCATCCAGTCTCAGTGCATGTCCTCGTGTTCTATTGCTTCTCTTCATTTGGAGAATGTTTCCCTCCTGGACTTTGGTAAAACCCTTGATATATGTGACAGTCTCTATCATGTCCCCCCTTTCCCTTCTCTGCTCCACACTATACATAGTGAGATATTTTAGTCTTTCTGTGTATGTTGTGTGATGTAGGCCATGCACCATTTTAGTTGCCCTTCTTTGTACAGTCTCTAATGTATTAATATCCTTTTGAAGATATGGCCTTTCATGTTTTGGTTTTGGATCTGGATGATTTTTGAAAAAACATAAAAACATAAAATTACAGAATTTGGGGGTAATTTTGATCCTACGGTATTATTAACCTCATTAACATTCATTTCCACTAATTTCGAGTCTATTCTGAACACCTCACAATATTGTTTTTAGGCCAAAAGGTTGCACCGAGGTGGCTGTATGAGTAAGCTAAGCGACACAAGTGTGCGGCACAAACACCTGGCCCATTTAGGAGTGGCACTGCAGTGGCAGACAGGATGGCACTATTCAAGAACTAGGCTCCAAACAGCACATGATGCAAAGAAGAAAAAGAGGTGCAATGAGGTAGCTGTGTGACTAAGCTAAGCGACACAAGTATGCGGCACAAACACTTGGCCCATCTAGGAGTGGCACTGCAGTGTCAGACAGGATGGCACTTAAACAAAAATAGGCCCCAAACAGCACTTCATGCAAAGAAGTAAAAGAGGTGCAATGAGGTAGCTGTATGGCTAAGCTAAGTGACACAAGTGGGCGGCACAAACACCTGGCCCATCTAGGGTTGGCGCTGCAGTCCCACTGCACTAATGGCGGATACTGGACGCACGTCTAACACCAACATAGCTGTCAAGGCCTCAGTTATCCGCTTTGCAACAAGGTGACTGCTGTCATATTTAATCTTCCTCGCAAAGGACTGTTGGACAGTCATTTGCTCAGCAGAAGTAGTACAAGTGGTCTTCCGACTTCCTCTCTGGGATGACGATCCACTCCCAGCAGCAGCACTAGGAGGAAGTGGTTCTTGATCTTTCCCTATTTTATCCTCCAAATGTTTGTTCTCCATTATTTTTCTGAAGTTATATAACAAAATGCAGCAAAGGAGAGCCAGAGGTGCAAGTATGCGGGTACGCTCGGGTACGGAGTACCCTTAAGAATTTGGCAGCGGGTACCATTACCACGATTATAATGTACCACAAAGCAACAAGACCACGGTGCTTGGCAGCATGACGGCTCCTCCCACTTTGTCAGGGTTACTGGGAGTGCGACAGTGGCTGTATTTTCCTATTATAATGGGGGCATTACTATATATTGTTATTAAATTGGGGGCATAACTATATATTTCTATTATACTGGAGGTATCACTATATATTTCTATTATACTGGAGGTATCACTATATATTTCTATTATACTGGAGGCATTACTATATATTGTTATTATACTGGAGGCATAACTATATATTTCTATTATACTTGAGGTATCACTATATATTTATTTTATACTGGAGGTATCACGAAATATTTCTATTATACTGGAGGCATTACTATATATTTCTATTATACCGGAGGCATTACTATATATTTCTATTATACTGGAGGTATCACTATATATTTCTATTATACTGGAGGTATCACTATATATTTCTATTATACTGGAGGTATCACTATATATTTCTATTATACTGGAGGCATCACTATATATTTCTATTATACTTGAGACATTACTATATATTTCTATTATACTGGATGTATCACTATATATTTCTATTATACTGGAGGTATTACTATATATTTCTATTATACTGGAGACATTACTATATATTTCTATTATACTGGAGGTATCACTATATATTTCTATTATACTTGAGACATTACTATATATTTCTATTATACTGGAGGTATCACTATATATTTCTATTATACTGGAGACATTACTATATATTTCTATTATACTGGAGGTATCACTATATATTTCTATTATACTGGAGGCATTACTATATATTTCTATTATACTGGAGACATCACTATATATTTCTATTATACTGGAGGTATCACTATATATTTCTATTATACTTGAGACATTACTATATATTTCTATTATACTGGAGGTATCACTATATATTTCTATTATACTGGAGACATTACTATATATTTCTATTATACTGGAGGTATCACTATATATTTCTATTATACTGGAGGCATTACTATATATTTTTATTATACTGGAGGCATCACTATATATTTCTATTATACTGGAGGTATCACTATATATTTCTATTATACTGGAGGTATCACTATGTATTTCTATTATACTGGAGGCATCACTATATATTTCTATTATACTGGAGGCATTACTATATATTTTTATTATACCGGAGGCATCACTATATATTTCTATTATACTGGAGGTATCACTATATATTTCTATTATACTGGAGGTATCACTATGTATTTCTATTATACTGGAGGAATCACTATGTATTTCTATTATACTGGAGGTATCACTATATATTTCTATTATACTGGAGGTATCACTATATATTTCTATTATACTGGAGGTATCACGAAATATTTCTATTATACTGGAGGTATCACTATATATTTCTATTATACTGGAGGTATTACTATATATTTCTATTATACTGGATGTCTCACTATATATTTCTATTATACTGGAGGTATCACTATATATTTCTATTATACTGGAGGCATCACTATATATTTCTATTATACTGGAGGTATCACTATATATTTCTATTATACTGGAGGTATCACTATATATTTCTATTATACTGGAGGCATTACTATATATTGTTATTATACTGGAGGCATAACTATATATTTCTATTATACTTGAGGTATCACTATATATTTCTTTTATACTGGAGGTATCACGAAATATTTCTATTATACTGGAGGCATTACTATATATTTCTATTATACCGGAGGCATTACTATATATTTCTATTATACTGGAGGTATCACTATATATTTCTATTATACTGGAGGTATCACTATATATTTCTATTATACTGGAGGTATCACTATATATTTCTATTATACTGGAGGCATCACTATATATTTCTATTATACTTGAGACATTACTATATATTTCTATTATACTGGGGTATCACTACATATTTCTATTATACTTGAGACATTACTATATATTTCTATTATACTGGAGGTATCACTATATATTTCTATTATACTGGAGACATTACTATATATTTCTATTATACTGGAGGTATCACTATATATTTCTATTATACTGGAGGCATTACTATATATTTCTATTATACTGGAGACATCACTATATATTTCTATTATACTGGAGGTATCACTATATATTTCTATTATACTTGAGACATTACTATATATTTCTATTATACTGGAGGTATCACTATATATTTCTATTATACTGGAGACATTACTATATATTTCTATTATACTGGAGGTATCACTATATATTTCTATTATACTGGAGGCATTACTATATATTTTTATTATACTGGAGGCATCACTATATATTTCTATTATACTGGAGGTATCACTATATATTTCTATTATACTGGAGGTATCACTATATATTTCTATTATACTGGAGGCATCACTATATATTTCTATTATACTGGAGGCATTACTATATATTTTTATTATACTGGAGGCATCACTATATATTTCTATTATACTGGAGGTATCACTATATATTTCTATTATACTGGAGGTATCACTATGTATTTCTATTATACTGGAGGAATCACTATGTATTTCTATTATACTGGAGGTATCACTATATATTTCTATTATACTGGAGGTATCACTATATATTTCTATTATACTGGAGGTATCACGAAATATTTCTATTATACTGGAGGTATCACTATATATTTCTATTATACTGGAGGTATTACTATATATTTCTATTATACTGGATGTCTCACTATATATTTCTATTATACTGGAGGTATCACTATATATTTCTATTATACTGGAGGCATCACTATATATTTCTATTATACTGGAGGTATCACTATATATTTCTATTATACTGGAGGTATCACTATATATTTCTATTATACCGGAGGCATTACTATATATTTCTATTATACTGGAGGCATTACTATATATTTCTATTATACTGGAGTCATTACTATATATTTCTATTATACTGGAGGCATTACTATATATTTCTATTATACTGGAGGCATTACTATATATTTCTATTATACTGGAGGTATCACTATATATTTCTATTATACTGGAGGCATTACTATATATTTCTATTATACTGGAGGTATCACTATATATTTCTATTATACTGGAGGTATCACTATGTATTTCTATTATACTGGAGGAATCACTATGTATTTCTATTATACTGGAGGTATCACTATATATTTCTATTATACTGGAGGTATCACTATATATTTCTATTATACTGGAGGTATCACGAAATATTTTTATTATACTGGAGGTATCACTATATATTTCTATTATACTGGAGGTATCACTATATATTTCTATTATACCGGAGGCATTACTATATATTTCTATTATACTGGAGGCATTACTGTATATTTCTATTATACTGGAGTCATTACTATAGATTTCTATTATACCGGAGGCATTACTATATATTGTTATTAAATTGGAGGCATCACTATATATTTCTATTATACTGGAGGTATCACTATATATTTCTATTATACTGGAGGTATCACTATATATTTCTATTATACTGGAGGTATCACTATGTATTTCTATTATACTGGAGGAATCACTATGTATTTCTATTATACTGGAGGTATCACTATATATTTCTATTATACTGGAGGTATCACTATATATTTCTATTATACTGGAGGTATCACGAAATATTTCTATTATACTGGAGGTATCACTATATATTTCTATTATACTGGAGGTATCTCTATATATTTCTATTATACTGGAGGCATTACTATATATTTCTATTATACTGGGGGTATCACTACATATTTCTATTATACTGGAGGTATCACTATATATTTCTATTATACTGGAGGTATCACAATATATTTCTATTATACTGGAGGTATCACTATATATTTCTATTATACTGGAGGTATCACTATATATTTCTATTATACTGGAGGTATCACTATATATTTCTATTATACTGGAGGAATCACGATATATTTCTATTATACTGGAGGCATCACTATATATTTCTATTATACTGGAGGTATCACTAAATATTTCTTTTATACTGGAGGTATCACGAAATATTTCTATTATACTGGAGGCATTACTATATATTTTTAGTCTTGCCTCCAGATTTCCCCCCCCCCCCAAAAAAAAAGGGGGCTGTGTTATGTAGCCACTCCCACTAGCAGCATGTGACTACGCCCATTTTTCGGCACTCCATACCACTAAGAAAATATTTCTACTTGCACCACTGAGGAGAGTGTACCTCTACACCACACAGGGCAAACCCTGTAAAAATTATTTGGATTAAATATTAATAACCCCTTTACTTGGAGTAAATAATATACAGCACAGGTCAGCACCACTGAACTTATATGGAAGCACCACTGGACTGGACTTATACGGCAGTACCGCTGGACTTGATTTATACAGCAGTACCACTGGACATACACGGCAGTATCACTGGATTTATACAGCAGTACCATTGGACATATATGGCAGAATCACTGGACTGGATTTAGGGGGTCATTCCGAGTTGTTCACTCGCTAGCAGATTTTAGCAGCATTGCACACGCTAGGCCACCGCCCTCTGGGAGTGTATTTTAGCTTAGCAGAATTGCGAACGAAAGATTAGCAGAATTGCAAATAAATAATTCTTAGCAGTTTCTGAGTAGCTCGAGACTTACTCCTACACTGCGATCAGCTCAGTCCGTTTTGTTCCTGGTTTGACATCACAGCCACTCCCCCGTTTCTACAGACATTCCCGCGTTTTTCCCTGACACGCCTGCGTTTTTCCGCACACTCCCAGAAAACGGTCAGTTTCCGCCAAGAAACACCCACTTCCTGTCAATCACACTCCGATCACTTCAACGATGAAAATCCTTTGTTTCGGCCGTGAGTAAATCTACTAAGTTTTGTGCTAAAATACTTAGCGCATGCGCATTTTTGCCTTGATCGCTCCGTTGCGAAAATCGTCAATGAGCGAACAACTCGAAATTACCTCCTTATTCGGCAGTACCACTGGACACATACAACAGTATCACTGGACTTATACTGCAGTATCGCTGGACTGGACTTATACGGCAGTATCACTGGACTTATACAGCAGTATCACTGGACTTATACAGCAGTATCACTGGACTTATACAGCAGTATCACTGGACTTATACGGCAGTATCACTGGACTTATACAGCAGTATCACTGGACTTATACAGCAGTATCACTGGACTTATACGGCAGTATCACTGGACTTATACTGCAGTATCGCTGGACTGGACTTATACGGCAGTATCACTGGACTTATACGGCAGTATCACTGGACTTATACAGCAGTATCACTGGACTTATACGGCAGTATCACTGGACTTATACTGCAGTATCGCTGGACTGGACTTATACGGCAGTATCACTGGACTTATTCTGCAGTATCGCTGGACTGGACTTATACGGCAGTATCACTGGACTTATACTGCAGTATCGCTGGACTGGACTTATACGGCAGTATCACTGGACTTATACAGCAGTATCACTGGACTTATACAGCAGTATCACTGGACTTATACGGCAGTATCACTGGACTTATACTGCAGTATCGCTGGACTGGACTTATACGGCAGTATCACTGGACTTATACAGCAGTATCACTGGACTTAGACAGCAGTATCACTGGACTTATACGGCAGTATCACTGGACTTATACGGCAGTATCACTGGAATTATACAGCAGTATCACTGGACTTATACAGCAGTATCACTGGACTTATACGGCAGTATCACTGGACTTATACAGCAGTATCACTGGACTTATACGGCAGTATCACTGGACTTATACGGCAGTATCACTGGAATTATACAGCAGTATCACTGGACTTATACGGCAGTATCACTGGACTTATACGGCAGTATCACTGGAATTATATGGCAGTACCACTGGACTGGATTTATACTCCAGTACCACTGGATTTATATGGTAGTAACACTGGAGATAAACGGCAGTATCACTGGACTGGATTTATACAGCAGTACCACTGGACATATACGGCAGTATCACTGGGTTTATACTGCAGTATCACTGGACTGAATTTATACACCAGTACCACTGGATTTATACAGCAGTACCACTGGACATATACAGCAATATCACTGGACTGGACATATACGGCAGTACCACTGGATTTATACGGCAGTATCACTGGATTTATACAACAGTATCACTGGACATATACAGCAGTATCATTGGAATTATATGGTAGTACCACTGGACATATACAGCAGTACCACTGGACTGGATTTATACGGCAGTACCACTGGACATATACGGCAGTTTCACTGGAATTATATGGCAGTACCACTGGACATATTTGGCAGTATCACTGGATTGGACATATACGGCAGTATCACTGGACATATATACGGCAGTATCACTGGACCGGATTTATACGGCAGTATCACTTGACTTATACAGCAGCACCAGACATATGGCAGCAGAGGACACCACCACTGTGACTGGACAGATGCAGCATAAGACACTACACTGGACAGAGCAGCACAAGACAGCACTGGATTCGCCACCCCACTTTCCCTCCCGCACAGACACTGAGGACGGAGACACGTCCTCTCGCTACACTCTCCAATGCCGGAATGAAAATGGCGTCAATGTGCGGCAGTTTATATGGAATCCAAACCCTGCGAGAATCCGACAGCAGGATGATGACGTTTTGCCTCGTTCTGGTTTCCAAGTCAGGCAGGAAAACCCGAGCCAGGCTCGGATCCGGGCTCGGATAGTGAAGTTCGGTTCTCAGGGAACTGAACCTGCTCATCTCTAATTATTACTACTACATCCCTTTGTAAATACGCTAGTCAGTGGAGTATAAATCTGGGGTGGTGACACCAATTTCCTGTGCTCTGGCGGAGCGAGTGCTGACATGACATCGCAGTGATATGTGTGGGGAGCGAGGTGACAAATGGCTCACTGCATTGTCTCCGCAGCTTCCATGTTTAGACCCTGACTCATACCGGCCCCTCCATCTGACTCACTTCCAGGGAACTGAGCTGTAGTGCAGTATTCGGGACAACGTGGCTATCTCCCCAGCTAAATGAGACACTGCGCGCCTCCCTCCATTCTCCTGTGATGTCATGTACACAGGCTGGGAGTATAGAGTCGCATTGTGTCCGAGCTGGCACATTGTTCTATGCGAGGATGTTTTCCGTCAGTGGCTGATCCACTTGGCCCATTACATTTGCCCTTTTCCTCGGATGACTGGACGACTTCCAAATATTTGCGAAACCCCTGCATATAGCTTAGATGTGAATATTGGGGGTCATTCCGAGTTGTTCGCTCGTTATTTTTTTGTCGCAACGGAGCGATTAGTCGCTAATGCGCATGTGCAATGTCCGCAGTGCGACTGCGCCAAGTAAATGTGCTATGCAGTTAGGTATTACGAGGTTTTTTCTTCGTTCTGTTGATCGTAATGTGATTGACAGGAAGTGGGTGTTTCTGGGCGGAAACTGGCCGTTTTATGGGTGTGTGCGAAAAAACGCTACAGTTTCTGGGAAAAACGCGGGAGTGGCTGGAGAAACGGGGGAGTGTCTGGGCGAACGCTGGGAGTGTTTGTGACGTCAAACCAGGAACGAAACTGACTGAACTGATCGCAGATGCCGAGTAAGTGTGGAGCTACTCAGAAACTGCTAAGAAGTGTCTATTCGCAATTCTGCTAATCTTTCGTTCGCAATTTTGATAAGCTAAGATTCACTCCCAGTAGGCGGCGGCTTAGCGTGTGCAAAGCTGCTAAAAGCAGCTTGCAAACGAACAACTCGGAATGAGGGCCATTGTGCTAAATACATTTCTCAATATCTGTAGAGGGCCCTACACACTGGCCGACATGACTGCACGATATGAACGATCTTGTTCATTAATGAACGAGATAACGTTCATATCGTGCAGTGTGTAGCCTCCAGCGTTGAACGATGCGCGGCCCCGCGCTCGTTCATCGCTGGTCCCCCGTCCATCGGCTGTACATGCAGCACAATATGGACGATCTCGTCCATATTTGCCTGCACTTCAATGCAGCCGGGTGACGGGGAGAGTGAAGAAACTTAATTCCCCCCGTCACTGCCCTCCCGCCGCTGGGTCGCCCGTCGGCCGTATCCGCCATCGGGCAGCTCGGCGGCGGATCGGCCAGTATGTAGGGACTAAAGGACATGATTACATAAAAACAAATATTGTTCTTTCTTTGGATATAAGAGTGCCATAAACTGTTTAGAAGTTGCTCGCCACATGCTACCATTTCTTCCCCCTGAAGTTCCAGCCATTCACGTCAGTCAGTAAATACACTGTCCTGTTAGTTGACTTGATTACTTTTGCAGTTCATAGCCATCAGCTCCGTATTGTAGGTATGTTGTTGATGTAGTCAGTGTCTATTAGCTTAGTGATCAATAATCTGCACATTGCAGCTGAATGGTCATTAAACTCCTGTGTGAACGAACTCTCCAGAAAGCTAAATATTGAATTAACATAATGTGTATTTTTGTATATTTTGTCTGGGACGCGATGCGGCCTTCCTATCGGATCTCTCTTAATTACAATCTAAATATTTGAGTAAGCCCAATAATGTGTTGGCGGCGTAGCTATTTCTTTTGCAAAGTATATCTCTGATACAGTGTGGGTGTGACACAGTCTCCGCAAATGGGCAACCGGTGGCTGTCTCACCATTGTGGAACTACAAGTGACAGCGCAGCATGCCCTGTTGGTACTTCTCACGGTATCCGGTCTCTAGATCGACCACACTTGGGTCGACATGCAATAGGCCGACATGACAAAAGGTCGACATGAGTTTTTCACAGTTTTTTTTCCTCATTTTTTAAAACTTAATCATACTTTACGATCCACGTGGACTACAATTGGGAACGGTAATCTTGGCCGAAGCTTTGCACGCCATGCGAGGGGACACGGTGCACTCATTGGGGTTCCCGGTCACTCTACAAAGAAAACAACACCACAAATTAAAAAACAACAACAACATGTCAACATTTCGTCACGTCGGCCTTGCTCACGTCGACCTAATGCTTGTGTCGACCTATTTTAGGTGTCGACTTAGTTACTGTCGACCAATAGTAATCGACCTAGACACTGTCCACCTAAGTGTGGTCGACGCTATGAACCCCACCCCTTTTCACAATGGCTGGTATACAGATTTCCTCGCCAGTGGGTACATCTCTCACTGGGATCCGGTCTGAAGATCGACAGTGTCTAGGTCGACAATGTTTAGGTCGACCACTATAGGGTTTCTAGGTCGACATGTGCTAGGTCGACAGGTCTAAAGGTCGATATGAGTTTGTCAAATTTTTTTATTTTTTTGAATTTTTTCATACTTAACGATCCACGTGGACTACGATTGGAACGGTAAAGTGTGCCGAGCGAAGCGGTAGCGGAGCGAAGGCACCATGCCCGAAGCATGGCGAGCGAAGCGAGCCATGCGAGGGGACGCGGTGCACTAATTTGGGATCCCGGTCACTCTACGAAGAAAACGACACAAAAAAAAAATCCTCATGTCGACCTTTAGACCTGTCGACCTAGCACATGTCAACCTAGAAACCCTGTCGACCTTCCATCCATGTCGACCTAGTGACTGTCGACCTATAGTGGTCGACCTAAACATTGTCGACCTAGACACTGTCGATTTGATGAACCACACCCCTCTCACTGCCCAGTGGTGTTTCAGATAACTTGAATAACACGTGGTTGACGGTTTTCTGTGCAGCGTCCTGTAAGAGCTTCTGTGGGAGGAAGACGTCTCATTCTTGTAGTACAGTAGTTCTGCCGTTCAGGGGTCTATTTATCACTGATGGCGAGCCAGCGGCGGTAACCGTCACTGTGCATGTCGCCGCCTATCGCAAGCCTCTACGATAGCCATGCTCATTGGCGAGGACGATTCTATCTTATCGGCACTCTAACGCTGATAGAAGGAGGCAGAGATCTCTCTGACTGCACTGGATGCCGTGTTAAAGTGGATCCGGTCAGGCCGGTAGGTATTTTGACAGCCAGCATCCAGACCGTCGAGATCCCAACCCAATTTTAAGATTATTTATTTAAGTAATATACTTCTATGGAATCTGCTTCTGAGCTATAAAAATATTAGTTAAAGAAATAACCTTAAAATCTATGGGAGCAGAGACGCAATTTAACCTTGGGATAGATCTGCCCTGGCGGCGACAGGCGTGCTCCGTACAGAGACCGCGGATATCTTCCATGGGGACGGAGGTAGAGGACAGACATTTCTGACTTCTACAGCAGAAAAACTTTAGTAAAGTGGAGACAGTGCAGATCGCAGCTTAGTAAATAGAGCCCATAGTGTTTGGTGTCCTGATTTTCCATTGTACTGGTTAGAAAATGAAAACTTACACGGGCTGGTGATATTGGGAACAGTCTGATTAAGACCCAGTGGCACCCAGGCAAAATACTGATTTGTGCTTCACATAAGAATGGATTAGCGTAATCGGAGCCCCCGCAGTGCCCAGGGGCCCTAGACAGGAGCCTTGGTTGCCTAATGGATGGTTATTAAATACTTTTAGCTTTTAAGACACCATCTTTTATTTTTAGATTAAGGGGCCTATGTAGTAAAAATCGCCGCAATTATTCACAGGCCACGTTGCGACAGACTTTTCCGTATGTAACAAAAGTATCCCTTCTATGTACTAAATATAACTGGCGCTGACAGCAATAGTGATAACCGCTCCCCATGTGACTTACATCCCTGCTACATCGGAGGAGTTTTTCACGTGGTTGAAAGACCCCTCCGGGGAATCTGACATTGCACACCCGCACAGTGTCAGCTTCCGGAGCCGGTCAGGAGCTGCGGGAGAGGGATTGTAGGATCCCTCTCCTGCGAGAATTCCTTCATAGCCCTTATGTTTACGCCTCTAGCTATGACGTACGCAAAACGGGCTAAACTTGGAAAAGTGAAGAGTTTGGTACACTGCATGCGCCAGTGCAACAGGACAAATGTCGTGATTGCGGGACAGTCCTCAAAAATAGGGACTGTCCCTACATAAGCAGTATGTTTGCAGGTATCTATACACGAGCACAGATCCTGGAAAATTCGGAGGCCATTCCTTCCCAGATTTCCTTGGTGGCTGAAAGGTGTAAATTTTCAGCACATTAAGATCTGCATTTGACAGTTCAGATGCTGAATGCACCAAATCACATCCTCCGCGGGAAGTGCTGTCGACACTCCTGTAAAGTCCAGGAGACTCCTGCGATATCCAGGAGACCTCCAAATTTCAGGGAGCCCTGCGGGAAGAGAAGGCATCACTCCTGCATCCTGTCCCCTTCCCTAGTGATGTGGGCATGGGCAGAGCACGATGACATTATTGGTGGTGAAATGCGTTAGTGAACTGCTGCACGGTGATGTGAGCCGTTACCTCACAGCGGGTGGCAAACCATGATGATCCAAATGACACTACTGACCTCTGCACTTGCCCTCTGACCCTCTCCTTCAGGAACCTGGGAGGCAAGGTCCAAAAGTTAGAAGGACCTCTCTCTTTAAAGAAATGTTTCTACAAAAATACTGCTTGGTCCGGCCTTGCTTACGTCACGTGTCACCTGTGTTTGAAGCTTTTTGTGTTACTTGATACGCACGCACTGGATGCTGGGTAGGTCACAGCTGGTACAAAAACAATCCTTATGTGGCGTGGAAAAGGCCGATCCAGGAGCCGTTCCAACTGCATATGGATCGCAGCCGCAAGCTGTGGCACCCCTGTAATGGTCGCTACACGAGAACTTGCCAACCCACCGTTACCGCCCACAGATGCTCCCTGACTGTCACTCTCTTTGCAAATAAATCCTCACTGTGACCGCACGATCATTGCACAACACGTGCAGTGTGACCTATACGTAGCACTAAATCTCTCCCCTGCGCACACCATCATAGAAACAGAAACATAGAATTTGTCGGCAGATAAGAACCACTTGGCCCATCTAGTCTGCCCCCTTTTTTTTTTTTATATATATTATTTTTATCTCTAACCTTATTTGATCCTTATTTCTTTGTAAGGATATCCTTATGTCTATCCCATGCATGTTTAAATTGCTCTACTGTCTTAGCCTCTACCACCTCTGATGGGAGGCTATTCCACTTGTCCACTACCCTTTCTGTGAAATAATTTTTCCGCAAATTTCCCCTGAACCTCCCCCCATCCATATTGCGCCATCTCTGCATCAGACCCTAGGTACTTCGGTTTAGTATTTTTTGCAGACTTGGCACAGTACTGCGTGGCACGGAGCATGGCGCAGCTCACACGTATCTGACCTCTGTATTTTGCCTTATTACCCAAGCTAGCATCTGCATGCCGGCGCCCGTATTCCGGGTACCCGCGATGCGGATTATATACATGTTTGTGTAAATGACTGCGTGTGTGGCAAAGCTTGTGGCGCACCAGCCGTGGCTAATTGGCGTGATACATGTACTGTATGTGGTCAAATCCGTCACTTACAGCGCCCCAGTCACTCTGCAGCAGAAAAGCGCTTGTTGTTAATGCACGGAGGCAGCGCCCGAGTTCCGCGTTTATTGTAAATATGAAAATTCATATGGCAGACCCAGATATTTACTTTGGAGCGCGCTGGAGATTATTGAGGAAACGCTGTTTAATAGACGTATTTCTACAGAGTAAAAGAATTCCTTTGTAAACGTTGCGGCATGTTTATCCTAGAAGCACCGTGGCATGAGACGGGCATTGCGGCTTGTGCCAGCGCTGAGACCGCAGCTGTGAGATGGCCAGGCTGCGCTCTCCGTCCGTCCAACTCTCCAGAAAACAGACCGAGGGTCTCGCGTTTACAGGGGTGCAGGTCAACTGTGGGGAATAGTAGAACGGCAAAGAGGGATCTCCTATTCGCTTATCGCGGCGCCAGATATTTTCAATTGACAAAAAAAGTTGCCTAAATTAAGGGGCAGAGTTATCAAAGTTTGGAGAGAGGTAAAGTAGACAGAGATGAAGTTCCAACCAATCAGCTCCTAACTGCCACGTTACAGGCTGTGTTTGAAAACTGACAGTTGGGCGCTGATTGGTCGATACTTTATATCTCTCCAATAATCTGGGGTCTGCTTATTCCATACTACATCACGGCGCGCTGGCCTGGGAGTACGGTGGAAGTGTAAGCGAGAAGGCGTGGAGAGGGGAGGCGGGGGGCGCCTGTCAGCGATCGCCCCACATGCTTACGACGCCCCATCTCGCAGGCTGAGCTCTCCGAATTCCTATACTGAATTGCTAAAGTCTCAGGGAAAACAGGGAACTCGGAGGGGGGCTGGGATTATTTTCTCAGTAATGGTTCCTATGGGGATTAACCTTGGAAGGATAATGTTTATATAACCTCTCCAAACAGTCACAAGACACTAGCTGGCTCTTGAGCACTGAAGGGTTCTGGTGTAAGGGAAGTCTGATGATGTCATAGCCCTCGCCTGCCAGCGCAGATGGTTACTGACAGTCCGCTGGAGCAGCAGAGGGACAGGAGAATGAATCACAACTTTGCTGAGCATTGTAACGGACCCTCCGTGTCACACTGAGCAGGAACGGCGCAACACGCTGTACATCAGACCCTGACATTTCCCCCCCCCCCCCCAGTTTTTTTTTTTTAATTCCAAGTTTTAATTTACAGACGTGTTGCTGAGCAATGCACGAGAAACACACACATAGCTACACCAAGAGCCGACGGGCGTCAGATGTGTGTATTTAATACAAGTGCCTTTACTATATATGCACTTAGTATCGCACAGTTGTGTCGCTTTCACTCTTTACGTCACACTTTTCGTGACAAAAATCTAAAAAGGTTTTCACGTAGGTCAGACCTGGCCAACCTGCGGCTCTCCAGCTGTTGTGAAACTACACATCCCAGCATGCCCTGTTACAATTTTAGCATTCAACCCAGGCCGGTGCGTGTTGGCGTAGTTGTGCGGAGAAGCGGACTCGTGCACGTCTGTGAGTAGCTGTATCGTGACCGAGGCCTGGCGCAGATACGCACTGTGATGACGAGGGTGACAGTCGCCAGTACTAGCTGCTGCACGCTCCTGATTGGCTGATGGCATATTCCCCTCTGTAGCTATTATGTGTTTTCCTCTATATATTATATGATTTAACCAAGAGCTGTTTGCTGATTTCACTCTCTGGAGGGAGAGTTGTGTCTGCTGTATTAGAGGGTTATTATTATTATTATTATTATTATTATTATTACCAGTTATTTATATAGCGCACACATATTCCGCAGCGCTGTACAGAGAATATTTGGCCATTCACATCAGTCCCTGCCCCAGTGGAGCTTACACTCTATGGGGGTCATTCCGAGTTGTTCGCTCGTTATTTTTTTTCGCTACGGAGCGATTAGTCACAAACTGCGCATGCGCAATGTACGCAGCGCGCCTGCGCCAAGTAAATGAGCTCAAAAGTTTGGTATTTTACTCACGGCGTAACAAAGTTTTTTTCATCGTTCTGCTGATCGTAGTGTGATTGACAGGAAGTGGGTGTTTCTGGGCGGAAACTGAGCGTTTTCTGGGAGTGTGCGGAAAAACGCAGGCGTGTCAGGGAAAAACGCGGGAGTGTCTGGAGAAACGGGGGAGCGGCTGGGCGTGTGTGTGACGTCAAACCAGGAACGCATCTGACTGAACTGATCGCAGTGTAGGAGTAAGTCTCGAGCTACTCAGAAATTTCTATGCGCAATTCTGCTAATCTTTCGTTCGCTATTCTGCTAAACTAAGATACACTCCCAGAGGGCGGCGGCTTAGCGTGTGCAATGCTGCTAAAAGCAGCTAGCGAGCGAACAACTGGGAATCACCCCCTATATTCCCTATCACATGTACACTAGGGTTAATTTTGTTGGGAGCCAATTAACCTACCAGTATACTTTTTGGATTGTGGGAGGAAACCGGAGTACCCATTAGGGCCATGGTGGGAATTGAACCCATGACCTCAGTGCTGTGAGGCAGTAATGCTAACCACTACACCATCCATGCTGCCCTAGATGCAAGAGACAAAATTACCAAGGTAATTTGTCCGGCGCTGTCAAGAGGATATGCTTGGCCTTTAAGCTGCTGTTTAAAGGGATAGTTAGTCCCTGGATAGACAATGGAATAAGAGTATATACAGCGCTAAAAAAACTGGATATGGAAAAACAATCACAATTTATTATAAAAATTGTTGCAACAAATAAATTCATATATATATAAAATAATTTTTCATATGAAAAGATGTCAAACAGAGCAGGCACAGCAAGTTTGTTTGGTAAGTTACCACACGAGGATGCCGGACATCATGCACTGATAAGAGTCCCTGGAATTATTGCCACAGTCCTGGGTGCAGTTTTCAATGCTAGCAGATAGAGTCCAAATGCAGAGGCAGACCGTTATGTGCTTGGTTCCGGACCAGAATCGGTCCTATTGAAAGCTGGATCTATTGCGCCTTAATGGACTTCTGCAATTTTCCCAATTTGCTGTTGGACTTCTAGGCTCGTTCCGGGTATAGATGGTGATTCCAGTGGTGTACAGCTCCTAGATGTTTAATAAATTAGATATAAGTGTACCTCGTGTATGCATGACGTAACACTGGTGTGCATGTAATTGGGGAAGGGTTGCACGTATAATCCTGCATACACGCACAAAACTCCCAATCTTCTATTCTCATTTCTAACTGGACTACTGCACGAAGGATGTCCTCACCCTGAGGTAATACAGATGTGACTATGAGGTAAATGTATGAAGCAGTGATAAGAGAGGAGAAGCTGCCCATGACAACCAATCAGCTGCTCTGTATAATTTTATAGTATGCAAATTATAAATGTTACTTCAATGCTGATTGGTTGCCAACTTCTCCACTGGCTCACTTCTCTCTTATCACTGCTTCATACATTTAGCCCTATGTCCTGGAAGGAGAGATCACTAGGATTTACATTACTGGTAACTAGGATTAGTTTTACTGGTGACTGGTAACTAGTATTACTGTTACTGATGATTGATAATTGGGATTACTGTTACTGGTAATTGGCAACTAGGTTTACTGTTACTGGTGACTAGGATTACTGTGACTGGTGACTAGTAACTAGGATTACTGTGACTGGCGACTAGGATTACTGTGACTGGTGACTAGTAACTAGGATTACTGTGACTGGTAACTAGGATTACTGTGACTGGTAACTAGGATTACTGTTACTGGTGACTAGGATTACTGTGACTGGCGACTAGGATTACTGTGACTGGTGACTAGTAACTAGGATTACTGTAACTGGTGACTAGGATTACTGTAACTGGTGACTAGGATTACTGTGAATGGTGACTAGTAACTAGGATTACTGTAACTGGTGACTAGGATTACTGTGAATGGTGACTAGTAACTAGGATTACTGTGACTGGTGACTAGGATTACTGTGACTGGTGACTAGGATTACTGTGACTGGTGACTAGGATTACTGTGACTGGTGACTAGGATTACTGTGACTGGTGACTAGGATTACTGTGACTGGTGACTAGTAACTAGGATTACTGTGACTGGTGACTAGGATTACTGTGACTGGTGACTAGGATTACTGTGACTGGTAACTAGGATTACTGTGACTGGTGACTAGGATTACTGTGACTGGCGACTAGGATTACTGTGACTGGTGACTAGAATTACTGTGACTGGCGACTAGGATTACTGTGACTGGTGACTAGAATTACTGTGACTGGCGACTAGGATTACTGTGACTGGTGACTAGGATTACTGTGACTGGCGACTAGTAACTAGGATTACTGTGACTGGTGACTAGAATTACTGTGACTGGCGACTAGGATTACTGTGACTGGTGACTAGGATTACTGTGAATGGTGACTAGTAACTAGGATTACTGTGACTGGCGACTAGGATTACTGTGACTGGTGACTAGAATTACTGTGACTGGCGACTAGGATTACTGTGACTGGTGACTAGGATTACTGTGACTGGCGACTAGTAACTAGGATTACTGTGACTGGTGACTAGAATTACTGTGACTGGTGACTAGGATTACTGTGACTGGTGACTAGAATTACTGTGACTGGCGACTAGGATTACTGTGACTGGTGACTAGGATTACTGTGAATGGTGACTAGTAACTAGGATTACTGTGACTGGCGACTAGGATTACTGTGACTGGCGACTAGGATTACTGTTACTGATGATTGATAATTGGGATTACTGTTACTGGTGACTAGGATTACTGTAACTGGTGACTAGGATTACTGTAACTGGTGACTAGGATTACTGTGACTGGTGACTAGTAACTAGGATTACTGTAACTGGTGACTAGGATTACTGTGACTGGTGACTAGGATTACTGTGACTGGTGACTAGGATTACTGTGACTGGTGACTAGTAACTAGGATTACTGTAACTGGTGACTAGGATTACTGTAACTGGTGACTAGGATTACTGTAACTGGTGACTAGGATTACTGTGACTGGTGACTAGTAACTAGGATTACTGTAACTGGTGACTAGGATTACTGTGACTGGTGACTAGGATTACTGTGACTGGTGACTAGTAACTAGGATTACTGTAACTGGTGACTAGGATTACTGTGACTGGTGACTAGAATTACTGTGAATGGTGACTAGTAACTAGGATTACTGTAACTGGTGACTAGGATTACTGTAACTGGTGACTAGGATTACTGTGACTGGTGACTAGAATTACTGTGAATGGTGACTAGTAACTAGGATTACTGTTACTGGTGACTAGGATTACTGTGACTGGTGACTAGGATTACTGTGACTGGTGACTAGTAACTAGGATTACTGTAACTGGTGACTAGGATTACTGTGACTGGTGACTAGAATTACTGTGAATGGTGACTAGTAACTAGGATTACTGTAACTGGTGACTAGGATTACTGTAACTGGTGACTAGGATTACTGTGACTGGTGACTAGGATTACTGTGACTGGTGACTAGTAACTAGGATTACTGTAACTGGTGACTAGGATTACTGTGACTGGTGACTAGAATTACTGTGAATGGTGACTAGTAACTAGGATTACTGTAACTGGTGACTAGGATTACTGTAACTGGTGACTAGGATTACTGTGACTGGTGACTAGGATTACTGTGACTGGTGACTAGTAACTAGGATTACTGTAACTGGTGACTAGGATTACTGTGACTGGTGACTAGGATTACTGTGACTGGTGACTAGGATTACTGTGACTGGTGACTAGGATTACTGTGACTGGTGACTAGGATTACTGTGACTGGTGACTAGGATTACTGTGACTGGTGACTAGTAACTAGGATTACTGTAACTGGTGACTAGGATTACTGTAACTGGTGACTAGGATTACTGTGACTGGTGACTAGGATTACTGTGACTGGTGACTAGTAACTAGGATTACTGTAACTGGTGACTAGGATTACTGTGACTGGTGACTAGGATTACTGTGACTGGTGACTAGTAACTAGGATTACTGTAACTGGTGACTAGGATTACTGTGACTGGTGACTAGAATTACTGTGAATGGTGACTAGTAACTAGGATTACTGTAACTGGTGACTAGGATTACTGTAACTGGTGACTAGGATTACTGTAACTGGTGACTAGGATTACTGTGACTGGTGACTAGAATTACTGTGAATGGTGACTAGTAACTAGGATTACTGTTACTGGTGACTAGGATTACTGTGACTGGTGACTAGGATTACTGTGACTGGTGACTAGTAACTAGGATTACTGTAACTGGTGACTAGGATTACTGTGACTGGTGACTAGAATTACTGTGAATGGTGACTAGTAACTAGGATTACTGTAACTGGTGACTAGGATTACTGTAACTGGTGACTAGGATTACTGTGACTGGTGACTAGGATTACTGTGACTGGTGACTAGTAACTAGGATTACTGTAACTGGTGACTAGGATTACTGTGACTGGTGACTAGAATTACTGTGAATGGTGACTAGTAACTAGGATTACTGTTACTGGTGACTAGGATTACTGTGACTGGCGACTAGGATTACTGTGACTGGTGACTAGGATTACTGTGACTGGTGACTAGTAACTAGGATTACTGTAACTGGTGACTAGGATTACTGTAACTGGTGACTAGGATTACTGTGACTGGTGACTAGGATTACTGTGACTGGTGACTAGTAACTAGGATTACTGTAACTGGTGACTAGGATTACTGTGACTGGTGACTAGAATTACTGTGAATGGTGACTAGTAACTAGGATTACTGTTACTGGTGACTAGGATTACTGTGACTGGTGACTAGAATTACTGTGACTGGTGACTAGGATTACTGTGACTGGTGACTAGAATTACTGTGAATGGTGACTAGTAACTAGGATTACTGTTACTGGTGACTAGGATTACTGTGACTGGCGACTAGGATTACTGTGACTGGTGACTAGAATTACTGTGAATGGTGACTAGTAACTAGGATTACTGTAACTGGTGACTAGGATTACTGTGACTGGCGACTAGGATTACTGTGAATGGTGACTAGTAACTAGGATTACTGTGACTGGTGACTAGGATTACTGTGACTGGTGACTAGGATTACTGTGAATGGTGACTAGTAACTAGGATTACTGTGACTGGTAACTAGGATTACTGTGACTGGTGACTAGGATTACTGTGAATGGTGACTAGTAACTATGATTACTGTGACAGGTGACTAGGATTACTGTGAATGGTGACTAGTAACTAGGATTACTGTGACTGGTGACTAGGATTACTGTGAATGGTGACTAGTAACTAGGATTACTGTGACTGGTGGCTAGGATTACTGTGACTGGTGACTAGGATTATTGTGACTGGTGACTAGGATTACTGTTACTGGTGACTGGTAACTAGGATTACTGTGACTGGTAACTAGGATTACTGGTGACTGGTAACTAGAATGACTGTGACTGGTGACTAGGATTACTGTTACTGATTGATAATTGGGATTACTGTTACTGGTAACTTGCTTCTAGGATCACAGTTACTGGTAATTGGCAACTAGGTTTACTGTTACTGGTGGCTAGGATTCCTGTTACTGGTGACTGGTAACTAGGATTACTTTGACTGGTGACTAGGATTACTGTGACTGGTAACTAGGATTACTGTGACTGGTAACTAGGATTACTGGTGACTGGTAAATTGGATTACTGTTACTGGTAATTAGGATTACTGTGACTGGTAACTAGGATTACTGGTGACTGGTAACTAGGATTGCTGTGACTGGTGACTAGGATTACTGTGACTGGTAACTAGGATTACTATGACTGGTGATTGATAATTGGGATTATTGTGACTGGCAAGTAGAATTACTATTACTGGTGACTTATTACTATTACCAATGAAGTATTATGGGCTATAATAACTGTTGCATCGGGCACTGCTGGTATTCTCCGGTATTATTGCTATAAACTAGGGTTACTGGTGACTGGTAACTAGGATTACTGTGATTGGTGAATGGTAACTAGGGTTACTGGTGACTGGTAACTATGATTACTGTGATTGGTGAATGGTAACTAGGGTTACTGGTGACTGGTAACTAGGATTACTGTGATTGGTGAATGGTAACTAGGGTTACTGGTGACTGGTAACTAGGATTACTGTGATTGGTGAATGGTAACTAGGGTTACTGGTGACTGGTAACTAGGATTACTGTGATTGGTGAATGGTAACTAGGGTTACTGGTGACTGGTAACTAGGATTACTGCTACTGGTGACTGGTAACTAGGATTATTGTGACTGGCAAGTAGAATTACTATTACTGGTGACTTATTACTATTACCAATGAAGTATTATGCATACCTCCCAACTGTCCCGATTTTCGCGGGACAGTCCCGTTTTTTGGGGTCTGTCCCGCTGTCCCACCCGCGGGCCGCAGTGTCCCGCGGTGGGGGGGACAGTTGGGAGGCTCAGTCTCTCGCTGCCCTGTTTAGCAGAGCAGCGGTGAATAGACGCTGTGCGCATGCGCACAGCGTCTATTCATTGTAGACAGAGGGAGAGGGGGCATGCCAGCGGCTCACGGAGCGCTGGGCATGCCCCTTCAGTGATTAAATCGGGGGCGTGGCTCGCGATCGCGGGTCTTCCCGCGAAGCCACGCCCCTTTTCATAGGCCATGCCCCCTTTTCGGGAGCGCGCGCGGCTTCGCCGCGCGTGTGTCCCTCTTTCAAGGCAGCCAAAGTTGGGAGGTATGATTATGGGCTATAATAACTGTTGCAGCGGGCACTGCTGGTATTCTCCGGTATTATTGCTATAAATAATAATGGACACTACGACCTCTGCTGGCATATATGGCACTGCTGGTTCTGGCTGGCAGGTAGGTGCCTGGCCCTCGTAGTAACAGTACTAGTATCCCATGGCAACCTAAATATTAATATACTGTGCCTATAAGGTATATTCTTCTTATTCATCTTTTTATTCTTGTGGAACCCTAGTCCTGCAGCCCTGTGGTGGAAGCGTAGGAGGCCGGGGCAGCATGTGAGCCCCTGATTCTCACCGGCTGTGCACCATTGGGTCATACGGTCTATAATATAATTGTATATTGGCATACGCTGTGATATACAGTTACCAGTAATAATAACACAGAAGTACTGCGCTGTAGCCTTTGGCGGCTCAGCTTCACGTCGTTTTCATGTCTGCATTTATTTGGTCTACCTCGCATGTCCCTGTTTTAGGCAATGCCCCCCTTTCTCCAGCGTCCGCTGCTGCAGCGCCTCACAGTGCATTCAGCGTTGTAATGTTTGGTGATTATTTTTTAGTACTGATCACTTATTTCTGCCGACCAGATTCCAATATAAACTGAGAGTACAGAGGTATCCAAGCCCAGCTTTGCCGTTACGTGTACGCGCTGCGTCAAAGCGATTGTGAAAACAGCGGCCGCGAATGGGCACGCGCCCATATGGAATGCCTGGTGCGATAGCACAGCGTCACTAATCTTAGCGTGCCGCGTTTAATCTCTGCTGCAATGCGTATGCATGCGCGTACGCATTGCGGCAGAGATGAAGCTGGCTACATCTGTATATGTCCTACAAATGTCGGACAGATCATAAACACACTAAAAGACGCGCACGGTTTCGGCTCATCGTTGTGGATGAATGCCGCGCAGCCTCCAGATCAAATGAGCAGATCCGAGTACTTTTTAAATGATAATCAGCCCTGGGTGCTGCGCGGCTATTTCAGAGATGTACGGTATTGCACAGCGGCAGGGAAGCGGCTGCGCAGTACCGTACAACTGCGCTAATGTCTGTAGGAAAAATACGCCCCCTGTTAGCACCTACGATCCGAATGCTGCGTCCGAAGATGCAGCATGGGGTCACCATCGCAACCATCGGCTGAAGCTTGCTCAGATTGGCTGCCGGAACTCCTCTGCCGGGTCTTATTGAAGATGTACGTAAACCATCTTCCCAGTGAACAGACATTGGAATAATTGGACTCTGCAGCCAAAAGTCATGTGCTGTGTCTGATTATTGCACATGGGGGGTCATTCCGAGTTGTTCACTCGTTATTTTTTTCCGCTACGAGCGATTAGTCGCAAACTGCGCATGTGCAATGTACGCAGCGCGCCTGCGCCAAGTAAATTAGCTCAAAAGTTTGGTATTTTACTCACGGCGTAACAAAGTTTTTTCATCGTTCTGCTGATCGTAGTGTGATTGACAGGAAGTGGGTGTTTCTGGGCGGAAACTGACCGTTTTCTGGGAGTGTGCGGAAAAACGCAGGCGTGTCAGGGAAAAACGCGGGAGTGTCTGAAGAAACGGGGGAGTGGCTGGGCGAACGCTGGGCGTGTGTGTGACGTCAAACCAGGAACGAAACTGACTGAACTGATCGCAGTGTAGGAGTAAGTCTCGAGCTACTCAGAAACTGCTAAGAAATTTCTATTCGCAATTCTGCTAATCTTTCGTTTGCAATTCTGCTAAGCTAAGATTCACTCCCAGTGGGCGGCGGCCTAGCGTGCGCAATGCTGCTAAAAGCAGCTAGCGAGCGAACAACTCGGAATCACCCCCATTGTGGGCCTAGCTCTAGATCTGAAACCCAGTATTAAAATAACAACTTGTGCCAAACATGTTGGTGCAGCTCTGCCGGAACTCGTGCAGCAAACGCCGGTGTGATGCAATCCATCCAGGACTGAGCTTTTCCTGCTTCTAGTACCTATGGAAAAGATGAAGATAGACGTCCAAGCCCTCACTCGCCCTGCGCTGCCCCGGCGCCCTCCGGCAGGAACAGCCAGTACAAATACTTCCATTACAGGGAGGGTATTAATGTACCTGTCGGCAAAACACAGCGACCACAGGAAACATTAACTGGAACACACACAGCGACGCTCACTCTCCCACTGTTTATTAATGGTCTTGGCAATCTTCTAGCAAGTTCCAGAAGAGCGGTTTCACACGCGTTTTATGGCGTCTAAGCCACAGCCCACGTTTCTGTGGCTTTCACTGCCCCGTTTCTGCTCTTGGAGCGCAAATAAGTAACGTTAGACACTCGCAGGGATCCTGAGACACCGGAGTATACATTGTTATATCTATGTTATATGTGCATTATGTTAGGGAGAGGCAATAAATCTGATCAGGTATTAGTTACCAGTATAGATAGAACAAAAGCCTTCTGAGCGTGCCCTTTCTGGAGTGTTCCCCCCCCCCCACCCCCACGGGGGGTCCCCCACAAGTTTGGACTGGTTTGCATTTTGCAATGATAATACTGAACCAATAGAAGCCTGGGATGGGAACAGGGGGTCTACAACAAGGGGGACGCTACTGTCTAGACATGTAAATTGCACACAGGGAATTTGTATATTTTTGTCTTTCTCAGATGGGTTTTAGTAAAAAGAAAGCGTATAAGGGGCCGCAAATGATAGTATGGAATTAAATATTTTGCTAATTGTTTTTAGAGGAGGGTGCACTGTACTATGGGGGTCATTCCGAGTTGACCGCTCGCTGCCAATTTTTGCTACGCTGAGATCAGGTCTCTACTGCGCATGCGTATGCACCGCAATGCACACGCGCGTTGTACGGGTACAATGCGGATCGTATCTGAGCATTGGATTTAACAAAGAATCCATACACACAGTCGATCGCAAAGAGATTGACAGGAAGAGGGCGTTTATGGGTGTTAACTGACCATTTTATGGGAGTGGTAGGGAATACGCAGGTGTGTCCGGGCGTTTGGAGGGCGGGTGTGTGATGTCAATTCCGGCACCAAAAAGACTGAAGTGATTGCAAGGGCTGAATAAGTTCAGACCTACTCAGAAACTGCACAAGATGTTTTTGCAGAGCTCGGCTGCACAGGCGTTTGCACACTTGCAAAGCGAAAATACACTCCCCCGTGAGCGGCGACTATGCGTTTGCACGGCTGCTAAAAAGAGTTAGCGAGCGATCAACTCGGAATGAGGGCCTATATCTATATATACTGCTTGAATTAAATGACAGCTCTGTATACAGGAAATATTTTATTAGTTGCTCCTTGCCATATCTCTGTGAAGGTCTATCCCATGTACAATTTCACTGACTCAGATCAATAATAATAGTAATACAATACAACTGATTGCCTGCAAACTGTAATTGGTAGAATGGGCCTAATTCAGAGCTGATCGTAGGTATGCAAAAAAATGTACGTACGTGCAAAATGCGTGAAGACGCTATGTTTGTATTGTGTGTGTGTGTGTGTGTGTGTGTGTGTAATTCCTCATAGACGCAGATTATTTTGACTACAACTCTGCTAGCGTTGACAGCTGTGTAATTCCATCGGCCGTAGCAGTCTCTGCTGTGTACCTTTGTGTTCTGTCAGTTGTGCCCCAGTCCTCCAGCCCTGTGACTTAATATCTGTCTGAACAGCTGACAGCCGCCCCTTCCCTATCTTACGCTGTGAAAACACTTCTTCCCGCTGTCTTCCCCTCGCCGCACACATCTTATCAGAAATCTTGGAAAAACCCCATCACATCTCATATCTCATATCTGAATCCTACTGGGATATTTATTGCATGGAGTAACGTAATCCAACGCCCGGGCCGCGCTCTAAAGCTGAAACCGGATCACATTTCCTGCTACAGACCTAACAAGTTCTACAAATTATTATTTTTTGCATTATTGAATTGCGAATCTCTTGTAGTTTAATCATGGATATTACCGACTTTGCCAACAAATTAATTTGTTGCAGTTGGAGAAAATGAAGTATTGTAACTCAATGGAATAAAGTGACAACATGAGGTAATTGATTTTTGGGTATCGACTGTCAGAGACAAGCGCTTAGGACCTCATTCTGCATTGTACACTATGCCGCAGTTTTCACAGTTGAGCGATTCGTAATCTGTGTATGCGTCTTAGTCGCACTGAACATATTCATGGTTTTGGGATATTGGGGGTCATTCTGAGTTGATCGCTCGCTAGCTAGTTTTAGCAGCAGTGCAAACGCTATGCCGCCGCCCACTGGGAATGTATTTTAGCTTAGCAGAAGTGCGAACGCATGTGCAGCCGAGCTCTACAAAAACAGTTGTGCAGTTTCAGAGTAACTCTGAACCTACTCAGCCACTGCGATCACTTCAGCCTATTCGTGTCCAGATTTGACGTCATACACCCGCCCAGCGAACGCCCAGCCATGCCTGCGTTTCTTGAGACACGCCTGCGTTTTTACAAACACTCCCTGAAAACGGTCAGTTGACACCCAGAAACGCCCCCTTCCTGTCAATCTTGTGGACGCCAGTGCGAAGGAAAACTTTGCTAGAACCTGAGCTCAACCACAAAGAGCTTTGTACCCATACGTTGCGCATGCGCATTGCGGGGCATACGCGTGCGCATTGCGGGGCATACGCATGCGCAGAAATGCAGTTTTTTTCACCTGATCGCTGCGCTGCGAAAATTGGCAGCGCACGATCAACTCGGGATGACCCCCAAAGAATCTTGATACTGAGATGGAAGGTTATTATTACTATTAATATCCTTTATTGACAAAGCACCAACATTACATTACAGCGAAGTACATTGTGGGGATCATGATACAGATAAATAGCACGCAATGACAAAAAAAAAAAGAGGGAAATACAACCCTGCCTTATCAGTATATTGTTTTCCAGGCTGATCCTGCAAAGTTCTAGTTATACCCCAGTTGTCTGTCCCAGGAGCCACGTATAACTAAATGAGACCTGATAGCATTTCAGGACTTAACAGACCTGTGATCTTGAGAGAGAAACACTAACCTATGTTTATTTAAATTGCTGCGGATAAGGGGGGTAATTCCAAGTTGATCGCAGCAGGATATTTTTTAACAGTTTGGCAAAACCATGTGCACTGCAGGGGGGGCAGATATAACATTTGCAGAGAGAGTTAGATTTGGGTGGGTTATTTTGTTTCTGTGCAGGGTAAATACTGGCTGCTTTATTTTTACACTGCAATTTAGATTGCAAATTGAACTCACCACACCCAAATCTATCTCTCTCTGCACATGTTATATCTGCCCCCCCTGCAGTGCACATGGTTTTGCCCAACTGCTAAAAAATTTCCTGCTGCGATGAACTTGGAATTACCCCCACTATTGGGTAAATTTACTAAAATGGGAGTTCAATTTAGATGGGATGTTGCCCATAGCAACCAATCACATTGTACTTCTCATTTATCTAGCACCTACTCGAAGATAATACCTGGAATCTGATTGGTTGCTATGGGCAACATCCCATCTTAAATAGAACTCCCATCTTAGTAAATTTACCCCTATGTGTGGGTAGAAGTTTCACATTTACCTTTCTTATCTGCACACTGGTGTAACTGTCAACCTAACATATATACATGGGCTATGGAAAATGGGGATGCCCCATCTACTGTCAGTTCCTGAGTAACCCTAACAATAGCAAGCCTTCAATGGACAGAATGGAGCTCCACAGCCACCCAGTAACATTCAATGTACGAAATGGAGCTCCACATCCACCCAGTAACCTTCAATGGACAGAATGGAGCTCCACAGCCACCCAGTAACCTTCACTGTACGAAATGGAGCTCCACAGCCACCCAGTATCCTTCAATGTACGAAATGGAGCTCCACAGCCACCCAGTAACCTTCAATGGACAGAATGGAGCTCCACAGCCACCCAGTAACCTTCAATGGACAGAATGGAGCTCCACAGCCAACCAATAGCCTTCAGTGGACAGAATGGGGCTCCACAGCCACCCAGTAACCTTCAATGTACGAAATGGAGCTCCACAGCCACCCAGTAACCTTCAATGGACAGAATAGAGCTCCACAGCCAACCAGTAACCTTCAATGTACGAAATGGAGCACCACAGCCACCCAGTAACCTTCAGTGGACAGAATGGAGCTCCACAGCCACCCAGTAACCTTCAATGGACAGAATGGAGCTCCACAGCCACCCAGTAACCTTCAATGGACAGAATGGAGCTCCACAGCCACCCAATAACCTTCAGTGGACATAATTGGGCTCCATAGCCACCCAGTAACCTTCAGCAGACAGAATGGGGCTCCACAGCCACCCAGTAACCTTCAATGGACATAATGGGTCTCCATAGCCACCCAGTAACCTTCAGTGGACAGAATTGGGCTCCACAGCCACCCAGTAACCTTCAATAGACAGAATGGGGCTCCACAGCTTCTCAGTAACCTTCAGTGGACAGAATGGAGCTTCCCAGCCACCCAGTAACCTTCAATAGACAGAATGGAGCTCCATTGCCACCCAGTAACCTTCAATAGACAGAATGGGGCTACACAGCCACCCAGTAATCTTCAATAGACAGAATGGGGATTCACAGCCACCCAGTAACCTTCAATAGACAGAATGGAGCTCCATAGCCACCCAGTAACCTTCAGTGGACAGAATGGGGCTCCACAGCCACCCAGTAACCTTCAATAGACAGAATGGAGCTCCATAGCCACCCAGTAAACTTCAGTGGACAGAATGGGGCTCCACAGCCACCCAGTAACCTTCAATAGACAGAATGGGGCTCCACAGCCACCCAGTAACCTTCAATGGACAGAATGGAGCTCCACAGCCACCCAGTAACCTTCAATGTACGAAATGGAGCTCCACAGCCACCCAGTAACCTTCAGTGGACAGAATGGAGCTCCACAGCCACCCAGTAACCTTCAGTGTACGAAATGGAGCTCCACAGCCACCCAGTAACCTTCAATGGACAGAATGGAGCTCCACAGCCACCCAGTAACCTTCAATGGACAGAATGGAGCTCCACAGCCACCCAGTAACCTTCAATGGACAGAATGGAGCTCCACAGCCACCCAATAACCTTCAGTGGACATAATTGGGCTCCATAGCCACCCAGTAACCTTCAGGAGACAGAATGGGGCTCCACAGCCACCCAGTAACCTTCAATGGACAGAATGGGTCTCCATAGCCACCCAGTAACCTTCAGTGGACAGAATTGGGCTCCACAGCCACCCAGTAACCTTCAATAGACATAATGGGGCTCCACAGCTTCTCAGTAACCTTCAGTGGACAGAATGGAGCTTCCCAGCCACCCAGTAACCTTCAATAGACAGAATGGAGCTCCATTGCCACCCAGTAACCTTCAATAGACAGAATGGGGCTACACAGCCACCCAGTAATCTTCAATAGACAGAATGGGGCTCCACAGCCACCCAGTAACCTTCAATAGACAGAATAGAGCTCCATAGCCACCCAGTAACCTTCAGTGGACAGAATGGGGCTCCACAGCCACCCAGTAACCTTCAATAGACAGAATGGAGCTCCATAGCCACCCAGTAAACTTCAGTGGACAGAATGTGGCTCCACAGCCACCCAGTAACCTTCAATAGACAGAATGGGGCTCCACAGCCACCCAGTAACCTTCAGTGGACAGAATGGAGCTTCCCAGCCACCCAGTAACCTTCAATAGACAGAATGGGGCTCCACAGCCACCCAGTAACCTTCAGTGGACAGAACAGGGTGCCACAGCCACCCTGTAACCTTCAGTGGACATAATATGGCTCCACAGCCACCCAGTAACATTCAGTGGACATAATATGGCTCCACAGCCACCCAGTAACCTGGTAAATGCACCATTTTCCACCTCATTAAGTATCTTGCCAACAATATGAAACTTTATTTGTGCATTTGGTTGTAGTACTATTTGTAGAAGTGAGCACAGACCAAATTCAGGTACAGCCTTGGTTCAACCAGCTTCTCCAACCAGCCAATGAAAATTTAGCATCCCCCGTTGACGCTGCCATCTTGACGCCCAGTCCCTTGTGCCGCCAATAAAACAAGTTGTATTTTTGAACTCTGTTATTCCTGTAAGCAGTGGGGGAGTCATTTTTTGCGTTCAGGGTCCTCGTCTAGGATGTGGGAGACAGAGGCCAGCGCTGAGTAAGGAGTGTTGCACAGACGTGTTGGTAGATTACATTGAATAACCGAGATTACACTGGGAGAGAGTACAGTGCTTTTTGCCATTGTAGCTCTCAGGTGTGGCATACGATAGGACTTAATGTACTTTGTGGTATTTTCACACACAATGCTGTGGGTTTATGTACCTGGTGCGATTTGAATGGCACTTTAATCTTTGGCTGGGTGAGATAACATGCAGTGGGGTCATTCAGTGTAATCCTCGCTAATGCTTTTGCGATTGTACACAATGCTGCGGCTGTATATTTATACATATCCAGAGATAAAGCCAGGGTGATAAACATTACATTGCCCTGCAGGGAAGAACTTCCAAGACGCCTTATCAAATTGCTTTTACTTCCTATCTAAAATCTATAACTTTTATATATATATATATATATATATATATATATACCAGGTGTGTTGGAGAATCCAACAGAGGGCACTCACCAGTCCATAAAGATTATAAAGGTTTTTATTGATACATCATAATCACCAGTAGTGTGTCGACGTTTCGACCCATAGGGCCTTTCTCAAGACAGTCAGAGAAGACATCCAAACAGCATGCCAGTTACACACAACTGGCATGCTGTTTGGATGTCTTTATGGACTGGTGAGTGCCCTCTGTTGGATTCTCCAACACACCTGGTATATGTGAAACCTTTTTGGGGTTATCATGAGGAGCACCCCACGGCGATGACATATGGGACGTGAGTGCGGACACTTCTATGGAATTATATATATATATATATATATATATATATACATACATGCTGTATATACACACACACACACATATATATATATATATATATATATATATATATACTGTATATATATATATATATATATATATATATATATACTTTATTGTATATGCATACAGAGCGTACGCGCCTTTGCGCTTGGAATGCCCGGGGAGTGTTCCTGGACTCCCCGGAGAGTAGGCCCCCTCTGACGCTTTTTGCAATCACACCATTGCACAGCGGGGGAGAGGGGTCACTATGACACGTATAGTATCGTCACACCCCCACACTTCCCACTTGGGTTATAAAAAGCAGGCAAGTAGGCAGCAGAGTAAGGACGCTGTACCCTCTGGCACTGAATCCAGTCTATGTAATGCTAGTACAACACATCTAAACAGGTCTGCGAATAGAACCCATGGCCACATGCTCTATCTGTATTTGTTTGCTGCCGCTACGCTCGGGAACCATCCAGTGACCAGAAAACACTGTAAAAACGCCAGCAACAAACACGTCTGACAAGTCACTTTGTGTTGTTACTAGCGCCGGTGGATAATTGGCCTAAGCCAAACATCAGTTGTTTTGTATAGCAGGTGGTTAGCGAACGATGGAACTGTGAAACAATGATTCAGATTCCAAAGTGACGGAGGTACGTCGCGTTTACAGATTATAATCAGTGCATTCATCAGAGATTCTGCAAATCTGCCCCAGTGTGACAAGAAATGAATGTAAAGGTGTAAACTTATATGAATGGATCTGAAAGACTTTCAGTTATTGTTACACAGATTTTATAAATCTCTTTTATTTTAGATCATTCGTTCCATAAGTTCTGTAAGTTTAGCAATGGGTTACTTTCTATTTTTTTTTTTTCCTGCAAAGACCGTTAAATTGCTGAGGAGTGGGAACGACTTCGGTGTCTGAGATGTTCTGGTGCATGATGGCGACACGGCCGGAGGGAACTCTGCACTTACAGTCCGATTGTGATGCTTGTGTAACACAAATGCGCTCCAGCTTATATTATAGTGATTGTTTAAGCCTAAGATTACGTTTAATCATAACGTGTGTTTTTATTTGGCTGGATTCAGGTTTGCCTGAAATTATCCTGGTTCAGCCAACCGATTCCAAAATCAGCAATTACAGAGCACAGAACGTGGAGCTTCCAGTTCTCGAAGCTCGCCGTGGAGATATGAATTTATGATTTAGGACTCAGCCTAATTCAGTGTTGATCGCAGCAGCAATTTGTTAGCAGTTGGGCAAAACCATGTGCAGTGCAGGGGGGGGCAGATGTAACATGTGCAGAGAGAGTTAGATTTGGGTGTGGTGTGTTCAAACTGAAATCTAAATTGCAGTGTAAAAATAAAGCAGACAGTATTTACCTTGCACAGAAACAATATAACCCACCCAAATCTAACTCTCTCTGCACATGTTACATCTGCCCCCCCCTGCACTGCACATGGGGGGTCATTCCGAGTTGTTCGCTCGCAAGCTGCTTTTAGCAGCTTTGCACACGCTAAGCCGCCGCCTACTGGGAGTGAATTTTAGCTTATCAAAATTGCGAACGAAAGATTAGCAAAATTGCGAATAGACACTTCTTAGCAGTTTCTGAGTAGCTCCACACCATACTTGCCGACTTCTGGGCTGCTCTCTCCGGGAGAGAGCAGCCGGTCGGCTCATCAGGGCAGGCAGGAAGTGAGGTGACGTCCAGAGGGGGGCGGACCAGAGGCGGAACGGGGCGGGCCAGAGGCGGAACGGGGGCGTGGCTGATTGATCGCGTCATGTAAGCCATGCCCCCGACTGTGTAATGCCGCTATTCTCGGCATTATACAGCAGGGGGCGTGGCTATGATGATGCGATTCAACACGAATCGCGTCATCGCCTGCTCGGACCGCCCACTTTACTCGCTAAGTGGGCGGCCGGGCAGGGGGTGACCTCTGAAATCGGGAGACTTGTCTGCCCTTCCGGGGGGCCGGGAGGGTCACCCGATTTTCGGGAGCCTCCCGCCCATTCCGGGAGGGTAGGCAAGTATGCTCCACACTTACTCGGCATCTGCGATCAGTTCAGTGCTTGTCGTTCCTGGTTTGACGTCACAAACACACCCAGCGTTCGCCCAGACACTCCTCCGTTTCTCCAGCCACTCCCGCGTTTTTCCCAGAAACGGTAAAGTTTTTTCACACACACCCATAAAACGGCCAGTTTCCGCCCAGAAACACCCACTTCCTGTCAATCACATTACGATCACCAGAACGAAGAAAAAACCTCGTAATGCCGTGAGTAAAAAACCTAACTGCATAGCAAATTTACTTGGCGCAGTCGCACTGCGGACATTGCGCATGCGCATTAGCGACTAATCGCTCCGTTGCGAGAAAAAAATAACGAGCGAACAACTCGGAATGACCCCCATGGTTTTGCCCAACTGCTAACAAATTTGCTGCTGCGATCAACTCTGAATTACCCCCTCAATTACTTAATTTTAGCATGCAAATTAGTTCGTATTTGTTGCCTAGTTCTGAGTTGATTGCAGCATCAAGTTTGTTAGCAATGTGCAGAGAGAGTTAGATTTGGGTGGGTTATTTTGTTTCTGTGCAGGGTAAATACTGGCTGCTTTATTTTTACACTGTAATTTAGATTTCAGTTTGAATACACCCCACCCAAATCTAACTCTCTATGCACGTTATATCTGTCCCCCTGCAGTGCACATGTTTTTGCCCAACTGCTAACAAATGTGCTGCTGCGATCAACTCAGAATTAGGCCCTTGGGTGGTCATTCCGAGTTGTTCGCTCGCAAGCTGCTTTTAGCAGCTTTGCACACGCTAAGCCGCCGCCTACTGGGAGTGAATC
The DNA here is from genome assembly GCF_028390025.1 of Pseudophryne corroboree. Classification (NCBI taxonomy): domain Eukaryota; kingdom Metazoa; phylum Chordata; class Amphibia; order Anura; family Myobatrachidae; genus Pseudophryne; species Pseudophryne corroboree. Next base: position 827,727,033 of record NC_086448.1, on the reverse strand, counting down.
TTAGCTTATCAAAATTGCGAACGAAAGATTCGCAATATTGCGAAAAGACTTCTCTGTGCAGTTTCTGAGTAGCTCGAGACTTACTCTTCCAGTGCGATCAGTTCAGTGCTTGTCGTTCCTGGTTTGACGTCACAAACACACCCAGCGTTCGCCCAGACACTCCTCCGTTTCTCCAGCCACTCCCGCGTTTTTCCCAGAAACGGTAGCGTTTTTTCACACACTCCCATAAAACGGCCAGTTTCCGCCCAGAAACACCCACTTCCTGTCAATCACACTCCGATCTCCAGAACGAAGAAAAAACCTCGTAATACCAATCTTCATAGCAAATTTACTTGGCGCAGTCGCAGTGCGAACATTGCGCATGCGCAATTAGCGGAAAATCGCTGCGATGCGAAGAAAATTACCGAGCGAACAACTCGGAATGACCACCTTGGTTCAGTGTTAGCCAGAACTGTCTGCCATAGGAAGCGGTACTTGGCCAATGCAAAAATAGGAATTTGGTGATTCGATAATTTAAATGTTGGACGATTTCATTCCCGCCGCATCCAAACACTGCCAGTCTCCGATAAAGCAGCCACAATATTATTTAGTACCCCATGTCAGCAACTTTTACACTTACACCTCACATGGAGCCTGAATTAGAGGTACATGCAATTCTGGTCGTGGTGCATCTTTGGGCGTGTAAAAATATGCAAATGATGCAGACGCCGGGTTGTGTACTGAGGAGCTGACAATCGGTGTCTCTGCTCTGCGCCTTGCGTATGAAGGTGTCACATAGGGGGTAATTCCGAGTTGATCGCTCGTGGCCGATTTTCGCAGCGCAACGATCTGGTGAAAAAACTGCATTTATGCGCAGGCGTATGGGCCGCAATGCGCACGCGCGTCGTTCGGGTACAAAGCCTCAAGAAGATTGACAGGAAGGGGGCGTTTCTGGGTGTCAACTGACCGTTTTCAGGGAGTGTTTGCAAAAACGCAGGCGTGTCTGAAAAAATGCAGACGTGGCTGGGCGTTCGCTGGGCGGGTGTATGACGTCAAATCCAGACACGAATAGGCTGAAGTGATCGCAAGCGGTGAGTAGGTTCAGAGCTACTCAGAAACTGCACAAACTGTTTTTGCAGAGCTCGGCTGCACATGCGTTCCCACTTCTGCTAAGCTAAAATACACTCCCCAGTGGGCGACGGCATAGCGTTTGCACGGCTGCTAAAAACTGCTAGGGAGCGATCAACTCGGAATGATCCTCATTGGTTGCACATCAGACCTCTGAGTAAGACTGAGATGCCCGAAACAGTGAATTTGCGCCAAAAGATGCAGATACACGCCTTGAAAGCGAGATACGCCTGCGTTACTGTCACCACACTCTGTTACCTCCCAAATGACCACCATCTGTCCGTCACTCTGTGTCTTAATCCTGTCTACGAGCTGCAAGACCATCTCGGCACATATCCATGCCACTCAGACGCATGCGCGGTACTAAAACCACCGGCCAGTTGAGTCCGAATCGCCATTGTGTTCCTCTCTGTATCAGACCCATGGTCACAATAGACAGAAATCTTCTGGCCATATTTGAAACTCCCTTTTTTTTTTACGTGCCCCCAGAAAATCAGCCCCCATGTCCCCACGTACCCACTCAAGACTGACTTCCGAGGGGCAGGACACTGAGCAGAGCCTGCACTCACCCCGGGCTATGGAAGGATCTCCGAGCCATAGACGATTCAGCCGAACGTGAGTAACTATCAGACTGTTCTGGAACCCTTGTGCAACAGGGCTTTACAAAGCATTCTGGGGAAAAAGCTTTTCTATTGCCAAGTATCATTTAAAGAGCAATAATATATCGGTTATTGTGTAATACAACCAACTATTCGTTATAAACATACTGGGGGTCTTTCCGAGTTGTTCGCTAGCTGCATTCGTTCGCTGTGCAGCGATGAGGCAAAAAAACGGCACTTCTGCGCATGCGTATGCAGCACAATGCGCACGCACAACGTACTATTGCAACGGATGATGTAGTTTCACACAAGGTCTAGCGAAGCTTTTCAGTCGCACTGCTGGCCGCAGAGTGATTGACAGGAAGTGGGCGTTTCTGGGTGGCAACTGACCGTTTTCAGGGACTGTTTCGAAGAAACGCAGGCGTGCCAGGAAAAACGCAGGCGTGGCTGGGCGAACGCAGGGCGTGTTTGTGACGTCAAATCCGGAACTGAACAGTCTGAAGTGATCGCAAGCGCTGAGTAGGTATTGAACTACTCTGAAACTGCACAAAAAAACTTCGTAGCCGTTCTGCGATTCTTTCGTTCGCACTTCTGCTAAGCTAAAATACACTCCCAGTGGGAGGCGGCATAGTGTTTGCATGGCTGCTAAAAACTGCTAGCGAGCGAACAACTCGGAATGACCACCACTATAGCCTAGGTACTATCAAGAATGTACTTGCATCTAAAATTTTATAAAAAAAAAAAAACAGTCCAGCAAGGTGGGCAGGGATCTGAAAAGACCCAAGTCTATGCCCCAACGTAAAGGGCCCCATACACTTATGCGACCACATGTCGCAGGCTATCACCCCGGCAGTCCATACATCGGATGCTGTCCTTTTGCATACGATGTATCTTGGGCGAACCCAGCCATGCCCCCAGGTTGGACCTGATTGAATGTGTAGCACATTCAATCTGAAGGATCCGATCTGATGCTCACCTGAACGCACATTGGATCGGATCGGAAACACCTCAAAAATGCCCGATTTCATCCAATATATCGGGCCGAATGCCTGAAATCGGCTGAAATCTGGCATTATCGTTCTAGTGTATGGGGCCCTTAAGACTACCACATTCATAGTTGCTCCTACAGTATCTTGCGTGTGTGCGGGGCGAATGTTGCTGTAAATTCAGATTTAACTAATATAAATAAAATAAGCGGTCAGGAAATGGTTAAACATACTATAATAAATAAATAAATACACAAACATAATAGAACCAGTACTGCACTTTCAAAGCACGTTCTCCCCCCTCATGGTAAGGCTCCTGTCTCTTCTTCCTGGTAGTTACTCTCTGATCCAGAGCACTGACTGAGGGCTCAGATACACACAGCAAATTTGGCTACTACTGGGCATGTGCAGTAGCTCTGCTTTGACCCTTAAACTGCATGATGTGGCGGCAGCTGTAGCAATCATATTATATACTGCTGCTATTGAGCTGCTGGCCAAGAGGGGGGAAGGGGAGTTCTGGGCAACCGGAAACACCCCTTGTGTTTGCCTATGGGTCAGGGCATCCAAGTAGGAGTGTGTGTGGGATGGGGGTGCCACTCTATCTTGTATCACTCTGGTCACAACCTTCAGAGATGACACAAATTACAGTTGTTCTGAAACACATAATTATTTCATCTGGCCACTCTACTTGATTTGAAGGAGCCCATGTGACCAAAGTGGATGTTGGAGACAGGTCCTGTGGCTGAGATACAGACTAGTTCAGTGTGGGACAAGTTGTAAGTACACATGCCCAGACAATGATGCCATTCCTACTGAATTGTACAGTTTGGACTATTTAGATGAGGCCTATCGAGCGACACACAAGACAATGCACATACACTTCAATCCAATCACTCCATCCATAGTAAGATAATGAAATGACTTAACTGTGACATGTCTGGGTACCTTAATCTTCTTGGATCCGAGTTTTTTACTTGTGTGTAGACTGATTTAATTTCAACACAGTAGAATGACCACAGATCAAAGCTGAATGGAAGTAGAGCTTGCTCTGCTTTGCTATTTGAGCTTTTTGCTCCATTTCAGCAATTGTTTTTATTATGCATATTGCTTTTGGCCAAAAAAATATTTTCTTTTCAGTACTTTCAGTTTGAACTCTAACTGACGCTTTGCAAATCTTGTTTTCCTGCTCATAGTAAAGAATAGTGCTAAGAGTTTTGTGACTTATTTATTAAAAATGTATCTATTTCTTACACCATTTTTCTGCAGAGATTTACAGAAAGTATTTGACAGACTGATACTGGCACAGGGTTGAAGGAGCAGCATAGAGGGTTGTACTGAGCAGCCAGTGGGTTGGAGAAGCAGTGTAGAGGGTTGTACTGAGAAGCCAGATGGTTGGAGAAGCTGCGTAGAAGGTTGTACTGAGCAGCCAGCGGGTTGGAGAAGCAGTGTAGAGGGTTGTACTGAGCAGCCATCGGGTTGGAGAAGCAGTGTAGAGGGTTGTACTGAGCAGCCAGTGGGTTGGAGAAGCAGTGTAGAGGGTTGTACTGAGCAGCCAGTGGGTTGGAGAAGCAGTGTAGAGGGTTGTACTGAGCAGCCAGCGGGTTGGAGAAGCAGTGTAGAGGGTTGTACTGAGCAGCCAGCGGGTTGGAGAAGCAGTGTAGAGGGTTGTACTGAGCAGCCATCGGGTTGGAGAAGCAGTGTAGAGGGTTGTACTGAGCAGCCAGTGGGTTGGAGAAGCAGTGTAGAGGGTTGTACTGAGCAGCCAGCGGGTTGGAGAAGCAGTGTAGAGGGCTGTACTGAGCAGCCAGCGGGTTGGAGAAGCAGTGTAGAGGGTTGTACTGAGCAGCCAGTGGGTTGGAGAAGCAGTGTAGAGGGTTGTACTGAGCAGCCAGTGGGTTGGAGAAGCAGTGTAGAGGGTTGTACTGAGCAGCCAGTGGGTTGGAGAAGCAGTGTAGAGGGTTGTACTGAGAAGCCAGAGGGTTGGAGAAGCTGCGTAGAAGGTTGTACTGAGCAGCCAGCGGGTTGGAGAAGCAGTGTAGAAGGTTGTACTGAGCAGCCAGTGGGTTGGAGAAGCAGTGTAGAGGGTTGTACTGAGCAGCCAGTGGGTTGGAGAAGCAGTGTAGAGGGTTGTACTGAGCAGCCAGCGGGTTGGAGAAGCAGTGTAGATGGTTGTACTGAGCAGCCAGTGGGTTGGAGAAGCAGTGTAGAGGGTTGTACTGAGCAGCCAGCGGGTTGGAGAAGCAGTGTAGAGGGTTGTACTGAGCAGCCGATGGGTTGAAGGAGCAGCGTAGAAGGTTGGAAGATCGGCGTAGAGGGTTGTACTGAGCAGCCAGAGGGTTGCAGGAGCAGCGTAGATTTGCTGGGATCAGGGTTATTTACTAAAGTGAAGAACAGGCATCTGTCATTTGTCAGCTGCCAAATGTTCCTTTTCTTTGCACTAATGTCTCTGATTTTAACCAAAGTCATGGATTTTGCATGTGTAAATGATCGGTGTTTATGGCGCTATGGGGGAGCTGTGTAGATTGGGGTCTCCTACAGGCAGATTCTTGGAGGGTCAGTTAACAAAACTAAAATGTGGACATACAGTACACGTACGGAAGCGCGAGGTGGATAAAAAATTGCTTTTGTGCACATTGAAAAGCTGTGCACGGTGTGAGCGTTGGATAATACATTTGCGCAGCCACACGGAAAAATGTGACGTTTTATATATCTCCGGAGTGTGGAAAAGAGATTCCCAAACTCGCAACTGTCAGTAATGGAATATCACTCAGTGAGTTATTATTTACTAACGCTTGCACCGAGACCGCGAAACAATGTGAAAGTAGCTTTCAATGTGTGTGTAATCTCCTCCTGGTATATACTGGATAAATGTTTGGTACATCTGTAGATGGGGGGCATATGCACACTGCACCCATATATTATACTTACCCCTCCAGAGTCCCGCGATGGCGGCCCTGCATTGCGGACAGAAATCACTCGGAAAACGGCCGCCAGCAGGCATTTCCGAGTGATTTGTGCATGCACACTGGAGATGTCCTCCCTTTATGCCAGAGTCTACCTGCTGTTGGAGAGGAGGGGGCCCGATGGGGTATACTTCCTGGACATATCGATAAATAGTGACTAAATGTGATATTCCCTGCCTAAACCCAACTGTGACTGCTATACACCAAGCTGCAGAGGCACCGGGGCCCCTGGAGACTAAAGGGCCCACCGCTGCCGAGAGCAGCAATGACTTTTTCCCTGGCCAACCGCCAATTTCGGACAAATGGCCCAGCGCAGAGAGCAGACTGTGCCCCACTGCCTGAAAGACCTGCCCGATCAGCACTGATGATCACAGGCCCGTCCTTCCTCAGGAATCAGGAAGAACTGACAGCTGTCTGTGAATGAAAGGCGGCTCACAGCCAGTGTAACTGGTGCTGTTAGAGCATACCTGATGAGTGTCAAACTAGGAATGCGAAGGGAATGGGGCCCCCTCTGCTCGTCAGCCACTGCCTCTCCCTACCACTTTCATCCTCTCCATGTCACCCTCTGCCTTGTTTAATTACCCTCTGCCTCTCCCCGCCACCCACTACCACTTCCTGCCACCCTCTTCCTCTCCACATCACCCTCTACCTCGTACAATCACCCACTCCCTCTCCCGCCACCCATTGCCTCTCCCTACCACCCGCTTCCTCTCCACATCACCCTCTACCTCATCCAATCACCCACTCCCTCTCCCTGCCACCCTCTTCCTATCCACGTCACCCTCTGCCTTGTCCAATCACCCACTGCCTCTCCCGCCACCCACTGCCTCTCCCTACCACCCTCTTCCTCGCCACATCACCCTGTACCTCGTCCAATCACCCACTCCCTCTCCCGCCACCCACTGCCTCTCCCTACCACCCTCTTCCTCGCCACATCACCCTCTACCTCATCCAATCACCCACTCCCTCTCCCTGCCACCCTCTTCCTCTCCACGTCACCCTCTGCCTTGTCCAATCACCCACTGCCTCTCCCAACCACCCACTTCCTCTCCACATCACCCTCTACCTCGTCCAATCACCCACTCCCTCTCCCTGCCACCCTCTTCCTCTCCACATCACCCTCTGCCTCGTCCAATCACCCTCTGCCTCTCCCTGCCACCCTCTTCCTCGCCGCATCACCCTCTGCCTTGTCCAATCACCCACTGCCTCTCCCGTCACCCACTGCCTCTCCCTACCACTCTCTTCCTCTCCACATCACCCTCTACCTCATCCAATCACCCACTGCCTCTCCCCGCCACCTACTGCCTTTCCCTACCACTCTCTTCCCTTCCTCTCCACATCACCCTCTACCTCGTCTATTCATCCACCGCCTATCCCCGCCACCCACTGGCATGTGGAATATTATGAACTTGTGGTGGTGCAGAGGAGGGGAGCCCAAAGTACATTTTTGCACCTGGGCCCACCACTCACAAGTTCCGCCACTGTGCACAGGTGATATTCATGTTTTACTATGAATAACTCTGCCAACTTCTGCTAATTGATCAAAGCTTGTAAAGAGATAATGGTGGTCATTCCGAGTTGTTCGCTCGGTAATTTTCTTCGCATCGCAGCGATTTTCCGCTAATTGCGCATGCGCAATGTTCGCACTGCGACTGCGCCAAGTAAATTTGCTATGCAGTTAGGTATTTTACTCACGGCATTACGAGGTTTTTTCTTCGTTCTGGTGATCGTAATGTGATTGACAGGAAGTGGGTGTTTCTGCGCGGAAACTGGTCGTTTTATGGGAGTGTATGAAAAAACGCTACCGTTTCTTGGAAAAACGCGGGAGTGGCTGGAGAAACGGAGGAGTGTCTGGGCGAACGCTGGGTGTGTTTGTGACGTCAAACCAGGAACTACAAGCACTGAACTGATCGCAGTGGAAGAGTAAGTCTCGAGCTACTCAGAAACTGCACAGAGAAGTCTTTTCGCAATATTGCGAATACTTCGTTCGCAATTCTGCTAAGCTAAGATACACTCCCAGTAGGCGGCGGCTTAGCGTGTGCATTGCTGCGAAAAGCAGCTTGCGAGCGAACAACTCGGAATGAGGGCCAATGTGGAGAGAGATGAAGTACCAACCAATCAGCTCCTGACATATTTCAAACACGGCCTGTACCATGTCCAGCCTCCTGCCGTGCGTCTATATCGGGATCACCTATTTTATTATTGATTTTGGGGATCTTTGCTGAGTTTTTACAATGTATTACCCTACACCCTAATCTCCTGAACATGAGTGGATATAAATGTGGTCTGACCCCTGGGTCCCTGGAGGAATACGCGGGGCGCTCAGACGCTCCTTTTGGGAGTCGGAGACTCACTGGGCGCTGGTTTCAAGCCGTCACCCTCTGGCGTCTTTGTTGCTTTTTGTTTTGCTGTTATCTAGCTGCGCTAGGACATGGCGGCTGCACTGACGATTAGCACGCTGGCCCACTGACAGTCGCACACATGACTGAGGCATTTTTGTTTCCCAGCCAGCAGTTTAATTTACGTAATTAGCTGGGAATAATTAAATCTGACATGAGAACACAGACTTGCAATTAATGACAGGCTATTTTTGCCCTCTTAATCCAGGAATCCCTTTCTACACTGGTTTTGCAACGAGACCGACAAGCCCGTGTCAGCTGACCGCGGTGGGTGACACGCAGGGCCCACATCTAAATCACTGCACATTTCTTCAGCACTTCAAAGGGCCCAGCTACAAAGCTTCCATGACTTGTGATGTGGGGAGCAGCCGAGCTGGGAAACGTAACAAACCATGTGGGACGAGTCGCTCCACAGGTAGAGTCACATGCGGACAAGAAAACCGCTGTGCAATGGTAAATTCTGCAAACGCTTTGTCCCCGAGCAGTAAATAAGGACACAGACCGCAAAGGGGCGCTCAGACTAAAAGCCCGATTCAGACCACATCGCTGGTGTGCAAGAACGTCAACATGGCCTGAATTTCCACTTTCAGATTATTGATATGTACATTACGTCGAAATTTGAAATTTTGACAGTTGGCACGTCGACGTAGCATTTCCACCGCATTTCAGCCCTAACTGCAGCCTAACCCTAACATGGTCCGTTGAAATTGCGCCTGCTGATAGTCGCAGGGTCGCCATTATTGCAATGTCGACATTTTGCGAGGAATTTAACTGCCGGCGAAGGTTGCGAGTTGCTGTTACCGCTGCATTTAAACGCCAGCAACGCAGCCCGTCTCGCACCCTCCGCCCTGCTGATTTGCACAAAAGTGCTCGCTGTGTGAGATCCGCTTCTGTAACGCGCGCCCCCTGCTGCGCAGATTCGGACGTACAAATGGATTTGCCCTTATTGGCTGCCGACATAACAACCATGACGGCTTTCTCGTGTCAACATTTTGAATGCGGGGGGTGAGCGGTGTTCTGTTTAGCCGCGTTGTAGCTATGACATCATCGGCGGCAGTGAGCCATCATCCTGCGGAGCATGTCTGTTACTAGGAGTGATGCAACGTAGAGGAGCGCTACCATCCTGAACCATTTTCTATTAAGTGCCTGAAGCGGTGACCTCTACACGGATCAGTAATTACACGCTCTGACTTACACGACAGCGTAGCATTAACAGCTCTTTCTCAAGATCATCTGCGGTGTTGGGTAAAGCACATGAGACCGGGCACCTGCTGAGCCCCTGGTCACCGGACCGGTCCCTAGTACATTGCCTGGTGGGATTACAGAGTCCCGATGATACAGTAAGGTCAACAGATGCCAAATAGTCTCAAGTGGCCCATAAGTTGTGTTATTTATGGAAACTGAATGCACTGGAAAAGTGGGTGCCGAATATTTCAGCTATCTGGTAGGAATACGTAGCCAGGCTCCTTTAGCTGTCTGATAAATGATGTACAGGTGCCAATAATGGCTCGGCACGCAGACTATTACACCTAAAGACCTTCCCTTCTGCGCAGGACGCACCGTGTAGTACTGTGCCATTCTGGTACGGAAAGGACATTTCAAAAACATCCAAGTGAGGAAAGCATTTGAACTGAAAAGGGCAGCACGAGGTGACTAGGGCCCTCATTCCGAGTTGTTCGCTCGTTACTTTTCTTCGCATCGGTGCGATTAGTCGCAAACTGCGCATGCGCAATGTTCGCAGTTCGTCTGTGCCAAGTAAATTAGCACAAAAGTTTGTTATTTTACTCACGGCCTAACGAAGATTTTTCATTGTTCTGGTGATCAGAGTGTGATTGACAGGAAGTGGGTGTTTCTGGGCGGAAACTGACCGTTTTCTGGGAGTGTGCGGAAAAACGCAGGCGTGCTAGGATAAAACGCAGGCGTGTCAGGGAAAGTCGCAGGAGTGTCTAGAGAAACGGGGGAGTGGCTGGCCGAACGCTGGGTGTGTTTGTGACGTCAAACCAGGAACGAAACTGACTGAACTGATCGCAATGTAGGAGTAAGTCTGGAGCTACTCAGAAACTGCTAAGAAATTTCTATTCGCAATTCTGCTAATCTTTCGTTCGCAATTCTGCTAAGCTAAGATTCACTCCCAGAGGGCGGCGGCTTAGCGTGTGCAATGCTGCTAAAAACAGCTAGCGAGCGAACAACTCGGAATGAGGGCCTATTTGCGCCCATTCGCCAGTTTAACGTGTTTAAAGAATCTGCTTTTAGTACTGAGGGAGTGGAGCGGCTTGTATTAAATAAAGAAATTTGTCCAAATGCCAAAACAACCCACCATCTGGACCTCTAAGACTGTAAGCCCTCACGGGCAGGGCCCTCTTCCGTATTTTTGCTTTTTTTTTAAAAATTTGGGGTGACCATCATTCGGGTGTGTTGCATGTATTTTCGCATGAGTGCGTTACACTAATACAGAATGTGTTGAGTGATTGTTGTGGTTATATCACGCAGGGGAGGGGGCTGAGACCCTTTTTGCTATCAGGGCATGCTTAAACTTTAGCAGGGCATGTTGGGACGTGTAGTTCCATGGCAGCTGGAGGGCATCAGAACCCTATCCTAATTTCGGTGGGGCAGTCCTGAATGGCAGACTCGGGTGATGACGGAGGAGACAGCGGAGGGTGTGAATTAGGACTTACAGGACTGTATCTATCCGCAGTGTGCAGGCTGATGTCAGAACGTACAGTATGTAACGCGTATACTCCCATACAGTCAGTGTAACTCCTCTCATCTAGAGTACAGGACATATAATCCCCAGCGCTTAGCAGTTCATAATACGGGGAGAGTGAGCGGATAAAGTGCGGGCAGCTGGAGGAGGTGCAATTCATTCTCTGTCTAAGATTCATCATTGCCAGAACATTGTAATATGAGCTGTGAGTGTTTATGGATCCTCCTGTAACCTTATTCCCCTATAGTCAGTTCTGGGTTTGATTTCTACAATATTTTAGTCAGCCTGTGGTTCTCCAGCTGCTGGGGAACTACAAGTCCAAGCAAGCAAGACTTGCCCACGTCTTGCCTATAAGGCGTAATTGTGAGGTAAATGAATGGATGTAAATGGATTTCCACAAAACCAGGGCAAACATTTCCGCTAAGATTCCCATCATGGGGAGCGATCTGCAAGTGGAATCATCAGAACACGATATGCAGAATCTGCCGTTCAGTGTAACCTGACGAAATGGATTTTTTTTTTGCCCCCCTAGAGAAGTTCAGTTTTTAACATTATTGTTCCCAGAGTGAGGGACGAGGAGTGCAGGATGTGAGTGCAGGACGAGGAGTGCAGGATGTGAGTGCAGGACGAGGAGTGCAGGACGAGGAGTGCAGGATGTGAGCGCAGGACGAGGAGTGCAGGATGTGAGCGCAGGACGAGGAGTGCAGGATGTGAGTGCAGGATGTGAGCGCAGGATGTGAGCGCAGGACGAGGAGTGCAGGATGTGAGCGCAGGACGAGGAGTGCAGGATGTGAGTGCAGGATGTGAGTGCAGGATGTGAGTGCAGGATGTGAGTGCAGGATGTGAGCGCAGGATGTGGGTGCAGGATGTGAGTGCAGGATGTGAGTGCAGGATGTGAGCGCAGGATGTGAGCGCAGGATGAGGAGTGCAGGATGTGAGTGCAGGATGTGGAGTGCAGGACGAGGAGTGCAGGATGTGAGCGCAGGACGAGGAGTGCAGGATGTGAGTGCAGGATGTGAGTGCAGGATGTGAGTGCAGGATGTGAGCGCAGGACGAGGAGTGCAGGACGAGGAGTGCAGGATGTGAGCGCAGGACGAGGAGTGCAGGATGTGAGCGCAGGACGAGGAGTGCAGGATGTGAGTGCAGGATGTGAGCGCAGGATGTGAGCGCAGGACGAGGAGTGCAGGACGAGGAGTGCAGGATGTGAGCGCAGGACGAGGAGTGCAGGATGTGAGTGCAGGACGAGGAGTGCAGGATGTGAGTGCAGGATGAGGAGTGCAGGACGTGAGCGTAGGACGAGGAGTGCAGGATGTGAGTGCAGGATGTGAGTGCAGGACGAGGAGTGCAGGATGTGAGTGCAGGACGAGGAGTGCAGGATGTGAGCGCAGGACGAGGAGTGCAGGATGTAAGTGCAGGACGAGGAGTGCAGGACGTGAGCGCAGGACGAGGAGTGCAGGATGTGAGTGCAGGATGTGAGCGCAGGACGAGGAGTGCAGGATGTGAGTGCAGGATGTGAGCGCAGGACGAGGAGTGCAGGATGTGAGTGCAGGACGAGGAGTGCAGGATGTGAGCGCAGGACGAGGAGTGCAGGATGTGAGTGCAGGACGAGGAGTGCAGGATGTGAGCGCAGGACGAGGAGTGCAGGATGTGAGCGCAGGATGTGAGCGCAGGACGAGGAGTGCAGGATGTGAGCGCAGGACGAGGAGTGCAGGATGTGAGCACAGGACGAGGAGTGCAGGATGTGAGTGCAGGACGAGGAGTGCAGGATGTGAGCGCAGGACGAGGAGTGCAGGACGAGGAGTGCAGGATGTGAGCGCAGGACGAGGAGTGCAGGATGTGAGCGCAGGACGAGGAGTGCAGGATGTGAGCACAGGATGAGGAGTGCAGGTTGTGAGCGCAGGACGAGGAGTGCAGGATATGAGCGCAAGACAAGGAGTGCAGGATGTGAGTGTGGAACGAGGAGTGCAGGATGTGAGTGTGGAACGAGGAGTGCAGGATGTGAGTGTGGAACGAGGAGTGCAGGATGTGAGTGTGGAACGAGGAGTGCAGGATGTGAGTGTGGAATGAGGAGTGCAGGATGTAAGTGTGGAATGAGGAGTGCAGGATGTGAGTGTGGAACGAGGAGTGCAGGATGTGAGTGTGGAACGAGGAGTGCAGGATGTGAGTGTGGAACGAGGAGTGCAGGATGTGAGTGTGGAACGAGGAGTGCAGGATGTGAGTGTGGAATGAGGAGTGCAGGATGTGAGTGTGGAATGAGGAGTGCAGGATGTGAGTGTGGAACGAGGAGTGCAGAATAAGGTGTGCAGGATGTGAGTGTGGAATGAGGAGTGCAGGATGTGAGTGTGGAATGAGGAGTGCAGGATGTGAGTGTGGAATGAGGAGTGCAGGATGTGAGTGTGGAATGAGGAGTGCAGGATGTGAGTGTGGAATGAGGAGTGCAGGATGTGAGTGTGGAATGAGGAGTGCAGGATGTGAGTGTGGAATGAGGAGTGCAGGATGTGAGTGTGGAACGAGGAGTGCAGAATAAGGTGTGCAGGATGTGAGTGTGGAATGAGGAGTGCAGGATGTGAGTGTGGAATGAGGAGTGCAGGATGTGAGTGTGGAATGAGGAGTGCAGGATGTGAGTGTGGAATGAGGAGTGCAGGATGTGAGTGTGGAATGAGGAGTGCAGGATCTGAGCACAGTACGAGGAGTGCAGGACGAGGAGCATGGACATGGCTGTGCAAATGTTGATGTGTTGATGTGTACAGTAAGTGTGTATTCCATGTGTGCACAGTGTGTACTGTATGGCATTACACTAATAGTAAGCAGTGTGTGTGTAGTGTACGGTATTATAGTAATAGTAAGCAGTGTGTGTGTGTAGTGTACAGTATTATAGTAATAGTAAGCAGTGTGTAGTGTACAGTATTATAGTAATAGTAAGCAGTGTGTAGTGTACGGTATTATAATAATAGTAAGCAGTGTGTGTGTAGTGTACAGTATTATAGTAATAGTAAACAGTGTGTAGTGTACAGTATTATAGTAATAGTAAGCAGTGTGTAGTGTACGGTATTATAGTAATAGTAAGCAGTGTGTGTGTAGTGTACAGTATTATAGTAATAGTAAGCAGTGTGTAGTGTACGGTATTATAGTAATAGTAAGCAGTGTGTGTGTAGTATACGGTATTATAGTAATAGTAAGCAGTGTGTGTGTGTGTAGTGTACGGTATTATAGTAATAGTAAGCAGTGTGTGTGTAGTGTACAGTATTATAGTAATAGTAAGCAGTGTGTGTGTAGTGTACGGTATTATAGTAATAGTAAGCAGTGTGTAGTGTACGGTATTATAGTAATAGTAAGCAGTGTGTAGTGTACGGTATTATAGTAATAGTAAACAGTGTGTAGTGTACGGTATTACAGTAATAGTAAGCAGTGTGTGTGTAGTATACGGTATTATAGTAATAGTAAGCAGTGTGTGTGTGTAGTGTACGGTATTATAGTAATAGTAAGCAGTGTGTGTGTAGTGTACAGTATTATAGTAATAGTAAGCAGTGTGTGTGTAGTGTACGGTATTATAGTAATAGTAAGCAGTGTGTGTGTAGTGTACGGTATGATAGTAATAGTAAGCAGTGTGTGTAGTGTACGGTATTATAGTAATAGTAAGCAGTGTGTGTAGTGTACAGTATTATAGTAATAGTAAGCAGTGTGTGTGTAGTGTACGGCATTACACTAATAGTAAGCAGTGTGTAGTGTACGGTATTATAGTAATAGTAAGCAGTGTGTGTGTAGTGTACGGCATTACACTAATAGTAAGCAGTGTGTGTGTAGTGTACAGTATTATAGTAATAGTAAGCAGTGTGTAGTGTACGGTAGTATAGTAATAGTAAGCAGTGTGTAGTGTACGGTATTATAGTAATAGTAAGCAGTGTGTAGTGTACGGCATTACACTAATAGTAAGCAGTGTGTAGTGTACGGTATTATAGTAATAGTAAGCAGTGTGTGTGTAGTGTACGGTATTATAGTAATAGTAAGCAGTGTGTGTGTAGTGTACAGTATTATAGTAATAGTAAGCAGTGTGTGTGTAGTGTACAGTATTATAGTAATAGTAAGCAGTGTGTAGTGTACGGTATTATAGTAATAGTAAGCAGTGTGTGTGTAGTGTACGGTATTATAGTAATAGTAAGCAGTGTGTGTGTAGTGTACGGCATTACACTAATAGTAAGCAGTGTGTGTGTAGTGTACAGTATTATAGTAATAGTAAGCAGTGTGTAGTGTACGGTATTATAGTAATAGTAAGCAGTGTGTGTGTAGTGTACAGTATTATAGTAATAGTAAGCAGTGTGTAGTGTACGGTATTATAGTAATAGTAAGCAGTGTGTAGTGTACGGTATTATAGTAATAGTAAGCAGTGTGTAGTGTACGGTATTATAGTAATAGTAAGCAGTGTGTGTGTAGTGTACGGTATTATAGTAATAGTAAGCAGTGTGTAATGTACGGTATTATAGTAATAGTAAGCAGTGTGTAGTGTACGGTATTATAGTAATAGTAAGCAGTGTGTGTGTAGTGTACGGTATTATAGTAATAGTAAGCAGTGTGTGTGTAGTGTACGGTATTATAGTAATAGTAAGCAGTGTGTAGTGTACGGTATTATAGTAATAGTAAGCAGTGTGTAGTGTACGGTATTATAGTAATAGTAAGCAGTGTGTGTGTAGTGTGCAGTATTATAGTAATAGTAAGCAGTGTGTGTGTTGTGTACGGTATTATAGTAATAGTAAGCAGTGTGTAGTGTATAGTATTATAGTAATAGTAAGCAGTGTGTGTGTAGTGTACGGTATTATAGTAATAGTAAGCAGTGTGTAGTGTACGGTATTATAGTAATAGTAAGCAGCGTGTGTATAGTGTACGGTATTATAGTAATAGTAAGCAGTGTGTGTGTAGTGTACGGTATTATAGTAATAGTAAGCAGTGTGTAGTGTACGGTATTATAGTAATAGTAAGCAGTGTGTAGTGTACGGTATTATAGTAATAGTAAGCAGTGTGTAGTGTACAGTATTATAGTAATAGTAAGCAGTGTTTGTTTGCACAGTGGCCCTCATTCCGAGTTGTTCGCTCGTTAGCTGCTTTTAGCAGCATTGCACACGCTAATCCGCCGCCCTCTGGGAGTGAATATTAGCTTTGCAGAATTGCGAACGAAAGATTAGCAGAATTGCGAATAGAAATTTCTTAGCAGTTTCTGAGGAGCTTGGGACTTACTCCTACACTGCGATCAGTTCAGTCCTTTTTGTTCCTGGTTTGACGTCACAAACACACCCAGCGTTCGCCCAGCCACTCCCCCGTTTCTCCAGACACTCCCGCGTTTTTCCCTGACACGCCTGCGTTTTTCCGCACACTCCCATAAAACGGAGAGTTTCCGCCCAGAAACACCCACTTCCTGTCAATCACACTACGATCAGTAGAACAATGAAAAAACCTCGTTACGCCGTGAGTAAAATACCAAACTTTTGTGCAAATTTACCTGGCGCAGGCGCACTGCGAATATTGCGCATGCGCAGTTTGCGACTAATCGCTCCGTAGCGAAAAAAAATAACGATCGAACAACTCGGAATGACCCCCAGTGTGTACTGTACGGCATTACACTAATAGTAAGCAGTGTGTGTGTAGTGTACAGTATTATAGTAATAGTAAGCAGTGTGTAGTGTACGGTATTATAGTAATAGTAAGCAGTGTGTGTGTAGTGTACAGTATTATAGTAATAGTAAGCAGTGTGTAGTGTACGGTATTATAGTAATAGTAAGCAGTGTGTAGTGTACAGTATTATAGTAATAGTAAGCAGTGTTTGTTTGCACAGTGGCCCTCATTCCGAGTTGTTCGCTCGTTAGCTGCTTTTAGCAGCATTGCACACGCTAATCCGCCGCCCTCTGGGAGTGAATATTAGCTTTGCAGAATTGCGAACGAAAGATTAGCAGAATTGTGAATAGAAATTTCTTAGCAGTTTCTGAGGAGCTTGGGACTTACTCCTACACTGCGATCAGTTCAGTCCTTTTTGTTCCTGGTTTGACGTCACAAACACACCCAGCGTTCGCCCAGCCACTCCCCCGTTTCTCCAGACACTCCCGCGTTTTTCCCTGACACGCCTGTGTTTTTCCGCACACTCCCATAAAACGGAGAGTTTCCGCCCAGAAACACCCACTTCCTGTCAATCACACTACGATCAGTAGAACAATGAAAAAACCTTGTTACGCCGTGAGTAAAATACCAAACTTTTGTGCAAATTTACCTGGCGCAGGCGCACTGCGAACATTGCGCATGCGCAGTTTGCGACTAATCGCTCCGTAGCGAAAAAAAATAACGAGCGAACAACTCGGAATGACCCCCAGTGTGTACTGTACGGCATTACACTAATAGTAAGCAGTGTGTGTGTAGTGTACAGTATTATAGTAATAGTAAGCAGTGTGTAGTGTACGGTATTATAGTAATAGTAAGCAGTGTGTAGTGTACTGTATTATAGTAATAGTAAGCAGTGTGTGTGTAGTGTACAGTATTATAGTAATAGTAAGCAGTGTGTAGTGTACGGTATTATAGTAATAGTAAGCAGTGTGTAGTGTACGGTATTACACTAATAGTAAGCAGTGTGTGTCTAGTGTACAGTATTATAGTAATAGTAAGCAGTGTGTAGTGTACGGTATTATAGTAATAGTAAGCAGTGTGAAGTGTACGGTATTATAGTAATAGTAAGCAGTGTGTAGTGTACGGTATTATAGTAATAGTAAGCAGTGTGTAGTGTATGGTATTATAATAATAGTAAGCAGTGTGTGCACATTGTGTACTGTACGGTATTTTAGTAATAGTAAGCAGTGTGTGTGTAGTGTACAGTATTATAGTAATAGTAATCAGTGTGTAGTGTACGGTATTATAGTAATAGTAAGCAGTGTGTAGTGTACGGTATTACACTAATAGTAAGCAGTGTGTGTGTAGTGTACAGTATTATAGTAATAGTAAGCAGTGTGTAGTGTACGATATTATAGTAATAGTAAGCAGTGTGTAGTGTACGGTATTATAGTAATAGTAAGCAGTGTGTAGTGTACGGTATTATAGAAATAGTAAGCAGTGTGTAGTGTACGGTATTATAGTAATAGTAAGCAGTGTGTAGTTTACGGTATTATAGTAATAGTAAGCAGTGTGTAGTGTACGGTATTATAGTAATAGTAAGCAGTGTGTAGTGTACGGTATTATAGTAATAGTAAGCAGTGTGTAGTGTAGTGTACAGTATTATAGTAATAGTAAGCAGTGTGTAGTGTACGGTATTATAGTAATAGTAAGCAGTGTGTAGTGTACGGTGTAATAGTAAGCAGTGTGTGTGTAGTGTACAGTATTATAGTAATAGTAAGCAGTGTGTAGTGTACGGTATTATAGTAATAGTAAGCAGTGTGTAGTGTACGGTGTAATAGTAAGCAGTGTGTGTGTAGTGTACAGTATTATAGTAATAGTAAGCAGTGTGTAGTGTACGGTATTATAGTAATAGTAAGCAGTGTGTAGTATACGGTATTATAGTAATAGTAAGCAGTGTGTGTGTAGTGTACAGTATTATAGTAATAGTAAGCAGTGTGTAGTGTACGGTATTATAGTAATAGTAAGCAGTGTGTGTGTAGTGTACAGTATTATAGTAATAGTAAGCAGTGTGTAGTGTACAGTATTATAGTAATAGTAAGCAGTGTGTGTAGTGTACGGTATTATAGTAATAGTAAGCAGTGTGTGTGTAGTGTACAGTATTATAGTAATAGTAAGCAGTGTGTGGTATACGGTATTATAGTAATAGTAAGCAGTGTGTAGTGTACGGTATTATAGTAATAGTAAGCAGTGTGTGTGTAGTGTACAGTATTATAGTAATAGTAAGCAGTGTGTAGTGTACGGTATTATAGTAATAGTAAGCAGTGTGTGTGTAGTGTACAGTATTATAGTAATAGTAAGCAGTGTGTAGTGTACGGTATTATAGTAATAGTAAGCAGTGTGTGCACAGTATTATAGTAATAGTAAGCAGTGTGTACAGTATTATAGTAATAGTAAGCAGTGTGTAGTGTACAGTATTATAGTAATAGTAAGCAGTGTGTAGTGTACGGTATTATAGTAATAGTAAGCAGTGTGTGTGTAGTGTACAGTATTATAGTAATAGTAAGCAGTGTGTAGTGTACGGTATTATAGTAATAGTAAGCAGTGTGTGCACAGTGTGTACTGTACGGAATTACACTAATAATATTGTGTGAAACTAGAAAAAACTATTTAGGAAATTTGCAGTAAATTCTGAGTTTTCCCTTTCCTCTTGGAAACGCTGCGCTGCCCCTCTGCTCCCAGGCTGGGGGAGACGGCTGTGTTTTCGTAAACTGCTTCATATGTTTCATCTGCCAAGATATAGGTTTGTTGTGCTGTATGCACCAGTATCCTTGGCCACCCCCAGTACCCAACCACTACGCCTGTCAGCAGAACTGGAAATGAGGTGTAGCTATTGGGTGGTCTCACCAGGAGCTGGCAACGCTAAAAGTACCTTCAGGCCTGAGTGTCAATGGAGCGTTTGTACGCCGTCTGCAGCCACTTGCTATCCAGGTGAATTGTTGACCATTTCAGCTGCGAATTGTGCACTACGTCGGCTGGATCCCCCCGTCTGCTATCCTGGAGAGGGGAGGCAGCTCATTTTTGCAACCTTAAACCGTTGAAATCTCCTCATAGACTGTATTATTGCCACATGTGCTATTCTCGTTTGTGGGTAGTAGAATTCTTTAGTAATAAGTCAAGGTTTTCTTGAGCGTGTGCTTCTCCAGCAAAACAATCCCATCTCACTCCAGCCAAATGTTCCTTTTTAGCTATTCATTCTCTTAATTTCTCCCCCCCCCCCCCCCGGTTTCACCATTTGACCCTCATTCTTCTACATTTGGACTTCTTTCTTTTCGAGAGGTAGCAAGCTGGTTTGCAGAACGAGCCAAGGGCTGGTTCGCCAAGTCATGGCAGGCTCCCCTTCACCACATCCTCCAGGCTTTACTGCCCTTGGTGTCAGCCTCTCAGGGAACTGCTCCTAGTTCCTGTGTGTATTACAGAGGTCAGTGCCAAGCTCTCAGACTGTAGAAGAGGTGGGAGCGCATTAAATGGTGTCTGGGAACCCGCGCAGACAAACACAAACCCACAGCATTATATCACATTCTGCGTGGTTTGCAGGATAATTAAACTGTAATCTCTCGTGCGACGGCTGAGTCCACGTTCAAGAATTCACATTGAGCCGCCTATTTTTTTTTTTGGCCTTTTTACTAGGTTTTGTTTTGGCCTTTCTACTAGCTCTAGTTATGTACGTAGCTCTTCACAAACTTTTATGTTGAACTTTGACGTAAATACTCTTTTTAAGAAAGCTTTTACGAAAGCATCTGCAAACATTTCTCAAGCTGTGGAACTACAAACCCCACCGTGTCCTGCCGGGGTCACGATGATACTTCTAGTTCCACCGTGGATGAAAAGTCATCTACGAGTGACTGTTTGCACCCCATGTTAATAAATAAACCCGCTCGATGCGTACAGACGCTTTAAATTCTATATTTATTATCAGACACAAAGGGAATCTGTTGCCTTTGCAGCAGTACAGCAACCGGCTTTTCCCTTTGACATATTTTTGTTGGCAGGTGAAGGCATCTGGGATGAGCGAAAGGTTGAATAAATATTTGAGTAGAAAACATTTCTCCTATGCAGAGGGCCGGCTATAAAAACGCTTGTGATGAATAATATTCATATGTAACGTGAGATAAATGTTAGAGCTACAGGGACAGCTTAAAAAAGGACTTTGATACTCTTCAAACTTTCATGGCGGAGATACCCCCTTACGGACCCAAATCCTTACTACCCTGCTTTATTCAGTATTGTCCCTATTTTCTTACAAAGTCCCTCTTATGGGTCTGAAGGCAACCTGTCCGACATATAGACCACCCTAGTTTTCTGTGTCCAAAATCGGACGGAGTGCACATGCTAAATGGGGCACGGCCAATCATGTTTAGGCATTTCATGATCCCAATGGGGCATCCTCAGTGCCCGATGTGCTGGCCGCCTTATGCACCTACTCTGAAAACACCCCTTCAGTGCCATGCACCGGAAGCAGATACAAGATGCATTGCTGGGGCACCATAACATCAGGGGGACATACAGAATCTCCCAATTATCCTGGAGTTGGGACAAGTTCGGAGATATGGAGCTATGTGGCAAACCTGACAGAGCATCACGGGACTTGTAGCTATGTAGCAGATAGAGGTAAACCACAAGTCTCCACGTTTGTGGCCAACCAATTCATGGGAAGTCATAGTTGGACCTGCGGTTCCCCATATTGCGCTCCAGTGTATACACCTATAATAACGCCATCTATAATTTACAATGGTGGCTCTTTCCTTGTTAGTTTGCATCAAGAGCAACTTTGGGTGATATAGGAGCTGATGTGTGCAACTCCATTGTGCAATGCTAGTCGCCGACATCCATTCCATATGCCGACATAATGACACCGTTATTATATACTATGCAGGACTTTATAAATGTTATTGGCAAACTAAGGTTGTGCTTAGACGTGGTGGACCTATCTTTGCCTTGCTGCAGAAGCTCTGAGCTTTGGGTGGTCCATTCGTGTAGGCCAGAGGTTCTCAAACGCGTTCCCAATGGTTCAGGTTGTAAGTATATCCATGCTTGGCCACAGGTAACTTAATTAGCACCTCATTTAATTTGATTTAACCATCTGTCCTGAGCCTGGTTTATACCTAAAACCTGGACCGTTGGGGTGCCTTGAGAACTTTGTTTGAGAACTTCTGGTGTAGGTTCATTTCTAACCAAGGTCCCCAGCACAGCCGACTGGGTTCCAAGTGGGCCTGCTACCTTGCTTGGATATAGGGAGGTGATCATTTTTAAAGTAACATGTTATGGAATTAAGGACTGTATCCTATAGTTTTTGGGAGATGAAGGTGTTTCAGGCAGCAACCTGGAAACATTCCACAACAATTCAGCTTTTCTAGGCATAGTGATCCCTGTGCATTTCTCTCTCTGTATTCAGGGCCTGTCTCTCCAGTATTTCATGACCTCCAATGACCCCCGGCGCCTTCTGAATCATGAGCCGAAATGTTTGGCTTTCAAAACAAACAAAAGGAAAAAAAAAATGAAAGTTTGACGCAACAGCTGAACTTCAGAATATGAGTGACAGCATCGCAGCAGCCGGGCGCTACACTTGCATTACACTCACAACGGCTTCCACTGTGTCAACAAGAACCACAGACCGGAACAGGCAGACGTGAGATTAGATCATTACCTTGTAGGACAGTCTGGGAACAAATTCATTTTTAAAACCTGAATTAAAGAGATAAGTAGATGACGCAGCGTGAAAAAAGAAAATATTTCTTGAGGGAACGGGCTCTTTTAAGACGTAAGTAAAGTGAGGACACGCGGCGTGTGTACGCACTAGGCAAATATAGCAATTCCTTTTTTTTTTTTTAAACACAAACATTTCGGTAATCCTTTATCTTCCTTTAAATCTCCTTGAGAATTGTTCTTGTTCATGGCTGGATTGTCGATTGTGAAAATGCACACTGACAATGCTCGTACAAAAGCATTGGCCGGAAGATGTAACATGTGCAGAGAGAGTTAGATTTTGGGTGGGTTATTTTGTTTCTGTGCAGGGTAAATACTGGCTGCTTTATTTTTACACTGCAATTTAGATTTCAGTTTGAACACACCCCACCCAAATCGAACTCTCTCTGCACATGTTACATCTGCCCCACCTGCTGTGCAGCATGGTTTTGCCCAGTTGCTTGCTTTTTTGCTTTACTTACAAACCTGAATCGGGCCCATTACTCACAAGGAACGTGCCCGTATAAATAGCGTGTATATTCGCTCATGTGCAGAGCTTTAGGAGTCTCGAGGTGTGTATGCAGCATACCGTATACTGGATCTGCCTGATGTTATACATCAGTATTATTGTGTACTGCCTGTAGTAGCTGGCAAGGATATATAAGCTTACGTACTGGCCTGCATGTACCTTGCTGGGAAAAGCCCTTCACAGCCCTGCCCTCCTCTCTGCATGTGTGTAGTTGTGTGCGCGCAATTTCTGACCATGTGCAGTTCCATTTCCCGCACGAAATATAACCCAAGCGTACGTTTCACACTACATCGACCGCAACAATTCTCATACACAGGGGGCATATTTATTCATGATCAGGTCCTCCTAGACCCAATGATTATCCATTGTTATCGACGCTATTCGTGGCAATAAGAAATTATTGATCATCGGAATGTATTAAAAAACACCGACAGGGGCTCAGAAAGCAGCCACCCCTGCTGTGTGAAGGGATCGCTAATGTGGTCACTTCCCGTCTCCTTTGGGTGCTGGGCGCAATACCGCGCATGGGTGCTCAGCTGACCACACATGCGCAAGTGGAGAGTACCGTTGATGGATCCTATGTATACTTCACCCCGTAACTCTGGCAATGGCGTTAGCTGGGGCCGCGCTCCAGAACGCGATGCAGGGTGCAATGCACAGTACAATAAGAATGTTACAGATGCAGGAATGTAACATAGGCCCCCTCGCCTGCGGCAGCTCTCCCCGGCTCTGTGCATTGTAGGGATGTCAGTGTGGATCCCTCAGCCGTACAGATGCCATAACCACTGTGTAATACGGCAAATAGCCCCAGGCAGACCTTCTCTTGTGCTGTACAAACTAAAAGCCTCTCCCTGTCTTACCCTGCGGGCACCTGTCTCCTGCACAGCCCTGGGATTGGTCCTTCTTATAATCACCCCTCTCCCTGATACATGAAATAAACACAATCACATGCTGCAACTTGCTGTGTGTTACAGGACAACTTTCCCTAGGTGTGCTCAGCCCACTGATTTACACAAGTATCGAAGAGAAAGATACTTTTTTTGGCAGAGTGTCTCATGCTTTTTTAACTCTATCTATCTATCTATCTATCTATCTATCTATCTATCTATCTATCTATCTATCTATCTATCTATCTAGCTATCCATCCTATATGTGTATATATATAAAGCACTATTCCACGACACTCCCCTATTCCTAGATTTGGGGTGCAACACGGTTTGTGGCCACATTGTTTAAACAGAAATCACAGGGGCTCTGCACTCGCAATATTGTATTGATCAATGCATTTAAGCCTGCAGCCCCCGGCAAGGGACCCCACTATACTGCAGGACCTGCAGTATAGTGGGGTCCCTTGTCGAGGGCTGCAGGCTTAAATGCATTAATCAATAGATGAACTAAAACTCCACTGTTTATTATTGGTAGTTAATATAGCGAGTGCGGAGCCCCTGTGATTTATATATATAAGAGATCGGACACAATATGGGTAGAGGATTGGGGATAAAAAAAAAAAAAAAAAAAGGCAATATGCGTTATCAGTTTAGGAGAAGGCTGTTCAATTATTATTATTTTCCATTAACTGGCAGTTGTCCTAAACATATAAAATACAATTAGTGTAATTACCATTTTTTAAAGGGGTACGATTTTTCCATCGCAGTAAATGTGTTCCGCAGCCATTCCTGCACAGGCCTCCATCCATTACGGCAGCCTGCTCGCTGCGTGCACAATTTGGAGTGTTTTAAGTTTCAATTATTTATTGTTAATGAGATGAAAGAACGCGCGTCAAAGTATTTATTATCTCCCCTCGCTTTCTCCGTTCTCCTTCACATTAAATTTGCAATGTGCGTGGTATCGCAGGCAGCAACAAGGGGTCTGAGCCTCTGTTTGTATCGGGGGAGATTTGAAAGATGTTTGGAGCATTTAATATGAAGAGTGGAATTTGTGCGCGGTGGCGTCGAATGTAACCTTTCATGTGTGGCGGTAAATGTGCAGTACAGTGGACGCATCGGATGCAAAACCTTACTAAGGGGATTATTCAGAGATGTTAGCAAACCAAAAAAGTTACAAAGTTGGGAAAAAGCATGTGCACTGCAGGGGGGGCAGATGTAACATGTGCAGAGAGAGTTAGATTTGGGTGTGGTGTGTGTTCAAACTGAAATCTAAATTGCAGTGTTTAAAATAAAGCAGCCAGTATTTACCCTGCACAGAAACAATATAACCCACCCAAATCTACCCCCCCCCCCCACACACACACACACACCGTGCTTGCATAATATATTATCATTCTGTATGGTGGCGTGAGGGGAGGAGGGGAGGAATGTGATTGGTTAGCGAGAGCTCTGATGTGTAAATCACGTATTACCTTCCCCTCCCCCATGTAGGAATCTCCCTCTAGTCACAATTCTCTGCATGATGGTATCAGTGACTTATTGGGCATTACCCATTCAGGAACCCTGTAATGGATAACCATTTTGACCTTGAACAGCATATGGTTTTGCCCTGTTTGCAAGTATTCCGGGCCCCCTCCATTTTCAGAGCAGTGCTGCTATCCTACTGTCGCCCCTGTTTTCTGGGAGTGCCGACGCCAGGTTCTGCGTTGGAGGACGCACGTTTCCAGGCAGGAGGCGGCTGGCGGTAAGCTTCGGCTTACACAGCTGGCCGATGCTGGAAACGCTGCGCAGCATTGGCATATTATCTGTACGGTATTGTACAGCCGCTTCCCTGCACCTGTGCAATACTCTGCAACTGTGATTCAGGCCCCGGGTTCTCTTCAGTTATATGATAGATGTCCATATCCACAATTATAACTTGGGGCCAGCAATGGCTAAGCGCTGTACACATGGATTCAGTATGATATCCTGGCTGACGGTATGCGGGCGCTCAGAATAACGACACCGGCATCCCAATAGCGTAAATCCCAACAGAGGCAGGGAAGACTGTTCCCCCCTCTCCCCTAACCCTCCCTTTTCTCACTCAGCCTTACGCTACACCCCCACCCCCCTTAGTGCCGGACCCTAACCTCCCCCCAGTGGTGCCTAAACCTCCCCTTCCCTGCAGCCTAATCCTAACCCTCCCTCTTAATGCCTAAACCTAACTCCCCCCCACCCCCCAGCAGCCTAAACCCCCCCCTCCGCAGCCTAACCCTAACCACCCCCCACCCCACCGCAGCCTAACCCTAACCGCCCCGCCCCCCCTAACTCTAATCTCCTCCACTAGTACCTGACCCTAACCACCCCCCCCCCCACACCACCCACAGCCTAACTCTAACCGCCCCCCCCCCATCCCACAGCCTAACTCTAACCTCCTCCATTGGTGCCTGACTCTAATCTCCCCACGGTGGTTACCGATTGGGATGCCGGCTGAAAGGATTCCGGCGTTGGTCTCCTGACACTGTCGGGATTCCGGGCGTCATTCTACTGGCCTTGTCAGAATTCAGGCACCGGCATTCTGACAGTTGTCTGGATTCCGGCGCTGACATTCCGGCTGCTAGGATCTAGAGACAGCTGATTGGTTGCTACGAGCAACATCACCAGTTCTCAAAAACTCCCACCGTAGTAAATTTACCTCAGTGTGATTTTTGGTCTGAGATGACTATATCTGATAGACAGGGCCGATAATTGTGTAGCGTGTTCCAGTTGCCCGACGGCCGGACCAGCACCGGATATAGGGGGTCATTCCGAGTTGATCGCTAGCTGCTTTCGTTCGCTGTGCAGCGATCAGGCAAAAAAAGCCACTTCTGCACATGCGTATGCGGCGCAATGCGCACGCGTGTCGTACTATTGCAATGAACGATGTAGTTTTACACAAGGTCTAGTGAAGCTTTTTAGTCGCACTGGTGGCCGCAGAGTGATTGACATGAAGTGGGCGTTTCTGGGTGTCAACTGACCGTTTTCAGGGAGTGTTCGAAAAAACACAGGCGTGCCAGGAAAAACGCAGGCGTGGCTGGCCGAACGCAGGGCGTGTTTGTGACGTCAAAACAGGAACTGAACAGTCTGAAGTGATCGCAAGCGCTGAGTAGGTATTGAGCTACTCTGAAACTGCTCAAAATAATTTTGTAGCCGCTCTGCGATCCTTTCGTTCGCACTTCTGCTAAGCTAACATACACTCCCAGTGGGCGGCGGCATAGCGTTTGCACGGCTGCTAAAAACTGCTAGCGAGTGATCAACTCGGAATGACCCTCATAGTGAGTGCGGCACGCTCTCGGTCGTTCACGTCATTTCGGTATCGCTAACAAAGTGCGGTGTGTACAGACCTTAGCCCGATGTCTAGTGTATAGTGTATGAAGACACTTCATCGGCGAGATGATTTGGAAGTAAAAAATTCCTGGGGAGTGTGAACGGGATACGGGGTATATCGGCCGTTTCCGGTTGGTCTGAATTGGTCTAGGCCTTACATCGTTAGGCAGAATGTTATATTGTGTACCCAGCGTCAGTCTTTACTATTGGGCTGTGAGCAGTGCATTTATGTGGCAATATAAGCGGATAAGGAAGTAGTTAATTTAGGAATATAATGGGCCGTAGGGAGGGGGACGCAATCACCAAGCGGTTTCGGAGAGCGGTCCCAGATGTTGTCTGTTCTGCAATCTCATCAAAACCTCAATTAATGTCTAAACAGTTGTCAGCGACATCTATAAAGGCTGCATTTTATATAAACTATTATAAGCGCATTCTGGCAGATAGACGCGGGTGCAGCGAGTTATGTTATTTTATGGTGTGCTCAGTGTATTAGTCTTAATCTTTTAAGTGCTGGGATATCCTTCTACTGAATATGTTGTTATTACTGTAAGGCTGATATATGACGGCGGCGCAGCGGCACAGGGGCTGCGCACTGACAAGTGTCTTACAGTATAGCGTTGCAAGGGCAGCCTTATCTTCCTGGCAGGCTAAATATATAAACAGTCAAGATAGCAATTTATTACCTGCATTATCCATCCAGCGCATCATAAATTATAGGACATGCTTTTATAGGCTATACGCATACAAGCAGCCATTTTGCTCGCTAAATGTATGTAGCCAACCAGTTTCATAGAAACTCATCTCATCATTGAGGCACGAGGCACAAAAAGTGTGTCCTCATGTTCATTGTTCCCAGTGAAATGGTAGCCTTAAATATATGAGATCAGCACACAAAGGGGGGAGTTCAGCACACCAAAAAAAGATAGCAATTGGGCAAAACCATGCTGGACTGCAGGTGGGGTAGATGTAACATGTGCAGAGAGAGTTAGATTTGGATGGGTTATATTATTTCTATGCATGGTCATAATCCCCACAGAATCAGCACTGGCTTAACCCAAAGGTTCAGTGGGTGGGCTGGCAGTGGGGGGCAGACAGTGGTATAAGTGAAGGAGGGACATGCACGTGAGGGAAGAGGGCCCTGCTCGTCAGAGCTTACTGGTATGTATTTCCCAGACTTTCCAACCATTTTTCATGATTGAGGAACTACTGTTTTAGGTCTTTTATCTTAGATGAAAGGGAGTCAGTAATTGATATTTTATATAATTATCACACCTGAGTATGATCTCGGAGGTTCCTTGTGGAACACCCTTACAGTAAATCAGTTAAATGGGGACTCCAGACAAAATGGATCATTCCTTTAAGAAAGTGGGAATCCCCCTAGGGGCCTTGTCCCTAATCTTACGCTTGGCACAGGAGCTGCTACAGATAATACCATTTCCTGAGCTGTTCAAGAGCTGACATGGGTAAGATTCTACTTACGGTGCACAACCAACTATACGGGAACATGTACTAAGCAGTGATAAAAGTGGAGAAGTGAGCCAGTGGAGAAGTTGCCCATGGCAACCAATCAGATTCTACCTATTTTTTTTTATAGAATGCACTTGATAAATGCTACATCAAAGCTTATTGGTTGCTATGGGCAACTTCTCCACTTTCTCTCTCTACTCTTTACACTCCTTGATACATCTCCCACGATGTGTTGTAGAAATCGGTAACTCGTGTTCAACCTGGCTGGCTGTGCGGTGTGAACGGGAGGCGCTTGGAGATTGGTGGGGCTTCTGAGGCGGGTCACACCCTGGGAGCTCCCGTGTCAGGCGACTGGGTGTGACCCGCCTCAGGCGGTCTGAAAGGGGTATAAGTATTCGTCCCAGTTTTCTAAGCATTGTTGTGAGGTACGACCTTATTGATGTCCATCAGTGCCCTCATAATTATTGGTTCCACTCAGAGCCGGCCCTAACCAATATGATGCCCTAGGCAAGATTTTGGCTGGTGCCCCCTAGCACCGCCGCTAGTTCTGCAGGACATGCCTGGCATGAGTCAGCTGGCAGCTCTGCTAATGTTGGGGTGCCTTTTGTTTATGAAAATGCGTCTTATTTGCATTACTATGTGGCTAGGATGCACAAGCAGCTTTTGCTGATTAAAATGATATGCGGCATGCCTATATTCTGCGTGCGACTGCGGCTGTATCTGCATACAAAATGCTACATTACAGTGATTTCCAGGAATACATTGCAACGTAGCATTTCGTATGCAGATGCAGCCTCATTTACACACAGAATATAGGCATGCCGCATATCATTTTAATCAGCAGAAGCTGCTGATGCCTATAAGCATACCAAATGCCCTAGGCATTTGCCTAGTTTGCCTATGCCTAGGGCCGGCTCTGGTTCCACTGACAAAATGGCTGCCTTCGCTGTACGCGACAGCTGTGCTTCACTATGCCCCGATGTCACAGGTTTATGCTGAATGAAGCCACTGAATGAATGGTAAGAAACTAGACAATAGACCCAAATAAATTGTTTGGTTCGGGAAGCAGTTGGCTTCCCGACGGACAGGATCCCAGCGGTCTATATACCGACGCGAGGGGACTGTCGGGATTCTGATTGACGGGATGCCGCTGTCGGTATTCTGACCGCCGGCATCCCGTCCATAGGAAAATTATACTGAACCCGTTGCTTCAGTTACTTTTGGAGTACTGTTACTGAGCACAGAGGTGCACAATTATGCTGCGTTACCTCACACTACAGTGTACTAATCCATACTAAGGGGCAGGGGCGTGTTAAGAGAGGAGGGGCCCCTTCCTCTGTAGCCGGCAGCACAGAGAATCTGGGCACTAGGGTCACTAGGAGACTGTAGCAATGTGCCAGAGTCTAGTATGCATGCGCAGGTCTCCAGGAAAATGGCACGGCGACCATTTTGCCGGTGATTTCCCTACTGTGCTTGTGCAAAATGCTGGGAAAATTGCGTTTCCGGGTGATTTGCACATAGACCTAGACCTTACAGAGGAGCAAATGAATGAATATACACGTATTCAGATCTTCCAGATCTTGACGTTATAGCGACGCGCAGGTGTTGTGACCCGACCTTCAGTATAGTGTAAACAATCATTTTATAAATGCTCTTATGCCAACTGTAAAGCCATCCTTAATTTGGGAGCACAAATCTATTTTTGGGAGCACAAATCTCCCCCTGGCAGGAGTGAAATATTACAAGCGGCTAATTAAGTGTGTGTGCCGTCCGGTCCGTAAGACCCTCTTAATATTCTGTAATCTCCTTTCGCTCACTATGTGTAACATGCAAAGAATTTCAGCAGGGAAGACAAAAAAAAAATAAGAAAATAAACCCACTAATCCTTGGATCAAAAGTACAAGCAGTAATGTATATAACCCGTTCACTGTATACAGCCCGCCTACCGTTAGTATCACGTGGTAAGGTGTATTTATACAGGGCGTCTCTCTTTGGGTGTGGTTCGTTTTATCGACAGTGTCTAGGTCGACAATGTTTAGGTCGACCACTATAGGTCGACAGTCACTAGGTCGACATGGATGGAAGGTCGACAGGGTTTCTAGGTCGACATGTGCTAGGTCGACAGGTCTAAAGGTCGACATGAGGTGTTTTTTTTTTATGTCGTTTTCTTCGTAAAGTGACCGGGATCCCAAATTAGTGCACCGCGTCCCCTCGCATGGCTCGCTTCGCTCGCCATGCTTCGGGCATGGTGCCTTCGCTCCGCTACCGCTTCGCTCGGCACACTTTACCGTTCCAATCGTAGTCCACATGGATCGTTAAGTATGAAAAAAAAAAAAAAATATGTGAAAAACTCATGTCGACCTTTAGACCTGTCGACCTAGCACATGTCGACCTGGAAACCCTGTCGACCTTCCATCCATGTCGACCTAGTGACTCGACCTATAGTGGTCGACCTAAACATTGTCGACCTAGACACTGTCGATCTTCAGACCGGATCCCCTCTCTTTATATATTTGATACATATGTAATAGCTACACGTCACTCCCATGAGATGAAACTATTCTGTGCAATCGCATGGTCGCCACCAAGAAACGCCCATTTGACGCAAAAGAGAGATCTGGCCGGCCGAACTACGCAGAAATCCGTAAAATTGCTTCTGTGGATGTTAAGTTGACTAAAATACGCTATTTGCGCCAGTCTAAGGGGCTGAGTACCACTTAGAAGTCAGATATTTGCTTTCAATGTGAAGTTTAGATAAAATCGATGACAGCTAATTGTGGAGTACCGGAACTACAAATCCCAGCAGTCGCAGATGTTGCCAAGGCATGCTGGGAATTTCCAGCTGGAGAGTCGCATTTTGCATTGGCCTGGCCTCTACAATCAGCGCTTTGTCAAAGGGGAGAAGGGAAAAAATAAATATAAAATAAGTGACTGTTCTATAATTTAGTCTAAAATGAATTTATTTGGACACTTGCGAGGGGGGATTGTCACAGCGCCATTCCAGAGGGGCTGTACTGAGACCTCCAGATCTGTCAGAGCTTGGTAAATACTAAATTCCATCGGTCTCATCACCTCCACATTGCTCAAGTTAAACAGAAACATATTTGTGTA
Organism: Pseudophryne corroboree; assembly: GCF_028390025.1. NCBI lineage: Eukaryota > Metazoa > Chordata > Amphibia > Anura > Myobatrachidae > Pseudophryne > Pseudophryne corroboree. Next base: position 827,695,608 of record NC_086448.1, on the reverse strand, counting down.
CGTAAGAATGAATTATTTTCTGTTTCCCGGTCACGGAGTAACTGTCCGCTTCTGTGAGTATGTTCCTACTGTATTACATCCATCCATCATGACACACAGCTGAGCCCATCTGAGATGCACATGTGAGCGCCTCACGTACGATACAGGGATATTCCAGCGGCCCGGATCCAGAATATGCTCATTTTATCTGGGGCCTATTGTTAAGGGGTCTTCCTTTCGCAATAAAAAAAGATGCTTTGTATAATGGCGACGAAAAAAAACCCACCCTTATTGCTGCAATTTATTTAAAAAAAATGTAATGGGTGAGCTAAGTGATAATCACCTGGTCTGACCATTATATGTACAAAGCGGCGGCTTTTGTAAGCCTTGGAGTTGAACATTTAAAGCGGCGCTAACATTTAATGTACAACATGCTGGATATTACACGGGCTGCTTTCAATTTTTAGCTCCAAACCGCCGCGAAGGGGGTTGGGCGAATGGCAAGAAGCGGACCGGTGTTTTAAAGGCTCCACAGTGCAAACTTAGCGCTGACGGATAACACTTTGCTGCATAGGGCGGAGGGAGAAAAAGCGCAGGTTTTTCCCCTTCTCTAGTGCGCTTTGTTCTAAGCCCTGTGACTCCGCGCAGTTTGAACCGAGCTGCAAGTTAAAAATAAATAAATACATTTTGTATATAGATAGAGAGAGATAGATTGCTTGTACTGTTCTGTCCAGTACGCTGCTGCAATGTTTCTTAGATATGCTAAAAACTGCTGTGTATTTGTGCCGCTGCTCTGTTGCTTAGTAACCAGCCAGCTCGCTGCGGCCTTGGCCTAACGCGGATGCACATCTCTAGTTGTAATTCGAAAGGGGTGTAGTTTCGATCAAAAGTGGGCATTCTAGGTCGATCGGGAAAAGTATGGGTGGATTTCGAGTGGGGCTTATTATGTCCACATTTCGCATTCCTGAATGTTGGCCGATCATTACATGTTGTGCAAATTAAGGCAAGTTTGAGATTCCATATACAGTGTGTATAGTACCGTATACTGTATTGAACTGAGAGCACCTTCTGTTCGTCCACCCTTAGCTCCTGTAATCCGTTAGACATATGTATTATAAAACTAACGTGTCCACCTGCATACCTCTACCACTAAGTAAAGTGATTATCCTATCTGTGCCTTTCATTATATATATATATATATATATATATCTATCGAGCCCAGCACTCCCCACCCCAACACCGACGGTGGGACAGTATCCAAAAAACAGGACTATCCCATCCAAAGAGGGACAGTTGGGATGTATGACTGACTATTTACACTTGGTGCAAAGTATTTGGGCCAGCACCATTGGCGTAGTGGTTAGCATTACTGCCTCACATGCTGTGAGGTCCTGCATGTGGCTCCCACCTATCAGTGTGGGGTTTGTATGTGCTCCCTGTCTCTGCATGGGTTTCCTCTTGGTACTTGGTTTCCTCTCACAATCTAAAAATATACTGTCACACACTGCGATCAGATATGAATTAGGCCCATAGATTGTAAGCTCCACTGGGACAGGAACTGATGTGAATAGGCAAATAATCTGTACCGCGCCGTGGAATATGTGTGTGCTATATAAATAACGTATTGTAGTTAAGCATTTGCTCCCCATTGTCTAGTAACAACGTCTGTGTGTCTGATACGTTTGTCAGCGTGACGCCCAGTAATGCAGATAGAAGTAATGGTAAGCTCTGTGGCAGATGTTCTGGATACAAGACTGCTAAATAAATGCAATTTCCTAGTTACTTCTAGGTGAACATTGGGGTGACCTCTGTCTCAGGCCTCCTCCCCAACGCAGGTCTGAATTAGCCCCTGCTGTGTAAATTGTGCATAATGCAAGTCCCAGGACTTAGGAGAAGCAATGCTGTTACACATTGAGTCTCCCATGTCCAGAATTCCGAAGTCCAGATTTATTTGAGCGTGACGGAGACACCTTTGCTTTCTGATGATTTATTGTACACAAACGTTATTTAATGCACAAAATTATTAAAAATATTGTATAAAATTACCTTCAAGTTATGTGTCTAAGGGGTACATTTACTAAGCAGTGATAAGGACAGCACGGATGGTGTAGTGGTTAGCATTACTATCTCACAGCACTGAGGTCATGGGTTCAATTCCCACCATGACCCTAACTGTGTGGAGTTTGTATATTCTCCCCGTACTTGCGTGGGTTTCCTCCGGGTACTCCGGTTTCCTCCCACACTCCAAAAATATACTGGTAGGTTAATTGGCTCCCAACAAAAATTAAACCCTAGCGTGTATGTGTGTGTGTGTACATGTGATCGGGAATATAGATTGTAAGCTCCACCGGGGCAGGGACTGATGTGAATGGCCAAATAGTCTCTGTAAAGCGCTGTGGAATATGTGCGCGCTATATAACTAAATGGTAATAATAATAAATAAATAATAAGGGCGGAGAAGTGAGCCAGTGGAGAAGTTGCCCATGGCAACCAATCAGCACTGAAGTAACATCTATAATTTGCATACTATAAAATTATACAGAGCTGCTGATTGGTCGATGAGGCAATTTCTCCACTGGCTCACTTCTCCGCTCTTATCACTGCTTAGTAAATGTACCCATATGGACCAGTTTTCTCAAGCCTTGGAGTATGATAAATTGCACGGTGATAAAGTACCAACCAATCAGCTCCTAACTGTCATTTTTCACACACAGACTGTAACATGGCAGTTAGGAGCAGATTGCCTGGTACTCTATCACTGTGCAATTTATCACTCTCCAAAGCTTGATAAATCTGGGCGTAAGAAACATAAATGCATCCAGTATTTAGGCTTGGGTCCCATCCCCAAGATTTCTCACAATGGTATGCAAGTATTCCAAAATACGGAAAAATACTAAATCCAAAATACTTCTGGTCCCAAGCATTTTGGATATGGGAGACGCAACCTGTATTCACATAACTATGTAACTGTTGTGTTTGTACTGAACTATAAAGATTCCACGGCCGTAACTAGGGTGGAGCGACAGGTGTCACTGTACAGGGCACCCAAAGGCGGGGGCCGCTGTTCTGCAGCATCTGTCAGTTTTCTGTTTTAATCTATCTCACTTGCAGCTTCCTCCTCTTTAATTCCCGTCATCCCTTGGCCTCCCCCATCTCCCCTTCACATCCATAAGCATCTTCAGTCACACTCCTTAATTTAAGGAACACATTTCAAAATACTCTCATACTTTAGTTCCCATACAGAAGCAAATAGCTCCAAGAGTAAGGTGTCTGACTGCAGTATGGAGGGTCATGCGTCTGAATCCTGGGTATGACAGTGTTTTGAAATGTGTGCTTTGAATAAAGAAGGATGTGGCTGAAGGTCCTGGTTAGAACTGCTATGAAATGTGTGATTTAAAATAAAAAACTAACGTAACTAAATGACAATGACACTTTCACCCTTCTTCAGCAGATTCCAATGTGAGGAAGACGCGGGATACTAGAACCCAGCTTGATCCTGCAATCTGTAAAACATAATTTATGGCCTAATTCAGACCTGATCGCTGGTGTGTGAAATCACACAGCGGCCGATTATCAAACTGCTGCGTATGCATATGCACCGCAGTGCGCAGGCGCGAGCCAAAACAGACAGAATGGGGAGAGAATTTCAATCACTAGATGAACGCAGGCTGATTGACAGGAAGTGGACGTTTGTGGGTGGTAACTGGCCGTTTTCTGGGAGTGTCAGGAAGTACGCAGGTGTTCACAAGCGTTGTCAGGGAGGGTGTGTGACGTCAGCTCCGGCCCCGATCAGCCTGTTCTCATCACACTGTAGGAGTAAGTCCTGGGCTACGTACACACTGTACACACTGGAAAAATCATTGGATGGTCAGTGAGTTGTGAACGGATTTGCAGAAGTCCGCTATCTGGCAAGGTTTTCGCACAGCGTACGCATGCGTTCACACACTTGCACGGGGAGGGTTTTCACTCTCTATGGGCGGCAACTATCTGATCGCAGACCGCTGCAAAAACGCACAGCAGCAAACAGGTCTGAATTAGACCATTTATACGGGTTCCCTAAGATGATCTCACTTTGTTGAGGTCCTAGAACAGTGGACCCTAAGACCCTACTCAGCCACAGTTAGGGCAGCTGGTGACCAAGGACAGGCCTAAGTGGTGTAAGATATTCTGCAGAATGGGGGTCATTCCGGCGCCGCAGTGCGCCGACGCATGGCAGCCGTCGTTGCCTAGCGATCACCTCTGAGGCAAAGCCGGTCGCTGGGCGGGAGGGGGCTGGACGGCGGCGTTAAGCCGCCACTTAGGGGGAGCGGTCCGGCCAACGCAGTCGTGGCCGGACCGTTGGGGGGGGGCGGGCAGTGGCGGCTGCGTGACGTCACACGCAGCCGCTGCGGGCCGGGGAGCGACAAGTAGCTCCCGGCCAACACGCTAAAACTGCGCTGGTCGGGAGCTACTCTTGAAGTGCAAAGGAGTCGCCGCTGTGCGATGCCTTTACACTTCTGCAGGGGGGGGGGGGGGGCGGCACTGACATGCGGGGCGGACTAGCCCTGTGTTGGGTGTCCCCCCGCATGTCAGTGTGAATGATCGTAGCTGTGCTAAATTTAGCACAGCTACGATCAACTCGGAATGACCCCCATTGTCAGTAGTCCGTGCAATGATCTGCAGAAACCCCACACAGATAATATAGATAGAAATGATTACTGCCCGGGTAAAGGGGTCTCTCTGGGTTCTTTATGTTGTAAAAACTGCAATGCAAAAAAACTATCTTTATTTCTGCCGTTGGCGAGGTCTTGCAGAGTATCGCAGCACTGTGAAAGGAGCGATGTTTCACTAATAAACATTATACCTACAGATGCAGTGATTACACATTATATAACATCTGACGTACTCCCGGTGCCTGGCGATATATGCCCATAGAGTATGGGACTGCCTCTAAGGGCTCTACATGATAAACGAGCGGGCAAACACCGGCATTGTCCCCGGTAATAGAGCGTGACCGCGGCAGGGTGACAGCTACTCGCCTGATGTCATCTGCATTTAATCTGTATTGATAAAACGGACACATTTCTGATCTGACCTATGAGCGTTATTTACATTCCAGGTGCTGGAACAAAAGCAGGTATTCTCCGTGTTTGCTGAGCGCGCTCCCGCGGCGTTATCCTCATGCCCCTAGGGGTGCAGTTTCGCCAGTTCTCCTGTCTGTTCTGTCTACATGAAGAGAGCGCTTCTCAGAGAGGCCGTCTCAGGTGATCCTGATCCCTTAATCTCTGCAGCACAAGAGATCTGACTATAGGCAGCGCTGCAGTGTGCTGTAATCTGCAGGAACCTGTTCTAGCCTTCAGGGTTTGTAGATCTGTATACAGCCTGTCCTGACCTGGGGGTAAATGTCATTGCCTGCGACTCTGTGCGGGACTGTGTGCAAGGAGCCTTTTATATCCAAGCGCATATTTCACCGGGAATTCCCTGTGTATTGGTGAACAGGCCCAGCATTGGTTATGTGCTGTGTCCTCAGTCCTGTGCCTCAGTAGCTTTTATATATATATATATATATATATATACTGTGTATTGGTGAACAGACCCAGCATTGGTTATGTGCTGTGTCCTCAGTCCTGTGCCTCAGTAGCGTTATATATACTGTGTATTGGTGAACAGGCCCAGCATTGGTTATGTGCTGTGTCCTCAGTCCTGTGCCTCAGTAGCTTATATATACTGTGTATTGGTGAACAGGCCCAGTATTGGTTATGTGCTGTGTCCTCGGTCCTGTGCCTCAGTAGCGTTATATATACTGTGTATTGGTGAACAGGCCCAGTATTGGTTATGTGCTGTGTCCTCAGTCCTGTGCCTCAGTAGCGTTATATATACTGTGTATTGGTGAGCAGGCCCAGCATTGGTTAAGTGCTGTGTCCTCAGTCCTGTGCCTCAGTAGCTTATATATACTGTGTATTGGTGAACAGGCCCAGCATTGGTTATGTGCTGTGTCCTCAGTCCTGTGCCTCAGTAGCTTATATATACTGTGTATTGGTGAACAGGCCCAGCATTGGTTATGTGCTGTGTCCTCAGTCCTGTGCCTCAGTAGCTTATATATACTGTGTATTGGTGAACAGGCCCAGCATTGGTTATGTGCTGTGTCCTCAGTCCTGTGCCTCAGTAGCTTATATATACTGTGTATTGGTGAACAGGCCCAGTATTGGTTATGTGCTGTGTCCTCAGTCCTGTGCCTCAGTAGCTTATATATACTGTGTATTGGTGAACAGGCCCAGCATTGGTTATGTGCTGTGTCCTCAGTCCTGTGCCTCAGTAGCTTTATATATACTGTGTATTGGTGAACAGGCCCAGCATTGGTTATGTGCTGTGTCCTCAGTCCTGTGCCTCAGTAGCTTATATATACTGTGTATTGGTGAACAGGCCCAGCATTGGTTATGTGCTGTGTCCTCAGTCCTGTGCCTCAGTAGCTTTATATATACTGTGTATTGGTGAACAGGCCCAGCATTGGTTATGTGCTGTGTCCTCAGTCCTGTGCCTCAGTAGCTTATATATACTGTGTATTGGTGAACAGGCCCAGCATTGGTTATGTGCTGTGTCCTCGGTCCTGTGCCTCAGTAGCTTTATATATACTGTGTATTGGTGAACAGGCCCAGCATTGGTTATGTGCTGTGTCCTCGGTCCTGTGCCTCAGTAGCTTTATATATACTGTGTATTGGTGAACAGGCCCAGCATTGGTTATGTGCTGTGTCCTCAGTCCTGTGCCTCAGTAGCTTATATATACTGTGTATTGGTGAACAGGCCCAGCATTGGTTATGTGCTGTGTCCTCAGTCCTGTGCCTCAGTAGCTTTATATATACTGTGTATTGGTGAACAGGCCCAGCATTGGTTATGTGCTGTGTCCTCAGTCCTGTGCCTCAGTAGCTTTATATATACTGTGTATTGGTGAACAGGCCCAGCATTGGTTATGTGCTGTGTCCTCAGTCCTGTGCCTCAGTAGCTTTATATATACTGTGTATTGGTGAACAGGCCCAGCATTGGTTATGTGCTGTGTCCTCAGTCCTGTGCCTCAGTAGCTTATATATACTGTGTATTGGTGAACAGGCCCAGCATTGGTTATGTGCTGTGTCCTCGGTCCTGTGCCTCAGTAGCTTTATATATACTGTGTATTGGTGAACAGGCCCAGCATTGGTTATGTGCTGTGTCCTCAGTCCTGTGCCTCAGAAGCTTTATATTTACTGTGTATTGGTGAACAGGCCCAGCATTGGTTATGTGCTATGTCCTCAGTCCTGTGCCTCAGTAGCTTATATATACTGTGTATTGGTGAACAGGCCCAGCATTGGTTATGTGCTGTGTCCTCAGTCCTGTGCCTCAGTAGCTTTATATATACTGTGTATTGGTGAACAGGCCCAGCATTGGTTATGTGCTGTGTCCTCAGTCCTGTGCCTCAGTAGCTTTATATATACTGTGTATTGGTGAACAGGCCCAGCATTAGTTATGTGCTGTGTCCTCAGTCCTGTGCCTCAGAAGCTTTATATATACTGTGTATTGGTGAACAGGCCCAGTATTGGTTATGTGCTGTGTCCTCAGTCCTGTGCCTCAGTAGCGTTATATATACTGTGTATTGGTGAACAGGCCCAGCATTGGTTATGTGCTGTGTCCTCAGTCCTGTGCCTCAGTAGCTTATATATATATATATATATATATATATATATATATATCCTCGGGATCCGAACCCGCCCGAACTTCACCTATTTTTTCACGGTTCCGAGCGACTCGGATACTCCCGCCTTGCTTGGTTAACCCGAGCGCGCCCGAACGAGATTCGGATTCTATATAAGGAGCCGCGCATCGCCGCCATTTTTCACTCGTGCATTGGAAATGATAGTGAGAGGACGTGGCTGGCGTCCTCTCACTTTGTTTCAGGGGGCTGCAAATATCTTTATTCTGGGGACCAGCAGTATTATAGGAGGAGTACAGTGCAGAGTTTTGCTGACCACTGACCACCAGTATTATACGTTCTCTGCCTGAAAAACGCTCCATATCTGTGCTCAGTGTGCTGCATATATCTGTGCTCACACTGCTTTATTGTGGGGACTGGGGACCAGCAGTATTATATAGGAGGAGTACAGTGCAGAGTTTTGCTGACCAGTGACCACCAGTATTATACATTCTCTGCCTGAAAAACGCTCCATATCTGTGCTCAGTGTGCTGCAAATATCTGTGCTCACACTGCTTTATTGTGGGGACTGGGGTGAGGAATCGGACGATGAGGAGGAGGTGGACATCTTGCCTCTGTAGAGCCAGTTTGTGCAAGGAGAGATTGATTGCTTCTTTTTTGGTGGGGGCCCAAACCAACCAGTCATTTCAGTCACAGTTGTGTGGCAGACCCTGTCGCTGAAATGATGGGTTTGTTAAGGTGTGCATGTCCTGTTTATACAACATAAGGGTGTCTGGGACGGCCCAAGGACAATTCCATCATGCACCTCTTTTTTCTTTCACTTTTCTTTGCATCATGTGCTGTTTGGGGACTATTTTTTTGAAGTGCCATCCTGCCTGACACTGCAGTGCCACTCCTAGATGGGCCAGGTGTTTGTGTCGGCCACTTGGGTCGCTTAGCTTAGTCACACAGCTACCTCATTGCGCCTCTTTTTTTCTTTGCATCATGTGCTGTTTGGGTACTATTTTTTTGAAGTGCCATCCTGTCTGACACTGCAGTGCCACTCCTAGATGGGCCAGGTGTTTGTGTCGGCCACTTGGGTCGCTTAGCTTAGTCACACAGCTACCTCATTGCGCCTCTTTTTTTCTTTGCATCATGTGCTGTTTGGGGACAATTTTTTGAATCTGCCATCCTGCCTGACACTGCAGTGCCACTCCTAGATGGGCCAGGTGTTTGTGTCGGCCACTTGGGTCGCTTAGCTTAGTCATCCAGCGACCTCGGTGCAAATTTTAGGACTAAAAATAATATTGTGAGGTGTGAGGTGTTCAGAATAGACTGGAAATGAGTGGAAATTATGGTTATTGAGGTTAATAATACTGTGGGATCAAAATGACCCCCAAATTCTATGATTTAAGCTGTTTTTCAGGGTTTTTTGTAAAAAAACACCCGAATCCAAAACACACCCGAATCCGACAAAAAATTTTCAGGGAGGTTTTGCCAAAACGCGTCCGAATCCAAAACACGGCCGCGGAGCCGAATCCAAAACCAAAACCCAAAAATTTTTCGGTGCACATCACTAACATATATATATATATATATATATATATATATATATATATATATACTGTGTATTGGTGAACAGGCCCAGCATTGGTTATGTGCTGTGTCCTCAGTCCTGTGCCTCAGTAGCTTTATATATACTGTGTATTGGTGAACAGGCCCAGCATTGGTTATGTGCTGTGTCCTCAGTCCTGTGCCTCAGTAGCTTTATATACACTGTGTATTGGTGAACAGGCCCAGCATTGGTTATGTGCTTTGTCCTCAGTCCTGTGCCTCAGTAGCTTTATATATACTGTGTATTGGTGAACAGGCCCAGCATTGATTATGTGCTGTGTCCTCAGTCCTGTGCCTCAGTAGCTTATATATACTGTGTATTGGTGAACAAGCCCAGCATTGGTTATGTGCTGTGTCCTCAGTCCTGTGCCTCAGTAGCTTATATATACTGTGTATTGGTGAATAGGCCCAGCATTTGTTATGTGCTGTGTTCTCAGTCCTGTGCCTCAGTAGCTTATATATATATACTGTGTATTGATGAACAAGCCCAGCATTGGTTATGTGCTGTGTCCTCAGTCCTGTGCCTCAGTAGCTTATATATACTGTGTATTGGTGAACAGGCCCAGCATTGGTTATGTGCGGTGTCCTCAGTCCTGTGCCTCAGTAGCGTTATATATACTGTGTATTGGTGAACAGGCCCAGCATTGGTTATGTGCTGTGTCCTCAGTCCTGTGCCTCAGTAGCTTATATATATATACTGTGTATTGGTGAACAAGCCCAGCATTGGTTATGTGCTGTGTCCTCAGTCCTGTGCCTCAGTAGCATATACATACTGTGTATTGGTGAACAGGCCCAGCATTGGTTATGTGCTGTGTCCTCAGTCCTGTGCCTCAGTAGCTTATATATACTGTGTATTGGTGAACAGGCCCAGCTTTGGTTATGTGCTGTGTCCTCAGTCCTGTGCCTCAGTAGCTTATATATACTGTGTATTGGTGAACAGGCCCAGCATTGGTTATGTGCTGTGTCCTCAGTCCTGTGCCTCAGTAGCTTATATATACTGTGTATTGGTGAACAGGCCCAGCATTGGTTATGTGCTGTGTCCTTAGTCCTGTGCCTCAGTAGCGTTATATATACTGTGTATTGGTGAACAGGCCCAGCATTGGTTATGTGCTGTGTCCTCAGTCCTGTGCCTCAGTAGCTTATATATACTGTGTATTGGTGAACAGGCCCAGCATTGGTTATGTGCCTTGTCCTCAGTCCTGTGCCTCAGTAGCGTTATATATACTGTGTATTGGTGAACAGGTCCAGCATTGGTTATGTGCTGTGTCCTCAGTCCTGTGCCTCAGTAGCGTTATATATACTGTGTATTGGTGAACAGGCCCAGCATTGGTTATGTGCTGTGTCCTCAGTCCTGTGCCTCAGTAGCTTATATATACTGTGTATTGGTGAACAGGCCCAGCATTGGTTATGTGCTGTGTCCTCAGTCCTGTGCCTCAGTAGCTTTATATATACTGTGTATTGGTGAACAGGTCCAGCATTGGTTATGTGCTGTGCCCTCAGTCCTGTGCCTCAGTAGCATATATATACTGTGTATTGGTGAACATGCCCAGCATTGGTTATGTGCTGTGTCCTCAGTCCTGTGCCTCAGTAGCATATACATACTGTGTCTTGGTGAACAGGCCCAGCATTGGTTATGTGCTTTGTCCTCAGTCCTGTGCCTCAGTAGCTTATATATACTGTGTATTGGTGAACAGGCCCAGCATGGGTTATGTGCTGTGTCCTGAGTCCTGTGCCTCAGTAGCATATATATACTGTGTATTGGTGAACAGGCCCAGCATTGGTTATGTGCTGTGTCCTCAGTCCTGTGCCTCAGTAGCATATATATACTGTGTATTGCTGAACAGGCCCAGCATTGGTTATGTGCTGTGTCCTCAGTCCTGTGCCTCAGTAGCTTATATATATATATATATATATATATATATATATATATATATATATATACTGTGTATTGGTGAACAGGCCCAGTATTGGTTATGTGCTTTGTCCTCAGTCCTGTGCCTCAGTAGCTTATATATATACTGTGTATTGGTGAACAGGCCCAGCATTGGTTATGTGCTGTGCCCTCAGTCCTGTGCCTCAGTAGCATATATATACTGTGTATTGGTGAACAGGCCCAGCATTGGTTATGTGCTTTGTCCTCAGTCCTGTGCCTCAGTAGCTTATATATACTGTGTATTGGTGAACAGGCCCAGCATTGGTTATGTGCTGTGTCCTCAGTCCTGTGCCTCAGTAGCATATATATACTGTGTATTGGTGAACAGGCCCAGCATTGGTTATGTGCTGTGTCCTCAGTCCTGTGCCTCAGTAGCATATATATACTGTGTATTGGTGAACAGGCCCAGCATTGGTTATGTGCTGTGTCCTCAGTCCTGTGCCTCAGTAGCTTATATATACTGTGTATTGGTGAACAGGCCCAGCATTGGTTATGTGCTGTGTCCTCAGTCCTGTGCCTCAGTAGCATATATATACTGTGTATTGGTGAACAGGCCCAGCATTGGTTATGTGCTGTGTCCTCAGTAGCATATATATACTGTGTATTGGTGAACAGGCCCAGCATTGGTTATGTGCTGTGTCCTCAGTCCTGTGCCTCAGTAGCTTATATATAAATATATTGTGTATTGGTGAACAGGCCCAGTATTGGTTATGTGCTTTGTCCTCAGTCCTGTGCCTCAGTAGCTTATATATCTACTGTGTATTGGTGAACAGGCCCAGCATTGGTTATATGCTGTGTCCTCAGTCCTGTGCCTCAGTAGCTTATATATACTGTGTATTGATGAACAGGCCCAGCATTGGTTATGTGCTTTGTCCTCAGTCCTGTGCCTCAGTAGCTTATATATACTGTGTATTGGTGAACAGGCCCAGTATTGGTTATGTGCTGTGTCCTCAGTCCTGTGCCTCAGTAGCGTTATATATACTGTGTATTGGTGAACAGGCCCAGCATTGGTTATGTGCTGTGTCCTCAGTCCTGTGCCTCAGTAGCTTATATATACTGTGTATTGGTGAACAGGCCCAGCATTGGTTATGTGCTGTGTCCTCAGTCCTGTGCCTCAGTAGCTTATATATACTGTGTATTGGTGAACAGGCCCAGCATTGGTTATGTGCTGTGTCCTCAGTCCTGTGCCTCAGTAGCGTTATATATACTGTGTATTGGTGAACAGGCCCAGCATTGGTTATGTGCTGTGTCCTCAGTCCTGTGCCTCAGTAGCTTATATATACTGTGTATTGGTGAACAGGCCCAGCATTGGTTATGTGCCTTGTCCTCAGTCCTGTGCCTCAGTAGCGTTATATATACTGTGTATTGGTGAACAGGCCCAGCATTGGTTATGTGCTGTGTCCTCAGTCCTGTGCCTCAGTAGCTTATATATACTGTGTATTGGTGAACAGGCCCAACATTGGTTATGTGCTGTGTCCTCAGTCCTGTGCCTCAGTAGCTTTATATATACTGTGTATTGGTGAACAGGCCCAGCATTGGTTATGTGCTGTGCCCTCAGTCCTGTGCCTCAGTAGCATATATATACTGTGTATTGGTGAACATGCCCAGCATTGGTTATGTGCTGTGTCCTCAGTCCTGTGCCTCAGTAGCATATATATACTGTGTATTGGTGAACAGGCCCAGCATTGGTTATGTGCTGTGTCCTCAGTCCTGTGCCTCAGTAGCATATACATACTGTGTCTTGGTGAACAGGCCCAGCATTGGTTATGTGCTTTGTCCTCAGTCCTGTGCCTCAGTAGCTTATATATACTGTGTATTGGTGAACAGGCCCAGCATTGGTTATGTGCTGTGCCCTCAGTCCTGTGCCTCAGTAGCGTTATATATACTGTGTATTGGTGAACAGGCCCAGCATTGGTTATGTGCTGTGTCCTCAGTCCTGTGCCTCAGTAGCTTATATATACTGTGTATTGGTGAACAGGCCCAGCATTGGTTATGTGCTGTGTCCTCAGTCCTGTGCCTCAGTAGCATATATATATACTGTGTATTGGTGAACAGGCCCAGCATTGGTTATGTGCTGTGCCCTCAGTCCTGTGCCTCAGTAGCTTATATATACTGTGTATTGGTGAACAGGCCCAGCATTGGTTATGTGCTGTGCCCTCAGTCCTGTGCCTCAGTAGCTTATATATACTGTGTATTGGTGAACAGGCCCAGCATGGGTTATGTGCTGTGTCCTCAGTCCTGTGCCTCAGTAGCTTATATATACTGTGTATTGGTGAACAGGCCCAGCATTGGTTATGTGCTGTGTCCTCAGTCCTGTGCCTCAGTAGCTTATATATACTGTGTATTGGTGAACAGGCCCAGCATGGGTTATGTGCTGTGTCCTCAGTCCTGTGCCTCAGTAGCATATATATACTGTGTATTGGTGAACAGGCCCAGCATTGGTTATGTGCTGTGTCCTCAGTCCTGTGCCTCAGTAGCATATATATACTGTGTATTGGTGAACAGGCCCAGTATTGGTTATGTGCTGTGTCCTCAGTCCTGTGCCTCAGTAGCTTATATATACTGTGTATTGGTGAACAGGCCCAGTATTGGTTATGTGCTGTGTCCTCAGTCCTGTGCCTCAGTAGCTTATATATATATACTGTGTATTGGTGAACAGGCCCAGTATTGGTTATGTGCTTTGTCCTCAGTCCTGTGCCTCAGTAGCTTATATATATACTGTGTATTGATGAACAGGCCCAGCATTGGTTATGTGCTTTGTACTCAGTCCTGTGCCTCAGTAGCTTATATATACTGTGTATTGATGAACAGACCCAGCATTGGTTATGTGCTGTGTCCTCAGTCCTGTGCCTCAGTAGCTTATATATACTGTGTATTGGTGAACAGGCCCAGCATTGGTTATGTGCTGTGTCCTGAGTCCTGTGCCTCAGTAGCATATATATACTGTGTATTGGTGAACAGGCCCAGCATTGGTTATGTGCTGTGTCCTCAGTCCTGTGCCTCAGTAGCATATATATTCTGTGTATTGCTGAACAGGCCCAGCATTGGTTATGTGCTGTGTCCTCAGTCCTGTGCCTCAGTAGCTTTATATATATATATATATATATATATATATATACTGTGTATTGGTGAACAGGCCCAGTATTGGTTATGTGCTTTGTCCTCAGTCCTGTGCCTCAGTAGCTTATATATATACTGTGTATTGGTGAACAGGCCCAGCATTGGTTATGTGCTGTGCCCTCAGTCCTGTGCCTCAGTAGCATATATATACTGTGTATTGGTGAACAGGCCAAGCATTGGTTATGTGCTTTGTCCTCAGTCCTGTGCCTCAGTAGCTTATATATACTGTGTATTGGTGAACAGGCCCAGCATTGGTTATGTGCTGTGTCCTCAGTCCTGTGCCTCAGTAGCATATATATACTGTGTATTGGTGAACAGGCCCAGCATTGGTTATGTGCTGTGTCCTCAGTCCTGTGCCTCAGTAGCATATATATACTGTGTATTGGTGAACAGGCCCAGCATTGGTTATGTGCTGTGTCCTCAGTCCTGTGCCTCAGTAGCTTATATATACTGTGTATTGGTGAACAGGCCCAGCATTGGTTATGTGCTGTGTCCTCAGTCCTGTGCCTCAGTAGCATATATATACTGTGTATTGGTGAACAGGCCCAGCATTGGTTATGTGCTGTGTCCTCAGTAGCATATATATACTGTGTATTGGTGAACAGGCCCAGCATTGGTTATGTGCTGTGTCCTCAGTCCTGTGCCTCAGTAGCTTATATATAAATATATTGTGTATTGGTGAACAGGCCCAGTATTGGTTATGTGCTTTGTCCTCAGTCCTGTGCCTCAGTAGCTTATATATCTACTGTGTATTGGTGAACAGGCCCAGCATTGGTTATATGCTGTGTCCTCAGTCCTGTGCCTCAGTAGCTTATATATACTGTGTATTGATGAACAGGCCCAGCATTGGTTATGTGCTTTGTCCTCAGTCCTGTGCCTCAGTAGCTTATATATACTGTGTATTGGTGAACAGGCCCAGTATTGGTTATGTGCTGTGTCCTCAGTCCTGTGCCTCAGTAGCGTTATATATACTGTGTATTGGTGAACAGGCCCAGCATTGGTTATGTGCTGTGTCCTCAGTCCTGTGCCTCAGTAGCTTATATATACTGTGTATTGGTGAACAGGCCCAGCATTGGTTATGTGCTGTGTCCTCAGTCCTGTGCCTCAGTAGCTTATATATACTGTGTATTGGTGAACAGGCCCAGCATTGGTTATGTGCTGTGTCCTCAGTCCTGTGCCTCAGTAGCGTTATATATACTGTGTATTGGTGAACAGGCCCAGCATTGGTTATGTGCTGTGTCCTCAGTCCTGTGCCTCAGTAGCTTATATATACTGTGTATTGGTGAACAGGCCCAGCATTGGTTATGTGCCTTGTCCTCAGTCCTGTGCCTCAGTAGCGTTATATATACTGTGTATTGGTGAACAGGCCCAGCATTGGTTATGTGCTGTGTCCTCAGTCCTGTGCCTCAGTAGCGTTATATATACTGTGTATTGGTGAACAGGCCCAGCATTGGTTATGTGCTGTGTCCTCAGTTCTGTGCCTCAGTAGCTTTATATATACTGTGTATTGGTGAACAGGCCCAGCATTGGTTATGTGCTGTGTCCTCAGTCCTGTGCCTCAGTAGCTTATATATACTGTGTATTGGTGAACAGGCCCAACATTGGTTATGTGCTGTGTCCTCAGTCCTGTGCCTCAGTAGCTTTATATATACTGTGTATTGGTGAACAGGCCCAGCATTGGTTATGTGCTGTGCCCTCAGTCCTGTGCCTCAGTAGCATATATATACTGTGTATTGGTGAACATGCCCAGCATTGGTTATGTGCTGTGTCCTCAGTCCTGTGCCTCAGTAGCATATATATACTGTGTATTGGTGAACAGGCCCAGCATTGGTTATGTGCTGTGTCCTCAGTCCTGTGCCTCAGTAGCATATACATACTGTGTCTTGGTGAACAGGCCCAGCATTGGTTATGTGCTTTGTCCTCAGTCCTGTGCCTCAGTAGCTTATATATACTGTGTATTGGTGAACAGGCCCAGCATTGGTTATGTGCTGTGCCCTCAGTCCTGTGCCTCAGTAGCGTTATATATACTGTGTATTGGTGAACAGGCCCAGCATTGGTTATGTGCTGTGTCCTCAGTCCTGTGCCTCAGTAGCTTATATATACTGTGTATTGGTGAACAGGCCCAGCATTGGTTATGTGCTGTGTCCTCAGTCCTGTGCCTCAGTAGCATATATATATACTGTGTATTGGTGAACAGGCCCAGCATTGGTTATGTGCTGTGCCCTCAGTCCTGTGCCTCAGTAGCTTATATATACTGTGTATTGGTGAACAGGCCCAGCATTGGTTATGTGCTGTGCCCTCAGTCCTGTGCCTCAGTAGCTTATATATACTGTGTATTGGTGAACAGGCCCAGCATGGGTTATGTGCTGTGTCCTCAGTCCTGTGCCTCAGTAGCTTATGTATACTGTGTATTGGTGAACAGGCCCAGCATTGGTTATGTGCTGTGTCCTCAGTCCTGTGCCTCAGTAGCTTATATATACTGTGTATTGGTGAACAGGCCCAGCATGGGTTATGTGCTGTGTCCTCAGTCCTGTGCCTCAGTAGCATATATATACTGTGTATTGGTGAACAGGCCCAGCATTGGTTATGTGCTGTGTCCTCAGTCCTGTGCCTCAGTAGCATATATATACTGTGTATTGGTGAACAGGCCCAGTATTGGTTATGTGCTGTGTCCTCAGTCCTGTGCCTCAGTAGCTTATATATACTGTGTATTGGTGAACAGGCCCAGTATTGGTTATGTGCTGTGTCCTCAGTCCTGTGCCTCAGTAGCTTATATATATATACTGTGTATTGGTGAACAGGCCCAGTATTGGTTATGTGCTTTGTCCTCAGTCCTGTGCCTCAGTAGCTTATATATATACTGTGTATTGATGAACAGGCCCAGCATTGGTTATGTGCTTTGTACTCAGTCCTGTGCCTCAGTAGCTTATATATACTGTGTATTGATGAACAGGCCCAGCATTGGTTATGTGCTGTGTCCTCAGTCCTGTGCCTCAGTAGCTTATATATACTGTGTATTGGTGAACAGGCCCAGCATTGGTTATGTGCTGTGTCCTCAGTCCTGTGCCTCAGTAGCTTATATATACTGTGTATTGGTGAACAGGCCCAGCATTGGTTATGTGCTTTGTCCTCAGTCCTGTGCCTCAGTAGCTTATATATACAGTGTATTGGTGAACAGGCCCAGCATTGGTTATGTGCTGTGTCCTCAGTCCTGTGCCTCAGTAGCTTATATATACTGTGTATTGGTGAACAGGCCCAGCATTGGTTATGTGCTGTGTCCTCAGTCCTGTGCCTCAGTAGCTTATATATACTGTGTATTGGTGAACAGGCCCAGCATTGGTTATGTGCTGTGTCCTCAGTCCTGTGCCTCAGTAGCTTATATATACTGTGTATTGGTGAACAGGCCCAGCATTGGTTATGTGCTGTGTCCTCAGTCCTGTGCCTCGGGTAGACATATCCTGTGTCTTAATGAGCAAGCTCAATATTGGCTTTATCCTGTGCATCAGGTTGCTGACATATTCTGTGTCTTAGTGAATAGGTCCAATATTGGTTTCACCCTGTGATGTCAGTCCTATGACACAGGTATGCCACAGGTATCTGAGATACTATCTTAGTGAACAGGCCCAATACTGTTTTAAACGTGGACCTCTGTCCTGTGCCTCGGATAGCCTCTGGGCTGCATTTACGAAGTGGTGGTTTGCTACTCGGCGGGTTTGAGCTGGAAATTTTAATTTAATTTTGCATATAATACTAGTGGTGCTTTAAGTTTCCAGCTCGAATCCATCAATAAACAATCCGCCACTAAATCTAGCCCACTGTGTGCGCTAATTAATAGGCACAATATTGGTTTACCCGGAGTCCTCGGTCCTGTGCCTCGGGTGGCTGACATATACTGCATCTTCGTGAGCCGTCTGCTCCGTCCGCTGGCTCGTAGCCACGTGAATAGTAATATTATTATAAGAGCAGATGGAAATGTTTTAGTTCTGTCCAAAACAATTCTCTAAACTGACTTGTATGGTTTGCACAGTCCCTGCGCCTTGCTCCAATCATTGGGAGAAGCTAACAAAGCGCATACAGTGTGTTTTTAGGACGATTTGTATTTCACGCCTTTCCCAAGACTCTCCTAGGGGACTCCCAATAGGTTTTTAGGATAATGGATTTGCAGGAATATTACGAACATGATTCATTAGTTACATAAAAACACTGACACTCCGGACGCAGAGTCAGGCTCTGGCGGCCTACGATTCCATTACAATTCCATTTATTTCATATAATTCCTGAGTTTTAAAGGAAATCTTTATTTCACATTCGTATGACTCCATATTTGCATTAATAGCAATGTTACTTATTGTGTAATCTACACACTGTCCCAAGACGTTGCAGCAGGATATCCTGATTTCCCCGATTATGTTGGGAGACACTTGGTAATTTAGGGAGGGGTGGCATTATTATATAAGGGTGTGACTGCAGAGGGATCAGTGTTGGGAGGTGAACATTCTCATTAAAGGTATGTTGGATGCAATATACCCATATGGAAGTTTTATATTCACTATGGGTCAATGGTGGTCATTCCAAGTTGTTCGCTCGCTAGCTGTTTTTAGCAGCCATGCAAACGCTAAGCCGCCGCCCTCTGGGAGTGTATCTTAGCTTAGCAGAAGTGCGAACGAAAGGATCGCAGAGTGACTACACAAAAAAATTGTGCAGTTTCAGAGTAGCTCCTGTCCTACTCAGACCTACTCAGCGCTTGCGATCACTTCAGACTGTTCAATTCCGGATTTGACGTCACAAACACGCCCTGCGTTCGGCCTGCCACGCCTGCGTTTTTCCTGGCACGCCTGCGTTTTTTCGAACACTCCCTGAAAACGGTCAGTTGACACCCAGAAACGCCCACTTCATGTCAATCACTCTGCGGCCACCAGTGCGACTGAAAAGCTTCGCTACACCTTGTGTAAAAATGCTTCGGACGTTGTGAAAGTACATCGCGTGTGCGCATTGAGCCGCATACGCATGCGCAGAAGTGCCTTTTTCTCTAACGTCCTAGTGGATGCTGGGGACTCCGTCAGGACCATGGGGAATAGCGGCTCCGCAGGAGACAGGGCACAAAAGCAAGCTTTTAGGATCACATGGTGTGTACTGGCTCCTCCCCCTATGACCCTCCTCCAAGCCTCAGTTAGGTTTTTGTGCCCGGCCGAGAAGGGTGCAATCTAGGTGGCTCTCTTAAAGAGTTACTTAGAAAAAGTTTTTAGGTTCTTTATTTTCAGTGAGTCCTGCTGGCAACAGGCTCACTGCATCGAGGGACTTAGGGGAGAGATTTTCAACTCACCTGCGTGCAGGATGGATTGGATTCTTAGGCTACTGGACATAGCTCCAGAGGGAGTCGGAACACAGGGCTCGCCCTGGGGTTCGTCCCGGAGCCGCGCCGCCGACCCCCCTTGCAGATGCTGAAGATGAAGAGGTCCGGAACCAGGCGGCAGAAGACTCTCAGTCTTCATCAGGTAGCGCACAGCACTGCAGCTGTGCGCCATTGTTGTCAGCACACTTCACACAGCGGTCACGGAGGGTGCAGGGCGCTGGGGGGGGGCGCCCTGGGCAGCAATGTATAATACCTGTATGGCGAAAAATACATCACATATAGCCCTTGAGGCTATATGGATGTATTTAACCCCTGCCAGATATCTAAAACTCCGGAGAAGAAGCCCGCCGAAAAGGGGGCGGGGCCTATTCTCCTCAGCACACAGCGCCATTTTCCCTCACAGAAAGGCTGGTGGGAAGGCTCCCATGCTCTCCCCTGCACTGCACTACAGAAACAGGGTTAAAACAGAGAGGGGGGGCACTGATTTGGCGATATGTATATATATTAAAATGCTATAAGGGAGGAACACTTATATAAAGGTTGTCCCTGGATAATTATAGCGTTTTGGTGTGTGCTGGCAAACTCTCCCTCTGTCTCCCCAAAGGGCTAGTGGGTCCTGTCCTCTATCAGAGCATTCCCTATGTGTGTGCTGTATGTCGGTACGTGTGTGTCGACATGTATGAGGAAAATATTGGTGAGGAGGCGGAGCAAATTGCCTGTAATGGTGATGTCACTCTCTAGGGAGTCGACACCGGAATGGATGGCTTATTTATGGAAATTACGTGACAATGTCAACACGCTGCAAGCCGGTTGACGACATGAGAGGGCCGGCGAACAAATTAGTATCTGTCCAGGCGTCTCAAACACCGTCAGGGGCTGTAAAATGCCCATTTACCTCAGTCGGTCGACACAGACCCAGACACGGACACTGATTTCAGTGTCGACGGTGAAGAAACAAACGTATTTTCTTTTAGGGCCACACGTTAAGGGCAATGAAGGAGGTGTTACATATTTCTGATACTCCAAGTACCACAAAAAAGGGTATTATATGTGAGGTTAAAAAACTACCTGTAGTTTTTCCTGAATCAGATAAATTAAATGAAGTGTGTGATCATGCGTGGGTTTCCCCCGATAGAAAATTATTGGCGGTATACCTTTTCCCGCCAGAAGTTAAGGCGCGGTGGGAAACACCCCTCAGGGTGGATAAGGCGCTCACACGCTTATCAGAACAAGTGGCGGTACCATCTACGGATAGGGCCGTACTTAAGGAGCCAGCTGATAGGAGGCTGAAAAATATCCTAAAAAGTATACACACACATGCTGGTGTTATACTGCGACCAGCGATCGCCTCAGCCTGGATGTGCAGAGCTGAGGTGGCTTGGTCGGATTCCCTGACTAAAAATATTGATACCTTTGACAGGGACAGTATTTTATTGACTATAGAGCATTTAAAGGATGCATTTCTATATATGCGAGATGCGCAGAGGGATATTTGCACTCTGGCATCAAGAGTAAATGCGATGTCCATATCTGCAAGAAGATGTTTATGGACACGACAGTGGTCAGGTGATGCAGATTCCAAACGGCACAAAGATGTATTGCCGTATAAAGGGGAGGAGTTATTTGGGGTCGGTCCATGGGACCTGGTGGCCAGGGCAACTGCTGGAAAATCCACCGTTTTTTACCCTAAGTCACATCTCTGCAGAAAAAGACACCGTCTTTTCAGCCTCAGTCATTTCGTCCCTATAAGAGTCATATCTGCCCAGGGATAGAGGAAAGGGAAGAAGACTGCAGCAGGCAGCCCATTCCCAGGAACAGAAGCCCTCCACCGCTTCTACCAAGTTCTCAGCATGACGCTGGGACCGTACAGGACCCCTGGATCCTACAAGTAGTATCCAAGGGGTACAGATTGGAATGTCGAGAGGTTTCCCCCCTCGCAGGTTCCTGTAGTCTGCTGTACCAATGTCTCCCTCCGACAGGGAGGCAGTATTGAAAACAATTCACAAGCTGTATTCCCAGCAGGTGATAATAAAATTACCCCTCCGACAACAAGGAAAGGGGTATTACTCCACACTATATGGTGGTACTGAAGGCTAGGTGAGACCTATTCTAAATCTGAAAAATTTGAACACTTACAAGGGTTCAAATCCAGATGGAGTCACTCAGAGCAGTGATAGCAAAGAAAGGGGACTATATGGTGTCCCGGGACATCAGGGATGCTTACCTCCATGTCCCAAAATTTGCCTTTTCTCACCAAGGGTACCTCAGGTTCGTGGTACAGAACTGTCACTATCAGTTTCAAGACGATGCCGTTGGATTGTCCAAGGCACCCCGGGTCCTTACCAAGGTAATGACCGAAAGGAGGATTCGTCTTCAAAGAAAATGGACGACCTCCTGATAAGAACAAGGTCCAGAGAACAGTTGGAGGTCGGAGTAGCACTATCTCAAGTAGTTCTACGACAGCACGGGTGGATTCTAAATATTCCAAAACCGCAGTTGTTCCGACTAGAGATGAGCGGGTTCGGTTTCTCTGAATCCGAACCCGCCAGAACTTCATGTTTTTTTTCACGGGTCCGAGCGACTCGGATCTTCCCGCCTTGCTCGGTTAACCCGAGCGC
The DNA here is from genome assembly GCF_028390025.1 of Pseudophryne corroboree. Taxonomy (NCBI): domain Eukaryota; kingdom Metazoa; phylum Chordata; class Amphibia; order Anura; family Myobatrachidae; genus Pseudophryne; species Pseudophryne corroboree. Next base: position 827,673,352 of record NC_086448.1, on the reverse strand, counting down.
GCCCGAACGTCATCATGACGCTGTCGGATTCTCGCGAGGCTCGGATTCTATCGCGAGACTCGGATTCTATATAAGGAGCCGCGCGTCGCCGCCATTTTCACACGTGCATTGAGATTGATAGGGAGAGGACGTGGCTGGCGTCCTCTCCGTTTAGAATTAGAATAGATTAGAGAGACACTTGATTTACTAATTTTGGGGAGCATTAGGAGTACTCAGTAGTGTACAGTGCAGAGTTTTGCTGATAGTGACCAGTGACCACCACTTTTATTTATAATCCGTTCTCTGCCTGAAAAAAGCGATACACAGCACACAGTGACTCAGTCACATACCATATCTGTGTGCACTGCTCAGGCTCAGGCCAGTGTGCTGCATCATCTATTATCTATATATAATATTATATATATCTGTCTGACTGCTCAGCTCACACAGCTTATAATTGTGGGGGAGACTGGGGAGCACTACTGCAGTGCCAGTTATAGGTTATAGCAGGAGCCAGGAGTACATAATATAATCCGTTCTCTGCCTGAAAAAAGCGATACACAGCACACAGTGACTCAGTCACATACCATATCTGTGTGCACTGCTCAGGCTCAGGCCAGTGTGCTGCATCATCTATTATCTATATATAATATTATATATATCTGTCTGACTGCTCAGCTCACACAGCTTATAATTGTGGGGGAGACTGGGGAGCACTACTGCAGTGCCAGTTATAGGTTATAGCAGGAGCCAGGAGTACATAATATAGTATATAGTGAGTGACCACCAGACACACAGTGCAGTTTATTTAATATATCCGTTCTCTGCCTGAAAAAAGCGATACACACAGTGACTCAGTCAGTCACATACCATATCTGTGTGCACTGCTCAGGCTCAGGCCAGTGTGCTGCATCATCTATATATATTATATATCTGTCTGACTGCTCAGCTCACACAGCTTATAATTGTGGGGGAGACTGGGGAGCACTACTGCAGTGCCAGTTATAGGTTATAGCAGGAGCCAGGAGTACATAATATTATATTAAAATTAAACAGTGCACACTTTTGCTGCAGGAGTGCCACTGCCAGTGTGACTAGTGACCAGTGACCTGACCACCAGTATATAATATTAGTAGTATACTATCTCTTTATCAACCAGTCTATATTAGCAGCAGACACAGTACAGTGCGGTAGTTCACGGCTGTGGCTACCTCTGTGTCGGCACTCGGCAGCCCGTCCATAATTGTATATACCACCTAACCGTGGTTTTTTTTTCTTTCTTTATACATACATACTAGTTACGAGTATACTATCTCTTTATCAACCAGTCTATATATTAGCAGCAGACACAGTACAGTGCGGTAGTTCACGGCTGTGGCTACCTCTGTGTCGGCACTCGGCAGCCCGTCCATAATTGTATATACCACCTAACCGTGGTTTTTTTTTCTTTCTTTATACATACATACTAGTTACGAGTATACTATCTCTTTATCAACCAGTCTATATATTAGCAGCAGACACAGTACAGTGCGGTAGTTCACGGCTGTGGCTACCTCTGTGTCGGCACTCGGCAGCCCGTCCATAATTGTATATACCACCTAACCGTGGTTTTTTTTTCTTTCTTTATACATACATACTAGTTACGAGTATACTATCTCTTTATCAACCAGTCTATATTAGCAGCAGACACAGTACAGTGCGGTAGTTCACGGCTGTGGCTACCTCTGTGTCGGCACTCGGCAGCCCGTCCATAATTGTATATACCACCTAACCGTGGTTTTTTTTTCTTTCTTTATACATACATACTAGTTACGAGTATACTATCTCTTTATCAACCAGTCTATATATTAGCAGCAGACACAGTACAGTGCGGTAGTTCACGGCTGTGGCTACCTCTGTGTCGGCACTCGGCAGCCCGTCCATAATTGTATATACCACCTAACCGTGGTTTTTTTTTCTTTCTTTATACATACATACTAGTTACGAGTATACTATCTCTTTATCAACCAGTCTATATATTAGCAGCAGACACAGTACAGTGCGGTAGTTCACGGCTGTGGCTACCTCTGTGTCGGCACTCGGCAGCCCGTCCATAATTGTATATACCACCTAACCGTGGTTTTTTTTTCTTTCTTTATACATACATACTAGTTACGAGTATACTATCTCTTTATCAACCAGTCTATATTAGCAGCAGACACAGTACAGTGCGGTAGTTCACGGCTGTGGCTACCTCTGTGTCGGCACTCGGCAGCCCGTCCATAATTGTATATACCACCTAACCGTGGTTTTTTTTTCTTTCTTTATACATACATACTAGTTACGAGTATACTATCTCTTTATCAACCAGTCTATATATTAGCAGCAGACACAGTACAGTGCGGTAGTTCACGGCTGTGGCTACCTCTGTGTCGGCACTCGGCAGCCCGTCCATAATTGTATACTAGTATCCAATCCATCCATCTCCATTGTTTACCTGAGGTGCCTTTTAGTTGTGCCTATTAAAATATGGAGAACAAAAATGTTGAGGTTCCAAAATTAGGGAAAGATCAAGATCCACTTCCACCTCGTGCTGAAGCTGCTGCCACTAGTCATGGCCGAGACGATGAAATGCCAGCAACGTCGTCTGCCAAGGCCGATGCCCAATGTCATAGTACAGAGCATGTCAAATCCAAAACACCAAATATCAGTAAAAAAAGGACTCCAAAACCTAAAATAAAATTGTCGGAGGAGAAGCGTAAACTTGCCAATATGCCATTTACCACACGGAGTGGCAAGGAACGGCTGAGGCCCTTGCCTATGTTCATGGCTAGTGGTTCAGCTTCACATGAGGATGGAAGCACTCAGCCTCTCGCTAGAAAAATGAAAAGACTCAAGCTGGCAAAAGCAGCACAGCAAAGAACTGTGCATTCTTCGAAATCCCAAATCCACAAGGAGAGTCCAATTGTGTCGGTTGCGATGTCTGACCTTCCCAACACTGGACGTGAAGAGCATGCGCCTTCCACCATTTGCACGCCCCCTGCAAGTGCTGGAAGGAGCACCCGCAGTCCAGTTCCTGATAGTCAGATTGAAGATGTCAGTGTTGAAGTACACCAGGATGAGGAGGATATGGGTGTTGCTGGCGCTGGGGAGGAAATTGACCAGGAGGATTCTGATGGTGAGGTGGTTTGTTTAAGTCAGGCACCCGGGGAGACACCTGTTGTCCGTGGGAGGAATATGGCCGTTGACATGCCAGGTGAAAATACCAAAAAAATCAGCTCTTCGGTGTGGAGGTATTTCACCAGAAATGCGGACAACAGGTGTCAAGCCGTGTGTTCCCTTTGTCAAGCTGTAATAAGTAGGGGTAAGGACGTTAACCACCTCGGAACATCCTCCCTTATACGTCACCTGCAGCGCATTCATAATAAGTCAGTGACAAGTTCAAAAACTTTGGGTGACAGCGGAAGCAGTCCACTGACCAGTAAATCCCTTCCTCTTGTAACCAAGCTCACGCAAACCACCCCACCAACTCCCTCAGTGTCAATTTCCTCCTTCCCCAGGAATGCCAATAGTCCTGCAGGCCATGTCACTGGCAATTCTGACGAGTCCTCTCCTGCCTGGGATTCCTCCGATGCATCCTTGCGTGTAACGCCTACTGCTGCTGGCGCTGCTGTTGTTGCCGCTGGGAGTCGATGGTCATCCCAGAGGGGAAGTCGTAAGCCCACTTGTACTACTTCCAGTAAGCAATTGACTGTTCAACAGTCCTTTGCGAGGAAGATGAAATATCACAGCAGTCATCCTACTGCAAAGCGGATAACTGAGTCCTTGACAACTATGTTGGTGTTAGACGTGCGTCCGGTATCCGCCGTTAGTTCACAGGGAACTAGACAATTTATTGAGGCAGTGTGCCCCCGTTACCAAATACCATCTAGGTTCCACTTCTCTAGGCAGGCGATACCGAGAATGTACACGGACGTCAGAAAAAGACTCACCAGTGTCCTAAAAAATGCAGTTGTACCCAATGTCCACTTAACCACGGACATGTGGACAAGTGGAGCAGGGCAGGGTCAGGACTATATGACTGTGACAGCCCACTGGGTAGATGTATGGACTCCCGCCGCAAGAACAGCAGCGGCGGCACCAGTAGCAGCATCTCGCAAACGCCAACTCTTTCCTAGGCAGGCTACGCTTTGTATCACCGCTTTCCAGAATACGCACACAGCTGAAAACCTCTTACGGCAACTGAGGAAGATCATCGCGGAATGGCTTACCCCAATTGGACTCTCCTGTGGATTTGTGGCATCGGACAACGCCAGCAATATTGTGTGTGCATTAAATATGGGCAAATTCCAGCACGTCCCATGTTTTGCACATACCTTGAATTTGGTGGTGCAGAATTTTTTAAAAAACGACAGGGGCGTGCAAGAGATGCTGTCGGTGGCCAGAAAAATTGCGGGACACTTTCGGCGTACAGGCACCACGTACAGAAGACTGGAGCACCACCAAAAACTACTGAACCTGCCCTGCCATCATCTGAAGCAAGAAGTGGTAACGAGGTGGAATTCAACCCTCTATATGCTTCAGAGGTTGGAGGAGCAGCAAAAGGCCATTCAAGCCTATACAATTGAGCACGATATAGGAGGTGGAATGCACCTGTCTCAAGTGCAGTGGAGAATGATTTCAACGTTGTGCAAGGTTCTGATGCCCTTTGAACTTGCCACACGTGAAGTCAGTTCAGACACTGCCAGCCTGAGTCAGGTCATTCCCCTCATCAGGCTTTTGCAGAAGAAGCTGGAGACATTGAAGGAGGAGCTAACACAGAGCGATTCCGCTAGGCATGTGGGACTTGTGGATGCAGCCCTTAATTCGCTTAACAAGGATTCACGGGTGGTCAATCTGTTGAAATCAGAGCACTACATTTTGGCCACCGTGCTCGATCCTAGATTTAAAGCCTACCTTGGATCTCTCTTTCCGGCAGACACAAGTCTGCTGGGGTTGAAAGACCTGCTGGTGACAAAATTGTCAAGTCAAGCGGAACGCGACCTGTCAACATCTCCTCCTTCACATTCTCCCGCAACTGGGGGTGCGAGGAAAAGGCTCAGAATTCCGAGCCCACCCGCTGGCGGTGATGCAGGGCAGTCTGGAGCGACTGCTGATGCTGACATCTGGTCCGGACTGAAGGACCTGACAACGATTACGGACATGTCGTCTACTGTCACTGCATATGATTCTCTCAACATTGATAGAATGGTGGAGGATTATATGAGTGACCGCATCCAAGTAGGCACGTCACACAGTCCGTACTTATACTGGCAGGAAAAAGAGGCAATTTGGAGGCCCTTGCACAAACTGGCTTTATTCTACCTAAGTTGCCCTCCCACAAGTGTGTACTCCGAAAGAGTGTTTAGTGCCGCCGCTCACCTTGTCAGCAATCGGCGTACGAGGTTACATCCAGAAAATGTGGAGAAGATGATGTTCATTAAAATGAATTATAATCAATTCCTCCGCGGAGACATTGACCAGCAGCAATTGCCTCCACAAAGTACACAGGGAGCTGAGATGGTGGATTCCAGTGGGGACGAATTGATAATCTGTGAGGAGGGGGATGTACACGGTGATATATCGGAGGGTGAAGATGAGGTGGACATCTTGCCTCTGTAGAGCCAGTTTGTGCAAGGAGAGATTAATTGCTTCTTTTTTGGGGGGGGTCCAAACCAACCCGTCATATCAGTCACAGTCGTGTGGCAGACCCTGTCACTGAAATGATGGGTTGGTTAAAGTGTGCATGTCCTGTTTTGTTTATACAACATAAGGGTGGGTGGGAGGGCCCAAGGACAATTCCATCTTGCACCTCTTTTTTCTTTTCTTTTTCTTTGCATCATGTGCTGATTGGGGAGGGTTTTTTGGAAGGGACATCCTGCGTGACACTGCAGTGCCACTCCTAGATGGGCCCGGTGTTTGTGTCGGCCACTAGGGTCGCTAATCTTACTCACACAGTCAGCTACCTCATTGCGCCTCTTTTTTTCTTTGCGTCATGTGCTGTTTGGGGAGGGTTTTTTGGAAGGGACATCCTGCGTGACACTGCAGTGCCACTCCTAGATGGGCCCGGTGTTTGTGTCGGCCACTAGGGTCGCTAATCTTACTCACACAGCTACCTCATTGCGCCTCTTTTTTTCTTTGCGTCATGTGCTGTTTGGGGAGGGTTTTTTGGAAGGGACATCCTGCGTGACACTGCAGTGCCACTCCTAGATGGGCCCGGTGTTTGTGTCGGCCACTAGGGTCGCTAATCTTACTCACACAGCTACCTCATTGCGCCTCTTTTTTTCTTTGCGTCATGTGCTGTTTGGGGAGGGTTTTTTGGAAGGGACATCCTGCGTGACACTGCAGTGCCACTCCTAGATGGGCCCGGTGTTTGTGTCGGCCACTAGGGTCGCTAATCTTACTCACACAGTCAGCTACCTCATTGCGCCTCTTTTTTTCTTTGCGTCATGTGCTGTTTGGGGAGGGTTTTTTGGAAGGGCCATCCTGCGTGACACTGCAGTGCCACTCCTAGATGGGCCCGGTGTTTGTGTCGGCCACTAGGGTCGCTAATCTTACTCACACAGCTACCTCATTGCGCCTCTTTTTTTCTTTGCGTCATGTGCTGTTTGGGGAGGGTTTTTTGGAAGGGCCATCCTGCGTGACACTGCAGTGCCACTCCTAGATGGGCCCGGTGTTTGTGTCGGCCACTAGGGTCGCTAATCTTACTCACACAGCTACCTCATTGCGCCTCTTTTTTTCTTTGCGTCATGTGCTGTTTGGGGAGGTTTTTTTGGAAGGGACATCCTGCGTGACACTGCAGTGCCACTCCTAGATGGGCCCGGTGTTTGTGTCGGCCACTAGGGTCGCTTATCTTACTCACACAGCGACCTCGGTGCAAATTTTAGGACTAAAAATAATATTGTGAGGTGTGAGGTATTCAGAATAGACTGAAAATGAGTGTAAATTATGGTTTTTGAGGTTAATAATACTTTGGGATCAAAATGACCCCCAAATTCTATGATTTAAGCTGTTTTTTAGTGTTTTTGGAAAAAAACACCCGAATCCAAAACACACCCGAATCCGACAAAAAAAATTCGGTGAGGTTTTGCAAAAACGCGTTCGAACCCAAAACACGGCCGCGGAACCGAACCCAAAACCAAAACACAAAACCCGAAAAATTTCAGGCGCTCATCTCTAGTTCCGACGACACGTCTGCTGGTCCTAGGGATGATTCTGGACACAGTCCAGGAAAAGGTGTTTCTCCCAGAGGAGAAAGCCAGGGAGTTATCCGAGCTAATCGGGATCCTCCTAAAACCAGGAAAAGTGTCAGTGCATCATTGCACAAGAGTCCTGGTAAAAATGGTGGCTTATTACGAAGCGCTTCCATTCGGCAGATTTCACGCAAGAACTCTTCAGTGGGATCTGCTGGACAAATGGTCCGGATCGCATCTTCAGATGCATCAGCGGATAACCCTATATCCAAGGACAAGGGTGTCTCTCCTGTGGTGATTACAGAGTGCTCATCTTCTAGAGGGCCGCAGATTCGGCATTCAGGATTGGATGCTCGTGACCACGGAGGCCAGCCTGAGAGGCTGGGGAGCAGTCACACAAGGAGTGTGATCAAGTCTGGAGAATTCTCTCCACATAAATATACTGGAGCTAAGAGCAAATTTATAATGCTCTAAGCTTAGCAAGACCTCTGCTTCAAGGTCAGCCGGTATTGATCCAGTGGGATAACATCACGGCAGTCGCCCACGTAAACAGAAAGGGCGGCACAAGAAGCAGGAGGGCAGTGGCAAAACTGCAAGGATTTTTCGCTAGGCGGAAAATCATGTGATAGCACTGTCAGCAGTGTTCATTCCGGGAGTGGACGACTGGGAAGCAGACTTCCTCAGCAGGCACGACCTCCACCCGGGAGAGTGGGAACTTCATCGGGAAGTTTTCCGCATGATTGTGAACCGTTGGGAAAGACCAAAGGTGGACATGATGGCGTCCCGCCCGAACAAAAAATGGGACAGGTATTGCGCCAGGTCACGAGACCTTCAGGCGATAGCTGTGGACGTCCTGGTAACACCGTGGGTGTAACAGTCGGTGTATGTGTTCCCTCCTCTGCTTCTCATAACCAAGGTATTGAGAATTATAAGACATAGAGGAGTAAGAACTATACTCGTGGCTCCGGATTGGCCAAGAGGGACTTGGTAACCGGAACTTCAAGAGATGCTCACAGAGGACTAATGGCCTCGGGAGCTAAGAAGGGATTTGCTTTCAGCAAGTACCATGTCTGTTCCAAGAGGAACCGTGGCATCGGCCTTTAAGAAAGGACCTGCTCCAGCAGGGACCTTGTCTGTTCCAAGACTTACCGCGACTGCGTTTGACGGCATGGCGGTTTGAACGCCGGATCCTAAGGGAAAAGGCATTCCGGAAGAGGTCATACCTACCCTGGTCAAAGCCAGGAAGGAGGTGACCGCACAACGTTATCACCACATGTGGTAAAAATATGTTGCGTGGGTGAGGCCAGGAAGGCCCCACGAAAAAATTTCAACTAGGTCGATTTCTGCACTTCCTGCAAACAGGAGTGTCTATGAGCCTCAAATTGGGGTCCATTAAGGTTCAAGTTTCGGCCCTATAGATTTTCTTCCAGAAAGAATTGGCTTCAGTTCCTGAAGTCCAGATGTTTGTCAAGGGAGTATTGCATATACAGCCCTTGTGTGCCTCCAGTGGCACCGTGGGATCTCAACGTAGTGTTGGGATTCCTCAAATCATATTGGTTTGAACCACTCAAATCTGTGGATTTGAAATATCTCACATGGAAAGTGACCATGCTGTTGGCCCTGGCCTCGGCCAGGCGATTGTAAAAATTGGCGGCTTTGTCTTACAAAAGCCCATATTTGATTTTCCATTCGGGACAGGGCAGAACTGCGGACTCGTCCCCAGTTTCTTCCTAAGGTGGTGTCAGCGTTTCACCTGAAACAACCTATTGTGGTGCCTGCGGCTACTAGGGACTTGGAGGACTCCAAGTTGCTAGACGTTGTCAGGGCCCTGAAAATATATATATATATATAATTCCAGGACGGCTGGAGTCAGAAAGTCTGACTTGCTGTTTATATTGTAGGCACCCAAAAAGCTGGGTGCTCCTGCTTCTAAGCAGACTATTGCTCGTTGGATTTGTAGTACAATTCAGCTTGCACATTCTGTGGCAGGCCTGCCACAGCCAAAATCTGTAAATGCCCATTCCACAAGGAAGGTGGGCTCATCTTGGGCGGCTGCCCGAGGGGTCTCGGCTTTACAACTTTGCCGAGCTGCAACTTGGTCAGGGGCAAACACGTTTGCTAAATTCTACAAATTTGATACCCTGGCTGAGGAGGACCTGGAGTTCTCTCATTCGGTGCTGCAGAGTCATCCGCACTCTCCCGCCCGTTTGGGAGCTTTGGTATAATCCCCATGGTCCTGACGGAGTCCCCAGCATCCACTAGGACGTTAGAGAAAATAAGATTTTACTTACCGATAAATCTATTTCTCATAGTCCGTAGTGGATGCTGGGCGCCCATCCCAAGTGCGGATTGTCTGCATTACTTGTACATAGTTATTGTTACAAAAAAATCGGGTTATTATTGTTGTGAGCCATCTTTTTTAGAGGCTACTTCATTGTTATCATACTGTTAACTGGGTTCAGATCACAAGTTGTACGGTGTGATTGGTGTGGCTGGTATGAGTCTTACCCGGGATTCAAGATCCTTCCTTATTGTGTACGCTCGTCCGGGCACAGTACCTAACTGAGGCTTGGAGGAGGGTCATAGGGGGAGGAGCCAGTACACACCATGTGATCCTAAAAGCTTGCTTTTGTGCCCTGTCTCCTGCGGAGCCGCTATTCCCCATGGTCCTGACGGAGTCCCCAGCATCCACTACGGACTATGAGAAATAGATTTATCGGTAAGTAAAATCTTATTTTTTGCCTCATCGCTGCGCAGCGAACATTTTCAGCTAGCGATCAACTCGGAATGACCCCCTATGTTTTCTTTTGGTATCAAAGTAAATTTGTATCAACCCAGTAGGTAACATTCATTTCTTACAAGAAGTTACTGTATCTTTTAGACCCTAAATAAAAGTCAAGTTCTGCCACAATGCGCCACTTTCACTTAAATATAAAGGTGCAGGACATTATATGACTATTATGGTTATAGAAAATCGTTGTCTCCTCGCTAATTGACACAATATTTCTATAGGATACATAACTTGGATGTCTTGTTGTGTTACGACTTGCTCTGAAGTTTTTGCTGATGTGATTGCACTCGGAGCGCTGACAGACGACTTTACAACAGGCATCTCGCAGAATAAGACTGTGTTGCTGTTTTATCCCAGTCAAAGCCACGAGACCTCTTACATGCTAATCTCTCTATGCGAGTGATTAAGACGCTGACAGGGAACATGATTAGCTAATCTCGGAGAAATCGCTGCTCAATAATGCCTCGTGGCTTAAAATAGAAATGACTATAAAAGAGCACCTGTCGCCTCCACGCAGAGGGTGCAGCCATTTTTGCGGAGCGAACCAATATCCATATTGTTTCGGGAAGCGGCTTGTTGGCCTGATTCAGAAATAGGTACTAATGCATTCACAGCGGAGATTCCGTATGCGGCGGATGTGCAAAAATATGCAAATGTCACAGATGCCTGGATTTCTGTAAGATGCCAACCGGTGGCTTCGCAGACCCAAGCAACTGCGTACAAATCCGTAGCAATGTTTTTTTTTTTTTAAATTGCGCATCACAAACTCAAACTTTGAACGGTTTCAAGGATAATACTGAGATTAAAAATATATATAAAAACATTGCTAAAATGTATTTATTTCAATATAAAATGTGAAAATACTTATTTTAACGCGAATGACAAACATGAACGGCAATCTGAGAATGTGCGCTGCAAATCCGAAAAAACCTGATCAACTGCTGATGGAAACGCGTTCAGGGAGATTTGATTGGAATTCAGTCCACTTTTGAAATTTTGCAGAAACGTATGTACTGTAAATGTGACTTTGACAACCATGTAATTTGCATGGATAATAATAGTGCATTATTTACATGGGATACTTTGTATTTCACTGCGTGGAATTGTGCATGACGGCTCCTTTGCTTTTCTTCTGGTAAAAACATATTGAATAATATAGTGAAACGCGCGTCACACTGCCGTACTGTGAAACGTGCATCAAACTGATGTACAACAATGAGCTCTGCGATTCCAGTGCATGTAATATGCTTGCTCACACTGCTATGGTGGTGCTTATATAATGAGAAATAGGGAGCAAACCCAATACTATCCCAGCTGCAACCATTTTGGGGACGTGACTGAGCCTCCCATATCCAGTTACAAGGACTCTGGGGTTTGACTTCCAGTGGCCATCGATAATCCGCTGATCTGATAGATGCTGGATCTTTGTATACAGCCGTGGATTTGCATATTTGTTTGCTTTGAGTAACTTCACCATTTTCGTCTGCACCATGTTTGAAACACTTCCCCCAAAGCGGGAACTGCAATGTGGGCCCACTAATGAATACATGCAGCAACTGGCTTAATCTGTGATGGCAAATGTGTAGAATATAAACGTATATTTACGCCTGCTAGACTGGTAATTGGGCAATGAGCGTGTGACAAATCAGATGGCGCAAGACATTTTAGCACTGAGATCCATTTACAGACTTGGCTTTGAGTGGATAAAACTGTTCTGTCCGCGCTGGAGAACGCTGCCGGGATAGAAAGAATATTTTAATGAACATTACAGCCAGCAAAATTCTTAACATTTCCTCAAATTCTTTATTGTTTCACACAATCCCTTTTTTTTGTGTGTCAGAGCTATTTTCCAGGGCTCAGTAAAGCGCTGCACATATTTTGCAGAATCTGCTTATGTTCTAAAACCACACGTGTCCGAAGTTAAACACTCCGTGCCTCCTTTGTATACATCATGCCAAGAGGCCCTCCCTGGGTGTGGTGGGTCTTACACATCTGTCTTGGGTTTCTGTAAGAATTATTTCATGATATCAGCCTATTCTTAGACAGGAACTGCGTAGCCCGGGAAGGGGGGGGGGGGGGGCGGACTGACCAAATGTCCGAAATGCAGAGCACTTAACCTCTTAGGGAAACGTTCGCCCTGTATCTCTGATAATGGCCAATGTTGGACTTTTTGCTAAATCTAGCCCTTGCCCTCAAGTAGGGGGCTATGTTGACCTCAAGCCTCGTTCCTCCATTGGAAACCCCACAGCATTACTACGGTCAGGGCTGGATCTAGACCTTCTGGCGCCCTGGGCGTAAAAATAGGGGCGTGGCTTCATGGAGAAAGGGCGTGGTCAGTTATGCCCCCTGTAGCTGTGCCCACAGTAGTATTGCACCTAGTACTGTGCCCCCAGTAGTATTGCCCCCAGTAGTATTGCCCCCTGTAGAGTAGAAAATAAAAAATAAATTAATACTTACAATCCCCGCTCCTGTTTCCCTTCCGCTGCTGCTGCCCTCCGTCTCCGGCCGCCGGCGCCGCTCTTCGGATCTATGGGAGAGACGTCATGACGTCTCTCCCATAGCACCGCATAGACACTAGAGGTCATAGACACTAGAGGTCAATTATGTCCTCTAGCGTCTATGTGCCGCTCCCACAATGCAGTGCGATGCGCATTGACTTCAACGCGCACCGCACAGCACCGGGCATCTAAACAGCACCGAGCAACACCAGTAGCGGATCTTGCCATGGTGGCAGCACCCTCCGGACGCCGGCAGCGCCCTCCGGAAGGTGGTGCCCCAGGCAAAAATCCTGCGTGCCCATTGCAAGATCCGCTACTGACTACGGTCTCCAGCTGCAGATATGTGCGGAACCAGCCTGCTACAAAAGGATGGGTGCACCTCCCAAGAGAATAAAAATCCTGAATGTTGGGACGGTGGGTCGTATCACTAACATCCATCACTATACATATACTGTATAAGTTACTGCTGTGTATAGTACTTCGAAATAAAATGATGGGCTAGCTTTATCAAAGTTTGGAAAGAGATAAAGTGAGATATAAAATAAGACGTCAAGGGGAAGATTTAACAACACGTGATATTCTCGTTATCACTCGACACTAATCTTAAATGTTGCCCCAACCAATCAGCTCCTAATTGTCATGTGTTTGGAAACTGACAGGAGCTGATTGGTTGGAGCAGCGTTTAAGATTCGAGTCGAGTGCTAACAAGAATATGCCCCCAAATGCTACTTGTGGTCAGTCGCCTGACGCGTTTTATAGTCCGTCGCTTCAGAGCCTCTGTCTTCTGTATGACGGGTCACGTTGCCCAAGACCTTCTGCACAGAAGGGAAATAGAGGAGGAACATTGCATTGATGAACTCCTAGCAAAATTTTAGGTAGGGCCCATTGACTTTCTCTCATTTAATTCCAACCCATACCCTGGTTTTGTTTGATTGCCTGTGACCCCCCTACTTACCCCACCTTCACCCCAAAAAAATAATATTTTTTTTAATAAAAGTTTGAGTATCGGTTGATAGTGTTTCCTTTAATCTAGGACGCAGAGATGGTGAACGCTCTATAGGGTCTGTAACGCTACAATATATGTGTCTGTTACCTGCACACTGATCGCATAAACGAGTCTATTAGGCAGCTGCTGCCAACTGGGCTACTGGTGCATTCCTCCAGGCCTGGCACCCTCAGGGCAGACAGTGGGTGTAAACGTACACTACAGCTCCGGGAACCGGTATCGCCTTGGCAGAGAGCAGAGAACTCTGTGAAACATACAGGGAATGGTTACCCCCCCCCCTTGTAACAATCCTGAGCTTTCTCAATCATGTATCAGCGGATTACTATAGCAGTATTGTGTGTAAGAACTGGCTGAGGCTGCAGGAATGGATGTTAACACAAGGAATTGCCTGGCTCTCACACAGTAGTACCCGGCCCGGGAATTACCAGCAATGACTCGCCTGAATATAGGAACTTACTGGGCCGCTGAGCTGATTTTCTTCAAGGTTCTTCAATGCGTCTGTTATTCCCCATGATCCAGTATAATGCGGTTCGCCGTCGCAGAGTACTACAGAGTTCTGTTGCGTCACAAGATATGACTTTTCCTAATGATAGACAAGTGACGCTAAGAAGCAGATTGCAGGTCACACATTGACTGGGAAGCATTTTACAGGTTGCTAATGGCAACAGTTTGTCACATTTCTTACTCCCACTCTAAGCCAATCCTTCAGATAATGGAAGACCTCTTCACGGGCCTGACTGAGGGATGGGCGGAGGTGAGCGCTGTGCAAATTAATCGGAAATCCCCACTTTTGCGTACTACAGTGCGTAGGCACAATGGCGTTGTTGCCTTCGGGAGCGCAGGTGACAGAGCTATAGAGGCAAATGAACTAATAATACCCCAGTTGGACATCCCACCCCATTGCTCCTGGGCAGTGACTGGGAGTTGGCCTGGCGTGAATGCATAAATAATTTTATGGGAGGAGAGAGATTGGCAGAGCTGGGCACGCCTCCAGACATCTGTGCCACGACCATTCGCCTATGCAGAATAAGGACGTTTCACATGTCGACATTCTGCAGGTGCCGACTCGTTCAATTTCATTAATGTTGACATTGTAATCGTGGACCGTATGAATGCATCTCCATTTATCTTCCGCTGTTCTCATGCCCCCCTCCCTCATATGTTTTCCATCGGTCTCCGCGGCAGGAATGCGAGCTCTCTCCGGAATCTGATGACTTCTTCCCCGGGCGCTTTGTATTCACGTTTATATTGTACGTCTCTTTATTTCTCACCGGCAGGTGCAGCGGGTGATGTCTCTGTAGCGTGGCACTTACGCTTATAGACAGGTGGTACGACGGGCGGAATGGTGTGTGCCAGCGTTTGCAATACAACACTGCCAAGCGTGTGTCTGCGTGGTGCAGAATAGAGTGTGAGCTCTGCTGCGCAGACGTGAGTGACTGAAATAATCTCCGCGATGTGTACTGTGTGGGCGCCATAAATAAATAACATTGCGTTTTTGCCACAACATTTCTGACTGTGCCATCTGTAGGTAGCAATCCGAACGTTAGGAGACTGAACTCTTGACCCAGCGAAGGTTCCTGCGCCAGCCGGACAGAGGAGAGTCTTGCTGCGGCGGAATGGCTGGCAGGGCTCGCTCAGTCATGTAAGGATTAAGTCAGATTTGTTAGAAAAAGGCTCATTTTAAACAGAAAAAGGCAGCGAAAGCCAAGTTTGGAGCCTGAGGAATGCAATATTTCAGCAGAGCTGTCATGGTGTAACTGTGGAATTTTACATCACTCACCTCCGCTGTGTTCTCCTCTCACAGCGCAGCAATAATAGAGAGATGGACACGGCTTTCCACGTAGGCTCCCCACACCGCCTCCATCCAGGCTTTATCCTCAGCTCCCGGCCAACGGGCAGCTCCCAGCAGCAACATGTAGTCAGCAGTCATTCTCCTGGTTTCAGTTACATGGTTATGTAGCTGCAGCACAGAGTATGTCAGGAGAAGAGGGATGTGTCAGTGAGGACAGGGCTGCATGTGACAGGGGCAGTGACATGATGTGAGGAGGGGAATGGAGGCAGCAGGAAGCCACAGACTGAGAGTTATATAGTGGGAGGAGCAGGGTCCCCAGCAGCACAGAGTATATCAGGAGATGAGTGATGTGTCAGTGAGGACAGGGCTGCATGTGACAGGGGCAGTGACATGATGTGAGGAGGGGAAAGGAGGCAGCAGGAAGCCACAGACTGAGAGTTATATAGTGGGAGGAGCAGGGTCCCCCAGCAGCACAGAGTATATCAGGAGATGAGTGATGTGTCAGTGAGGACAGGGCTGCATGTGACAGGGGCAGTGACATGATGTGAGTAGAGGAATGGAGGCAGCAGGAAGCCACAGACTGAGAGTTATATAGTGGGAGGAGCAGGGTCCCCAGCAGCACAGAGTATATCAGGAGATGGGTGATGTGTCAGTGAGGACAGGGCTGCATGTGACAGGGGCAGTGACATGATGTGAGGAGGGGAATGGAGGCAGCAGGAGCCACAGACTGAGAGTTATATAGTGGGAGGAGCAGGGTCCCCAGCAGCACAGAGTATATCAGGAGATGGGTGATGTGTCAGTGAGGACAGGGCTGCATGTGACAGGGGCAGTGACATGATGTGAGGAGGGGAATGGAGGCAGCAGGAAGCCACAGACTGAGAGTTATATAGTGGGAGGAGCAGGGTCCCCAGCAGCACAGAGTATATCAGGAGATGAGTGATGTGTCAGTGAGGACAGGGCTGCATGTGACAGAGGCAGTGACATGATGTGAGGAGGGAATGGAGGCAGTAGGAAGCCACAGACTGAGAGTTATATAGTGGGGGGAGCAGGGTCCCCAGCAGCACAGAGTATATCAGGAGATGAGTGATGTGTCAGTGAGGACAGGGCTGCATGTGACAGGGGCAGTGACATGATGTGAGGAGGGGAATGGAGGCAGCAGGAAGCCACACACTGAGAGTTATATAGTGGGAGAAGCAGGATCCCCAGCAGCACAGAGTATATCAGGAGATGAGTGATGTGTCAGTGAGGACAGGGCTGCATGTGACAGGGGCAGTGACATGATGTGAGGAGGGGAATGGAGGCAGCAGGAAGCAACAGACTGAGAGTTATATAGTGGTAGGAGCAGGGTCCCCAGCAGCACAGAGTATATCAGGAGATGAGTGGTGTGTCAGTGAGGACAGGGCTGCATGTGACAGGGGCAGTGACATGATGTGAGGAGGGGAATGGAGGCAGCAGGAAGCTAGAGACTGAGAGTTATATAGTGGGAGAAGCAGGATCCCCAGCAGCACAGAGTATATCAGGAGATAAGGGATGTGTCAGTGAGGACAGGGTTGCATGTGACAGGGGCAGTGACATGATGTGAGGAGGGGAATGGAGGCAGCAAGAAGCCACAGACTGAGATTTATATAGTGGGAGGAGCAGGGTCCCCAGCAGCACAGAGTATATCAGGAGATGAGGGATGTGTCAGTGAGGACAGGGCTGCATGTGACAGGGGCAGTGACATGATGTGAGGAGGGGAATGGAGCTAGCAGGAAGCCACAGACTGAGAGTTATATAGTGGGAGGAGCAGGGTGCCCAGCAGCACAGAGTATATCAGGAGATTAGTGATGTGTCAGTGAGGACAGGGCTGCATGTGACAGGGGCAGTGACATGATGTGAGGAGGGGAATGGAGGCAGCAAGAAGCCACAGACTGAAAGCGGGATGTACTATATGTCATCGCTGTCCCTCGCCGCCTACCGCAGTGATACTAATCGCATATGTACTAACATATGCAATTAGTATCGCAATGCGGTATACAAGGCCCCCGCGATGATGTGTGCAGGGGTCGGCGGGGGTCAGCACGGGTCTCCGTCACCTCCCAGACCCGGGAGGTGACGTGTGCAGGGAGTCCCCGGGCTCCTCCTCCTCCCCCCTGCAGCCCGAAGGAGATAAGGCTGTGCTGCGGGGGAGAAGGAGGAGGAGGGCCGCAGCAGCTCAATGACACACAGGTATGCCGGGGGGAGAAGGGTCGTCGTGAGCGGCGCAGGGGGGAGCGGCGGCGGGATGCAGCGGTAATGATCCCATAGGCTTCTATAGGGTATCGCCATAAAAAGATGGCGATACCCTATGGGGCGAAAACCCAGCGGTCGGGGGTTAGTACATATGAAAATGCGGTAAAACGGGTGTTTTACCGCATTTTCGCTTTAGTACATCCCGCCCTGAGATTTATATAGTGGGAGGAGCAGGGTCCCCAGCAGCACAGAGTATACCAGGAGATGAGTGATGTGTCAGTGAGGACAGGGTGCATGTGACAGGGCAGTGACATGATGTGAGGAGGGGAATGGAGGCAGCAGGAAGCCACAGGCTGAGAGTTATATAGAGGAAGGCGCAGGGTCCCCAGCAGCACAGAGTATATCAGGAGATGAGTGATGTGTCAGTGAGGACAGGGCTGCATGTGACAGGGGCAGTGACATGATGTGAGGAGGGGAATGGAGGCAGCAGGAAGCCACAGACTGAGAGTTATATAGTGGTAGGAGCAGGGTCCCCCAGCAGCACAGAGTATATCAGGAGATGAGTGATGTGTCAGTGAGGACAGGGCTGCATGTGACAGGGGCAGTGACATGATGTGAGGAAGGGAATGGAGGCAGCAGGAAGTCACAGACTGAGAGTTATATAGTGGGAGGAGCAGGGTCCCCAGCAGCACAGAGTATATCAGGAGATGAGTGATGTGTCAGTGAGGACAGGGCTGCATGTGACAGGGGGCAGTGACATGATGTGAGGAGGGGAATGGAGGCAGCAGGAAGCCACAGACTGAGAGTTACATAGTGGAAGAAGCAGGGTCCCCCAGCAGCACAGAGTATATCAGGAGACGAGTGATGTGTCAGTGAGGACAGGACTGCATGTGACAGGGGCAGTGACATGATCTGAGGAGGGGAATAGAGGCAGCAGGAAGCCACATACTGAGAGTTATATAGTGGGAGGAGCAGGGTCCCCAGCAGCACAGAGTATATCAGGAGATGAGCGATGTCAGTGAGGACGGGGCTGCATGTGACAGGGGCAGTGACATGATGTGAGAAGGGGAATGAAGGCAGCAGGAAGCCACAGACTGAGAGTTATATAGTGGGAGGAGCAGAGTCCCCAGCAGCAAAGAGTATATCAGGAGATGAGTGATGTGTCAGTGAGGACAGGGCTGCATGTGACAGGGGCAGTGACATGATGTGAGGAGGGGAATGGAGGCAGCAGGAAGCCACAGACTGAGAGTTATATAGTGGTAGGAGCAGGGTCCCCCTGCAGCACAGAGTATATCAGGAGATGAGTGATGTGTCAGTGAGGACAGGGCTGCATGTGACAGGGGCAGTGACATGATGTGAGGAAGGGAATGGAGGCAGCAGGAAGTCACAGACTGAGAGTTATATAGTGGGAGGAGCAGGATCCCCAGCAGCACAGAGTATATCAGGAGATGAGTGATGTGTCAGTGAGGACAGGGCTGCATGTGACAGGGGCAGTGACATGATGTGAGGAGGGGAATGGAGGCAGCAGGAAGCCCCAGACTGAGAGTTATATAGTGGGAGGAGCAGGGTCCCCAGCAGCACAGAGTATATCAGGAGATGAGTTATGTGTGAGTGAGGATAGGGCTGCATGTGACGTGATGTGAGGAGGAAGTGGAGGCAGTAGAAAATCCCCATCTCGGGGGGGTTTCCACGTTGACGGAAAGTATTACACTTGCAGTCCCGTAGTAGGGTTGGGCTGGATGATGTGTAGGGGCAGTGCTAACAGAAGACGGAGGGCCGAAAGAGTGGAGGTAGTTGCCCATCCCCGCCCCAATGTTGTAAGAGCCCCAGACACCCATAGGCTTAATCTGGCTCTGATTTTACCCTCTTATTGCTGGTTAATAAATCCCTAAACCACATGCATGTTAGGGAAACTTCCAAACTTCTAGGCAGGAGGGAAGAGGAGCCCGCACGGTGCACATCGGGATGCCCAGGGATATTGCTAAAGAGCCTCCTCTTGGTACCCCAGACTGGTGGTTACCAAAGTAAAATAAAATAAATAGGAAATGTGACTGTGGGCGGGATGTACTAAAGCAAAAATGCGGTAAAACCCCCGAAAACGGGGGCTTTACCGCATTTTCATAATTACTAACACCCTACCACCATCTCTGGGTGGAGATACCCTATAGAAGCCTATGGGCTTCTTTTCCCTGACCGCCACAACCCGCCAACACCGCCGCAGACCCCTCCCCACCGGCTTACCTTTCTCCAGGCTGCCCTGGACCTGGAAGGTAGTCTTCTCCTCCCCCTAGCAACGCAGCCGGAGGTCCTTCCGGCTGCAGGGGGGAGGATGAGGCGCCGGGGGCAGCCTGCTGCTGCTTCCCGGCGTCTAGCCAGTGTGGGGACCCCTGGGAGGTGACGGAGACCCCCCACAGACCACCTAACAGGTATCGCGGGGGGCCTCCATCACCGCATTGCGATGTTGATCGCATATGTTAGTACATATGCGATCAACATCGCTGCGGTAACCGGCGAGGGGCGGCAATGTATGTTAATACATCCCGCCCACATCTTTAAAAAAAATAGTCTTCCCCTTTACTATGGTATTACATAGTATAAGTGATTTCTTAATTTTTTCTAATACATATGCACGCATTTCCTGACAATAAATAATATTTGGGCTGATACTTTATATAGCCGTTAATATTTAGTCGCCATCACCTACCCTTGATCTGGCGTAGTCCCCTGTGGTGGAGAGAAAAGCCCTTTACAAATGAAGCGTACCGTACAGCAGACCGCTCCAGCGCTAATGAGTTAGCCTTCATCAGGCAGTCTCTCCTCGTTCGGGAATTCTCTTAGTGCTCCATCTAGAGAATCCGGACTGATGATAAGTAGTGCGGTTCATTTAGAGGTGAGGGTTCTTTCTATTTGTATTTTCCCAGGCTGATAGGCGAGAAAGCTGTGATTTTATCCTCCTCACCTGTCGCACTCTCCTTTTCGTTAGGGCAATGTATATTACAGGGTTTCGTGCAGCTAGTGGGACCGCATGCTACACTAACTGGCGATCTGCAGACCCGCCAACATGACCCCTTCTATCTTGTACAAAATGCTTTGGCCCTGGAATCCCCCCTCAGTTTAGGAATTTAGTCACTAATCTGGTGAATTGATGAGGAAGGACAGCCCGGCCGTGCCAGAGTAAAGAGTACCCGCTCCTGGTGAAGTAATAAAGTGGAAGGTGATAAAGTACCAGCCAACCAGCTTAAAAAATGACAGTTAGGAGCTGATTGGCTGGTGCTTTATCACCTTCCACTTTATCACTTCACCAGGTTTAATAAATCTGCCCCTCTGTGTCTTACTTATTTATCACACTGACCTGTAGTACGGGTAAGGAGAGTACTCACAGGGACGGAGGTTACTCTTCTTCTTGCATCTTGTTGAATCTGTGCGGAGATTTTCTAGAACAGTTTGGTCCGCCTGCAGCGCCCCCTAACGGACACATCACACACAGCAACTGAGGTATCTAATGCAATCATACATCACCCAGAGCAAGGTTCCACTGTATCATGCTAAAAAATGCAGCCAGTCCACCGATTAAAGGCTGTTCACCAGCACGTGTGCATCATTACAGCCAGGTCTGAATCTGGAAGTAACGTGATAGTGTAAGCCCTGGGCAGGATCATTTACATAAGGAGTGATACTTTTCTGAGGGTTTAATAAATAGGCCCCCAAATGTGATACACAGACTTATCACTATCACTACCGCTAAAGATACTGAAGACACTGTAAATACTCCTTTGAATGATCTGTAATAGTGTGGCCTAAGCTTACCAAGAATGGCTGCCTCCTGCCTGCTTGTGAGACCATGGTGGCGATTCTGAGTTGTTCGCTCGCTAGCAGATTTTAGCAGCATTGCACACGCTAGGCCGCCGCCCTCTGGGAGTGTATCTTGGCTTAGCAGAAAAGCGAACGAAAGATTAGCAGAATTGCGAATAGAAATTTCTTAGCAGTTTCTGAGTAGCTCCAGACTTACTCCTACATTGAGATCAGCTCAGGCCGTTTCGTTCCTGGTTTGACGTCACACACACGCCCTACGTTCGGCCAGCCACTCCCCCGTTTCTCCAGACACTCCCGCGTTTTATCCTGACACGCCTGCATTTTTCTGCACACTCCCAGAAAACGGCCAATTTCCGCCCAGAAACACCCACTTCCTGTCAATCACACTACGATCACTTCAACGATGAAAATTCTTCGTTCGGACGTGAGTAAATCTACTAAGTTTTGTGCTAAGATACTTACCGCATGCGCGCTGCGTACCATGCGCATTTTTGCCTTAATCGCTCCGTTGTGAAAATCGGCAACGAGCGAACAACTCGGAATGACCCCCCCCCTCTCCTAAGCCTTGGAGAGAGATTCACCAATCAACCAGCTCCTGTCATTTTTACAACGCAGCCTGTAACATGGCAGTGAGGAGCTGATTGGCTGGTACTTTATCTCTCTCCGCTTCATCTCCAAAGCTTAGTACATAGGGGGTCATTCCAAGTTGATTGTAGCTCTGCTAAATTTATCACAGCTACGATCAGGCACTCAGACATGCGGAGGGACGCCCAGCACAGGGCTAGTCTACCCCGCATGTCAATCCCTCCCCCCCTCGCAGAAATGCATAAGCATCGCACAGCAGCGACGCTTTTGCATTTCAGGAGTAACTCCCGGCCAGCGCAGCTCCTGCGGCTGGCCGGGAGAACCTCCTTGCTGCCCGGGTCGCAGCGGCTGCGTGTGAAGTCACGCAGCCGCCGCGGCCCGCCCCCCCAGCGGTCCGGCCACGCCTGCGTTGGCCGGACCGCACCGCCGTCCAGCCCCCTCCCACCCAGCGACCGCCTCTGCCTGTCAATCAGGCAGAGGCGATCGCTACAATACAACAGCCTTCGGTCGTCCAGTTTGCGCTGGCGCACTGTGGGGCCGGCGCATGCGCAGATCCGACCGCTGGGCTGCGATAAACTGCAGCGAACGATCGGGTCGGAATGACCTCCATAGTCCTCTTTATCCAAATCTCCCAACTGTCCCGCTATTGGGACACAGTTGGAGGATCAGTTGATCACCAGCTGCTCTGCAAAACAGCGAGTAATGTCTGAATAGATGCCGTGCACACGCGCAGGGTCTCTATACAGTATATGGAGGTGAACTGGGGGCGGTCCAGCTACTCGGGGAGTGCTGGGCACGCCCACAAAAAAAAAAAGGGTCTGTGCCGTGAAGCGACGCCCACTCAGCAGATGACATGCCCCTACCACCAGAGGCCACCACCCCCACCCTGGCTACGCCATGAGAGGTTCCTGCATATCCGCAATGAAAAGTTGGGAGGTATGCTCTGTCTGTGATGATGGAAGACACAGACACTGAATACAGTATTATATGTATATACAGGTTGAGTCTCCCAGAACAATTTTGGATTTTGGATTTTTCAGTATTTTGGAATATTTTCATACCATAATGAGATATTTTGGGGATGGGACCCAGGCCTAAACACACAAAATGCATGTTCATCTACACTCTGTACACATACTGTAGCCTGAAGGTCATTTTTTTTTACAATGTTTGTAATAATTTTGATCATGACACAAAGTTTGTGTACACTGAGCCATCAGAACGGAAATATAGTAATCACAAAAGCATAATGTATTGATTTTGGTAAAAATAGCAAATTATGGAATAAAAAAAAATACACGTGATCAAGACTCTGGGGTCTATTTATGAATCGGTGTAAAGTGTGGAGAAGTGAGCCAGTGGAGAAGTTGCCCATGGCAACAAATCAGTTTTGAGGTAACATTTATAAAGTGAATTCTATAAAATTATACGTAGCAGCTGATTGGTTGCCATGGATGACTTCTCCACTGGCTCACTTCTCCACTCTTATCACTGCTTCATGAATAGACACCTTAAATGTATAGTCAGGGACACACAACATAATTATAATTGGACAGTCGCAAGTCTGATATTATGGGGTTTATGTAATAGTCTGCGTGATGCAGCCATGGGCGCGATTCTGGCGAGTTAGCCTGTATTATTAAAGCAGCAGCAGTCTGAAAGGCAGGACTATTGCCGCTTTATGAATACGGGGTAACTCGCCGGAATTCTGTCGGTGCCTGCATGTCACAGGCTAGTACGTAAGGCCCCTATAATGCAGTTATTATAATATATAACATTCAGAGGCAGAACTACCGCCAGTGCAACCAGTGCGTTGCACTGGGGCCCGCCACTGTCCAGGGGCCCAAAGCATGTAATGAGTCAAACTGACTCATTACATGCCGCTGTGTGCTGTGGGCAAGGGGACGCTGTTTGCCGTAATGTGTAACAAGGGCACGCTGTCTGCCGTAATGTGTAAAAAGCGGACGCTGTCTGCCGTTATGTGTAAAAAGGGCACGCTGTCTGCCGTAATGTGTAAAAAAGGGGACGCTGTTTGCCGTAATGTGTAAAAGAGGGGACGCTGTCTGCCGTAATGTGTAAAAAGGGGACGCTGTCTGCCGTAATGTGTAACAAGGGCACGCTGTCTGCTGTAATGTGTAAAAAGAGGACGCTGTCTGCCGTTATGTGTAAAAAGGGGGACGCTGTTTGCCGTTATGTGTTAAAAGGGGGACGCTGTCTGCCGTTATGTGTAAAAAGGGGGATGCTGTCTGCCTTAATGTGTAAAAAGGGGACGCTGTCTGCTGCAATGTGTAAAAAGAGGAATCTGTCCGCCGTAAGGTGTAAAAGGGTCTCTACCTGGTGTAGTGGTGCTACTGTGCGGCGTAATTTGAATAATGGAGACTACTATGCACCGTTTTATGAATTGGTATTATTGTGTGGCCACACCCCTTCCCCACGAAGCCACGCCCTTATGTATTTTTACGCACGCCTACGGCGCGCACTGCCCCTGTTTTGCATGCAGGGTGGGGCTCCGATGCCGTTTCTTGCACACAGTGCTAAAATGTCTAGTTACGGCACTGTTGCCAGGTATCCATTTCTCTGGCCCTGAGCAGGTCCCCCTCACCAGATCCTCTCCAGGGGTGAGGGGGTGGACTTGGATGGGATGGGGGGCCCAAAGCATTTTGTCACACCTGGGTCCACTGCTCGCTAGTTCCGCCACTGATAACATTATATCACATTTGCATGGCAGGGAGGCCTGTGTGCTGAGAGTTTATAGCTAAGTCACATTTGCAGCAATTTTCCATTTGATATCTACATGCATAAAACGTTATAATATTTATAAATCGGAGATGTTATTTCCCCTGCAGCTCTGAGATATAACACGGCACAGAGAGAGTAAGATAAAGTTGTTTCCCACAGTATTTATCAGACACGTGACCTATGTCTGGACATATATGAAAGCGAGGAAGCTTCTTCAGGCCTTCATGTCGCCCATCAGCTCTGTATTACACCTTCAGACAGGGGCTGAGCAGGCAGAGGGGGTTTTGGAAACCATCCCCCCATACACCTAATACCCTGCTAACAGCTGATAAGATGGAATACTTTGATTTAAAGTGTCATGATAAAAGCACATGAAGTATACTATCAGAAATTACGGGCTTGGTTCCAGGAGATTCGTTATGATTCTTCCCCGAAATGTTGACTGTACAACTGGCTGCAGACGACACGTCTTCTGCGTTGCGATATCTTTCATTGTAATCATTATGTGTTTTTTTTTTTTATGTCCTATTTCTTCTGTCTGGCATGCTTGGTTTGTAAGCACTGATACCGTGACACAGGCTCGCCGCTGTTTCCAAGATGGTTGAGCGGTTGCCAGTTGCAGAAATGCCCTTTTGTCAGTGTGCCAGGGAAACAGTGGGTCTGTGTGTGGACCCAGCCAGCCTCCGGTAAGGCTTCATTAGGAATAGGAGCAATATTACACCGGCCAAGCAATGGTGGAGTCAGCGAGGCGACCTCAGCTCAGTCAGGGGTGGAGGCTTGCTCAGCTCTCATACTCTGCCGGCTATTGAGCGGCGAGCGCTGTAATATGACTGCAGACAAATTTTATAATAATAAAATTGTTCCCTTAATTAGCAGCGTGACAATGAGATAGTTTGTGGTTCCCGGCTTGATAATTAAATGCATTGAACTGTGTCCTTGTATTTGGAATAAAAATGCGGGTTCTCCTAGATCACAGGTTCTCAAACTCGGTCCTCAGGAGCCCACACGGTGCATGTTTTGCAGGTCTCCTCACAAAATCGCAATTGAAATAATTAGCTCCACCTGTGGACCTTTTAAAATGTGTCAGTGAGTAATTAATACACCTGTGCACCTGCTGGGTTACCTGCAAAACATGCACTGTGTGGGGTCCTGAGGACCGAGTTTGAGAACCACTGTCCTAGATCTTCACTTCCAGTTGCTTCTCTCTTGAATGCCTCGGTCTATTGCATTTGAATACATCTCTTTTTTTTTTCATTATTGTTTTGGAACACACACCCTTTCCCCATCCAGCAGATCATGGGACTCCCATGAATGAGAGTAACATGCCACCAGCAGGCTGCATGACTGGGGTATATTACTATAAATACCATAGGTATCTGCAGCAGTTTGCAATCCAGTCTGAGACAGCAGGGCCGTCTTAACAGCAGTGTAGGCCCCTGGTAATGCAGTGCACTGGGGCCCCCTACCCATCCTCCAGCGCGCGGTAGGGGGTGGTCTATCTTCCGCTCAGCATGTAGGACCTGGAGCAGTAATTTCTGCTAATTACTCCTTTGCTGCACAGATGGTGGGAGATGGGGTGGAAGGGAGAACACTAAACTGTAGAAGAAGTTATTGGGCTGAATGAAGAGTACATGACTTCCAGGGTGATGGGGGGTGTTTAATACGCACGGGAGGGGTGCAGTGGGCTTTATATTTATAATTTTCTGGTGGGCGGGATGCTTGCTTGACTGCAGATATCTCCAGTTCCTGGAAATACATTTCTTAGATTTCAATGGGATAATAGACTAGAGAGTCCCACCTGTCAGGAGGTACTGGGGACACCTTTCAGGAGATACTGGGGACACCTTTCAGGATTTACTGGGGACACCTGTTAGGAGGTACTGGGGACACCTTTCAGGATTTACTGGGGACACCTTTCAGGAGATACTGGGGACATCTTTCAGGATTTACTGGGGACACCTTTTAGGAGGTACTGGGGACACCTTTCATGAGGTACTGGGAACACCTTTCTGGAGATACTGGGGACACCTTTCAGGAGGTACTGGGGACACATTTTCAGGAGATACTGGGGACACCTGTTAGGAGGTACTGGGGACACCTTTCAGGAGGTACTGGGGACACATTTTCAGGAGATACTGGGGACACCTTTCAGGATTTACTGGGAACACCTTTTAGGAGGTACTGGGGACACCTATCAGGAGATACTGGGGACACCTTTCAGGAGATACTGGGGACACCTTTCAGGACGTACTGGGGACACCTTTCAGGAGATACTGGGGACACCTCAGGAAGTACTGAGGACACCTTTCAGGAGATACTGGGGACACCTTTCAGGATTTACTGGGAACACCTTTTAGGAGGTACTGGGGACACCTTTCAGGAAGTACTGAGGACACCTGTCAGGAGATACTGGGGACACCTTTCAGGAGATACTGGGGACACCATTCAGGAGTTAGTGGGGACACCTTTCTGGAGATACTGGGGACACCTGTCAGGAGATACTGGGGACACCTGTCAGGAGATACTGGGGACACCTTTTAGGAGGTACTGGGGACACCTTTCAGGAAGTACTGAGGACACCTGTGAGGAGATACTGGGGACACCTTTCTGGAGATACTGGGGACACCTGTCAGGAGATACTGGGGACACCTGTCAGGAGATACTGGGGACACCTTTTAGGAGGTACTGGGGACACCTTTCAGGAAGTACTGAGGACACCTGTCAGGAGATACTGGGGACACCTGTCAGGAGATACTGGGGACACCTGTCAGGAGGTACTGGGGACACCTGTCAGGAGATACTGGGGACACCTGTCAGGAGGTACTGGGGACACCTGTCAGGAGATACTGGTGACTTAGGGATCAGAGTTCAGGAGCCAGCGCAATCCACCGACAAATATATAAAACTGCATACCAGATGTGTGGAGCTGGAGCAGGGGATATCAGCTAGAAGGCTGATATCTCTGGTTCTGGGCATAGTAGAGACAAGCTGCCAGTGTCCACTGAAAGGGGAGAGTCCCAGCTTTTGGATTATACCCTCAAATAAACTCTAAGTAAGACAGAACCCGAGATATCTGGCTGGGAAGAGTAATTAACAGGCTCGGATGGGGACCAGTGCTATGAAGTCAGATAGCTCCGGTTCCCCAGGGCCGATTTTCAAAAATCTGGTACCCTTGGAAAAAGGAGACCCTCAGATATCGGCCTATGACCCTTATACTCCTGGGGCCCTTGGGCAACTGCCCTTTGAGCCCATATGAAAGACGGCCCTGTGAGACAGTGAGTTCTGATAGACTCGGAAATGAGTAAGCTCCCATGGGACCGTAGGTACAATGCTGGTTTGGTCAGCGCAATCCATGCCCTACTGGGTTCTGGGCAGAAGCCTAGACTGACTAACTGATGATCAGACTGTGTTAATGATTAGGGGAATAAGTGTTAATTCCAAAATAAATAAGAATACTTTCTGTTAGTGATTGGCATTGTAGCCAGGTTGGTGCTGTTTAAAGTGTGAAAACAAACTGCAGGATTTCTACAATCCCTGATGAGAAGTTGGTTGGTATCTATAGTCCTTTTGGGAGTTGCAGTGTAATAACTTCACCAAGCCTTAGTCCTGAAATGACTTTTTTTTTTTATTTAAAGTGACGAAACATTGGCCGGAGTTGGGCGTCCACGTATTCCACTCATTTCCGCTTTGTTTTCTCTTTTTCAGGCTGACAGGGAACGAACCATTGACAATTCTCCCTCTGACCTCAGAAACGGAGGGAGCTGCAGAGAAGGCCCATTACAAAATCTGTGACCGACTAAAGCTTGAGAAGAAGCAGCGTAGGATGTGTCGACGAGACCCCGGAGTGGCGGAGACCCTCATGGAAGCCATCAGCATGAGCGCCCAGGAGTGCGAGTATCAATTCCACTTTGAACGTTGGAACTGTACGCTAGAAGGAAGATATCGAGCCAGTTTACTAAAACAAGGTACGTGGGCCATTCATTCAGCCAATCGGTAGTGGATTAAAAGTTGAGGCGACCATACTTCTGTTTCGGCAAGCGTAGCGATTACAAGTTGCTGAATATGTCGTAGTTTTAACAATAATAACACATTCCCCCCCCCCCCCTTGTACAATTACTCTTTGGCGTCAGTGGCATTTTGCGTTACCCCTGAACTGCCGTAGACTTGGCAGATCCCGCCATGGTAACCTCACCCACTCAAGTCCTGAATATAAGAACTTCATGAGGCGTTGTCTGCCATTCATTGATCACAATAAGTCTAGAGTAATCCTATATAGGACCGCGTCCTGCAGGTAGCTAGAACCTATGTATTTTATAATGGCTGAGAATTAGGTGATTCTGGTAGAGATGAGCGCCTGAAATTTTTCGGGTTTTGTGTTTTGGTTTTGGGTTCGGTTCCGCGGCCGTGTTTTGGGTTCGACCGCGTTTTGGCAAAACCTCACCGAATTTTTTTTGTCGGATTCGGGTGTGTTTTGGATTCGGGTGTTTTTTTCAAAAAACCCTAAAAAACAGCTTAAATCATAGAATTTGGGGGTCATTTTGATCCCATATTATTATTAACCTCAAAAACCATAATTTCCACTCATTTTCAGTCTATTCTGAATACCTCACACCTCACAATATTATTTTTAGTCCTAAAATTTGCACCGAGGTCGCTGGATGACTAAGCTAAGCGACCCTAGTGGCCGACACAAACACCTGGCCCATCTAGGAGTGGCACTGCAGTGTCACGCAGGATGTCCCTTCCAAAAAACCCTCCCCAAACAGCACATGACGCAAAGAAAAAAAGAGGCGCAATGAGGTAGCTGACTGTGTGAGTAAGATAAGCGACCCTAGTGGCCGACACAAACACCGGGCCCATTTAGGAGTGGCACTGCAGTGTCACGCAGGATGTCCCTTCCAAAAAACCCTCCCCAATCAGCACATGACGCAAAGAAAAAAAGAGGCGCAATGAGGTAGCTGTGTGAGTAAGATTAGCGACCCTAGTGGCCGACACAAACACCTGGCCCATCTAGGAGTGGCACTGCAGTGTCACGCAGGATGGCCCTTCCAAAAAATACTCCCCAAACAGCACATGACGCAAAGAAAAAAAGAGGCGCAAGCTCTTCCCGTCCAGTGTTGGGAAGGTCAGGCATCGCAACCGACACAATTGGACTCTCCTTTGGGATTTGGGATTTCGAAGAACGCACAGTTCTTTTCTGTGCTTTTGCCGCAAGTCTTGTCTTTTTTCTAGCGAGAGGATGAGTGCTTCCATCCTCATGTGAAGCTGAACCACTAGCCATGAACATAGGCCAGGGCCTCAGCCGTTCCTTGCCACTCCGTGTGGTAAATGGCATATTGGCAAGTTTACGCTTCTCCTCCGACAATTTTATTTTAGGTTTTGGAGTCCTTTTTTTACTGATATTTGGTGTTTTGGATTTGACATGCTCTGTACTATGACATTGGGCATCGGCCTTGGCAGACGACGTTGCTGGCATTTCATCGTCTCGGCCATGACTAGTGGCAGCAGCTTCAGCACGAGGTGGAAGTGGATCTTGATCTTTCCCTAATTTTGGAACCTCAACATTTTTGTTCTCCATATTTTAATAGGCACAACTAAAAGGCACCTCAGGTAAACAATGGAGATGGATGGATACTAGTATACAATTATGGACGGACTGCCGAGTGCCGACACAGAGGTAGCCACAGCCGTGAACTACCGTACTGTACTGTGTCTGCTGCTAATATAGACTGGTTGATAAAGAGATGTCGTAGTATGTATGTATAAAGAAGAAAGAAAAAAAAACCACGGGTAGGTGGTATACAATTATGGACGGACTGCCGAGTGCCGACACAGAGGTAGCCACAGCCGTGAACTACCGTACTGTACTGTGTCTGCTGCTAATATAGACTGGTTGATAAAGAGATGTCGTAGTATGTATGTATAAAGAAGAAAGAAAAAAAAACCACGGTTAGGTGGTA
The DNA here is from genome assembly GCF_028390025.1 of Pseudophryne corroboree. Classification (NCBI taxonomy): domain Eukaryota; kingdom Metazoa; phylum Chordata; class Amphibia; order Anura; family Myobatrachidae; genus Pseudophryne; species Pseudophryne corroboree. The sequence goes on along the minus strand of NC_086448.1, from coordinate 827,642,767 downwards.
TACAATTATGGACGGACTGCCGAGTGCCGACACAGAGGTAGCCACAGCCGTGAACTACCGTACTGTACTGTGTCTGCTGCTAATATAGACTGGTTGATAAAGAGATGTCGTAGTATGTACGTATAAAGAAGAAAGAAAAAAAAACCACGGTTAGGTGGTATACAATTATGGACGGACTGCCGAGTGCCGACACAGAGGTAGCCACAGCCGTGAACTACCGTACTGTACTGTGTCTGCTGCTAATATAGACTGGTTGATAAAGAGATGTCGTAGTATGTATGTATAAAGAAGAAAGAAAAAAAAACCACGGTTAGGTGGTATACAATTATGGACGGACTGCCGAGTGCCGACACAGAGGTAGCCACAGCCGTGAACTACCGTACTGTACTGTGTCTGCTGCTAATATAGACTGGTTGATAAAGAGATGTCGTAGTATGTATGTATAAAGAAGAAAGAAAAAAAAACCACGGTTAGGTGGTATACAATTATGGACGGACTGCCGAGTGCCGACACAGAGGTAGCTACAGCCGTGAACTACCGTACTGTGTCTGCTGCGACTGGATGATAAATAATGATATAAAAAATATATATATATCACTACTGCAGCCGGACAGGTATATATATTATATAATGACGGACCTGCTGGACACTGTCTGTCAGCAGAATGAGTTTTTTATAGAATTAAAAAAAAAACACCACACAAGTGAAGTCACACGACGAGTGTTTAACTTTTTCAGGCAATCACAATATAGTATACTACTAACTATACTGGTGGTCAGTGTGGTCAGGTCACTGGTCAGTCACACTGGCAGTGGCACTCCTGCAGCAAAAGTGTGCACTGTTTAATTTTAATATAATATGTACTCCTGGCTCCTGCTATAACCTATAACTGGCACTGCAGTGCTCCCCAGTCTCCCCCACAATTATAAGCTGTGTGAGCTGAGCACAGTCAGATATATAATATATACATAGATGATGCAGCACACTGGGCTGAGCAGTGCACACAGATATGGTATGTGACTGTCTTGTACTCCTGGCTCCTGCTATAACCTATAACTGGCACTGCAGTGCTCCCCAGTCTCCCCCACATTTATAAGCTGTGTGAGCTGAGCACAGTCAGATATATAATATATACATAGATGATGCAGCACACTGGGCTGAGCAGTGCACACAGATATGGTATGTGACTGAGTCACTGTGTGTATAGTTTTTTTCAGGCAGAGAACGGATATATTAAATAAAACTGCACTGTCTGGTGGTCACTGTGGTCAGTCACTAGTAAACTCTGCACTCTCTTCTACAGTACTCCTAAGCTCCAGTAAATCAGGTCAATCTCTCTCTCTCTCTCTCTCCTAATCTAAATCACTGTACTCCCTAACAGCTGCTCCCCGTCCCCAATCCTCCCCACAATTATAACTAAGTCACTCAGTCTTTACTCTTTTCTACTATAACGGAGAGGACGCCAGCCACGTCCTCTCCCTATCAATCTCAATGCACGTGTGAAAATGGCGGCGACGCGCGGCTCCTTATATAGAATCCGAGTCTCGCGATAGAATCCGAGCCTCGCGAGAATCCGACAGCGTCATGATGACGTTCGGGCGCGCTCGGGTTAACCGAGCAAGGCGGGAAGATCCGAGTCGCTCGGACCCGTGAAAAAAAACATGAAGTTCGTGCGGGTTCGGATTCAGAGAAAACGAACCCGCTCATCTCTAGATTCTGGCCTTTATTTAGGTCTGTTAGCAAACCAAAAAAGCAAGCAACTGGGCAAAACCATGTGCAGTGCAGGTGAGGCAGATGTAACATGTGCAGAGAGAGTTAGATTTGGGTAGGTTATTTTGTTTCTGTGCAGGGTAAATACTGGCTGCTTTATTGTTACACTGCAATTTATATTTCAGTTTGAACACACCCCACCCAAATCGAACTCTCTCTGCACATGTTACATCTGCCCCACCTGCACTGCACATGGTTTTGCCCAATTGCTAACTTTTTGGGTTTGCTAACAGCTCTGACTAAACCCCCATGTATGATAGGAGAATATTTTGGAGGCTCTGATTGGTCGTTTCCAAATGTATAATTACTGCAGAGAATGTGTGATAAATAATACATGTAATACATCCGCCATCACTCGCCCCATGCGTTACTGACATCGCCCCTTATAAATAACTCACAAATGTTTCTACTTTTTCTAAGTGTAATGAGCTTTAGACGGGTTTGAAGTAACCGGTTCTCGTCAGTGTTTTTTGTTCTGAGATCATTTTGGCATTAGGATGAATAATTCAGTAATTACAACTATAAACTGAAAATTCCCAACTCCCGAACTCTATACCAAATTTAAGGGGGAGGGGGGTTGGCGCCCCCCTATAGCAGCTATAGCGTTGGGAAGGTTTTATGCTCCTGTGTGTATTTGCATACTGTTTGACGGAAGAATGCGGTCAACGTCACAGCTTATTTAGTCGCTGGTTCATCGAGCAAGATGTAGGCCAATGAGGTAAAATCGAAAATAAAATGACAATTTAAAGTACAAAGTTTGGTTCGTTCTTCTCCTAGCTGGGAGTTTGCAGAGCAGAGTAAGGAAAAAGGAACAATTATTTTCCACAACACTCTCGGAAAGTCTCCCGTGGAAAGTGGCACATTATTTTGCTCACTAATCATTTTAATGGTTTAAAATTAAAAATATATTTTCTGGAAGAAAATGTTGGTCCCTGTACAGATTGTATGTGTCATGACGGAGCGAGGGATCGACGATGCGCAGAATCAGTAGTTTTTAAACGTTTGCATTTTAAACACTTAATATTTCCGTGGCTTGCAAGCGTCCGAGGGATTTTTCTCTGTGGTAAATACCGGGAAAGAATTGGTAGAGAGGCAACTGCTTCAGGTGAATGATATTCTCCTAGCTAAATACCTTGAAGCGTGGAAGACTACTAAATCCTAGGCTTTCTTATGAAGTGAGCCTTACTTAAACTGTTCAATGCGAAACGCGTCTTCGTGCCACCGCTTGCATTAGTCGCATGATACTGTAGCAGTGACTTGGGGAGTGAGATGACATTCTGCCCTCATAGCCAGAGAATCGCAGGTGTACTGAGATTCTTCCCAACTAGCCTGATCTATGGAACAAGAGTGGGTGGAGCTTCAAAAAGTGTGGTTGGATCGGGATGGGTTACGGCGGTGAAGTAAACGCTAAAAAAGTCCATCTCATTGGACGTGTTATGGCAATGTCTTGAGTGTAACGGTGAAGGCAACTACGTTTACAGAAGCAACAACTCTGACTAAACCCCCCTGTATGATAGGAGAATATTTTGGAGGCTCTGATTGGTCGTCCCCAAATGGATAATTGCTGCAGAGAATGTGTGATAAATAATAAATGTAATACATCCGCCATCACTCGCCCCGTGCGTTACTGACATCGCCCCTTATAAATAACTTGCAAATCTTTCTTCTTTTTCTAAGTGTAATGAGCTTTATACGGGTTGAAGTAACCGGTTCTCGTCAGTGTTTTTTGCTTTGAGCTCATTTTGGCATTAGGACGAATAATTCAGTAATTACAACTATGAACAAGAAAGTTATGGAAATGTCTCGGGTGTATCAGTGAAAGCAGCTACGTTTACAGAAGCGCAGCTGCCATAGGGCAGGTTCAGGTGTCGCTGGAGCATCTCTGGGCGGACACACACAGGAACGCGCTGGTACACAAGGGGGAAGGCTGATATTAGCATTTGCAGATTATTCCTCATTGACTCCTAACAGACGCCAGAGCGCACTCCGCAGCGCCCACCTCTGGGCCTATGTCTCAGTGGTACATGTGTAATTTGGGCTGTTCCGCCTCTGTCTGACGCGCAGTGTCTGCACTTCATTTCTGTAATCCCTGTGTCAGGAAATGTGACCCTAATACTGTAGGTTAATTTCCATGAAATTCTCTCTCATGCAAATGATTCCCGGGGGGGGGGGATTCTCCAGTCTAATGCAGACCGTCCCCAGTAAATGTGGTTTAGGAAGGCGTCAGTCACTGTCTTATAGTCACCTCTATAACAGGACATGGATTTGTTTTTTTATTGTTGTTAAGCAATTTTTATAAAATTAGTATCATGGGGCGGGATGTACTAAACGGAAAATGCGGTAAACTCCCTGTTTACCGCATTTTCCTGATGTACTAACCCCCGGCCGGCAGGACAGCGCCGCGGCGGGGTACGCCAGCTTTAGCTGGCGATAGTCCATAGAAGCCTATGGGCTTCTCTCCGCGGCGCTGTGTGAGGGATCCGATCGGATCCCTCCCAGCATGCCCTGCGGCCGCCCCCGTCACCCCGCGCATGCGCAGACTGACTCCTGGGGCCGAATCCCGGAAGCCAGGCTGCCGCTGCGCATCGCAGGGGACAGCTCTTATCGGAAGAGCTGTCCTCCGCAATGCTGATCGCATATGTTAGTACATATGCGATCAGCATCGTGGCGCAAGGCGGCGATGGGCGGCGATGTACATTAGTACATCCCGCCCATGGAGAGGTATCATACCTCGGAGAGAGATAAAGTGTGTGATAAAGCTGTGTTTGAGAAATGACAGGAGCTGATTTGCTGGTACTTTTGGGGTCATTCCGAGTTGATCGCTCGCTAGCTACTTTTAGCAGCCGTGCAAACGCTTAGTCCCCGCCCACGGGGGAGTGTATTTTCGCTTTGCAAGTGTGCGAACGCCTGTACAGCCGAGCTCTGCAAAAACAGTTTCTGCAGTTTCTGAGAAGCGCTGGACTTACTCAGCCCTTGCGATCATTTCAGTCTTTTTGAAATTGAGGTCCGACACCCGCCCCTCAAACACCCGGACACGCCTGCGTTTTCCCTACCACTGCCAGAAAACGGTCAGTTGACACCCATAAACGCCCTCTTCCTGTCAATCACCTTGCGTTCGGCTGTGCGAATGGATTCTTCGCTAAACCCATCGCCCAGCACCGATCCTCTTTGTACCCGTACGACGCGCCTGCGCATTGCGGTGCATACACATGCGCAGTTTTGACGTTTTTTTACCTGATCACTGCGCTGCAAAAATCGGCAGCGAGCGATCAAATCGGAATGACCCCCTAAATTCCCTCTGGGGGTTTAATACCTTTACTTGTGGGTGTAATAAATAATACAGAAACATAAACAATTTAATCATGAATCTTTATGTTACCTATAATTAAATATAAGAAATCGGCCCAAGGTTTAGTTTGCCAAATCATTTTCAGTACTGTGGTTACGGTTTCACTATTTATGATTTCATCTGTAATTCGTCTGTTCCTGATTACAAAGACAAAAAGGTTAAGAATAGCAAAATTACTTTTTATCTAACGCGTTCAGCGTGTACAGTATATACTAATTATATCTCCTAGTGATCCCTGCAGTTCAGTTCACAGATGGACTCGGGATCCCACCAAAATCTGCCAAAGTCTGATTGGTGCCAATTTGTGTTTCCCTTCCTCGCTGTGATGCGTTCTGTGTCCTGCGGCGCAGGCGGGATGGGGCAGCTGTGATCTGATGACGTATTAGCCTTGGGAGTATCTGTAGCTTAAGAAGAACATCTGCAAAATCGGTGTCAGTCCGTGGTATGCGCCGGCCACATGTCACAGACATTTAACTCTTAGTAATCAGCGCGCATATCAGTTTACCAGCCGCACGGTCACCGCTGCAAGGGATAGCGCCCGTGTAGGAGCCAATGGCTATTTATACTCCCTCAGTACAACATGCCGTAAATTTTGAGTTAAATAGCGTTGTGCTATCCCCCAGGAGAGAGCGCAGTAACACAGAACACCCTGTAGCCGTGAGGCTCACTCTGCGTATTGCGCAATTCACACTCCAGGGCTTCTGTCTTCCTACATCATTGCTCGTGTGTCCTGTGAGTACTCGTTAGCCTGAATAGTGCACAAAGCGGATGACACCCAGCCGTGGAACGGGCGCCCTGCAGAGGGGGTATATGTGTTATCGGGTTACCCCCCACAACACAAACACACACACAGCGCCCCCTATCATACGTGAGGCCCCCACTCTGCCCTCGTAATAACAGCTCTGGTTGTCTGAGTCTTGCGCATTGGGCAGCAAATACCCATTTGTAGAGCAGGGCCCAAATCGGACAGACGGCGGGATGTACTAAGGGAAAAATGCGGTAAAACCCCCGTTTTCGGGGGGTTTTACCGCATTTTCAAATGTATTAAGACCCAGCCGCCGGGTTTTCACCACCCAGGGTTTCGCCACTGCAGATGACGACCCCCCACTCCCCGGCATACCTTCCTCCAGGAAGCCTGGACCCGGTAGGTAAACTCCTCCTCCCCCTAGCAATGCAGCCGGGGTCCTTCTGGGTGCAGGGCGGAGGAGGAGGCGCCGGGGACATCCTGCTGCCTTGTTCCCGGCAGCTGAGGAGAAAGAGAGCCCAGGGAGGTGACGGAGACCCCCCACACCACCTCACAGGTATTGTTGGGGACCTCCGTCACCGCATTGCGATGTTGATTGCATATGTTAGTACATATGCGATCAACATCGCTGCAATGGGCGGTGATGTATGTTAATACATCCCACCCAGAGTGCCATCACTGGGCCTTCACCCCAATTTTGCTAAGGGACTGAGCAATGCACTACTGTTACTCTCCAGGCTACGCTCTGTCAGAGAAAACGTAGGGCCAGATTTATCAAGCCTTGGAGAATGATAATTAGCACGGTGAAAAAGCACAAACCAACCAGCTCCTAACTGCCGTGTTACAGGCTGTGTTTGAAAAATGACAGTTAAGAGCTGATTTGTTGGTACTTTATCACAGTGCAATGTATCACTCTCCAAGGGTTGATAAATCAGGGACTTGGTGTAGTGTAACCTGGGGCCCGGATTACGGTATGTCGCCCGGGGCCTGATGGTTCATAATGGGGCTCTGCGCAGACTCCTCATATTTTCACACAGCACCTTCGTCCCAGTACAAAATGCTCTGCACCCAAAATTCCCACTTAGTTTACTGCAGTTGCCGGCCCTGATTACATTGGTGCGGGAGGTGTTGGTTAAATATCAGATAACTAATTTAGCACATTTTATTTACTTCTTAACAGTTATTATGCAGCAAGCACAGATATCTGGCCCCTCAGTGGAGCTTACACTCTATATTCCCTACCACATGGACACACAGACACACTTGGGTTATGTTTTCTTGTCACGAGCCAATAAACCTACCAGTATATATTTGGATTGTGGAAGGAAACAGGGCCACCCGGGGGAAAACCACACAAGCGCATGGAGAACATGCAAACTCCACACAGTTAGGTGGTGGGAGTCAAACTGAAGACCTCAGCGCCGTACGGCAGTAATGCGAACGACTACACCACCCGTACAGCGCATTTTATGCACTAAGTGGCTGTATATAAAACGTACATGAATGACATTCTCTAACATAGTGGAATAAGCACCAGCGTGCGTATCTCCCGGAAATCGTCCCTTACGTGCCGCAGCCCGACGAAAGCCGATTGGTTGGGTGACCGCACTTATGTGGTTTTTACATTCCGCATGTTTAATAGCACCCAGCTCTTTTCCACTGATCCCTGACGTGGTCTATCCTATTTACAGTGAATGAGTAATTACTTTGGATTGCAGGGTTCAAATGGAATCTCAATCACAGCTGACTCTCTGACCTGCGCCGCTGGTTAATTACTGACATAGGAGCTCAGATCTCTTTTCCCTAATTGACCCAGGACGAAGGTCTCAGAATAACCTGACGTGTCAGTGGGATCCCGCTTATTCCTCCTGTCTGTGGAAACACTAGTGTCTGGAGTTTTTACAAGTGGAGATATTACCCATAGCAACCACGGTCAAGATTCGTCCATAGTTTGCTTCTATCGATACCACATAATTGCACCGTGTATTATTTATGTGGAGGACTGTTTTGCAGAGCACGAGTGGTGAATGTGGTCATTTACATGTCTCTACCCACAACTCCCTGGGGCAGACTTTGCTCCTATATCTCATGGTTCTGGGTGGAAATACTGATCTCATACTCGCTGGGAGTATATAATGACTTTTTTTTTTTTTTTTACTTAAGAGGATTTTTAGTGTATTATGTACATTTGGGGATTCTGTTCATCATTTAACACTTTACTCTAAATCGTTGCGTTGTCACTCAAACAGCGTACTGTCAGATTGTGTTTGGTCTGTGTCCCCGGAGGGGGCGCTAGTGGGTCAGTGGAGGTAGGAGGAAAGAGACGAGGAGGTTGTATCACGTTCTTGCGCATGAGCGCAATGGTATTTTATTCAGCAGATAAGTTTAAACAGAAATGCAGCAGAAATAATATATCAGATGAGAAAACACTTGAAATGATAACAAATAGTCTATGGCAATGGATGATAGGTGACTTGAGAAATCATATCCGGAAATATAAAACAACAGAATGAATGTCAATGAAATGATTCTGGTTTGAAAACCAGAGCAGGGTTTTAAAACAGAGAACTAAGGCAGTTGATGGTTATTGCAAACCTGAGCATAAGCAGGAGACCAACTCACAGTGCAGGTGATGAGGCACTGGCAGCAGCAAGCTGTGTCACAGGTGGAGGAATGAACACACCTGGAGTTTAGTCTTCAACTGCAGGCTGAAGCACACAAGGTGGTGATGAGTGTGAAGCCCAATGCAGGTTGCTGGTATTGCTGAGCCTTGAAGTTCCACGGGAGCAAGCAGAATCACCAGGAGTATAAGTTCTTAGCAGAGAACCAGGAACTCAGGAGAAACAGGAGCCGATCCTTTCATGCAGGTTGTCAGAATGACACAAAGTCCAGGATGCCTGTGAGGTGAAACTGTAGCCTCCTATATACCCCATGGTGTGCAGGGATTGGATGGAGGAAAGGACAGTGGGTGCGGCCACGCACCGGATTGGCCGCAGTATACTAGCTGTTTGGAAACTGTCATGGCGGCGCCCACGCCGCGGCCCAGCGGGGACGCGGCGCGCACACGCCCGCTGGCTCAGGAGCGCTCCCAGGACCCCGATGATGTCCCATGACAGGGGCATAGGCGACAGGTGACCGCAGGGAGCCAGGACGGAGTCCGCAGCGGCGGACGGATGCCAGTCTGGTAAGTCGATTCCTGACAGTACCCCCTCCTTTAGGGGTGGACACCGAACACCCACGTGGTTTGGAGGGATGAGTGCTGTGGAAGACACGGACCAACCTAGGAGCATGGACATCAGATGAATTCACCCAGCTTCTCTCCTCTGGGCCATAACCGAACCAATCGACCAGGTACTGGAGACGTCCATACCGGCAACGAGAGTCCAGAATCTTGTTGATCTCAAATTCCACGCCCCGCTGAGTTCGAACCTTGGGACCTACTGGAAGAGTATTCTGAAAGCGGTTTAGGATTAGAGGTCTGAGGAGAGAAATGTGAAAGGCATTAGAAATACGAAGTGAAGGTGGTAATTTCAACTTGTAAGCCACTGGGTTGATGACACTCTCAATAGGGTAAGGACCAATGAAGCGTGGTGCAAACTTCATGGATGGGACCCTGAGACGAAGGTTGCGGGTTGATAACCAAACCCTGTCCCCCGGTTTCAAATGGGGAACCGCACGTCTCTTGCGGTCGGCGTAGATCTTGTATCGACTGGAGGCTTTTTTAAGGGAAATATGAATTCTTTTCCAAATGGAGGAAAACTGAGTCAGAGCAGTAGTGGCAGCAGGAACATCCATGTGAGGGAGTTCTTGGAATTCAGGTACTCGGGGATGTTGCCCATAGACTGCAAAGAATGGTGTCGTTTCTGTAGCAGTGTGGTAACGAAAGTTATGGGCAAACTCGGCCCATGGGAGCAGATTGAACCAATCATCCTGGGAGGATGTCACATATAACCTTAGAAAAGTCTCAAGTTCTTGATTGACTCTCTCTGTCTGCCCATTCGTCTGAGGATGGTATGATGACGAGAATTTCAATTTTATCTGCATGGCAGAACAGAGGGCCCTCCAAAACCTCGCTACAAACTGTACCCCCCGATCAGATATTATTTCGGAGGGTAAACCGTGTAAACGGAAGATCTCCTGTAGGAAGATCTGGGCAAGTTTCGGGGCAGAAGGGAGACCCTGGAGAGGAACGAAATGAGCCATCTTGGAAAATCTGTCCACTACAACCCAAATAGTGTTATGTCCCTGAGAAGGTGGAAGATCAGTGATAAAATCCATTGATAGGTGAGACCAAGGACGATTAGGGACAGATAAGGGTTGTAACTGACCTGCTGGAGACTGACGAGGAGTCTTGTGCTGCACACATTTCGGACAGGATGCCACGAAATCCTGGATGTCCACTTTCATCTTCGGCCACCAATATGACGCAGAAAGGAACTTGAATGTCTTCAGGACACCAGGATGACCAGTGAACTTGGATTGGTGGGCCCAAGCTAGCAACTTGGGACGGAGTTCTGGGGAAACAAAAGTCTTACCCGGAGGTGGAGCTGGAGAGACTTGAGAGGCAGCGAAAACCACGGGACTCAGGATGGAATGTGGCACAGAGTCAGATGTTCCCTCTTCTGATTCCATGGACCGGGATAATGCGTCGGCTTTCACATTCTGTGAACCTGGGCGGAAATGAAGCCTAAAATTAAAACGTGAGAAAAACATAGCCCACCTGGACTGGCGAGGGTTAAGGCACTGAGCTGCCTTTAGGTATAGCAGGTTTTTATGATCCGTGAAGATGTTAAACGGATGTTTAGCCCCTTCTAGGAGATATCTCCATTCCTCGAGAGCCAGTTTGATTGCCAGTAACTCTTGATCTCCCACGGAGTAGTTAGCTTCTGCGGGAAGAAACTTGCGAGAAAAGAATCCACAAGGGTGAACTTTCCCATCAGATCCCTTCTGGGAGAGAACAGCTCCAACCCCAACTGTAGAGGCATCTACCTCCAACTCGAACGGCCTGTTGACATCTGGCTGTGACAGCACTGGAGCAGACATAAAGGCTAGCTTGATCTTCCGGAAGGCTGCCAAGGCTTCTTCTGACCAGTTGGAATGATCTGCCCCTTTCCGAGTCAGGTTGGTAATAGGAGCGATGAGAGTGGAGAATCCTCGAATAAATTTTCTATAATAGTTGGCAAAACCCAGGAACCGCTGGATAGATTTGAGGGAGTTTGGAATGGACCAATTGGCAATGGCTTCCAATTTTGCCGGGTCCATCTGAAGATCCGATCCGGAAATTATATACCCCAGGAAGGGTATAGAGGGAACTTCGAAGGTACATTTAGATAATTTCCCGTAGAGACGGTTCTCACGAAGACGTCGGAGAACTTCACAGACTTGTAGGCGATGAGATGGAAGGTCTTGAGAAAAGATAAGAATATCATCTAAGTAAACAACAAGGTACTTATACAGGACATCACGAAAGATCTCGTTCACGAAGTGTTGGATTACTGCTGGAGCATTACTTAACCCAAATGGCATTACCAGGTATTCATAATGGCCATCTCGAGTGTTGAAGGCTGTCTTCCACTCGTCACCACTCCGGATTCTGATGAGATTATAGGCACCGCGGAGATCTAACTTGGTGAAGATGCGAGCCCCCTTAACTCTATCAAAAAGTTCGGTAATAAGTGGTAGAGGATAACTATTCTTGATGGTAATGTCATTGAGACCCCGATAGTCGATGCATGGACGTAATCCACCATCCTTCTTTTTGACGAAGAAGAAACCTGCACCAGCGGGTGATGATGACGGACGGATGAATCCTTTCTGAAGATTCTCTCTGATGTAATTACTCATCGCCTCTGTTTCAGGAACAGACAAAGGGTAGGTGCGCCCCCTGGGTGGCTTCTTGCCAGGAAGGAGATCGATGGGACAATCCCATTCCCTATGGGGCGGCAGGATATCAGCAGCCTTTTCACAGAAGACGTCTGCGAAGTCTTGATAAGCTGCTGGGAGTGTTAGCTGTGACTTTACTTCGGTAGACTTGATGGGACACACTTGGGCTAAGCAGGAATGATGACAGTGTGAACTCCATGAGGTAAGCTGCAACGTTGTCCAGTCGAACTGTGGGTTATGTAGTTGAAGCCAAGGCATGCCCAAGACAATTTCCTGGGTGGCTTGAGGGATGACCAGGAACTTGATCACTTCTGAATGGAGAAATCCAACTCCCAGAACCACTGGGGTAGTTTGATGTGAAATGTTCCCTTTAGAGATTCTACTACCATCCACAGCAGTAATGTATACAGGATAAGAGAGTTCACAGGTAGACAAGCAAAATTTGTTTACCGCAGCTTGGGTGATAAAATTTCCTGCAGCACCGCAGTCCACTAATGCTGACGCAGACTGGAGCCCAACGGAAGTTTCTAGCGTCACTGGAAGAATGAGATCTTGTTGAGAAGGAGCTTGACTGAATGATCCTAACTTGACTCCTCCCTTACAAGTCAGGATCTGGCGTTTCCCGAACGCATCGTGCAGGAGTTAATTTGATGACCCGCAGCAGCACAGTATAGGCAAAGCCTCTCTCGTATTCTTCTTGCCCGCTCCTCAGGGGTTAGGCGGGACCTATTTACCTGCATAGGCTCGTCAGAAGAAGGAGGCTGAAACTGTACAGAAGGTATGAACCTTACTCTGCGAGGCTCACTCCGAGCGCGTTCATTATTGCGTTCGCGGATGCGAGAGTCCAGCTTTATACACAGGGAGATCAAGTCAGACAGTTGAACAGGAATGTCACGGGTTGTCAGTTCGTCCTTGATCCGATCCGAAAGTCCGTGCCAGAAGGTTGCTACCAGAGCTTGGTTGTTCCATTGGACTTCTGCAGCCAACGTCTGGAACTGGATGACATATTGTCCCATGCTTCGGTTACCTTGACGAAGTTGGATCAGGTCTGCCGAAGCTGATGTTGCACGACCAGGCTCGTCAAAGATCCGTCTAAAGGTTGACACGAAGTCTGAGTAGTTATTGATCAGAGGGTCAGCACGTTCCCACAGAGGAGACACCCAATTCAGAGCAGATCCAGAGAGCAAGGAAATGATGTAGGCAACCTTGGACCTTGGTGTAGGAAAGTTATGTGGTAATAACTCAAACTGTATTTCGCACTGATTAAGAAACCCGCGACATAATTTAGGACTGCCATCATATTTGCTCGGCACGGGCAGGTGCAGACGTGACACTGGAGCTGATGCAGCCGACATAGAAGAACTTACAGCACTGGCAGGTGCTGGGGTAACAGTAGGTGAGAGTACACTTGGCAGGGACTGCTGCAGTGTATCCAATCGGGAGGACATCCCTTGTAGAAAGTGAAGCATCTGCTGCTGCGCAACCTCTTGACCATCCAGACGGGAGACCAGATTTTGCAAGGCCTCTGACCCCACACTCCGTCCACCATCCGAGTCCATCGATCCTGGACTTACTGTCAGATTGTGTTTGGTCTGTGTCCCCGGAGGGGGCGCTAGTGGGTCAGTGGAGGTAGGAGGAAAGAGACGAGGAGGTTGTATCACGTTCTTGCGCATGAGCGCAATGGTATTTTATTCAGCAGATAAGTTTAAACAGAAATGCAGCAGAAATAATATATCAGATGAGAAAACACTTGAAATGATAACAAATAGTCTATGGCAATGGATGATAGGTGACTTGAGAAATCATATCCGGAAATATAAAACAACAGAATGAATGTCAATGAAATGATTCTGGTTTGAAAACCAGAGCAGGGTTTTAAAACAGAGAACTAAGGCAGTTGATGGTTATTGCAAACCTGAGCATAAGCAGGAGACCAACTCACAGTGCAGGTGATGAGGCACTGGCAGCAGCAAGCTGTGTCACAGGTGGAGGAATGAACACACCTGGAGTTTAGTCTTCAACTGCAGGCTGAAGCACACAAGGTGGTGATGAGTGTGAAGCCCAATGCAGGTTGCTGGTATTGCTGAGCCTTGAAGTTCCACGGGAGCAAGCAGAATCACCAGGAGTATAAGTTCTTAGCAGAGAACCAGGAACTCAGGAGAAACAGGAGCCGATCCTTTCATGCAGGTTGTCAGAATGACACAAAGTCCAGGATGCCTGTGAGGTGAAACTGTAGCCTCCTATATACCCCATGGTGTGCAGGGATTGGATGGAGGAAAGGACAGTGGGTGCGGCCACGCACCGGATTGGCCGCAGTATACTAGCTGTTTGGAAACTGTCATGGCGGCGCCCACGCCGCGGCCCAGCGGGGACGCGGCGCGCACACGCCCGCTGGCTCAGGAGCGCTCCCAGGACCCCGATGATGTCCCATGACAGGGGCATAGGCGACAGGTGACCGCAGGGAGCCAGGACGGAGTCCGCAGCGGCGGACGGATGCCAGTCTGGTAAGTCGATTCCTGACACGTACATTACATGTTACAGATATCTAAATGTTACTGATAAATAAAGCCCCATTGCAGGAGCAAAAAATGGCTCATGTGTTAAGTATCTGACTGTGGTACATGAGGTTGGGAGTTCAGATCCCCTGCTTGGTATTGCAGGAGAAAAACTGTGAGTCAGTGGTACAATGACAGAGGTTGCATTGTACTACATTTATTTTGTTTTTATTATTATTATTATTTTTATTATTATTATTATTATTATTATTATTATTATCCTTTATTTAAATATAATTATAATGTAGTAGTAGTAGTAGTATTAATAGTATCATTAACCTTGGTGTGCCACTTGCTCTGTCCCCCTCCCAGCCACGCCCTGTTTCTGTCTAGGGATGGCCTTCCAAGGCTTGTGAACAATTGAAGGTCACAATTGATGGTAACAATATGGGTATCATCAATGGTGTGGACCCATTCACTGTGAACCATCGATGCTTTGCACTGGGTGGGAAGGGAAGCACTATCGGCTCTCATTTCTTCCATTAATGACAGAAAACCATTGTATTTCCGCTATCGATGACCAAACCATTGACAACGGGTGACAAGCCATTGATGGTGTTTAGATATCGATGATCAATAGTCATCACTAGGGAGCCACTGGTGTGTGTGTGTGTGTGTGTGTGTGTGTGTGTGTGTGTGTGTGTGTGTGTGTGTGTGTGGAGGTGGGGTGGGGGGATGGGGGGGTGGAATGCTCTAGCGGTTCCCACTAAGCATGTCAAAGATAGGGCAGGCCTAGGCTGATTATTATATAGATATATCTTTATTTTTGGTCGTTGTAGAAGAAATATACAGAGTAGTAACAGTGTAATAATGCTTGATCGATGTAACTTGTTGGTACGTTTCATCCATCTGTCGCTTTCATATGTTTGAAGAAAAGCGTCGTTCAGAGAGTTTCAAAATTATTTGCATTATGAGGGTCATGTCCTATGGCCGCAGTACTCATGTGGAAACAGCAGTTTACACGTAATTATCACTTAGAGGCCTATTCACGAAGCAGTGAAAAGGGTGGAGAAGTCAGCCAGTGGAGAAGTTGTCCATGGCAACCAATCAGCTGCTCCGTATCATTTTTTAGATTGCACTTGATAAATGTTACTTCATTGCTGATTGGTTGCCATGGGCAACTTCTCCAGTGGCTCACTTCTCAA
This sequence comes from Pseudophryne corroboree, assembly GCF_028390025.1. Taxonomy (NCBI): domain Eukaryota; kingdom Metazoa; phylum Chordata; class Amphibia; order Anura; family Myobatrachidae; genus Pseudophryne; species Pseudophryne corroboree. Next base: position 827,627,320 of record NC_086448.1, on the reverse strand, counting down.
CACTTTTCACTGCTTCATGAATAGACCTCTAAATAAGTAATCTCACTATTCATCAAGCCTATAACGCAGGAGATATCGCACATTACTGACACCATCTGCAGCTCGCTCTTTCCTAGGCTATGGGAAGAAGATCCGGAGTGCAATGAGGTCTCCATTTATATCCCTCCGCCTCTCACAGTGCGCATGTACGACCTGCAGGTCCGGGACAGTACCCAGCTGTACACACTTTCCTCGCTGTCATTGTACAGTAGCTTTTATTCTTCCCCGGGGCAGCTGTTCCGACTTAGTGACATTGATAATTAGTCCCAAAACCCGTTCCTAAATTGCAACACATTTATATATAGGCCCCTCAGAGCACTTACATTAGCTCTAGGAAGAGCCTATTGTAGAATAAATATAGTAGGCCATAGAGGCTGCATTATAGACTGCATCGGTGGCTACATTATTATATTGATTATAGATGCAGCATTAATACTGTGCATTATAGCCTACTGTACATTAAATACTGGTCCATAGATTCTTCATTATATACTGTGCATCAGTGGCTGCATTATAAACTGTGCATCAGAGGTGGCATTATATACTGTGCATTAGAGGTTGCATTATAAACCAGAAGATGGTGGTAGATTAATATACTATATTCTGGAGGCTACATTATGTATTGGCTCATAGAGGCTTTATTATATACTGCATTGGAGGATACATTCAATACTGGTCTATAGATGCTGCATTATATACTGTGCATTGGAGGCTGCATTATATACTGTGCATTGGAGGCTGCATTATACTGTATACTGTACACTGGAGAACGCATTATATACTGTGCATCAGAGGCTGCATTATATACTGTGCATTATATACTGTGCATTGGAGGCTGCATTATATACTGTGCATTGGAGGCTGCATTATACTGTATACTGTACACTGGAGAACGCATTATATACTGTGCATCAGAGGCTGCATTATATACTGTGCATTATATACTGTGCATTGGAGGCTGCATTATTAGAGATGAGCGCCTGAAATTTTTCGGGTTTTGTGTTTTGGTTTTGGGTTCGGTTCCGCGGCCGTGTTTTGGGTTCGAACGCGTTTTGGCAAAACCTCACCGAATTTTTTTTGTCGGATTCGGGTGTGTTTTGGATTCGGGTGTTTTTTTCAAAAAACACTAAAAAACAGCTTAAATCATAGAATTTGGGGGTCATTTTGATCCCAAAGTATTATTAACCTCAAAAACCATAATTTACACTCATTTTCAGTCTATTCTGAATACCTCACACCTCACAATATTATTTTTAGTCCTAAAATTTGCACCGAGGTCGCTGTGTGAGTAAGATAAGCGACCCTAGTGGCCGACACAAACACCGGGCCCATCTAGGAGTGGCACTGCAGTGTCACGCAGGATGTCCCTTCCAAAAAACCCTCCCCAAACAGCACATGACGCAAAGAAAAAAAGAGGCGCAATGAGGTAGCTGTGTGAGTAAGATTAGCGACCCTAGTGGCCGACACAAACACCGGGCCCATCTAGGAGTGGCACTGCAGTGTCACGCAGGATGGCCCTTCCAAAAAACCCTCCCCAAACAGCACATGACGCAAAGAAAAAAAGAGGCGCAATGAGGTAGCTGTGTGAGTAAGATTAGCGACCCTAGTGGCCGACACAAACACCGGGCCCATCTAGGAGTGGCACTGCAGTGTCACGCAGGATGTCCCTTCCAAAAAACCCTCCCCAAACAGCACATGACGCAAAGAAAAAAAGAGGCGCAATGAGGTAGCTGTGTGAGTAAGATTAGCGACCCTAGTGGCCGACACAAACACCGGGCCCATCTAGGAGTGGCACTGCAGTGTCACGCAGGATGTCCCTTCCAAAAAACCCTCCCCAAACAGCACATGACGCAAAGAAAAAAAGAGGCGCAATGAGGTAGCTGACTGTGTGAGTAAGATTAGCGACCCTAGTGGCCGACACAAACACCGGGCCCATCTAGGAGTGGCACTGCAGTGTCACGCAGGATGTCCCTTCCAAAAAACCCTCCCCAATCAGCACATGATGCAAAGAAAAAGAAAAGAAAAAAGAGGTGCAAGATGGAATTGTCCTTGGGCCCTCCCACCCACCCTTATGTTGTATAAACAAAACAGGACATGCACACTTTAACCAACCCATCATTTCAGTGACAGGGTCTGCCACACGACTGTGACTGATATGACGGGTTGGTTTGGACCCCCCCCAAAAAAGAAGCAATTAATCTCTCCTTGCACAAACTGGCTCTACAGAGGCAAGATGTCCACCTCATCTTCACCCTCCGATATATCACCGTGTACATCCCCCTCCTCACAGATTATCAATTCGTCCCCACTGGAATCCACCATCTCAGCTCCCTGTGTACTTTGTGGAGGCAATTGCTGCTGGTCAATGTCTCCGCGGAGGAATTGATTATAATTCATTTTAATGAACATCATCTTCTCCACATTTTCTGGATGTAACCTCGTACGCCGATTGCTGACAAGGTGAGCGGCGGCACTAAACACTCTTTCGGAGTACACACTTGTGGGAGGGCAACTTAGGTAGAATAAAGCCAGTTTGTGCAAGGGCCTCCAAATTGCCTCTTTTTCCTGCCAGTATAAGTACGGACTGTGTGACGTGCCTACTTGGATGCGGTCACTCATATAATCCTCCACCATTCTATCAATGTTGAGAGAATCATATGCAGTGACAGTAGACGACATGTCCGTAATCGTTGTCAGGTCCTTCAGTCCGGACCAGATGTCAGCATCAGCAGTCGCTCCAGACTGCCCTGCATCACCGCCAGCGGGTGGGCTCGGAATTCTGAGCCTTTTCCTCGCACCCCCAGTTGCGGGAGAATGTGAAGGAGGAGATGTTGACAGGTCGCGTTCCGCTTGACTTGACAATTTTGTCACCAGCAGGTCTTTCAACCCCAGCAGACCTGTGTCTGCCGGAAAGAGAGATCCAAGGTAGGCTTTAAATCTAGGATCGAGCACGGTGGCCAAAATGTAGTGCTCTGATTTCAACAGATTGACCACCCGTGAATCCTTGTTAAGCGAATTAAGGGCTGCATCCACAAGTCCCACATGCCTAGCGGAATCGCTCCCTTTTAGCTCCTTCTTCAATGCCTCCAGCTTCTTCTGCAAAAGCCTGATGAGGGGAATGACCTGACTCAGGCTGGCAGTGTCTGAACTGACTTCACGTGTGGCAAGTTCAAAGGGCATCAGAACCTTGCACAACGTTGAAATCATTCTCCACTGCACTTGAGACAGGTGCATTCCACCTACTATATCGTGCTCAATTGTATAGGCTTGAATGGCCTTTTGCTGCTCCTCCAACCTCTGAAGCATATAGAGGGTTGAATTCCACCTCGTTACCACTTCTTGCTTCAGATGATGGCAGGGCAGGTTCAGTAGTTTTTGGTGGTGCTCCAGTCTTCTGTACGTGGTGCCTGTACGCCGAAAGTGTCCCGCAATTTTTCTGGCCACCGACAGCATCTCTTGCACGCCCCTGTCGTTTTTAAAAAAATTCTGCACCACCAAATTCAAGGTATGTGCAAAACATGGGACGTGCTGGAATTTGCCCATATTTAATGCACACACAATATTGCTGGCGTTGTCCGATGCCACAAATCCACAGGAGAGTCCAATTGGGGTAAGCCATTCCGCGATGATCTTCCTCAGTTGCCGTAAGAGGTTTTCAGCTGTGTGCGTATTCTGGAAAGCGGTGATACAAAGCGTAGCCTGCCTAGGAAAGAGTTGGCGTTTGCGAGATGCTGCTACTGGTGCCGCCGCTGCTGTTCTTGCGGCGGGAGTCCATACATCTACCCAGTGGGCTGTCACAGTCATATAGTCCTGACCCTGCCCTGCTCCACTTGTCCACATGTCCGTGGTTAAGTGGACATTGGGTACAACTGCATTTTTTAGGACACTGGTGAGTCTTTTTCTGACGTCCGTGTACATTCTCGGTATCGCCTGCCTAGAGAAGTGGAACCTAGATGGTATTTGGTAACGGGGGCACACTGCCTCAATAAATTGTCTAGTTCCCTGTGAACTAACGGCGGATACCGGACGCACGTCTAACACCAACATAGTTGTCAAGGACTCAGTTATCCGCTTTGCAGTAGGATGACTGCTGTGATATTTCATCTTCCTCGCAAAGGACTGTTGAACAGTCAATTGCTTACTGGAAGTAGTACAAGTGGGCTTACGACTTCCCCTCTGGGATGACCATCGACTCCCAGCGGCAACAACAGCAGCGCCAGCAGCAGTAGGCGTTACACGCAAGGATGCATCGGAGGAATCCCAGGCAGGAGAGGACTCGTCAGAATTGCCAGTGACATGGCCTGCAGGACTATTGGCATTCCTGGGGAAGGAGGAAATTGACACTGAGGGAGTTGGTGGGGTGGTTTGCGTGAGCTTGGTTACAAGAGGAAGGGATTTACTGGTCAGTGGACTGCTTCCGCTGTCACCCAAAGTTTTTGAACTTGTCACTGACTTATTATGAATGCGCTGCAGGTGACGTATAAGGGAGGATGTTCCGAGGTGGTTAACGTCCTTACCCCTACTTATTACAGCTTGACAAAGGGAACACACGGCTTGACACCTGTTGTCCGCATTTCTGGTGAAATACCTCCACACCGAAGAGCTGATTTTTTTGGTATTTTCACCTGGCATGTCAACGGCCATATTCCTCCCACGGACAACAGGTGTCTCCCCGGGTGCCTGACTTAAACAAACCACCTCACCATCAGAATCCTCCTGGTCAATTTCCTCCCCAGCGCCAGCAACACCCATATCCTCCTCATCCTGGTGTACTTCAACACTGACATCTTCAATCTGACTATCAGGAACTGGACTGCGGGTGCTCCTTCCAGCACTTGCAGGGGGCGTGCAAATGGTGGAAGGCGCATGCTCTTCACGTCCAGTGTTGGGAAGGTCAGGCATCGCAACCGACACAATTGGACTCTCCTTGTGGATTTGGGATTTCGAAGAATGCACAGTTCTTTGCTGTGCTGCTTTTGCCAGCTTGAGTCTTTTCATTTTTCTAGCGAGAGGCTGAGTGCTTCCATCCTCATGTGAAGCTGAACCACTAGCCATGAACATAGGCCAGGGCCTCAGCCGTTCCTTGCCACTCCGTGTGGTAAATGGCATATTGGCAAGTTTACGCTTCTCCTCCGACAATTTTATTTTAGGTTTTGGAGTCCTTTTTTTACTGATATTTGGTGTTTTGGATTTGACATGCTCTGTACTATGACATTGGGCATCGGCCTTGGCAGACGACGTTGCTGGCATTTCATCGTCTCGGCCATGACTAGTGGCAGCAGCTTCAGCACGAGGTGGAAGTGGATCTTGATCTTTCCCTAATTTTGGAACCTCAACATTTTTGTTCTCCATATTTTAATAGGCACAACTAAAAGGCACCTCAGGTAAACAATGGAGATGGATGGATTGGATACTAGTATACAATTATGGACGGGCTGCCGAGTGCCGACACAGAGGTAGCCACAGCCGTGAACTACCGCACTGTACTGTGTCTGCTGCTAATATATAGACTGGTTGATAAAGAGATAGTATACTCGTAACTAGTATGTATGTATAAAGAAAGAAAAAAAAACCACGGTTAGGTGGTATATACAATTATGGACGGGCTGCCGAGTGCCGACACAGAGGTAGCCACAGCCGTGAACTACCGCACTGTACTGTGTCTGCTGCTAATATATAGACTGGTTGATAAAGAGATAGTATACTCGTAACTAGTATGTATGTATAAAGAAAGAAAAAAAAACCACGGTTAGGTGGTATATACAATTATGGACGGGCTGCCGAGTGCCGACACAGAGGTAGCCACAGCCGTGAACTACCGCACTGTACTGTGTCTGCTGCTAATATAGACTGGTTGATAAAGAGATAGTATACTCGTAACTAGTATGTATGTATAAAGAAAGAAAAAAAAAACACGGTTAGGTGGTATATACAATTATGGACGGGCTGCCGAGTGCCGACACAGAGGTAGCCACAGCCGTGAACTACCGCACTGTACTGTGTCTGCTGCTAATATATAGACTGGTTGATAAAGAGATAGTATACTCGTAACTAGTATGTATGTATAAAGAAAGAAAAAAAAACCACGGTTAGGTGGTATATACAATTATGGACGGGCTGCCGAGTGCCGACACAGAGGTAGCCACAGCCGTGAACTACCGCACTGTACTGTGTCTGCTGCTAATATATAGACTGGTTGATAAAGAGATAGTATACTCGTAACTAGTATGTATGTATAAAGAAAGAAAAAAAAACCACGGTTAGGTGGTATATACAATTATGGACGGGCTGCCGAGTGCCGACACAGAGGTAGCCACAGCCGTGAACTACCGCACTGTACTGTGTCTGCTGCTAATATATAGACTGGTTGATACAGAGATAGTATACTCGTAACTAGTATGTATGTATAAAGAAAGAAAAAAAAACCACGGTTAGGTGGTATATACAATTATGGACGGGCTGCCGAGTGCCGACACAGAGGTAGCCACAGCCGTGAACTACCGCACTGTACTGTGTCTGCTGCTAATATAGACTGGTTGATAAAGAGATAGTATACTCGTAACTAGTATGTATGTATAAAGAAAGAAAAAAAAACCACGGTTAGGTGGTATATACAATTATGGACGGGCTGCCGAGTGCCGACACAGAGGTAGCCACAGCCGTGAACTACCGCACTGTACTGTGTCTGCTGCTAATATATAGACTGGTTGATAAAGAGATAGTATACTCGTAACTAGTATGTATGTATAAAGAAAGAAAAAAAAACCACGGTTAGGTGGTATATACAATTATGGACGGGCTGCCGAGTGCCGACACAGAGGTAGCCACAGCCGTGAACTACCGCACTGTACTGTGTCTGCTGCTAATATATAGACTGGTTGATAAAGAGATAGTATACTCTTAACTAGTATGTATGTATAAAGAAAGAAAAAAAAACCACGGTTAGGTGGTATATACAATTATGGACGGGCTGCCGAGTGCCGACACAGAGGTAGCCACAGCCGTGAACTACCGCACTGTACTGTGTCTGCTGCTAATATATAGACTGGTTGATAAAGAGATAGTATACTCGTAACTAGTATGTATGTATAAAGAAAGAAAAAAAAACCACGGTTAGGTGGTATATACAATTATGGACGGGCTGCCGAGTGCCGACACAGAGGTAGCCACAGCCGTGAACTACCGCACTGTACTGTGTCTGCTGCTAATATATAGACTGGTTGATAAAGAGATAGTATACTCGTAACTAGTATGTATGTATAAAGAAAGAAAAAAAAACCACGGTTAGGTGGTATATACAATTATGGACGGGCTGCCGAGTGCCGACACAGAGGTAGCCACAGCCGTGAACTACCGCACTGTACTGTGTCTGCTGCTAATATAGACTGGTTGATAAAGAGATAGTATACTACTAATATTATATATACTGGTGGTCAGGTCACTGGTCACTAGTCACACTGGCAGTGGCACTCCTGCAGCAAAAGTGTGCACTGTTTAATTTTAATATAATATTATGTACTCCTGGCTCCTGCTATAACCTATAACTGGCACTGCAGTAGTGCTCCCCAGTCTCCCCCACAATTATAAGCTGTGTGAGCTGAGCAGTCAGACAGATATATAATATATATAGATGATGCAGCACACTGGCCTGAGCCTGAGCAGTGCACACAGATATGGTATGTGACTGACTGAGTCACTGTGTGTATCGCTTTTTTCAGGCAGAGAACGGATATATTAAATAAACTGCACTGTGTGTCTGGTGGTCACTCACTATATAATATATTATGTACTCCTGGCTCCTGCTATAACCTATAACTGGCACTGCAGTAGTGCTCCCCAGTCTCCCCCACAATTATAAGCTGTGTGAGCTGAGCAGTCAGACAGATATATATAATATTATATATAGATAATAGATGATGCAGCACACTGGCCTGAGCCTGAGCAGTGCACACAGATATGGTATGTGACTGAGTCACTGTGTGCTGTGTATCGCTTTTTTCAGGCAGAGAACGGATTATAAATAAAACTGGTGGTCACTGGTCACTATCAGCAAAACTCTGCACTGTACTGAGTACTCCTAATGCTCCCCAAAATTAGTAAATCAAGTGTCTCTCTAATCTATTCTAAACGGAGAGGACGCCAGCCACGTCCTCTCCCTATCAATCTCAATGCACGTGTGAAAATGGCGGCGACGCGCGGCTCCTTATATAGAATCCGAGTCTCGCGATAGAATCCGAGCCTCGCGAGAATCCGACAGCGTCATGATGACGTTCGGGCGCGCTCGGGTTAACCGAGCAAGGCGGGAAGATCCGAGTCGCTCGGACCCGTGAAAGAAAACATGAAGTTCTGGCGGGTTCGGATTCAGAGAAACCGAACCCGCTCATCTCTATGCATTATATACTGTGCATTGGAGGCTGCATTATACTGTATACTGTACACTGGAGACCGCATTATATTCTGTGCATCAGAGGCTGCATTATATACTGTGCATTATATTCTGTGCATCAGAGGATGCATTATATACTGTGCATTATATACTGTGCATTGGAGGCTGCATTATACTGTATACTGTACACTGGAGACCGCATTATATCCTGTGCATCAAAGGCGGCAATATATGCTGTACATTGGAGGCGGCATTATATACTGTACATTGGAGACTGCATTATATACTGGGCATCAGAGGCTGCATTATATACTGTACATCAGAGGCTGCATTATATACTGTACATCAGAGGCTGCATTATATACTGTGCATTGGAGGCTGCATTATATACTGTGCATCAGAGGCTGCATTATATACTGTGTATCAGAGGCTGCATTATACTGTATACTGTACACTGGAGACCGCATTATATCCTGTGCATCAAAGGCGGCTTATATGCTGTACATTGGAGGCGGCATTATATACTGTACATTGGAGACTGCATTATATACTGTGCATCAGAGGCTGCATTATATACTGTACATCAGAGGCTGCATTATATACTGTGCATTGGAGGCTGCATTATATACTGTGCATCAGAGGCTGCATTATATGCTGTGCATTGGAGGCTGCATTATATACTGTGCATTGGAGGCTGCATTATATACTGTGCATTATATACTGTGCATTGGAGGCTGCATTATATGCTGTACATTGGAGGTTGCATTATATACTGTGCATTGGAGGCTGCATTATATACTGTGCATCAGAGGCTGCATTATATACTGTGCATTGGAGGTTGCATTATATACTGTGCATTGGAGGCTGCATTATATACTGTGCATCAGAGGCTGCATTATATACTGTACATTGGAGACTGCATTATATACTGTACATTGGAGACTGCATTATATACTTTTCATTGGAGACTGCATTATATATTTTACTTTATATACTGTGCATTGGAGGCTGCATTATATACTGTACATTGGAGACTGCATTATATACTGTGCATTAGAGGCTGCATTATATGCTGTACATTGGAGGTTGCATTATACAGTATACTGTGCATTGGAGTCTGTATCATACTGTATATTGGAGGCTGCATTATATACTGTGCATTGGAGGCTGTATTATATGCTGTACATCAGAGTTTGCATTATATACTGTGCATCGGAGTTTGCATTATATATTGTGCATCGAAGGCTCTATTATATACTGTGCATCGGAGGCTGCATTATGTACTGTGCATCGGAGTTTGCATTATATACTGTGCATCGGAGTTTGCATAATATATTGTGCATCAAAGGCTCTATTATATACTGTGCATCAAAGGTTCTATTATATACTGTGCATCGGAGGCTGCATTATATACTGTGCATTGGAGGCTGATTATATACTCCTACAAAATCTACCCCCATCTCTCTCTATCTTCTTCTGATGCCCGGGATTGACTCTACAAATCCCCCCACCCCCCAGTGCACTGCAGGTTCAGCTGTATTAGGCTGGATGTATTTTCTTACAGGCCCCTGCCAGCAGTGGTACCAGTACAGGGGCAGCATCTAAGTCTCTGCAAATCCTGATCAAAAATTTAGTGCATGTGCTTTGTAATGATCACTCACTTGGAGATCCTGCTCCTCCCACTATATAGCTCTCAGTCTGTGGTTTCCTGCTGCCTCCATTCCCCTCCTCACATCATGTCACTGCCCCTGTCACATGCAGCCCTGTCCTCACTGACACATCACTCATCTCCTGATATACTCTGTGCTGCTGGGGGACCCTGCTCCTCCCACTATATAACTCTCAGTCTGTGGCTTCCTGCTGCCTCCTTTCCCCTCCTCACATCATGTCACTGCCCCTGTCACATGCAGCCCTGTCCTCACTGACACATCACTCATCTCCTGATATACTCTGTGCTGCTGGGGGACCCTGCTCCTCCCACTATATAACTCTCAGTCTGTGGCTTCCTGCTGCCTCCATTCCCCTCCTCACAACATGTCACTGCCCCTGTCACATGCAGCCCTGTCCTCACTGACACATCACTCATCTCCTGATATACTCTGTGCTGCTGGGGGACCATGCTCATCCCACTATATAACTCTCAGTCTGTGGCTTCCTGCTGCCTCCATTCCCCTCCTCACATCATGTCACTGCCCCTGTCACATGCAGCCCTGTCCTCACTGACACATCACTCATCTCCTGATATACTCTGTGCTGCTGGGGACTCTGCTCTTTCCACCATATAACTCTCAGTCTGTGGCTTCCTGCTGCCTCCATTCCCCTCCTCACATCATCTCACTGCCCCTGTCACATGCAGCCCTGTCCTCACTGACACATCACTCATCTCCTGATATACTCTGTGCTGCTGGACACCCTGCTCATCCCACTATATAACTCTCAGTCTGTGACTTCCTGCTGCCTCCATTCCCCTCCTCACATCATGTCACTGCCCCTGTCACATGCAGCCCTGTCCTCACTAACATCACTCATCTCCTGATATACTCTGTGCTGCTGGGGACCCTGCTCCTCCCACTATATAACTCTCAGTCTGTGGCTTCCTGCTGCCTCCATTCCCCTCCTCACATCATGTCACTGTCCCTGTCACGTGCAGCCCTGTCCTCACTAACATCACTCATCTCCTGATATACTCTGTGCTGCTGGGGACCCTGCTCCTCCCACTATATAACTCTCAGTCTGTGGCCTCCTGCTGCCTCCATTCCCCTCCTCACATCATGTCACTGTCCCGTCACATGCAGCCCTGTTCTCACTGACACATCACTCATCTCCTGACATACTCTGTGCTGCTGGGGATCCTGCTCCTCCCACTATATAACTCTCAGTCTGTGGTTTCCTGCTGCCCCCATTCCCCTCCTCACATGATGTCACTGCCCCTGTCACATGCAGCCCTGTCCTCACTGACACATCACTCATCTCCTGATATACTCTGTGCTGCTGGGGACCCTGCTCCTCCCACTATATAACTCTCAGTCTGTGGCTTCCTGCTGCTCACATCATGTCACTGCCCCTGTCACATGCAGCCCTGTCCTCACTGACACAGCACTCATCTCCTGATATACTCTGTGCTGCTGTTGATTCCTGCTCCTCCCACTACATACAGTAACTATCAGGCTGTAACTGCCCCTGTCACATTCTCTATGATGCATACATGCCTCAGTTCACTTGTCTAAATTCTGTTGACACATATGGGGAAGTATGCTATTGCTATTGTCTCAGTGTTGCTCTATAGTCTATACCAAGAGAATGTAAGCTCTCAGGACAAGGGCCCTCTGTACCCTGTGCCTCATGTCTGCACCTCCTTGGTAGTATTTTTAGTGATGAACCCTACAAAGAGAATGTAAAGATCAATAAGTGAGGTCTTGGCGGAAAGCACCTAACAATGGTAAAATAGACTTTTATAGGCCATGGAACACTGTCCTTTTTTAATGGGGTTGGTAAAATATTTCTACTTTTAGGCAAGGGATGCAAACAACGTCACTGGGGGGTTCTTATTGTCCTGGCAACATTCAGCCAGAGAACCCAGCAGGTACCAGGGATTCTCTACCCTCCCAGCACAAGGAAGGAGTTTCCTTACTGCTTTATAGATAACTTTATATAATGACAACGGATTAACGTGCACAAAACAAGTAACCAGTGGGGGAAGATACCAGGAAGATTCTGTATGGATGAGAGCTATGAAGGTGCAGTAACACCTAGTTTCTATACAAATCTATTTACTACAGAGTGCTAATTGTGATAATAGGTTGTAATGTTAGGAGTTGTGCTGATAAAACGCGTTGTGTCATTTGTTGCGGTAACCTGACCTACCTGGATCCCTGGTTAGTCAGCGACAGGTTCCGGTCTGTTAACTCCTTGATCTGGGAATGCAGGCAGCGGGACTCCCAGCACGGAAGGGGTTAATGTTCTGGTTAGTGATGTGAGAAGCTCTGTAACCAGAGAGATGCGGGCAGCAGACTTGGGAGACACCTGAGGTTAGAATGCATGTATTCCGATAGGTTTTATTATCTTGTTAATTAATATCTTGTGCAATCATGTGGCACACTCCTGAGACAGCTTACCATGTGCCCAGTGTCAGACGAGGCTGGGGGAGACTGGCTGGGAACTGGGGTCTTCATTGAACCCCACTGCAGTGCCCGCCACTTGTAAATATATTACTCAGTCCTGTGCTGCATTATTATCCAAGTCACATTATCCTCTTACATTCACTTATCTCAATATAAACATATATTACACAATTGCAGAGACAGCGGGACACAACATTCTGCTCCTGATTCTTCAGCAGATTCTGGGGGTAATTCAGACCCGATCGCCAGCAGGCGATTTTTGCTGTCCTGCGATCAGATAGTCGCCACCTACTGGGGGAGTGCATTTTCGCTTTGCAAGTGTGCGAACGCATGTGTAGCCGAGCTGCGCAAACTGATCTTGTGCAATTTCTGAGTAGCCCAGTACTTACTCAGCCACTGCGATCGCATCAGCCTGTCCGGGACTGGAATTGATATCAGGCACCCTCCCTGCAAACGCTCGGACACGACTGCGTTTTTCCAGACCACCCACAAACGCCCTCTTCCTGTCAATCTCCTTGCGATCGCCCGTGCGATCGCTTTTTTCGCACCATCCCATCGCTATGCACCGATGCCCGGTGCAGTCGCCTGACGCGCCTGGGCATTGCGGTGCATACGCATGCGCAGTTCAGACCTGATCGCAGGCTGTGAATTATCCCCTTTGTTATTTCCCTGATACCGTCTGTGCTGAACGCAATGGCTCCTTTGTGCGCACACTAAGTAACGCAGGTGCCGGACGGTTTTGTGAATCAGGCCCAGTATCTCCTGTCACAAGATATAACCTCTAACACTAATACAATCATTCAGCATCTTGCTATAGCTGGAGAAATGGGAGCCGGAGATTGCAAATTGTATCCAAGTGTGATGCACAGTGGTATATGCTGGCGCTATATAAATAAATGTTGATAAACAAGGGTATTGCAGATTGCGATATATGTGATAGAAAGGCCTTGATGATGAACGCAGGAGGAAACAAAAGACAAAGCAATGTATTTAGTAAAAGTTGCAGGAGGGCACATGCAGAGCTGACACTGAAGATCACTTTACCTTATCTAAATGTTATGTGTAGTTCTTGTTCATATACAGTATTTCAGGCACATTTCAGCTGTTGTATTAATCTTCGCCTCTTTCATGTCCAGGTTATACGGACAACTGTCCCCGAATGCCAGGGAGACTCCCTGATATAGTAGCAATCTCTGTGATTGCGCCTTACCCCCATTATATAGCTGTTATGTATTGGGGGAATATATATATATATATATATATATATATACCATCAAATGGGATCATTTCCCTGCACTGGGTAGAAGGCTCAGTGATCCCTGTGGCTATAGACGTTTTCAAATAATGTTTGTCATGGCCACTTGAAGGTATGTGCATACAGTGAATAAATACCACACCTTAACCTATAACGATTTCAGGATCTCCCGCCCGCGCACGGTTTGTGAGTTATCCTGATGAAGGGGGAAACCCCGAAACGTTGATGTCTACATATTAAAGCTTGCTTGCTGATTTTGCACGACTACTAAAGACTCCGAGTGCCGCTTTCTTCTGCTGTGGTATACGTGGGGGCCCCTCCATATGGATATATATATATATATATATATATATATATATATATATATTTATGTGCCAAACTATAACTGCCTAGGGGCTCGTTTACATTTGGATGTAAGCCCTTTTTATGATACACCTGTAAGGCAGTGTACACTCACTTTAATGCTGCGCTCATGGCTATTGTTTTCACTATGTCCCTGAAATGCTTTTTCAAAAGATTGTGAGCTCCTTGGAGCAGGGCCCTCTTCCCTCCTGTTCCCACAGCCCTCTTCTCTCGCACTTCAATGACAGCTGTCTCCTACTCAGTGACTGTATATACCGGCATCGCCTCTCGCTCATGACTGTTCATCTCTTCCTATGGCTGCGCGCCCCCAGTAGTGCGCGGATTACTCCTGTGCTTCCTGACGTCTCCGCTGTATTGTGTACTAAGAACTGTGCTGCTCATTCTTACCTGTGCTCTGCTTTAGTTTTTTCTGTTTCTGTAATGTTAATGTTAAGTTCTTTATACCCTGTATTGTTCTAATGTGTGACGTATGTACGGCGCTGCGAAACACTTGTGGCGCATTATAAATAAATTGTAAAAATAATAATAATAATAATAAAAAAGTAGGCAAGTGTGGTTCAGATATAAGTTACGTAGTTTGTACATTAAGAAGTTCCTAGCATTGCACCAATCAGAGCATTATAGGAATCACTGGACTAGAATGACCAGCAGCCAATCAGAGCATTATAACATTCACAGGACTAGAATGCCCTGCAGCCAATCAGAGCATTATAGGAATCACTGGCCTAGAATGACCAGCAGCCAATCAGAGCATTATAACATTCACAGGACTAGAATGACCTGTAGCCAATCAGAGCATTATAACATTAATAGGACTAGACTGCCCTGCAGCCGAACAGAGCATTATAGGAATCACTGGCCTAGAATGACCAGCAGCCAATCAGAGCATTATAGGAATCACTGGACTAGAATGACCAGCAGCCAATCAGCGCATTATAGGAATCACTGGACTAGAATGACCAGCGGCCAATCAGAGCATTATAACATTCATAGGACTAGACTGCCCTGCAGCCAATCAGAGCATTATAGGAATCACTGGCCTAGAATGACCAGCAGCCAATCAGAGCATTATAACATTCACAGGACTAGAATGACCTGTAGCCAATCAGAGCATTATAACATTAATAGGACTAGACTGCCCTGCAGCCGAACAGAGCATTATAGGAATCACAGGCCTAGAATGACCAGCAGCCAATCAGAGCATTATAGGAATCACTGGACTAGAATGACCAGCAGCCAATCAGAGCATTATAGGAATCACTGGACTAGAATGACCAGCAGCCAATCAGAGCGTTATAACATTCACAGGACTAGACTGCCGTGCAGCCAATCAGAGCGTTATAACATTCATAGGACTAGACTGCCGTGCAGCCAATCAGAGCGTTATAACATTCATAGGACTAGGC
Organism: Pseudophryne corroboree; assembly: GCF_028390025.1. Taxonomy (NCBI): domain Eukaryota; kingdom Metazoa; phylum Chordata; class Amphibia; order Anura; family Myobatrachidae; genus Pseudophryne; species Pseudophryne corroboree. Next base: position 827,611,750 of record NC_086448.1, on the reverse strand, counting down.
TGCCCTGCAGCCGATCAGAGCGTTATAGGAATCACTGGCCTAGAATGACTTGCAGCCAATCAGAGCGTTATAATATTCACAGGACTAGAATGACCTGCAGCCAATCAGAGGATTATAACATTCATAGGACTAGACTGCCGTGCAGCCAATCAGAGCGTTATAGGAATCACTGGCCTGGAATGGCCTGCAGCCAATCAGAGTGTTATAGGACTCAGTGGCCTAGACTGACCTGCAGCCAATCAGAGCGTTATAGGAATCACAGTTCTAGACCACACTGTCACCAATCAGTGTGTTTGTCCATGACACAAATGGTAACACATCCTATTGCCAGCTGCAGTAAATATGTGTGAAACGCGTCAGCCCTGAAACCGTCATTGACCCTTTAAATTCCTTCCTTTCCAGGTTTCAAGGAAACCGCGTTCCTCTATGCCATCTCCTCAGCAGGGCTTACCCACGCCATGGCTAAAGCGTGTAGCGCTGGCCGGATGGAGCGCTGCACCTGCGACGAGGCCCCGGACCTTGAGAACAGGGAAGCCTGGCAGTGGGGTGGCTGCGGAGACAACCTGAAGTACAGCAACAAATTTGTCAAGGAGTTTCTGGGAAAGAAGGCTGACCGGGATCTCCGAGCACGAGTGGACCTACATAACACCAACGTGGGGATCAAGGTGAGTAGACACTCCATGTGTACAGGGTAAGGGAGGGATAATGGGCAACAAATGTGTGCCAGATATTCTGTAAAATATGGAATAATGCACGCCCTTCTGTTCTTTATATGAGTATAGATTTATAACAATATACAATATATAAAATGATACAGGCAATAATAAACAGTTGTGATTTTATATTCATCATAATAACTATCCCTACGTGATTCTAGAGAACAGTACAGCGTGTCAGGTAATAGTATACCTATACTGTGATGGATGGTAGTGTAATGTTACACGAATAATAACACAGAAATAAAACATTTAGGGGCTCATTTATCAACGAGTGATAAAACTCACTGTGAAAGATAAATGGTGCTCCAGCCAATCAGCTCCCAACTGTCACGTGTTCAGCTCCTTACTGACGTGTGTTTGAAAAATGACAGTGGGAGGTGGAGCACCATTTATCATACGCAACATGTTTTATCATTCACAACGAGTTTTATCACTCGTTGATAAATGGGCCCCTTATGTAATATGTTTTGTTGAAAACAGTAATTCTGAATGTTAGTTGTCACATAAACATATATGATAGATAGGCAGACAGACAGAGTTGAGAGAGGGAGATAAAATTGAGAGAGACAGACAAGGACCCTACACACTGACAGATAAAACAGAACGATATGCTATGGCGCCGGGTGACGGGGGGAGTGAAGAAACTTCACTCCCCCGGTAAGCTCCACCCCGTCGCCGGGTCACCCGTCTGCCGTATCCGCCATCGGGTAGCTCGGCGGTAGATCTGCCAGTGTGTAGGGCCCAATAGACTTATAGATAGATAATATAGATAGATAAATAGAACTGAGAGAGATAGATAGATAGATAGATAGATAGATAGATAGATAGATAGATAGATAGAATTGAGGGACAGATAGATAAGATAGATAAGATAGATAGATAGACAGACAGATAGATAGACAGATAAATAGAACTCAGACAGACAGACAGACAGATAGGTAGATAGAGCGATAGATATATAGAGAGATAGATAAATAGATAGAATTGAGAGATAGATAGATAGATAGATAGATAGATAGATAGATAGATAGATAGATAGATAGATAGATAGAGAGATAGAGAGATAGAGAGATAGATAGAGAGACAGATAAATAGAACTGAGAGAGACAGACAGACAGATAGGTAGATAGAGCGATAGATATATAGAGAGATAGATAAATAGATAGAATTGAGAGAGATAGATAGATAGATAGATAGATAGATAGATAGACAGACAGACAGATAAATAGAACTGAGATAGATAGATAAATAGAATTGAGAGAGACAGATAGATAAGAGATAGATAGATAGATAGATAGATAGATAGATAGATAGATAGATAGACAGACAGATAAATAGAACTGAGAGAGTCAGACAGACTGACAGACAGATAGGTAGATAGAGCGATAGATATATAGATAGAATTGAGAGATAGATAGATAGATAGATAGATAGATAGATAGATAGATAGATAGATAGATAGATAGATAGAACTGAGATAGATAGATAAATAGAATTGAGAGAGACAGATAGAATTGAGACAGATAGATAGAGAGATAGAGAGATAGAGAGATAGAGAGATGGATAGATCGATAAATTGAATTGAGAGAGACAGATAGATAAGAGATAGATAGAATTGAGATAGATAGATAGACAGATAGATAGACAGATAAATAGAACTGAGATAGATAGATGGATAGATAGATAGATAGAATTGAGATAGATAGATAGACAGACAGATAGATAGATAGACAGATAAATAGAACTGAGATAGATAGATAGAGAGAGAGATAGAGAGATAGATAGAGAGATGGATAGATAGATAAATAGAATTGAGAGAGACAGATAGAATTGAGATAGATAGAATTGAGATAGATAGATAGATAGATAGATACAATATAGAGAGATAGATAGAATGATAGATAGATAGGCAGATAGAATTGAGAGAGAGAGATAGATAGAATTGAGAGAGGGAGATAGATAGATTTCTGTAAGATTGTAAGCTTGTGAGCAGGGCCTTCCTACCTATATGTCTGTCTGTTTTTACCCAGTTTAGTTCTATTACTGTTGTTCTAATTGTAAAGCGCAACGGAATATGCTGCGCTATATAAGAAACTGTTAATAAATAAATAATAAGGAACGGTCTCCTGTCTCCGTCAGACTGTCCTTGATGTGTGACTCCCTTTCATAAGTAACTTTACACACGATCATACAATGCGTGACTAATGCAGAACATGATTACACATCTCCCCATTATCTGCCATCTCCGAAAGTTTTTGCAAGCATGACACAGATTATGAAATCATCACCCGGCGAGTTTGCCCTATTGTGTCCCCCCTTCCTAGGGGGCTTTCTGTGTGACCTCACTCACTAATGAAAGAGGAAGACTGTTTGGCATGGACATGAGTAATTAAATGGAGAGCCTCTTCAGTCTCCTCTTTATTGAAACGTCTGGGATCTGAAAGGACCTCTTATTAAAAACACAATTTCCCCTCTATTGCCAAATAACGCTCAGCTGTTTATCCTGTGAAAGTCCCATTTCTGGCAATGATACGGGAGCCCCTTCCACTTACCACCGCCACTTATGGGGGTTTTGCTAACTTAAGTCTCTTTGTGTGCGACTTAATAAAAGCAAATAATTAAAGCTTAGCTCCCGAATCGCCAAATCTGCTCATTACCTTTCTTCTCTTATTGCGGGACGATCAGATGTTTTCCGTATACTCAACATGTATTTCCAAGAGCTTGCAATTGCCTTAGAGTGTGCTGTGCGGAATATGATGTGAGGTTCTGATGGCAAGATATGACATAAGAGTGTGTGTATATATATATATATATATATATATATATATATATATGTGTGTGCTTTGCTCTGGAAAGGTGCATTTAGAGGATGTCTTTAATTGACTGTGTTATATGAAGTTTACAAGCAATCCTGAATATTACCCTGCGTCCAAAGTAAGTTCCACCTGATCCACCTGGTTACCTCTCAGTTGCTTGCTTGGAACGCCATGTTATTGCGCCTCCTCTACGATCTGCCCATTTATCCGGCAGCACCCTGTCTATTGAAGATGGGTTTTGCCCTGGGTTAAGTGAGGGGACACTTACCAGTTCTGGAAGTCAGCCCTGACATCTGGAAGTATTCTGTCATTTATTGGACTACAATCGAATCTGATTTCTGTTGGGTTTTCTGCTTCGGGCTGATGGTCCTGTAGCTCCATCACATGTACAGAGCTGCAGCCTAATTCATTTCAGGGTCCGCATGGGAGGTCCCCTATCATTAATAAGGGCCGCAAGTTACCCTCACTTTCAGCAATAAGATATACAACACAATACACTTCATCAAAGAAAAAATAATTCAAAATTAATTACAGATGTAATTACAGATGATCAGCAGCCATTTACCAGCTATAACAAATTAATCTCTCAATAAGGCAGGACATATACGGGCAGCATGTGGCCCTTCCCCTGTGGCCCCAGGGCCGCTTATTGGCCATCACTACTCTAGACTGACCTGCATCCCGTGATGACGTGTTTTCTGTACTTGTGTGCCTGTAGCATTTTATGATAAATATTATCATATAAAGCCCAGACTCAGTGAATGATAGGGGAGGCTACAAAACAAAACTACCAACCAATGAGGACAACAAGTTCTAGGGAGCGCGTTTCGCACCTTACCTCTTTGCAAACCTCCAGGTAGCCAATTCATTCCTGTTTAATTACATGTTATAATCCTGAAAATAGAAATGCCTTGTCTATATTCTACTTTAGGCATAAATGTAACTTTCTGTCTTCCATCTGTGTTTAAAGTCCTGCTTTTATATCATCAGGCCGATATATTATTTTTGTCCTTTCACGCAAGGAGCTTCTCCTGCTCTCCCCTCGTTGGGTACATCTGCGCCCGCAGAGCAGCTTTGTGTCATATCTCAAAGCAATGAAAATACACGGCATCACCCGCTGATATAAAGATATGGCTGGAGAGCACAGAGTGTAAAAGTTGTAGCAGGGCACGTGCACATCGGTAATGAATTATAACTGGCAAAACAAAATGATGCAAAAGTAGAAAACTGCTCAGAACATGAATATCAATCATCGACAATGTTACTCAGTTATTGAGATAAGTTATAATTAAGCTGCCGTGGTTTTGTAATGTAACCCCTCCTTATCGCCTGGTTACAGCAGACGTCCTTGTGTTCTCTCCAGCGATGAAGCGGTTACACTTGTTCGCCGAGGTTTCACTCGGCCTAAGTGTGGGATGTTTTAATTAAATTTTGCCCGTGTTTCTCAGCAAAGTATCATTAAGCAGGACGTCCAGCCCGGCTTTCAGAACCGTTGCTAAGTTTCTTAATCCCCCGAGGTCCGACCTTGTCTGAGGTGTGTTTGACGAAGCATGTCGCACGAAATGTAAGGGGCGCCCTGCAGGGATATGCGGTTACCCAGTAAGACATGGCATTCTACCATCTCCCCGCTGTATCGTTTCTCTCCTCTGCATGAACTGTACGCCAGGGCTGACGCTCCGAAGAATGTTTGATTTGTTCATGTTTTTTTTTTTTTCCTTTTACTTACCTGACATCATGAGCTGGAGAAGGGGGGTGAGGGGGGGGGGGGGGGGGGGGTACCAGCTCATTACTGGAGCAATACCTAAAACACAGCTGACTGCGAAGACTGATAGTGAACCACTGCGGATATTGGGGCTTATTCGCGGGTGTCCTTTCATCTTTTGCAGCAGTCATGTCTGTGACTTTATGGTAATATGCCGCTACAGAGCTGTTCCCTGGTGTACACCCGCGTGTCGCGAATATGTGCAGGGACTGAGACGGCGTCTGTTGTGCCTTTAGACGGAGCACCGCAACTTGCAGCAGCCCCGTGGCCACGGTGCGGTGGATCCGTCTGAGTATAGCCACCTAGGAACGTGCCTAAATTTGTTCTGCGACTCAGAATCGTGACAGTTGCGCGGTGCGACTCGGGTGAATGCGCAGATGTAAAAATGTTTGCACAAATATCGGAATAGCCTCCGTCTCAGCGCCAGGCCCAGTGTGCAACATATATCGTGCAGCAAGCAGACAGTAACAACGCATTACTTCCGTTAAGGCTCATTGTACCTTATATATCGCTAGCGGCCCTTTCTTAGCTGCAGAATGAGTGATTTATTTTTGGGGGTCACTTATTACAGAGATACAGAATCTCCTATTACCGGGAGTTATCCGACACATAGCGTTGAGAAAATACTTGATCGAACCATGTGATGTTTTTTTCCCATGGACCACGATAACGGAAAAATGACTCTTTGCTTGGATGAAGTATCTAGAGATGAGCGCCTGAAATTTTTCGGGTTTTGTGTTTTGGTTTTGGGTTCGGTTCCGCGGCGGTGTTTTGGGTTCGAACGCGTTTTGGCAAAACCTCACCGAATTATTTTTGTCGGATTCGGGTGTGTTTTGGATTCGGGTGTTTTTTTCCAAAAACACTAAAAAACAGCTTAAATCATAGAATTTGGGGGTCATTTTGATCCCAAAGTATTATTAACCTCAAAAACCATAATTTACACTCATTTTCAGTCTATTCTGAATACCTCACACCTCACAATATTATTTTTAGTCCTAAAATTTGCACCGAGGTCGCTGTGTGAGTAAGATAAGCGACCCTAGTGGCCGACACAAACACCGGGCCCATCTAGGAGTGGCACTGCAGTGTCACGCAGGATGTCCCTTCCAAAAAACCCTCCCCAAACAGCACATGACGCAAAGAAAAAAAGAGGCGCAATGAGGTAGCTGTGTGAGTAAGATTAGCGACCCTAGTGGCCGACACAAACACCGGGCCCATCTAGGAGTGGCACTGCAGTGTCACGCAGGATGGCCCTTCCAAAAAACCCTCCCCAAACAGCACATGACGCAAAGAAAAAAAGAGGCGCAATGAGGTAGCTGTGTGAGTAAGATTAGCGACCCTAGTGGCCGACACAAACACCGGGCCCATCTAGGAGTGGCACTGCAGTGTCACGCAGGATGGCCCTTCCAAAAAACCCTCCCCAAACAGCACATGACGCAAAGAAAAAAAGAGGCGCAATGAGGTAGCTGACTGTGTGAGTAAGATTAGCGACCCTAGTGGCCGACACAAACACCGGGCCCATCTAGGAGTGGCACTGCAGTGTCACGCAGGATGTCCCTTCCAAAAAAACCTCCCCAAACAGCACATGACGCAAAGAAAAAAAGAGGCGCAATGAGGTAGCTGTGTGAGTAAGATTAGCGACCCTAGTGGCCGACACAAACACCGGGCACATCTAGGAGTGGCACTGCAGTGTCACGCAGGATGTCCCTTCCAAAAAACCCTCCCCAAACAGCACATTACGCAAAGAAAAAAAGAGGCGCAATGAGGTAGCTGTGTGAGTAAGATTAGCGACCCTAGTGGCCGACACAAACACCGGGCCCATCTAGGAGTGGCACTGCAGTGTCACGCAGGATGGCCCTTCCAAAAAACCCTCCCCAATCAGCACATGATGCAAAGAAAAAGAAAAGAAAAAAGAGGTGCAAGATGGAATTGTCCTTGGGCCCTCCCACCCACCCTTATGTTGTATAAACAGGACATGCACACTTTAACCAACCCATCATTTCAGTGACAGGGTCTGCCACACGACTGTGACTGATATGACGGGTTGGTTTGGACCCCCCCAAAAAAGAAGCAATTAATCTCTCCTTGCACAAACTGGCTCTACAGAGGCAAGATGTCCACCTCATCTTCACCCTCCGATATATCACCGTGTACATCCCCCTCCTCACAGATTATCAATTCGTCCCCACTGGAATCCACCATCTCAGCTCCCTGTGTACTTTGTGGAGGCAATTGCTGCTGGTCAATGTCTCCGCGGAGGAATTGATTATAATTCATTTTAATGAACATCATCTTCTCCACATTTTCTGGATGTAACCTCGTACGCCGATTGCTGACAAGGTGAGCGGCGGCACTAAACACTCTTTCGGAGTACACACTTGTGGGAGGGCAACTTAGGTAGAATAAAGCCAGTTTGTGCAAGGGCCTCCAAATTGCCTCTTTTTCCTGCCAGTATAAGTACGGACTGTGTGACGTGCCTACTTGGATGCGGTCACTCATATAATCCTCCACCATTCTATCAATGTTGAGAGAATCATATGCAGTGACAGTAGACGACATGTCCGTAATCGTTGTCAGGTCCTTCAGTCCGGACCAGATGTCAGCATCAGCAGTCGCTCCAGACTGCCCTGCATCACCGCCAGCGGGTGGGCTCGGAATTCTGAGCCTTTTCCTCGCACCCCCAGTTGCGGGAGAATGTGAAGGAGGAGATGTTGACAGGTCGCGTTCCGCTTGACTTGACAATTTTGTCACCAGCAGGTCTTTCAACCCCAGCAGACCTGTGTCTGCCGGAAAGAGAGATCCAAGGTAGGCTTTAAATCTAGGATCGAGCACGGTGGCCAAAATGTAGTGCTCTGATTTCAACAGATTGACCACCCGTGAATCCTTGTTAAGCGAATTAAGGGCTGCATCCACAAGTCCCACATGCCTAGCGGAATCGCTCCCTTTTAGCTCCTTCTTCAATGCCTCCAGCTTCTTCTGCAAAAGCCTGATGAGGGGAATGACCTGACTCAGGCTGGCAGTGTCTGAACTGACTTCACGTGTGGCAAGTTCAAAGGGCATCAGAACCTTGCACAACGTTGAAATCATTCTCCACTGCACTTGAGACAGGTGCATTCCATCTCCTATATCGTGCTCAATTGTATAGGCTTGAATGGCCTTTTGCTGCTCCTCCAACCTCTGAAGCATATAGAGGGTTGAATTCCACCTCGTTACCACTTCTTGCTTCAGATGATGGCAGGGCAGGTTCAGTAGTTTTTGGTGGTGCTCCAGTCTTCTGTACGTGGTGCCTGTACGCCGAAAGTGTCCCGCAATTTTTCTGGCCACCGACAGCATCTCTTGCACGCCCCTGTCGTTTTTTAAAAAATTCTGCACCACCAAATTCAAGGTATGTGCAAAACATGGGACGTGCTGGAATTTGCCCATATTTAATGCACACACAATATTGCTGGCGTTGTCCGATGCCACAAATCCACAGGAGAGTCCAATTGGGGTAAGCCATTCCGCGATGATCTTCCTCAGTTGCCGTAAGAGGTTTTCAGCTGTGTGCGTATTCTGGAAAGCGGTGATACAAAGCGTAGCCTGCCTAGGAAAGAGTTGGCGTTTGCGAGATGCTGCTACTGGTGCCGCCGCTGCTGTTCTTGCGGCGGGAGTCCATACATCTACCCAGTGGGCTGTCACAGTCATATAGTCCTGACCCTGCCCTGCTCCACTTGTCCACATGTCCGTGGTTAAGTGGACATTGGGTACAACTGCATTTTTTAGGAGACTGGTGAGTCTTTTTCTGACGTCCGTGTACATTCTCGGTATCGCCTGCCTAGAGAAGTGGAACCTAGATGGTATTTGGTAACGGGGGCACACTGCCTCAATAAATTGTCTAGTTCCCTGTGAACTAACGGCGGATACCGGACGCACGTCTAACACCAACATAGTTGTCAAGGACTCAGTTATCCGCTTTGCAGTAGGATGACTGCTGTGATATTTCATCTTCCTCGCAAAGGACTGTTGAACAGTCAATTGCTTACTGGAAGTAGTACAAGTGGGCTTACGACTTCCCCTCTGGGATGACCATCGACTCCCAGCGGCAACAACAGCAGCGCCAGCAGCAGTAGGCGTTACACGCAAGGATGCATCGGAGGAATCCCAGGCAGGAGAGGACTCGTCAGACTTGCCAGTGACATGGCCTGCAGGACTATTGGCATTTCTGGGGAAGGAGGAAATTGACACTGAGGGAGTTGGTGGGGTGGTTTGCGTGAGCTTGGTTACAAGAGGAAGGGATTTACTGGTCAGTGGACTGCTTCCGCTGTCACCCAAAGTTTTTGAACTTGTCACTGACTTATTATGAATGCGCTGCAGGTGACGTATAAGGGAGGATGTTCCGAGGTGGTTAACGTCCTTACCCCTACTTATTACAGCTTGACAAAGGGAACACACGGCTTGACACCTGTTGTCCGCATTTCTGGTGAAATACCTCCACACCGAAGAGCTGATTTTTTTGGTATTTTCACCTGGCATGTCAACGGCCATATTCCTCCCACGGACAACAGGTGTCTCCCCGGGTGCCTGACTTAAACAAACCACCTCACCATCAGAATCCTCCTGGTCAATTTCCTCCCCAGCGCCAGCAACACCCATATCCTCCTCATCCTGGTGTACTTCAACACTGACATCTTCAATCTGACTATCAGGAACTGGACTGCGGGTGCTCCTTCCAGCACTTGCAGGGGGCGTGCAAATGGTGGAAGGCGCATGCTCTTCACGTCCAGTGTTGGGAAGGTCAGGCATCGCAACCGACACAATTGGACTCTCCTTGTGGATTTGGGATTTCAAAGAACGCACAGTTCTTTGCGGTGCTTTTGCCAGCTTGAGTCTTTTCAGTTTTCTAGCGAGAGGCTGAGTGCTTCCATCCTCATGTGAAGCTGAACCACTAGCCATGAACATAGGCCAGGGCCTCAGCCGTTCCTTGCCACTCCGTGTGGTAAATGGCATATTGGCAAGTTTACGCTTCTCCTCCGACAATTTTATTTTAGGTTTTGGAGTCCTTTTTTTACTGATATTTGGTGTTTTGGTTTTGACATGCTCTGTACTATGCCATTGGGCATCGGCCTTGGCAGACGACGTTGCTGGCATTTCATCGTCTCGGCCATGACTAGTGGCAGCAGCTTCAGCACGAGGTGGAAGTGGATCTTGATCTTTCCCTAATTTTGGAACCTCAACATTTTTGTTCTCCATATTTTAATAGGCACAACTAAAAGGCACCTCAGGTAAACAATGGAGATGGATGGATTGGATACTAGTATACAATTATGGACGGGCTGCCGAGTGCCGACACAGAGGTAGCCACAGCCGTGAACTACCGCACTGTACTGTGTCTGCTGCTAATATATAGACTGGTTGATAAAGAGATAGTATACTCGTAACTAGTATGTATGTATAAAGAAAGAAAAAAAAACCACGGTTAGGTCACTGGTATATACAATTATGGACGGGCTGCCGAGTGCCGACACAGAGGTAGCCACAGCCGTGAACTACCGCACTGTACTGTGTCTGCTGCTAATATATAGACTGGTTGATAAAGAGATAGTATACTCGTAACTAGTATGTATGTATAAAGAAAGAAAAAAAAACCACGGTTAGGTCACTGGTATATACAATTATGGACGGGCTGCCGAGTGCCGACACAGAGGTAGCCACAGCCGTGAACTACCGCACTGTACTGTGTCTGCTGCTAATATATAGACTGGTTGATAAAGAGATAGTATACTCGTAACTAGTATGTATGTATAAAGAAAGAAAAAAAAACCACGGTTAGGTCACTGGTATATACAATTATGGACGGGCTGCCGAGTGCCGACACAGAGGTAGCCACAGCCGTGAACTACCGCACTGTACTGTGTCTGCTGCTAATATATAGACTGGTTGATAAAGAGATAGTATACTCGTAACTAGTATGTATGTATAAAGAAAGAAAAAAAAACCACGGTTAGGTCACTGGTATATACAATTATGGACGGGCTGCCGAGTGCCGACACAGAGGTAGCCACAGCCGTGAACTACCGCACTGTACTGTGTCTGCTGCTAATATATAGACTGGTTGATAAAGAGATAGTATACTCGTAACTAGTATGTATGTATAAAGAAAGAAAAAAAAACCACGGTTAGGTCACTGGTATATACAATTATGGACGGGCTGCCGAGTGCCGACACAGAGGTAGCCACAGCCGTGAACTACCGCACTGTACTGTGTCTGCTGCTAATATAGACTGGTTGATAAAGAGATAGTATACTACTAATATTATATACTGGTGGTCAGGTCACTGGTCACTAGTCACACTGGCAGTGGCACTCCTGCAGCAAAAGTGTGCACTGTTTAATTTTAATATAATATTATGTACTCCTGGCTCCTGCTATAACCTATAACTGGCACTGCAGTAGTGCTCCCCAGTCTCCCCCACAATTATAAGCTGTGTGAGCTGAGCAGTCAGACAGATATATAATATATATAGATGATGCAGCACACTGGCCTGAGCCTGAGCAGTGCACACAGATATGGTATGTATGTGACTGAGTCACTGTGTGCTGTGTATCGCTTTTTTCAGGCAGAGAACGGATTATAAATAAAAGTGGTGGTCACTGGTCACTATCAGCAAAACTCTGCACTGTACACTACTGAGTACTCCTAATGCTCCCCAAAATTAGTAAATCAAGTGTCTAAACGGAGAGGACGCCAGCCACGTCCTCTCCCTATCAATCTCAATGCACGTGTGAAAATGGCGGCGACGCGCGGCTCCTTATATAGAATCCGAGTCTCGCGATAGAATCCGAGCCTCGCGAGAATCCGACAGCGTCATGATGACGTTCGGGCGCGCTCGGGTTAACCGAGCAAGGCGGGAAGATCCGAGTCGCTCGGACTCGTGAAAAAAAACATGAAGTTCTGGCGGGTTCGGATTCAGAGAAACCGAACCCGCTCATCTCTAGAAGTATCACTGCATACATGATAGACAAATGCTGCCGGCGATGAAACCGCCTATATTCACGGTGATATGTCAGTCATCCTGTGTGACGGCCAACCCCTGCCCGACCTGGTGACTGCGCTCCATAAATCAGCTCTTTGTGTAAGCAGGCGTTACGCACAGGGCGCTACTGTGTGTGATTGGGTTGTAGCGTGTGTGTCACACAGCGAGGTGTAGCTGTTGGCTCTCGTCACCCGTACGTAGAAACGCCTGCCTGAAATGCTCTATGCAACATGAAAGTTCTGGCGGGGTCCCAGCCTGAGCTCCACGCCTCGGTGCGACTCTGACTGCCTCACGCAGTCCTTTCACAGCTAGGTCATAAAGCAAATGTCAATAAATATTTATTCACGTTTTCCTCGCCTTCCAAGCATGACTAAAGTAATACATGCCTGGGAGCTGATCTATGCCTGGCAGAAGACTGTGGAGTTCAGTCTGAGAATATAGACTTCCTAAAATCAGCAGCGGTAGACAGAGCATGCTGGGAGTTGTAGTTCAGCCAACACCGGCTGCCCGGTCTTTCGTTCTAAGTATAACTCTTTGCATTAATACAGTAGAGGTGGGCATTTCATAGGCTGAAGCCCATCAATGAGATGGAAACATCACTGAAGCACCATCCACTAAGGAATCAGAGACATTAATTAAGGCGTGAGGCATGAAGTGCCTCATTGAGCTGAGAGGCTGCATTTCTAGGAATATTGGCACAGGCCGCTTTAACCTTCATTGAGTGTGACATCAGAAGTCGCGTAGAGCCGGATCACCCCACACGTACTGGTCACGGGAAGCCCGTTGTCCTTTATAAATCGGGTGCTGTTTTTCCTTGTCCAGTGTTTGGTGTTAGCAAACATTGATAAATGGATTCTTCCTTGAATGAGGAGGCGGGTGAATGAAAATCTCTCTATAGCCGAAGAACCATGACGTAGATATGTTTCCATGAAGCGACGAGGTTTTAGTGATCTGTTATTGATTAACCATGTCTGCCTACGTTGCCACTTTCTGTGTATGTATTCCTCCCCAGGGGCAAACGCAGGAATCCTAGAGGGGGGTTTCCAATGCACAATCTCCCACTCTGCAGAACATTGGAGCAAGTGCGGGAGTCTGGGGGAGTGGTAGAAGAACCTAGTACCGTTCCTGGAGATTAATGTACACATTGGTCTGGGATAAGTTCAATTTGCGAGCTGTCGGGATCCCGGCGGTCAGGATACTGACGCCAAAATCCCGCCAGCCGTAATTCCGCCAGCCGGAATCCCGGCAAAACAGGACTATTGGTCCTATGGGTATTCATGACACCCATAGAGTGGGAATAGATCCTGTGGCAAACGCAGCGAGCCTGCAAGCGGACTCTTTGCGCTCATCCCGCTGCCGGCATTCTGGCGGGCGGGATGCCGCTGTCGGGATATGGACAACCGGCATCCCGCCCGCCGGTAAGTCATACTGAAACCCGTGGTTTTTTTATACACTGGATACTGTATGGAATACAGTATTAATAATTAACACTATAGATGGTCTATAGTATAGGCTGTATCAAACATTAAAATAATATAAATAAGATATGTGGTCAGGAAAAGGTTAAACGTACTATAATAAATAAATAAATACACAAACATAATAGAAGCACTAGGATACAGTACTGCACTTTCTAAGCTCACATTCTCCCACCTCATGGTAAGGCTCCTGTCTCTTTTTCTTGGCAGCTACTCTCTGGTCCAGTGCACTGATTGCGGGTCTCAGAACCACACACACACAGCAAACTTGGTAGAAGAAGCTGCAACCACTGGACATGTGTAGCAGCTCCGCTCTGTCCCTTACACTGCATGTTGTGGCGGCAGCTCTAGTAATTCTATTATATACTACTGCTATTGTTCTCATAATTTGAGCCTCTGGCCAAGAGGTGGTGAGATTCCGCGCAACTAGAACCCCCCTTCCCCCTTGCGTTTGCCAAGGCTCACAGTTAGAGGTTTATGCTGCACAATATACACTTTTGTCTTTTATTTTTAAACAATTGGTGTACTGTTATGGGGGAAATGTTCTAAGCCTTGGAGAGAGATAAAGTACTAGCAAATCAGCTCCTAACTGCCATGTAACAGGTTGCATTTAAAAAATAACAGGAGCTGATTGGGTGGTAGTTTCCTCTCTTCATTTTATCACTCTCCAAGGATTACTGCATCTTCCCCTATGTTTTCTCAGGATCACAAATGTCCTACTTCTGCAAAGTATACAGGGTAGTGTTCCCTGGTTGGATGTAAGTCCGTTTTCTGAACGTAAAAATGTGACCTGTTTGGGCAACTTCTCCATTGTATCTAAATCCAAAGGTTAAAAAATCTCCCCCTCGGTCACCAGAATCTGTAGAATCTTTTTATTTACAATAACTGAAGTCCAGCCGAGGCGCCTTTTTTCTCTCTCCTATTTTACGCGCCGCTGACTCCATTTCATTTCTGTCATTTCAGGTGATAAAATCCGGGGTGAAGACCACTTGCAAATGCCACGGGGTGTCCGGTTCGTGCACGGTCCGCACCTGTTGGAGACAGCTGTCCCCATTTCACGAAATTGGAAAGCAGCTGAAGCAAAAGTACGAGACGTCGCTGAAAGTAGGGAGCACAACCAATGAGGCTACCGGAGAAGGGGACATATCTCCGCCCAAAAAGCCCGTTTCTGGACACAGTGACCAAATCCCCAGGACTACAGACCTAGTTTACATTGACGATTCGCCAAGCTTTTGCCTGATGAGCAAATATTCCCCCGGTACTTCGGGAAGGAGGTGTTACAAAGACAAAAACTGTGAGAGCATCTGCTGTGGCCGTGGGCATAACACCCAGAGCAAGGTGGTGACGAGGCCCTGCCAGTGTCAGGTCCGCTGGTGCTGCTATGTGGAGTGTAAACAGTGCACGCAAAGAGAGGAGGTATATACCTGCAAAGACTAGCTGGCTCCCTGGATATGTCACGACGCCATCGCAGCACGCGGGGAGAAAAAAAAACAGGGTTTGATTGACTTTATTGGAGGGCTATATTGTGACACAAGCACTTTGTCGGGTATTGATTTACCCAATTGTGTTGTTGTTGGTGTTCTGAGTTTTGTAGGGTGAGGTGGGACCTTTCAAGTATAACAAATTAGTGCCTGGGTTGATTGTGGACGTTTCATGCCGCCTTATAACATTGGTCATCTTGCGTCCCTTTGTGTTCTCGCCGCAGTCTCTGAACATTTAGGTTCCGAAAAATGGTGACGCCATCTGCTAAGTTGCTCCTGGATCTCTGACTGGAGACATAACGTTGCTAGCACAGAAAAAGAGAAAAGACAACTCTAAGATTAACTGGATGAGAAGGGAACAATTCTATTCTCCAGATTAGCGCACGTGTTTTGTTCCGTTTCTACTTTTTGTTTTCCCTTTTCCGTAAATGGATGCACGAGTGTAGCCCGCAGACCGTCGCAGTGGGGTTTTTTAGTTGTTTGCGGCAGGATGCTTATGTATTAAAAGCCGTGCAAAAACCAAATAACAGCTTTTTGGAAACTGAACTTGTGATTTGATGTTTTGCGCTATCGGATCACATCGTAGACGAGTAAAGATCAACATAGCTTACAAAGTGAGTTGTCTTTAGATTACAGCATCGGTGAAATCCAGATGCCTTTTATTTTTAGCACTATCACTGTCTTAAAAACCACTAGAAAAGTTTATTTTTCATTGTATAATTATATAAATATATAGACGTATATTTTGATTTTTTTTTTTTTTCTACCTTGATTTAAAAAAAAAAATCTGACCCTGTGGAGGTAATTATATAGCTCATCTAGAGTCCTATTTTCACAGAATAATACATGTTTGCCCATTATCCCTTTTTAACGTTTTAATGTAAACTAATAACACAGAGGTCTTGGTTAAAAGCAAGTTGACAATCCAGGCTAATCCGGAGAGAAAGTGATACGTACACTGTTATCACTTCATTCCACTTACTGTAATGCTAGGAGCAGTAGAGCCTAATATAGATCCTGTATCAGCCTCCTAAAAACCACTATATTACAGACTACGGTGTCATTCATCAATGTGCCAGCTACACAAATCTTCAAGTAAAAAGTTTCCAAACCACAAAAGACAAGAGCAGATCCCTCGTCCCTTGTTAAACTGTGAAATAGGCAAATATTTCATAAATATAGTGAATAGGAGACCTGATCCTAATGAATGTTACTTAGAAAAACTTTTAGAAGCACGAAAAAGCTACTCTGGTTGATCTTAAGAATAGATGGTTCTGTGTAAGTGTATAGTAGCATTATGAAAGGGAATCCAGCAGTGGAACTGTCACGTCTTACACCCAAGATACAGTATGTGCCTATTGCGTTTTGAATTTAAAAAAAAACCTGTTGGTCTCTGTATCGTCAGATAGATCCGTATAGTTTTATAAGTTAATCAGGGGTAGATATTCCTTCTGACAATGGGGTGTACCACAATCAAGCATTAAATAAGATGTTTTACTTTGTGTTTGGACCATGTACTGTCTAGTCCGTTAGCAGCCTTTATCTCAGTCAAGGCTCACCGTTGCATAGACAAATTGCTCACCACAATGGACTGTAAGTCTCAGCATGAGTAATACACTCCCAGTAATATCTAAGACTCCTTGTTAAAGAAGAGAGAAGACAGATCTATTTACAGAATAGTTCCATGTGTAGCTGCCGCATTCACTGTGCTGTATCACACTTTGGATTCACGCAAATGTATTTCCCAGGCAGAGACGACACTAACTAAAAAAATTATTAAGGACAAGTTGCAATTCAGATTTTAGAGGTAGCTGAATCCCTTATGGTTCCCAATAATTCAGCGAAGACACTTTTACTGTGTGTTCACCTACCATCCAGTACTGAGACTAGACACCACAAAAACTAATGATGACATAAAAACTCCGTCTCCAGTAAATCTTGCCACCGAAACGCCCAGAGCATCATTAATATCTGCACAACGCATTTCGCAGCAAGGCTTCCCACTAACAGACATATGGACTCCACAGCAGAGACCAAATCCATATATATATTTAATAACTATATAGAGTAAATAGTAATGATCTGGTCATTAAAGATCATAACTGTATTCTGTGTGTGTGTATATATATATATATATATATATATATATATATATACACATACACACATGTATAACATTTATTTATTCAAAAGCATTTTGAAGGACCTTACTATGGTTTTAATGTGGTATTACATCAAGTTATTAACAGTGATAAACATAATCCATTTTTAAATAGAGATAGATATATATATATATTTGTTTGAGTAGACACAGATTTTGTGCCTTCAGTACTTATGAAGATAATGCATGTCTGTGTGTTTAGGGAGAAACACGTTGGGTGAATGGATCAGATACATTAAATGCACACGTTTTTCTATCGACATATTTTCAATAGTCCCAGGAAATGCAAAATGTGTTAGTGCAGGAGAGGATGAATGAACTACTGAGCGGGTAAAGCTCTTATGAGTATAGTATTTCACGCACTGAAGCCTAGATGCTTTCTGTATTTAAAATGTATTTATGACAATGTGGATTTATTGCTTTTCCTGTTATATATTGTACATAGTTGGTTACATTTTCCTGTGGTATTACATTATCTGAAAGAAAACAAAAAGTAAAAATATTACGATAATTTTCCATCTCTTACATTGACGATAGCTGGTACTTAACATTTAGTATGTGATGGCTGTTATAGTTAATGTCAAGTAGTTGCCCACAAGTTAACTTTAGCGACATTTAAAGTCTTCCAACAGTGGAAGCAGCCGTTTTATGAGCGCAACCAAAATTTGAGACTGCAGCCTATCGGATTACTAGGAATTGGTCATAGAGAAATGAAGGCTGCCATTTCTTAGTGACACAATGACCGACTTTACTATATGTAGATGATAGGTTCCCCTTAACGGGATCCGGTCAGGATCCGCGTGGTCGGGATACCGGTAGTCATAATACAAATGCCGGAATCCTGACAGGGTCACCAGCCTGGCATCGGAATCCCGACCGCCGGGATCTTGAACGAGCATCTACTGGGCCTCCATAGAAGTAAGCCATGGGGGCAGGGTTAGATTTACTCAGCGGGGGGAGGGTTAAGATTAGGCTGCAGGCCAGGAAGGTTAGGTTTAGGCTGCGGGGAGGGGTGGTTAGGTTAGGCACCCCTAGGGAGGTCTGGCTGTGGGGGGGAGGGTTAGGTTTAGGCACCACCGGGGAGGGTTTGGGTTAGGCTGGTGGTGGGGGGGGGGTCAGAGGGTTGGTTTAGGGTGCTAGAAGGGAGGTTTAGGCTGCAGGCCAGGAAGGTTAGGTTTAGGCTGCGGGGAGGGGTGATTAGGTTAGGCACCCCTAGGGAGGGTTAGGCTGTGGGGGGGAGGGTTAGTTTTAGGCACCACCGGGTAGGGTTTGGGTTAGGCTGGTGGGGGGAAGGTCGGAGGGTTGGTTTAGGGTGCTAGAAGGGAGGGTTAGGTTTAGGCTGCTAGAAGGGAAGGTTAGGTTTAGGCTGCGGGGAGGGGTGGTTAGGTTAGGCACCCCTAGGGAGGGTTAGGCTGTGGGGGGGAGGGTTAGGTTTAGGCACCACCGGGGAGGGTTTGGGTTAGGCTGGTGGGGGTGGGGGGGGGGGGTCGGAGGGTTGGTTTAGGCTGCTAGAAGGGAAGGTTAGGTTTAGGCTGCGGGGAGGGGTGGTTAGGTTAGGCACCCCTAGGGAGGGTTAGGCTGTGGGGGGGAGGGTTAGGTTTAGGCACCACCGGGGAGGGTTTGGGTTAGGCTGGTGGGGGGGGGGTCGGAGGGTTGGTTTAGGGTGCTAGAAGGGAGGGTTAGGTTTAGGCTGCTAGAAGGGAAGGTTAGGGTTAGGGGGATAGTAAGGGAAGGTAAGTATACTTACTTTCACCTGTCGGGATTCGAATCATTGGGATGCCGCGGTCGCTATTCTGACAGCCGGCATCCCAACCATCTGCATTTCAGTCCCAACCCCCGTTAACACTTGCACTCTAAGGAAACACAGTTAGAGATCACTAAATGGAATAAAAATAAGGCTTAAAGAACATTGCCCGTATTCTGCATTGTCCACCTGCATGATTTCCACATATACGCTTAGTTTTATATAAAGTATTTTCAATTTACCTAATGTGTCCAGGATGAATATTAAGATATATATATACAGAAATATATTACAGTCATTGATCGGTTGATCATTTTTCCAAGTGTTCTGTACCATACATCACTAGAGCCTTATCAAGGTTCTGTCTAAACATGTCCCATTCTGGAGAGGAAGGTGATACAGAAAAATAGGCTCCAAAATGATATTTAGGGCAAAGCACAAAGAGTCCTACCAGAATTCATATTTTCAGTGGCAATAGCAATCTTCAGTAAATCAGCCCCATTACTTAGTCTTGTATTGGAATATACAATTATGGCCCTCATTTGTATATCATTTTTTACCAGGTTTGATACCTCTGTCATTTTACTATAAGTGGGTAGACATTTGTCTTGTTGCATTATACTGTTATAGTTACAATTCTGTGTTTGTCCTTCAGATCAAATGTTGGACTGAGGCATGAAAGACCTACCAGGAAATGCAGTGGGAGGGGCCCAAGCTTAAGGGGCATGGCCAACAACCAGATGGGTTGAGGCCAGCCACCACAGAGGAACCATTAGAGAGGACATCTAAAGAACAGGTCCATTTTATAAATGGGGGACAGGGGTTTGTCACTTTGAGGAGGGCTAATCTTGGTGAAGTTTCCATAGGAACAAACCAAGAACCCAAATTCATCCATGATCATACCTGACTAAGTTGCTGACCCCTAGATGAGGGGTCCTTAGGCAGTGGAGGCCACTGGGGATTTCCAAGGTACACCTGTGGGCCAGTCCAAGTAACTGGAATGATAACTTCTAGCATCAAATCTATAAAAGACTTCTTAAATGAATATAGGATATTACCTTATAATTCACATTAAGATATTTTTTTAGATATTCTTTAGCCTGACAGTAAAAATGCTCAGCCCGATAACTTGGTGCAGAACCCAACATATGACTAGGGGCCCGTTAGTTGGATACTCAAACCATAAAAGCCACAAATGCCATAAGCATTCTTCAAAAGCATTTGGCAGTTTGTTTTTCAATGTCTTTGTGTAAAAGTGTATAGGTATTTTTTTTTATTAATTTAATATATCACACATAAACAATCACTCATTTTTTGCCAAATGAATTTGGTTAGTACCAAAATATGCTTGTTTATTAGATGTATTTTAAGTATTCTCATATCTACACAATATAACAGGGGAAACAATCATCATTATTAATATTTTTTTTATCAACAATTAAGCATATGATATGGTGGCCTTTTCTGGAAATGACTATGTACTTACATGTTTCCTTACTTGCAAACTCAGAGATATGTTTGCTATATTTGTAATAGAAATTTTTATACAAAAAAATAATTTTTGCACCTGTGTGCCTTACTATTTTGTATTGCGTGTGCTTTTGTTTTGTATATCAAATTATATGAAAAAAATGTTGAAAGAAAACCTTTCATATGCATTTTTATGTTTCCCAGTCGAAATGCAATTGAAACCCTATTAATTATGTTAATCCCTCTACTTTATGAGGGGTTAAACTGTATTTTTATATAGACATTGCTATCCTTTCAGCCTTTGTACATACCACCTATAAGACTTAGAGAGGCTTACGGTCAAATATATCAATTGTTACATAAATCAGAGTGTTTCCCAAATCCCCATTTTCTGTTTAAGTACAATTACACATTTATGAGCGCTTGTAAATTCTAAAATGTTTTGATACAATTTAGCAATGAGTGTAAAGTGTTTTATACTGTATATATATGTATATTGTAAAATAAATATTTTTCTTTACTTTGGATTCCCATAGACATGGAATAAAACAGAGAAATATTAAAAAAGAATTCATATTAACAATTACATCTTCAATAATAATAATAATACAAACAACTTCTAAAAAAAAATATGCTGTATGGGATAGTGCTGATTTAAGATCAATAATGTCATAATATTTGCAAACATTACTGTAATCATTTTGTAGATATAACTCAACAATGACAGAATTTGTATTTTTGGTAATTTTTTATTAACATTTTTTATTGAACACTAATAGATACTATTATATACATACAGCATATTATTTCAGTGGGGCGAGGATTTTTATTTTTGAAAGATGGCAAATATTCATCACAAAAGGGGTTAAAATTATTTATGAATGCTACAGAAAAAAAATTCAAGAAAAACTAACCAACCTCCCATGGAGGGAAGTCCAGATATTTTATTTGTCCAATTACATCCCTTCATAAAATTAACATTTATTTTAATCTGTACTTAATATTTCCCTTGTTTTATACTTAATTGTTTTTTTTTTATTCTTTTCTGAATGATGAAGTGAATTATTCCAGACAAACCTAAAATGTACAGAAAACATTATAAATGTCCTTATAAGAAAATATATTTTGTAAAATAATCTTTGTAAGTTGCACTTAAATTCTGTTTGCTAAGGTATTTTCCTATTTAAGACCTTTTATTGAAAATAATGACTAAAATATATAATAGTTTCAATATGGAAAACAGTTTGCAAATTTGCAGACATACCGTATTTTACTGTATGTTCTTCTGTGTTACAAGAAAACAGGGAGAAATTAAAAAAGAAAAGTTTGGATTTTGGACATTTTTTCCTTTTAATGTTATTTATTGACATCAAATCCATCACTTTTTCTATTGCAATAGTAGCTGCATTACTTGTATTATTAAAGGGGATGAGCAACACCATTCAAACATTTTCTAGTTGCCATCACAGTCATGAAAAAAGGAAAAACAAAATATAGCTGCATTGTGCAGAGACGTAATTGTTTTCTGGGAATTGGGATTGGTGTATCGGTTGAACATCCCCTTTAATGTATTACAGTCACATTCCGATCTAAAATTCTGGAAGACAGTAGGTCTACATACAATTCGGCACATACTAAAAGAACCCTAATGAAAAATATATGTAAAAATATATCCATGATACAATTTAAAGTTATCTCTGTTCAAAGTACTTAACACAATGATTTGCAACCAGCTTTGTCATTTTGACTAGGGATCAGTAAACTGAAGATTCCCGAAAATAAATAAAATATTTCTTAGCCAAGATTGCATTTACCCACCCTCACTTCAGTGAATTTATAATTGGTTCGGAACAAATAATTTTTAATTATAAAAGCTCCTCAACTGTACTAAAATATTGAAATTGCCACAATATTTTTGAATAACATAATGGCTACTGATAGAGGGATAATAATTTGTAATATGCATTAATTTGTGTTAAGGATAAAATATTTTCCTTATTTTTGAGAGGCTAGGTTGGTTCTGTTTTATAAGTGAAAAGAGGTAGACACCTGTGTCTTTTGTTCTTGAACTACAATTACCATTATGCTTTGTTATCTAGAAACAGAGTCATTTGTTCCTTATGTCTTTGAGGCAACCATTGGCTCTATGGAAGGTGGATAGCTACAAGAGCTGCCGCTGTTTTTAGTAAACCATTCAGAAAATTTATAATGAAAGAAATATGTGCAATGTAACATCCCTCAGTTCTTATGTACCTAGAATTTTACAGGTACTGCCATGGGTACCTGTATTTTTCAAAAGTTCACAATTTTCAGTAAAACATGAACTTGAACATGACATTTAATTTGTGCACTTAAGGTGGTATTTTTATAATGAAGGGAGGTGCGGACAAGACACTAACAGAAATATGGTGATGGTTACGGATTTTTTTTTGTACATTTTTTTTTCAATGTCTTATGGGAGCCTAAATTATTTATCTCTACCTCATGTGTACAGCTTGTAGGTATAATTCTGATTCTGAGTGGCTGTTGAGAATGTATTTAAGTTATTTAACATCTTTGTATAACAAAAGCAAACAAAAAATAAAACAATAAATGTATTTTAAATTATAAAATAACCTAATATGTGTTTTCTTATTTACTTTCTCTAATTGAACGCTGAGTTTGGTTTTTAAAGGGAGAACACTGGAAACTGATGGTATACAGTAATATAATTTGGGCTACGTTTTTTTTACTATCCTTAAGCAATGCTATAAAGTTTTGTAATTGCCTCTTTTGCGTGTTTCCATATACTGTATCTTAAAAGATAGACTCCACTGTAGTCACTGGTTTACCTAAACTCAAGTGTTGCCATATTTGTGGCTTCATTGTATGCATCAGCCACATATCAAAGAAGATCATTGCTGTTCAAACTTCCACATCAACTGTAGCTTTGAGGAGAGCACCGTAAACGTAATTACAAGTTGGATCTGTTCCAGTATATGGGTACTAAGATTTTTTTTGCCTAAGCCTAAGGTCTTATTTTGCAGAAGGGATTTAAGCTACACCACCCTTTCAAAAAATCCGTCCCTATCTTAACACATGCAGGATGAAAGTTATTATACTATCCAGAACTGTCACTCATGCCAGTGGTTGGAAAGGCCCAAAGTTTTTAGGCTCATTTATTCTTTAGGTAATAAAGTGAAAACAACTCTAAGGTTGCTCAAATACCAGCTTCTACTCTCTTAGGTTGGAATGGTTATTTATTGTCCATTTCCAACCAACCTTTAAGCTGAAGACTTAAAAATGAACTTAGTGGTTTCTTAAAGATCTGGATAAGAATAGCTAAAACTACAGTAAACACTTCCAGCTAAAACAAAATGTTAAGAAACTGAGGTTAGATGAAGTTATTGTAGTGAATACAATATCCTGAAGAGTGATAATAATCTTTAAGATGAGTGTGATCAATCTGCTGAAACATTTAGTTACCACTAGGGATGGCCGTTGACCATTGATGGCTACCAACCATCCATGGTTTGTCACCGATAATCAATGGTTTTACCATTGGCGGCGGGAGTATGCTGGTTCTTTGCCATCGATGACAGAAAACGGCAATATATTTTTCTCATGTGTAAAGGATGCAAACCACACATGGATTGCCCAGTCAATGCATCACATGGCCCAATCCTACTTCGCTGATTGGCCCGCTGCCCACCAAGTCCCGACCCCCACTCAGTCAGAGCCACTAGTTCTGTGTGTGTGAGAGTAATTATGGCCATCAACGATATAAACCAACCTTCAATGGTTTCCCATTGATTTCCTGCCATCGATGTAAATCACCAATGGCATCATTGATGGAGAACCATTTAATTGCGATCCCTAGTTACCGCTGCTGGAGTAGCGGATCCCAGGTACATGGAATACTATTATATACAAAGCCATGATCTGTCTGAGAATATGTCTTTGGACAATGGACCAAACACTTCAGTTTAGGAAGACCTTGATACAGCTGGTAAATAATGTCTTAAAGGTCTCCCCAACGTGATTATACTACACAAAAATGATGGCACCCCAATTTCTGATTAAGTATCGCTTCACATTTTATATATATTTAATAGACCATACAATTAAGTGGTCTATTTACCAAAACTTGGATGGAGATAAAGTCAACGGGACTAAAGCCAATCAGCTCCTAGCTACCATGTCACATGCTGTGTTTGTAAAATGACAGTTAGGAGCCGATTGGCTGGTTCTTTATTTCCATTGACTTTATCTCATCCAAGGCTTAGTAAATAGACCCCTAAGAGTATGCAAACACAAGTCTAAACACTGTAACAAATATTCTCTAAACTCCATTATGAAAAACACCAAGTCGAGAAGGTAGATATAAAAGTAACAACGATGGGCGTAGCTATAGTGGGTGTAGGAGAATACCATTGCTATGGCGCCCAGAGGCTTAAGGGGCCCCAGCTCATCTGCACCCAAATCTTATAGTTATCTACCAATATTAACTGGTGCACTACAGTGTGGAATACGATGTACTGAGGGCATTGTGTGGCATAATGTGCACTGGGGTAACTATGTGGTGTAATGTGAATTGGGGCAATGTGCGGCATAATCTGCACTAGAAGGGCTTTACTAAGGGGCATAGAATTAACTAGGGCACTACTAGGGGGCATTAAATGAACCATGGCATTACTATGGTGCATAACATTAATGAGGGCAATACTATGGGGCATAAAATGACCTACAGTACTTCTGCGACAGAGGTGTCTCTAAAAATTTTGAGACAAGGGCCCCTTCAAAATGCTGCTGTGGCCCACCAAGTTCTGGTTATGCCCTTAGTAGCATCTAAACACGTTGTCTTAGCTCACCACAGGCTGGTCAATAAATTCAATAAGGCAATATTAGGTGAAATATATTATTATGTATAAAATACTTCTGCATTACTTCTGTATTCTGTAGATGGTATGCGGTTAACATACCGCCCGTCGGGATCCCGGCTGTCTCAATACCGACACCGGTATCCCGACGGAGGGACTATACCGTTGCCAGAACACCGGCGAGGTAGGTGATTCCCCCTCTATGGGTGTCCACGACACCCATAGAGGGAGAATAGAACCTGTGGCGAGTGAAGCTCACCACCGAGCCCGCAACTGGCTTTGTTGCGCTCGCCCCCCTGCCGGCATTCTAGCGCCCGGGATGCCGATGTCCATACACTGACATTCAGCATCCCGTGCGGCGTGATCAAATACCGATCCCCTGTACACATCATCTACAGATTCATTGAAATTTGGCCAACTCTGATGAATATTCAGCAATGACTATTTTATACAAAGGGCCTAATTCAGACCTGATCGCTGGGCTGCTAATTTTGCTGTCCTGCGATCAGATAGTCGCCGCCCAAGAGGAGTGTAAATTCGCCCGTGCAAGTGTGTGATCGCATGTGTACGCCGTGCTACAAATATCCCTCAGTCAGTGGACAGCTGCAAATCCGTCCGCACCTCACTCACCATCGAATGTTTTTACCGCTGTGTGCAGTGTGTGCGCAGCCCAGGACTTACTCATACAGTGCGATGAGAACGGGCTGATCGGAGCCAGAGCTGACATCACACACCCTCCCTGAAAACACTTGGGACCGCCTGTGTTTTCCCTGACACTCCCAGAAAACGGTCAGTTACCACCCCCAAACGCCCGCTTCCTGTCAATCAGCATGAAAATGGCTGTGCGACTGGAATTTTTTGCAGCAGTTTGTCGCTGTTTGGCGATGCCTGTTGTTGTTTGGCGACCCACGTGCACATTGTGGTGCATACGCATGCGCAGTCTATTGATAATCGCCCGCTGTGTGAAAATGCACAGTAGCGATCAGGTCTGAATAGTACAGTATTAAATGCAATACATAAGCCTTCAATAATTCCACCCGTTTGTACTGCGCTATGGTACTCTTGTGGCGCCATAGAAATAAAATAATAGTAGAACTGACTTGTGTACTGATGATCTGCTACTTGCAATGTTTTTTTCCGCTAAAACTGAATCTCGCAGCACCCTGCTGTTATTTACAACTAAAACCCAACTTTGCAATGTTCCTTAAGATAAAACAGGTTGTTCAGCATAATCTGGACCGTCCACTCCATTCCGGCTCTGTTAATAAGTAAAATATTAACTCCTTTCTCCATGACGTACAGGTAGTGCCTACATCTTCAGTGGAGTGTTCTTACTGGGGTCTGGTAGGTCAGAAAGCTGTTAACCTGTTGTGATAGCTTTTGCACTACCCCTAAATCAACTACAGTGCGTCTTTAGCAAACAAGACTGTCTATCGGACAGTCGCTCTGTGTCTACTCTGTTAGAGAAGACATGACATGATTTACAGAACCTCCCAACATGACCCTCTCCAGGAGGAATGCTCTGCTCATGGATTTCCTTCTTAATCTATGATTGCCATCAACTGTGCGAAAACACCTTTCCTATCCATTAACCCAGTGGTTCTCAAACTCAATCCTCAGGACCTCAAACAGGTCACGTTTTCCAGGTCACCCAGCAGGGTTACAGGTGTATGACCAACTGCCACATTTTAAAGATTCACAGGTGACCTGGAAAACATGAACTGCGTGAGGTCTAGAGGACCGAGTTTGAGAACCGCTACATTAACCTGTTCAACACAGGTGACGGCAATCATAAATGAAGAGGGAAGTCCAGGAGCAGAGCATTCCTCCTGGAATGGGTCATATAAGGAGGTATGACATGGGACACTACTCGCGAGGAGTGAAATGGAGAAAGTTGGACATTTGCAGTTAAATATTAATACTCCAGCTATTTAATGTATATTACTCAGCTGAGTAATACGTCGTGGCATGGTTAAGCCCACAATTTAGAATGGCAGTACATCTAACAGCAAAACAACCAAATAGCAAAATCGGAAAGCCTTTGATGCATAATAATGTCAAATAATAACTTTACTAGGTTATTTACATAACTGGTGATATATGTTCCTATTACTTTACTGGGGTTCTTTTTTTATCACAATAGGTCTCGGCTAGAAATTAGCTACTTTTGAGGGCTTTTATTTTTCTTCACTTTGACGGCTTGCAGGTGTCAAAAGCTGGAATCAAGTATATCGGAAATCATTTTGGCCATACATATACATTTTGGCCCAATATTGCAAATTGTTCCTCAATCCAACGACCAATTTTCCAATAACAAGGGTTGACTCACCCGCTTTAAAATGTTGTCACGTCAAGACCGAAATTGTTGATTGTTACATAATGTCCCTCATTCCGAGTTGATCGCTCGCTAGCTGCTTTTAGCAGCAGTGCAAACGCTAAGCCGCCGCCCTCTGGGAGTGTATCTTAGCTTAGCAGAAGTTCGTCTGAAAGGTTCGCGGTTCTGCTGCAAAATATTTTCATGCAGTTTCTGAGTAGCTGCAGACCTACTCCTACCTTGCGATCACTTCAGACAGTTTAGTTCCTGTTTTGACGTCACAAACACACCCTGCGTTCGGCAGCCACTCCGCCGTTTCCCCAGGCATGCCTGCGTTTTCATCTGACATGCCTGCGTTTTTTAGCACACTCCCGGAAAACGGTCAGTTACCTCCCAGAAATGCCCCATTCATGTCAATCACTCACCGATCAGCAGAGCGACAGAAAAGAGTCGCTCGACCTTGTGTGAAATTGCATAGTTTTTTGTGAAAGTACGTCGCGCGTGCGCACTGCGGGCCATATGCATGCGCAGAAATGCAGATTTTTAGCCTGATCGCTGCGCTGCAAACAACGGCATCTAGCGATCAACTGGGAATGACCCCCAATATCAATTGCTCATGATTCAGATGCGGATGCTAATACAATCGCAGCTGCAATTCTGTAGGCGCCATGTTTTCTGCATACGAGATCGCAGATGTAGGCAGAGACACACCCACGCAAACAACTACGGCACGCCACTCCCTGTTACTTCTCACAAAGTGGCCTCCTTCTGTCAATCATTTGCATTTGATTCTCCACTGCAAGCGTCCTTGCAGTAGTACTTTGCGCGTGCCGTGCAATTGTGATGCATGTCCAGTCGGACGAAATTCGCTCAGCTGCCTTAATATCAGTATTGAGGAAGGGGGCAGCCAGGTCAGCACAGCTGGGGACGTGACTTGGCATGAGGAAGCGGGGTGGGTGAGTGATGCTGCAAAGGAGGCAGTGATGAGGGCGTGGCTACACAGTTGCGTCATCATGGCCACACCCCGCTATACAATGCCAAGATTACTGGCATTATACAGCGGGGGGGTGGCTACGATGATGCGATTCAACGCAAATCACGTCATCAGCAGCCCGTTGTGCCTACTTCACACGTTAAGCGGTTGCGGCCAAATACGGGAGACTTGCCCACTCTTCCAGGTCAGCCGGGAGCACCACCCGATTTTCCGGAGCCTCCCGACCGTTTCAGGAGGGTAGGCAAGGAGGCCCATTTTGTGAATACATCTATTAAAAATTTTTCCCTAAGAATTACAGACTATTCCTTTATCGTGCTGTAGGAAGAAGCAGGAGGAAGCTCTAGCACTGTATGGGGGGGGCTTCACCCAGCACATTATAGTAGCATAAACCATTTCCATGCTGCCAGAATTCGGGCTCTGCAGCAATAGTTTTACAGCTATAGTTTCCTCTCACGTAAATTTGTGCTGATACGACACTTAAATTCTTCCTGTCTCAGCCTTGTTGTGGTGAAAACCACAAATTCCCATAAAAATAGAGAAATTAACAGCCTATTACTCCAGCTCGGGCTTTCAGCCGTACAATGTTATTTTATAAAAACAATATTTGTCTGATGAGTGCGTCCCACCATATAGGAAATGACTGAAGCAATTAAAGTTATTTTTCAACTTTGAGTGGTGCTAATGTAAGCCGTGAAGTTTAGGATCTCTTTATAATTACAATCAGACTCCGCCATGATTGGCGCTGCCGTTATTTGAGACACGATAGATTTATAAAAAATAATAATAATTTTGTAGACAATTTCTAAATGTAAGAAAATACCTATTGCCGGGCGTTTTGTGTCAGATATCGGGCGGGATGTACTAAAGGCAAAATGCCCTGTTTCAGTGGTTTTTACCGCAATTCCATATGTACTAAGCCCCGCATCACGGGGTTTCGTTTGGGGGTGTAACGCCAGCTTTTGCTGGTGTTACCCTATAGAGGTCTATGGGCTTCTTTCCGCATTCTTCATGAGAGATCTGATCGGATCCCTCCCAACACCCTCCACAGCTGCTACGTCGCTCTGCGCATGCACAGACGGACTCCTGGGGCTGAAACCTGGACGTCCAGTGACCGGCGCTGATCGCAAAGGATACCACTTATCGGGAGAGCCGTCCTTTGTGATACTAATCACATATGTTAGTGAATGCAATGTGTGGCGGGATGTACCGCAAAGGCTTCGTAGCCGCCCATAGGGTTGTTCTTTTTGTTCTGCTTTGTCCAAGTCATAACAGGGGTTAACGCAGCTGATAGTAAAACATACTGTAGGAACATGATAATGAGCCAAACACATAAAAAATAGTTAGCGCCAGAGCACCTGAGTATAGCCAGGGCAATGAGTATCGCCAGGGCAATGAGTATAGCCAGGACAATGAGTATAGTCAGGGCAATGAGTATGGCCAGGACAATGAGTATAGCCAGGACAATGAGTATCGCCAGGGCAATGAGTATGGCCAGGACAATGAGTATAGCCAGGACAATGAGTATCGCCAGGGCAATGAGTATCACCAGGACAATGAGTATCGCCAGGGCAATGAGTATGGCTAGGACAATGAGTATAGCCAGGACAATGAGTATCGCCAGGGCAATGAGTATAGCCAGGACAATGAGTATATCCAGGACAATGAGTATAGCCAGGGCAATGAGTATCACCAGAACAATGAGTATAGCCAGGACAATGAGTATAGCCAGGACAATGAGTATCGCCAGGACAATGAGTATAGCCAGGACAATGAGTATATCCAGGACAATGAGTATAGCCAGGGCAATGAGTATCACCAGAACAACGAGTATAGCCTGGACAATGAGTATAGCCAGGACAATGAGTATAGCCAGGGCCAGAGTAACGCCAGGACAATGAGTATAGCCAGGGCAATGAGTATCGCCAGGACAATGAGTATAGCCAGGACAATGAGTATAGCCAGGACAATTAGTATAGCCAGGACAATGAGTATAGCCAGGGCAATGAGTATAGCCAGGGCAATGAGTATAGCCAGGGCAATGAGTATCGCCAGGACAATGAGTATAGCCAGGACAATGAGTATCGCCAGGACAATGAGTATCACCAGGACAATGAGTATAGCCAGGACAATGAGTATCGCCAGGACAATGAGTATAGCCAGGACAATGAGTATAGCCAGGCAATGAGTATCGCCAGGACAATGAGTATCGCCAGGACAATGAGTATCACCAGGACAATGAGTATAGCCAGGACAATGAGTATCGCCAGGACAATGAGTATAGCCAGAACAATGAGTATCGCCGGGACAATGAGTATCGCCAGGACAATGAGTATCACCAGGACAATGAGTATCGCCTGGACAATGAGTATAGCCAGGACAATGAGTATTGCCAGGGCAATGAGTATATCCAGGACAATGAGTTAAGCCAGGACAATGAGTATAGCCAGGGCAATGAGTAACGCCAGGACAATGAGTATAGCCAGGGCAATGAGTATAGCCAGGGCACCTGAGTATAGCCAGGACAATGAGTATAGCCAGGGCAATGAGTATCGCCAGGACAATGAGTATCGCCAGGACATTCTCCTGGCGATACTCATTGTACTGGAAATACTCATTGTCCTGTCTATTCTCATTGTCCTGGCTATTCTCATTGCCCTGGCTATACTCATTGTCCTGGCTATACACAGTTGTCCTGGCTATACTCATTGTCCTGGCGATACTCATTGTCCTGGCGATACTCGTTGTCCTGGCGATACTCATATTCCTGGCGATACTCATTGCCCTGGCGATACTCATTGTCATGGCTATACTCATTGTCCTGGTTATACTCATTGTCCTGTTGATACTCATTGCCCTGGCTATACTCATTGTCCTGGCTATACTCATTGCCCTGGCTATACTCATTGTCCTGGCTATACTCATTGTCCTGGCTATACTCATTGTCCTGGCGATACTCATTGCCCTGGCTATACTCATTGTCCTGGCGTTACTCTGGCCCTGGCTATACTCATTGTCCTGGCTATACTCATTGTCCTGGCTATACTCGTTGTTCTGGTGATACTCATTGCCCTGGCTATACTCATTGTCCTGGATATACTCATTGTCCTGGCTATACTCATTGCCCTGGCGATACTCATTGTCCTGGCTATACTCATTGCCCTGGCTATACTCATTGTCCTGGCGATACTCATTGTCCTGGCGATACTCATTGTTCTGGCTATACTCATTGTACTGGCGATACTCATTGTCCTGGCGATACTCATTGTCCTGGCTATACTCATTGTCCTGGCGATACTCATTGCCCTGGCTATACTCATTGCCCTGGCTATACTCATTGTCCTGGCTATACTCATTGTCCTGGCTATACTCATTGTCCTGGATATACTCATTGTCCTGGCTATACTCATTGCCCTGGCGATACTCATTGTCCTGGCTATACTCATTGCCCTGGCTATACTCATTGTCCTGGCGATACTCATTGTCCTGGCGATACTCATTGTCCTGGCTATACTCATTGTCCTGGATATACTCATTGTCTGGCTATACTCATTGCCCTGGCGATACTCATTGTCCTGGCGATACTCATTGCCCTGGCTATACTCATTATCCTGGCCATACTCATTGTCCTGGCCATACTCATTGTCCTGGCAAAACTCATTGTCCTGGCGATACTCATTGCCCTGGCTATACTCATTGCCCTGGCTATACTCATTGCCCTCGCGATACTCATTGTCCTGGCGATACCCATTGCCCTGGATATAATCATTGTCCTGGCTTTACTTATTGTCCTGGCTATACTCATTGTCCTGGCGATACTCATTGCCCTGGCTATACTCATTGTCCTGGCGATACTCATTGTCCTGGCAATACTCATTGTTCTGGCTATACTCATTGTCCTGGCGATACTCATTGTCCTGGCAATACTCACTGTCCTGGCTATATTCATTGTCCTGGATATACTCATTGTCATGGCTATACTTATTGCCCGGCAATACTCATTGCCCTGGCTATACTCAGGTGCCCTGGTTATACTCATTGCCCTGGCTATACTCATTGCCCTGGCGTTACTCATTGTCCTGGCTATACTTATTGTCCTGGCGATACTCATTGTCCTGGATATACTCATTGTCCTGGCTATACTCATTGCCCTGGCGATACTCATTGTCCTGGCTATACTCATTGTTCTGGTAATCTCATTGTCCTGGCTATACTCTTTGTCTTGGCGATACTCCTAGCTATACTCATTGTCCTGGCTATACTCATTGCCCTGGTGATACACAGCTGTCCTGGCTATTCTCATTGTCCTGGCTATACTCATCGTCCTGGCTATACTCATTGTCCTGGCGATACTCATTGTCCTGGCTATACTCATTGCCCTGACTATACTCATTGTCCTGGATATACTCATTGTTCTGGACATACTCATTGCTCTGGCTATACTCATTGTCCTGGCGATACTCATTGCCCTGGCTATACTCATTGTTCTGGTGATACTCATTGTCCTGGCTATACTCATTGTCCTGGCGATACTCCCAGCTATACTCATTGTCCTGGCTATACTCATTGCCCTGGTGATACACAGCTGTCCTAGCTATACTCATTATCCTGGCTATACTCATCGTCCTGGCTATACTCATTGTCCTGGCGATACTCATTGTCCTGGCTATACTCATTGCCCTGACTATATCCAGGGCAATGAGTATCGCCAGGACAATGAGTATAGCCAGGACAATGAGTATCGCCAGGACAATGAGTATCACCAGGACAATGAGTATAGCCAGGACAATGAGTATCGCCAGGACAATGAGTATAGCCAGGACAATGAGTATAGCCAGGCAATGAGTATCGCCAGGACAATGAGTATCGCCAGGACAATGAGTATCACCAGGACAATGAGTATAGCCAGGACAATGAGTATCGCCAGGACAATGAGTATAGCCAGAACAATGAGTATCGCCGGGACAATGAGTATCGCCAGGACAATGAGTATCACCAGGACAATGAGTATCGCCTGGACAATGAGCATAGCCAGGACAATGAGTATTGCCAGGGCAATGAGTATATCCAGGACAATGAGTTAAGCCAGGACAATGAGTATAGCCAGGGCAATGAGTAACGCCAGGACAATGAGTATAGCCAGGGCAATGAGTATAGCCAGGGCACCTGAGTATAGCCAGGACAATGAGTATAGCCAGGGCAATGAGTATCGCCAGGACAATGAGTATCGCCAGGACATTCTCCTGGCGATACTCATTGTACTGGAAATACTCATTGTCCTGTCTATTCTCATTGTCCTGGCTATTCTCATTGCCCTGGCTATACTCATTGTCCTGGCTATACACAGTTGTCCTGGCTATACTCATTGTCCTGGCGATACTCATTGTCCTGGCGATACTCGTTGTCCTGGCGATACTCATATTCCTGGCGATACTCATTGCCCTGGCGATACTCATTGTCATGGCTATACTCATTGTCCTGGTTATACTCATTGTCCTGTTGATACTCATTGCCCTGGCTATACTCATTGTCCTGGCTATACTCATTGTCCTGGCTATTCTCATTGTCCTGGCTATTCTCATTGTCCTGGCTATACTCATTGTCCTGGTTATACTCATTGTCCTGTTGATACTCATTGTCCTGGCGATACTCATTGTTCTGGCGATACTCATTGCCCTGGCTATACTCATTGCCCTGGCTATACTCATTGTCCTGGCTATACTCATTGCCCTGGCTATACTCATTGCCCTGGCTATACTCATTGTCCTGGCTATTCTCATTGTCCTGGCTATACTCATTGTCCTGGCTATACTCATTGTCCTGGCGATACTCATTGCCCTGGCTATACTCATTGTCCTGGCGATACTCATTGTCCTGGCTATACTCATTGTCCTGGCGATACTCTTTGTCCTGGCTATACTCATTGTCCTGGCTATACTCATTGTCCTGGCTATACTCATTGCCCTGGCTATACTCATTGCCCTGGCTATACTCATTGCCCTGGCTATACTCATTGTCCTGGCTATACTAATTGTCCTGGCTATACTCATTGTCCTGGCTATACTCATTGTCCTGGCGATACTCATTGCCCTGGCTATACTCATTGTCCTGGCGTTACTCTGGCCCTGGCTATACTCATTGTCCTGGCTATACTCATTGTCCTGGCTATACTCGTTGTTCTGGTGATACTCATTGCCCTGGCTATACTCATTGTCCTGGATATACTCATTGTCCTGGCTATACTCATTGCCCTGGCGATACTCATTGTCCTGGCTATACTCATTGCTCTGGCTATACTCATTGTCCTGGCGATACTCTTTGTCCTGGCTATACTCATTGTCCTGGCGATACTCATTGTTCTGGCTATACTCATTGTACTGGCGATACTCATTGTCCTGGCTATACTCATTGTCCTGGCGATACTCATTGCCCTGGCTATACTCATTGCCCTGGCTATACTCATTGTCCTGGCTATACTCATTGTCCTGGCTATACTCATTGTCCTGGATATACTCATTGTCCTGGCTATACTCATTGCCCTGGCGATACTCATTGTCCTGGCGATACTCATTGCCCTGGCTATACTCATTATCCTGGCTATACTCATTGCCCTGGCTATACTCATTGTCCTGGCTATACTCATTGTCCTGGCTATACTCATTGTCCTGGATATACTCATTGTCCTGGCTATACTCATTGCCCTGGCGATACTCATTGTCCTGGCGATACTCATTGCCCTGGCTATACTCATTATCCTGGCCATACTCATTGTCCTGGCCATACTCATTGTCCTGGCAAAACTCATTGTCCTGGCGATACTCATTGCCCTGGCTATACTCATTGCCCTGGCTATACTCATTGCCCTCGCGATACTCATTGTCCTGGCGATACCCATTGCCCTGGATATAATCATTGTCCTGGCTTTACTTATTGTCCTGGCTATACTCATTGTCCTGGCGATACTCATTGCCCTGGCTATACTCATTGTCCTGGCGATACTCATTGTCCTGGCAATACTCATTGTTCTGGCTATACTCATTGTCCTGGCGATACTCATTGTCCTGGCAATACTCACTGTCCTGGCTATATTCATTGTCCTGAATATACTCATTGTCATGGCTATACTTATTGCCCGGCAATACTCATTGCCCTGGCTATACTCAGGTGCCCTGGTTATACTCATTGCCCTGGCTATACTCATTGCCCTGGCGTTACTCATTGTCCTGGCTATACTTATTGTCCTGGCGATACTCATTGTCCTGGATATACTCATTGTCCTGGCTATACTCATTGCCCTGGCGATACTCATTGTCCTGGCTATACTCATTGTTCTGGTAATCTCATTGTCCTGGCTATACTCATTGTCTTGGCGATACTCCTAGCTATACTCATTGTCCTGGCTATACTCATTGCCCTGGTGATACACAGCTGTCCTGGCTATTCTCATTGTCCTGGCTATACTCATCGTCCTGGCTATACTCATTGTCCTGGCGATACTCATTGTCCTGGCTATACTCATTGCCCTGACTATACTCATTGTCCTGGATATACTCATTGTTCTGGACATACTCATTGCTCTGGCTATACTCATTGTCCTGGCGATACTCATTGCCCTGGCTATACTCATTGTTCTGGTGATACTCATTGTCCTGGCTATACTCATTGTCCTGGCGATACTCCTAGCTATACTCATTGTCCTGGCTATACTCATTGCCCTGGTGATACACAGCTGTCCTAGCTATACTCATTATCCTGGCTATACTCATCGTCCTGGCTATACTCATTGTCCTGGCGATACTCATTGTCCTGGCTATACTCATTGCCCTGACTATATCCAGGGCAATGAGTATCGCCAGGACAATGAGTATAGCCAGGACAATGAGTATCGCCAGGACAATGAGTATCGCCAAGACAATGAGTATAGCCAGGACAATGAGTATCGCCGGGCAATGAGTATAGCCATGACAATGAGTATATCCAGGACAATGAATATAGCCAGGACAGTGAGTATTGCCAGGACAATGAGTATAGCCAGGACAATGAGTATCGCCAGGACAATGAGTATAGCCAGGACAATGAGTATAGCCAGACCAATGAGTATTGCCAGGACAATGAGTATAGCCAGGACAATGAGTAAAGCCAGGACAATGAGTATATCCAGGGCAATGAGTATCGCCAGGATAATGAGTATAGCCAGGACAATGAGTACCACGAGGGCAATGAGTATAGCCATGGCAATGAGTATATCCAGGACAATGAGTATAGCCAGGGCAATGAGTATCACCAGGGCAATGAGTATAGCCAGGACAATGAGTATAGCCAGGACAATGAGTATCACGAGGGCAATGAGTATAGCCATGACAATGAGTATATCCAGGACAATGAGTATAGCCAGGGCAATGAGTATCACCAGGGCAATGAGTATCGCCAGGACAATGAGTATAGCCAGGACTATGAGTGTAGCAAGTACAATGAGTATAGCCAGGGCAATGAGTATAGCCAGGGCAATGAGTATCGCCAGGACAATGAGTATCGCCAGAACAATGAGTATCGCCAGAACAATGAGTATCGCCAGGGCAATGAGTATAGCCAGGACAATGAGTATATCCAGGACAAGGAGTATCACCAGGACAATGAGTATAGCCAGGACAATGAGTATAGCCAGGGCAATGAGTATTGCCCAGATAATGAGTATAGCCAGAGCAATGAGTATAGCCAGAGCAATGAGTATAGCCAGAGCAATGAGTATAGCCAGAGCAATGAGTATAGCCAGGACAATGAGTATAGCCAGGGCAATGAGTATAGCCAGGACAATGAGTATAGTGAGGGCAATGAGTATAGCCATGGCAATGAGTATAGCCAGGACAGCTGTGTATAGCCAGGACAATGAGTATAGCCAGGATAATGAGTATCGCCGGGCAATGAGTATAGCCATGACAATGAGTATATCCAGGACAATGAATATAGCCAGGACAGTGAGTATTGCCAGGACAATGAGTATAGCCAGACCAATGAGTATCACCAGGACAATGAGTATAGCCAGGACAATGAGTAAAGCCAGGACAATGAGTATATCCAGGGCAATGAGTATCGCCAGGATAATGAGTATAGCCAGGACAATGAGTATCACGAGGGTAATGAGTATAGCCATGACAATGAGTATATCCAGGACAATGAGTATAGCCAGGGCAATGAGTATCACCAGGGCAATGAGTATAGCCAGGACAATGAGTATAGCCAGGACAATGAGTGTAGCCAGGACTATGAGTGTAGCCAGTACAATGAGTATAGCCAGGGCAATGAGTATCGCCAGGACAATGAGTATCGCCAGAACAATGAGTATCGCCAGGGCAATGAGTATAGCCAGGACAATGAGTATATCCAGGACAATGAGTATCACTAGGACAATGAGTATAGCCAGGACAGCTGTGTATAGCCAGGACAATGAGTATAGCCAGGACAGCTGTGTATCACCAGGGCAATGAGTATAGCCAAGACAGCTGTGTATCACCAAGGCAGATGTGTATCACCAGGACAATGAGTATAGCCAAGACAATGAGTATAGTGAGGGCAATGAGTATAGCCAGGACAATGAGTATCACCAGGGCAGATGTGTATCGCCAGGGCAGCTGAGTATCACCAGGGCAACTGAGTATCACCATGGCAGATGTGTATCACCAGGACAGCTGAATATCACCAGGGCAGCTGAGTATCGCCAAGGCAACTGTGTATCGCAGGATAATTGTGTATCATCAGTGTACTGTGTTTGTCCAAAATATGCATATGTCAAGGTGCACGACCTCCTCTCAGGTGTTGGAACCCACCTCCCCCATAATAGGTGGATAAGCCCACATTTAGAGGTTGGCAGACACTGTGAAAAAAAGTGCACATAGGGAAAGAGGACATTTCTGGCATCCCGACCATGCTGCGAGCCTTCTTCATCTAGAACTGTATCCGCAGGACTCTTTGTGAGAAATCTAGCAGCTCCACAGGAAGCTCCATGTCTCGGTTCTTCTTTCTACCCCTTTGGAGGGGCTTTGGCTGGGACAAGTGGGACAGCTCCTCCTCTTACAACTGGTATACTCCCTGGTTCTACCTGGATGTGACCATGTCTGTGAGGGAGCACTAAATGGAGGGAGTTAAACCTTATTTGAGGAAACCTAAGACCGTCCACAAACTCGTCAGAGCTACGGAGCTGGAGTCTATTCCAGGGCTCCCATTGTCAGCTGTGAAGCATGTTTGGGAGAATGTGGCCTCCAAAAGGCTCACAAACAGATGTAAAGACTGTCTGTCCCTATAACATTCACTTCTATAAGCTCTGCAGGGACAGATTTTGCCCCTGGTGCATCATCCAAGAGGAAACATCTATATACCTCCTTTGGGACTGTCCCTACACACAGTCACTGTTGGGTGCCCTGGGACATGAACTCAGAGACAATGTGCTATGGAACAGCCTTTTTTACCACTTGGTATTTATTATCCTGAGCCCTCTGGCACCCTCTCTTCATTGAATCCACAAATGTCAACAATGTTCTCATCCTGCTGCTCTACCAGTGCCGTAACTAGACATTTTAGTGCTGTGTGCATGAAACAGCATCGGCGCCCGCCCCCCCCCACGCGCAACAAAAGTATAGGGTACACATTACAGCAGGTAGAGCTCCCTTTTACACATTACAGAAGGTAGAGTCACATTTTACACATTACGGCAGGCAGAGCCCCCTTTTACACATTACGGCAGGCAGAGTCCCCTTTTACACATTACGGCAGGTAGAGCTCCCTTTTACACAGTACGGCAGGCAGAGTCCTCTTTTACACATTATGGCAGGTAAAGCTCTCTTTTACACAGTACGACAGGTAGAGTCCCCTTTTACACATTACGGCAGGTAGAGTCACATTTTACACATTACGGCAGGCAGAGTACCCATTTTTACACATTACGGCAGGTAGAGCTCCCTTTTACACAGTACGGCAGGTAGGGTACCCCTTTTTATACATTACAGCAGGTAGAGTTTCTTTTTTATACATTAGGCAGGCAGAGACCCCTTTTACACATTATGGCACAGAGTCCCCTTTATACACATTAGGCAGACAGAGTCCCCTTTTTACACATTACGGCAGCAGAATCCCCCTTTTTACATATTACGGCAGGCAAAGTCCCCCTTTAACAGATTAGGCAGGCAGATTCCCCCTTTTACAAATATCGGCAGGCAGAGTCCCCTTTTTACACATTAGGCAGCAGAGTCCCCCTTTTTACACATTACAGCGGGTCGAGTCCCCCTTTTTACACATTATGGCAAGCAGAGTCCCCCTTTTTAGAAGAGAGAGAGAGCATTACACTTACCTGTGACCAGCCGGCAGACCAACAGTGCCACCTGCAGCACAGGGCACTGTGGGTGGGCTGGGTATGGGCGGGGAGAAACGTCATCTCTCCCAGAATATGGGGGGGGGTAGAGCAGAAGGGGGACCTAGGAGACGAGGAGCGGAGGCTGCAGCGCTACCCGGCTACCTGTGTGAGAAGAGGTAGCCGGGCAATGCACTACAGCTGAGCGGTAATGCTTGGTGTGAGGACCCCACAGTGCAGCGGCGTGGCCAGGCGGGTGTTGCCAGTGGTCCTGCGCCCACAGTGCATCTGCGCTGTGTGCCAGGCACCACTGGCACACACCTAGTTACGGCCCTGTACTCTACTACCTTCCAAGTAAGCAAATCTCTGTCTCCTGTGCTCATTCCAACCTTAACTAACATCTGTAATCTCTCTCTCTCTACTGCATACTTGCCTACTCTCCCGGAAAGGTCAGGAGGCTCCCAAAAATCGTGTGACACTCCCGGCCTCCAGGGGAAATGGGCAAGCTTCCTGCATCCCGTTCCCCCCAGCCGCTCCCCCCCTGCTCAACGCCACCCGCCAACATCCAGTCATAGAAGAAGGGGTGGGGCGATGACGCGATTTGCATTAAATTGCGTCATCGTAGCCCCACTACCATGCTCCACAATGGCGATAATGTGGGCATTGTAAAGCAGTGGGTGAGGCTATGATGACGCAATTGCATCATCACGCCCCCATACCACCTCCTCCACGCCCCCTTCCTGTGTGACTCAGCTGCTACCTCCCGGAGGGAGCAGCCAAAAAGTAGGAAAGTATGCTATACTGGTATCTTTCCTTCACTGTTTAAGCATGCAGTGATTACTCCCATGCTGAAAAAAAATAAGATTTTACTTACCAGTAAATCTATTTCTCGTAGTCCGAAGTGGATGCTGGGGACTCCGTAAGGACCATGGGGAATAGACGGGCTCCGCAGGAGACATGGGCACTTTAAGAAAGAATTTAGATTCTGGTGTGCTCTGGCTCCTCCTTCTATGCCCCTCCTCCAGACCTCAGTTAGAGAAACTGTGCCCGGAAGAGCTGACAGTACAAGGAAAGGAGTTTGGAAATCCAGGGCAAGACTCATACCAGCCACACCAATCACACCGTATAACTTGTGATAAACTTACCCAGTCAACAGTATGAACAACAACAGAGCATCAGTTCAACCCTGATGCAACAATAACATAGCCCTTATTGCAGCAATAACTATATACAAGCATTGCAGAAGAAGTCCGCACTTGGGACGGGCGCCCAGCATCCACTTCGGACTACGAGAAATAGATTTACCGGTAAGTAAAATCTTATTTTCTCTAACGTCCTAGTGGATGCTGGGGACTCCGTAAGGACCATGGGGATTATACCAAAGCTCTCAAACGGGCGGGAGAGTGCGGATGACTCTGCAGCACCGAATGAGCAAATGCAAGGTCCTCCTCAGCCAGGGTATCAAACTTGTAAAACTTTGCAAAAGTGTTTGAACCTGACCAAGTAGCAGCTCGGCATAGTTGTAATGCCAAGACCCCTCGGGCAGCCGCCCAAGAAGAACCCACCTTCCTAGTGGAATGGGCTTTAACTGATTTTGGCAGCGGCAATCCAGCCGCAGAATGAGCCTACTGAATCGTGCTACAGATCCAGCGAGCAATGGTTTGCTTTGAAGCAAGAGCACCCAGCTTGTTGGATGCATACAGGAGAAACAGTGACCCCGTTTTCCTGACTCTAGCCGTTTTGGCTACATAAACCTTCAAAGCCCTGACCACATCCAGTAACTCGGAATCCTCCAAGTCACGAGTAGCCACAGGCACCACAATAGGTTGGTTCATATGAAAAGATGACACCACTTTTGACAGAAATTGTCGACGGGTCCGCAATTCTGCTCTATTCATATGGAAAACCAGATAGGGGCTTTTATGTGACAAAACCGCTAATTCTGACACACGCCTAACCGAAGCCAAGGCTAATAGCATGACCACTTTCCACGTGAGATATTTAAACTCCACCATTTTAAGTGGTCCAAACCAGTGTGATATCAGGAAACTTAACACCACGTTAAGATCCCAAGGTGCCACTGGAGGCACAAAAGGAGGCTGAATATGCAGCACTCCCTTACAAACGTCTGAACTTCTGGTAGAGAAGCCAACTCTTTTCGAAAGAAAATGGATAGGGCCGAAATCTGGACCTTAATGGAACCCAATTTTAGGCCCCAATTCACTCCTGACTGTAGGAAGTGAAGTAAACGGCCCAGCTGGAATTCCTCTGTAGGAGCATTCCTGGCCTCACACCAAGAAACATATTTTCGCCATATACGGTGATAATGTTTTGCTGTCACGTCCTTCCTAGGCTTTATCCGCGTAGGAATGACCTCGTACGGAATGCCCTTTTCTGCTAGGATCCGGCGTTCAACCGCCATGCTGTCTAACGCAGCCGCGTTAAGTCTTGGAACAGACAGTGCCCCTGTTGCAACAGGTCCTGTCTTAGAGGAAGAGGCCACGGGTCCTCTGTGAGCATTTCTTGCAGATCTGGATGCCAGGTCCTTCGTGGCCAATCTGGAACAATGAGGATTGTTCTCACTCCTCTTTTTCTTATTATCCTCAGCACCTTGGGTATGAGAGGAAGAGGAGGAAATAAATAGACCGACTGGAACACCCACGGTGTCACCAGTGCGTCTACAGCTATCGCCTGAGGGTCTCATGACCTGGCGCAATACCTTGTAGATTTTTGTTGAGGCGGGATGCCATCATATCCACCTGTGGCAGTTCCCACCGACTTGCAATCTGCGTGAAGACTTCTTCATGAAGTCCCCACTCTCCCGGGTGGAGGTCGTGCCTGCTGAGGAAGTCTGCTTTCCAGTTGTCCACTCCCGGGATTAACACTGCTGACAGTGTGCTTACGTGATTCTCCACCCAGCGAAGAATTCTGGTGGCTTCTGACTGAATCAGAACCGGCTGGTCGCGAAGCAGGGTCTCCACTTGACATAGGGCGTTGTATACGGCCCTTAGTTCCAGGATGTTGATGTGAAGGCAAGTCTCCTGACTTACCCACAGAGCTTGGAACTTTTTTCCCTGTGTGACTGCTCCCCACCCTCGGAGGCTTGCATCCGTGGTCACCAGGATCCAGTCCTGAATGTCGAATCTGCGGCCCTCGAGAAGATGAGCACTCTGCAGCCACCACAGGAGAGACACCCTGGCCCTGGGGGATAGGGTGATTAACTGATGCATCTGAAGATGTGATCCGGACCACTTGTACAGTAAGTCCCATTGAAAGGTCCTCGCATGGAACCTGCCGAAGGGAATGGCCTCGTATGATGCCACCATCCTTCCCAGGACTCGAGTGCAGTGATGCACTGACACCTGTTTTGGTTTTAATAGGTTCATGACCAGTGTCATGAGCTCCTGAGCTCTCTCTATCGGGAGATAAACCCTTTTGTCTAGAATCATGCCTAGGAAAGGCAGATGAGCCATAGGAACCAACTGCGACTTTGGAATATTTAGAATCCAGCCGTGTTGTCGTTACACTTCCAGAGAAAGTGATACGCTGTTCAGCAACTGCTCTCTTGATCTCGCTTTATGAGGAGATCGTCCCAGTACGGGATAATTGTGACACCTTGCT
This sequence comes from Pseudophryne corroboree, assembly GCF_028390025.1. NCBI lineage: Eukaryota > Metazoa > Chordata > Amphibia > Anura > Myobatrachidae > Pseudophryne > Pseudophryne corroboree. The sequence goes on along the minus strand of NC_086448.1, from coordinate 827,567,980 downwards.
TCCGCAGGAGCACCATCATTTCCGCCATTACCTTGGTGAAGATTCTCGGGGCCGTGGAAAGCCCAAACGGCAACGTCTGAAATTGGTAATAACAATCCTGTACCGCAAATCTGAGGTACGCCTGATGAGGTGGATAAACGGGGACATGAAGGTATGCATCCTTTATGTCCAGAGACACCATAAAATCTCCCCCTTTCAGGCTTGCTATGACCGCTCTTAGCGATTCCATTTTGAACTTGAACCCTTTCAGGTATATGTTCAGGGATTTTAAATTCAATATGGGTCTGACCGAACCGTCCGGTTTCGGGACTACAACATGGTCGAATAATAACCCCCTCCTTGTTGAAGGAGGGGAACCTTGACCACCACCTGTTGAAGATACAATTTGTGAATTGCAGTTAACACTATTTCCCTCTCGTGGGGGAAGCCGGCAGGGCCGTCGGTGAGGGGGCACCTCCTCAAAGTCCAGCTTGTATCCCTGAGACACAATATTGCCCATGGATCCAACAGGGAGTGAACCCACTTGTGGCTGGAATTACGAAGACGTGCCCCCACCGGGCCTAGCTCCGCCTGTGGAGCCCCAGCGACATGCGGTGGATTTTGTAGAGGCCGGGGAGGACTTCTGTTCCTGGGAACTAGCTGTGTTGTGCAGCTTCTTTCCTCTGCCCCTGCCTCTGGCAAGAAAGGACGTACCTCGGACTTTCTTGTTTCTTTGAGATCGAAAGGCTGCATTTGATAATGTCGTGCTTTCCTAGGCTGTGCAGGAATATAAGGCAAAAGATCAGAATTACCAGCCATAGCTGTGGAGATCAGGTCCGAGATCCCTACTCCACACAATCCTCAGCCTTCCATATGCCTCTTAAGTCGGCATTACCTGTCCATTGCATATCTACAGGACACGTCAAGCAGAAATCGACATAGCGTTGACTCTAGAACCCAGTAGACTAATGCCTTTTTGGGCTGTTTTATATATATATATATCTTAAGACAGCATCTTTAATATATATATCTATATATATACATATATATATATATATATATACATACTAGGGTCTCAATCTCTGCTGATAAGGTACCTGTCCACGCTGCTACAGCGCTATAAACCCATGCCGACACAATCGCCGGTCTGAGTAGTGTACCAGAATGTGCACGCTATCTGCAGGATCCCTGAGGATAGCTGTTAAGTCAGGGCTACATTTTGGGCAAACGTGACACCCTAGGGGAAGATTCCCATCGTATCCTGGCCCTAGTAGGGGAAGGATACTCCTTGAGAATTCTTTGTGGGAAACTGCAGTCTCTGGTCTGGAGATTCCCGCTCTTTTTCATGAGAGGAGGGAAATTTACCTCAGCTTTCTTCCCCTTAACATGTGTACCCTTGTGTCAGGGACAGATGAGTCATAAGTGATATGCAAATCATCCTTTATTACAATAATCATATATTGAATACTAGAGATGAGCGGGTTCGGTTTCTCTGAATCCGAACCCGCCAGAACTTCATGTTTTTTTTCACGGGTCCGAGCGACTCGGATCTTCCCGCCTTGCTCGGTTAACCCGAGCGCGCCCGAACGTCATCATGACGCTGTCGGATTCTCGCGAGGCTCGGATTCTATCGCGAGACTCGGATTCTATATAAGGAGCCGCGCGTCGCCGCCATTTTCACACGTGCATTGAGATTGATAGGGAGAGGACGTGGCTGGCGTCCTCTCCGTTTAGAATTAGAATAGATTAGAGAGACACTTGATTTACTAATTTTGGGGAGCATTAGGAGTACTCAGTAGTGTACAGTGCAGAGTTTTGCTGATAGTGACCAGTGACCACCACTTTTATTTATAATCCGTTCTCTGCCTGAAAAAAGCGATACACAGCACACAGTGACTCAGTCACATACCATATCTGTGTGCAGTGCTCAGGCTCAGGCCAGTGTGCTGCATCATCTATTATCTATATATAATATTATATATATCTGTCTGACTGCTCAGCTCACACAGCTTATAATTGTGGGGGAGACTGGGGAGCACTACTGCAGTGCCAGTTATAGGTTATAGCAGGAGCCAGGAGTACATAATATAATCCGTTCTCTGCCTGAAAAAAGCGATACACAGCACACAGTGACTCAGTCACATACCATATCTGTGTGCACTGCTCAGGCTCAGGCCAGTGTGCTGCATCATCTATTATCTATATATAATATTATATATATCTGTCTGACTGCTCAGCTCACACAGCTTATAATTGTGGGGGAGACTGGGGAGCACTACTGCAGTGCCAGTTATAGGTTATAGCAGGAGCCAGGAGTACATAATATATTATATGGTGAGTGACCACCAGACACACAGTGCAGTTTATTTAATATATCCGTTCTCTGCCTGAAAAAAGCGATACACACAGTGACTCAGTCAGTCACATACCATATCTGTGTGCACTGCTCAGGCTCAGGCCAGTGTGCTGCATCATCTATATATATTATATATCTGTCTGACTGCTCAGCTCACACAGCTTATAATTGTGGGGGAGACTGGGGAGCACTACTGCAGTGCCAGTTATAGGTTATAGCAGGAGCCAGGAGTACATAATATTATATTAAAATTAAACAGTGCACACTTTTGCTGCAGGAGTGCCACTGCCAGTGTGACTAGTGACCAGTGACCTGACCACCAGTATATAATATTAGTAGTATACTATCTCTTTATCAACCAGTCTATATTAGCAGCAGACACAGTACAGTGCGGTAGTTCACGGCTGTGGCTACCTCTGTGTCGGCACTCGGCAGCCCGTCCATAATTGTATATACCACCTAACCGTGGTTTTTTTTTCTTTCTTTATACATACATACTAGTTACGAGTATACTATCTCTTTATCAACCAGTCTATATATTAGCAGCAGACACAGTACAGTGCGGTAGTTCACGGCTGTGGCTACCTCTGTGTCGGCACTCGGCAGCCCGTCCATAATTGTATATACCACCTAACCGTGGTTTTTTTTTCTTTCTTTATACATACATACTAGTTACGAGTATACTATCTCTTTATCAACCAGTCTATATATTAGCAGCAGACACAGTACAGTGCGGTAGTTCACGGCTGTGGCTACCTCTGTGTCGGCACTCGGCAGCCCGTCCATAATTGTATATACCACCTAACCGTGGTTTTTTTTTCTTTCTTTATACATACATACTAGTTACGAGTATACTATCTCTTTATCAACCAGTCTATATTAGCAGCAGACACAGTACAGTGCGGTAGTTCACGGCTGTGGCTACCTCTGTGTCGGCACTCGGCAGCCCGTCCATAATTGTATACTAGTATCCAATCCATCCATCTCCATTGTTTACCTGAGGTGCCTTTTAGTTGTGCCTATTAAAATATGGAGAACAAAAATGTTGAGGTTCCAAAATTAGGGAAAGATCAAGATCCACTTCCACCTCGTGCTGAAGCTGCTGCCACTAGTCATGGCCGAGACGATGAAATGCCAGCAACGTCGTCTGCCAAGGCCGATGCCCAATGTCATAGTACAGAGCATGTCAAATCCAAAACACCAAATATCAGTAAAAAGCCTCTTTTTTTCTTTGCGTCATGTGCTGTTTGGGGAGGGTTTTTTGGAAGGGACATCCTGCGTGACACTGCAGTGCCACTCCTAGATGGGCCCGGTGTTTGTGTCGGCCACTAGGGTCGCTAATCTTACTCACACAGCTACCTCATTGCGCCTCTTTTTTTCTTTGCGTCATGTGCTGTTTGGGGAGGGTTTTTTGGAAGGGCCATCCTGCGTGACACTGCAGTGCCACTCCTAGATGGGCCGGTGTTTGTGTCGGCCACTAGGGTCGCTAATCTTACTCACACAGCTACCTCATTGCGCCTCTTTTTTTCTTTGCGTCATGTGCTGTTTGGGTAGGGTTTTTTGGAAGGGACATCCTGCGTGACACTGCAGTGCCACTCCTAGATGGGCCCGGTGTTTGTGTCGGCCACTAGGGTCGCTTATCTTACTCACACAGCGACCTCGGTGCAAATTTTAGGACTAAAAATAATATTGTGAGGTGTGAGGTATTCAGAATAGACTGAAAATGAGTGTAAATTATGGTTTTTGAGGTTAATAATACTTTGGGATCAAAATGACCCCCAAATTCTATGATTTAAGCTGTTTTTTTGTGTTTTTGGAAAAAAACACCCGAATCCAAAACACACCCGAATCCGACAAAAAAAATTCGGTGAGGTTTTGCCAAAACGCGTTCGAACCCAAAACACGGCCGCGGAACCGAACCCAAAACCAAAACACAAAACCCGAAAAATTTCAGGCGCTCATCTCTATTGAATACTTTCCTGCCATTTTGGCTGTAACTTTGCATTATCGTAGTCGACACTGGAGTCAGACTCCGTGTCGATATCAGTGTCTATTATTTTGGATAGTGAGCATTGTGAGACTCTGAAGGTCTCTGCGACATAGGGACAGATCTGTGTAGATTCACTGTCTGTTCTCTAATCTTTTGTGCAATAAATTCACCTTAGCACTTAATTACACATATCCAAACAGGTGTCGGCGTTGTCGACGGAGACACCCCTCACACACATATTTGCTCCATCTCCTCCTTAGGGGAGCCTTTTACCTCAGACATGTCGACACACACGTACCGACACACCACACACTCAGGGAATGCTCATCTGAAGACAGTTCCCCCACAAGGCCCTTTGGAGAGACAGAGAGAGAGTATGCCAGCACACACCCCAGCGCTATTAACCCAGGAATAACACAGTAACTTAATGTTAACCCAGTAGCTGCTGTTTATAATGATTTTTGCGCCTAATTATGTGTCCCCCCTCTCTTTTTACCCTCTTCTACCGTGTATCTGCAGGGGAGAGGCTGGGGAGCTTCCTCTCAGCAGTGCTGTGGAGAAAAACATGGCGCTGGTGAGTGCTGAGGAAGAAGCCCGCCCCCTCGATGGCGGGCTTCTGTCCCGCTTAAATATACATTTTCTTGGCGGGGGCTCATACATATATACAGTGCCCAACTGTATATATGTGTACTTTTGCCAAAGAGGTCCCAATTGCTGCCCAGGGCGCCCCCCCCCCCCCCCCTTCGCCCTGCACCCTCTACAGTGACCGGAGTATGTGAGGTGTGTGTGGGAGCAATGGCGCACAGCTGCAGTGCTGTGCGCTACCTCAGTGAAGACTGGAGTCTTCTGCCGCCGATTTCGAAGTCTTCTTGCTTCTTATGCTCACCCGGCTTCTGTCTTCCGGCTCTGCGAGGGGGACGGCGGCGCGGCTCTGGGATCGGACGACGAGGGTGAGATCCTGCGTATGATCCCTCTGGAGCTAATGGTGTCCAGTAGCTTAAGAAGCAGGACCTATCTGCAGAGAGTAGGGCTGCTTCTCTCCCCTCAGTCCCACGATGCAGGGAGTCTGTTGCCAGCAGAGCTCCCTGAAAATAAAAAACCTAACAAAATACTTTCTTACAGCAAGCTCAGGAGAGCTCACTGAACAGCACCCAGCTCGTCCGGGCACAGATTCAAACTGAGGTCTGGAGGAGGGACATAGAGGGAGGAGCCAGAGCACACCAGAATCTAAATTCTTTCTTAAAGTGCCCATTTCTCCTGCGGAGCCCGTCTATTCCCCATGGTCCTTACGGAGTCCCCAGCATCCACTAGGATGTTAGAGAAATAAAATTCTGACCCTAACACTCTCTCAAACTACCGCCCCATCTCTCCGCTGCCATGCCCCTCCAAGCTACTTGAGAGACTTGCCTACACTCGCCTCACACACTTTCTTAACTCACACATCTTATTGGACCCAATTCAGTCAGGCTTTCATTTCCAACACTCCACAGAGACAGCACTGACTAAGGTAGTGAATGATTTGGTCACTGATAAATCTACAGGACATTGCTCTCTTCTTCTAGATCTCTCTGCTGCATTTGACACTGTTGACCACTCTCTTCTCATACAGACACTGCAATCCCTAGGTCTTCAGGACACAGCCGTTACTTGGTTCTCATCCTACCTATCTAATCGCTCCTTCAGTGTTCACTTCTCTGAACCCACCTCTTCTTCTCTACCTCTTTCAGTCGGAGTACCACAAGGCTCAGTCTTGGGTCCTCTGCTTTTCTCAATCTATATCACATCTCTTGGTAAACTAATCAACTCTTTTGGATTTCAGTACCATCTGTATGCGGATGATACTCAAATCTATCTATCCTCCCCTGATTTGTCCCCATCTGTACTGGACCGTGTCACTGAATGCCTTTCTGCTGTTTCATCCTGGATGACATCTCCCACCTCAAACTGAATATTTCAAAACAGAGTTAATTATATTAATACCGGCCAATAGTAGTTACCAACCTGATATCTCTATCACTGTTGAGAACTCCAGAGCCGAAACTAGGGGGGGGCTAGGGGGGCATGTGACCTGGGCGCCAGACCGGAGAGGGCGCCGAGACTGTCACTTAATCCCCCCTAACGCCCCCTCCCTATGCGGCAGCGATAGCTTGGAGCCGGCGGAGCTCGAGCTCCAGGCTCTGCTAGCTGCCGCCTAGCCAGGCAGGCACACGAACCGCATCGCAGAGATGACACTGAAAATAAACTACATCTCCCAGCAGCCCTTGCTGCCAGGAGCTGTACTTTACTTTCAGTTTCATCTCTGCAGCGTGTTGTGATCAGCACAGCAGAGCCGAATCAAGAGGGGGCAAAGGGGACAAATTACTAACCCCCCCTCCCACCCCCCACTGCTGCAGTGAACAAGAAATTTGGAGGTCCGAAAAGGGGGTGTGGCTTAACGGCACTGTACACACAGTGCCATGCCAGCCAGCAACAGCATGGGAGAGAGGAGGGGAGAAGAGCAGCACAGCTTAAACAGTGAGTACTGTATATAACTCAGGGAAGGGGCACTGTATGTGTGTGACTGCTATATGTGTGTATGAATGTGCGCATGTGTGTGATTGTATGTGAATAGGTGTGTGACTACATATCTGCATGGGTGTGGTATGTGTGACTGGGCATACCGACGCTGGTATCCCGGGAGCGGAATGCCTGTCAGGGGGAAGGGGGGGTTGTGAGCGCAGCAAGTCCCTTTGCGGGCTCGCTGCGCTCGCCACGCTGGGGTAGGAGTGGTCCCTGTTGGTCGGCATGCCGACCGTTGGGATTGTGAGGGGGCGGAATATAGGGAGAGCTACTGTGACCAGCGGTCACATAACTACATCCCATCTGTATGTGTGCTTGTGTGTCACTGTATATATATATATGTCAGTATACATGTTTGTACCGGTGTGTGATTAACTGATTATATGTATGTATTATATGTATGTATGTATGTATGTGAGTGAATGTATGTGTGTGTGACAGTATGTATTTTGTATTGGTGTGTATTATATGTATGTATGTATGTGAGTGAATGTATGTGTGCGTGACAGTATGTATTTTGTATTGGTGTGTGATTTTATGTATGTATTAATATATGGGTTATTATTTTATTTCTCCTTCATCCGTAGCCCAAATAATTAAAAAATTAAAATAAAAAGTATGAAAATGCCGAGCTATCCCCTTTGCCCTTATGAAGTTGATATATATATGAATGCGAGGGGGGCGCTAAGTTAATGGCTCGCGCCGGGTGCCAAAACTCCTAGTTTCGGCCCTGAGAACTCGACAATCAATTTTATCCCACAAGCTCGCTGCCTAGGTGTCATACTTGACTCTGATCTGTCCTTTGTTCCCCACATTCAATCTGTCTCAAAATCATGTAATATGCATCTAAGAAACATATCCAAAATACGACCATATCTTACACAAGACACTGCAAAAACTCTGATCCATCCTCTCATTATCTCCCGCATTGATTATTGTAATAGACTCTGATTGGTCTTACCAAAAAGAGACTCTCACCACTACAATCCATTCTAAATGCTGCTGCGAGGTTAATCTTCCTCGCTAGACGTTTATCGTCTGCAGATCCGCTCTGTCAGTCCCTCCATTGGTTACCGGTATTCTACCGTATTCAATATAAAATACTTTTACTCACACACAAGGCCATTAACCAAACTATACCAATGTACATCTCTTCGCTCATCTCATAATATCTCCCAACCCGACCTCTCCGATCTTCACAAGATCTGCGTCTCTCATCCACACTCATTACTCGCTCCCATGCACGATTGCAGGACTCTGTGGAATGCCCTACCACGTACAATAAGACTCTCCTTTAGTCTCCAAATCTTCAAGTGTTCCCTGAAAACTCACCTCTTCAGGCAGCTTATCACATTTCGGAACCACCCACATGACCTTCATAAGCTTTCCTATCCAGTTACATTCTCTCTGTACAGTCCACACATATCCTCACATATTTTTCTCTTTCTTCACTTTCCCATCCTCCTGACCCCAGGCCAACATCACTGAATGACCATATCATGCAGCCCACCAAGACCCTTTGCAATCTGGTGGACAATTATGCAATAGATAGCACCTATCCTTGTGTATCAATGCCTATTTCCCGATAGATTGTAAGCTTGCGAGCAGGGCCCTCCTACCTTGAGGACTGCTTGTCATTACCCAGTTTTGTTTTATCATTGTTGTTTCCAACTGTAAAGCGCAACGGAATATGCTGCGCTATATGAGAAACTGTTAATAAAAATAAATAATGGACTGTATCCAACACTTCCTAGGACCCAGTGTCAGTTAATTCCCACTGGTCTTTCACTATGGACAGTCTGCACTTTGTAGCTGGTACTGCTGGTAGATGGTTTAGCTTCGCAACACTGGGCTCAGTCCAGAACAGCTGGAGAACAGAGTAGGATTCGGTGCTCCTCTGGCAGTCACAGGGTTCAGGCAGATGCAGGCATCTTAATAAGGCAAGATGTTTATTGCTCAGATACCGTTACAAAGATTAGTCCCTTGATAAAGGTGATTGGGACAAATCACAGCCTAACAGAAGTCACAAGTACAATTCTGGATGGTCAGAACATACATACTCAGGGTCACATCAACCTTTTATATAGTAATGCGGCAGGCTGTATACCTCTAATCATAGTGCAGGAAACTGTATCCCGATATGTAAATACAACTTACATTTCATATTGGTCACATTCTTTCTTTGATATATCTATGACCCAAGCCAGTTTGCCATAAACACAATCTGATTTAGCACATACCTGTCTATTTCCTTAACACTTAGAAAACTCCACAATACAAGAATACCCCCTGGAGTGCATTGCATCTAATGAAGGGTTGCTCAGTTATTGCTGAGGCCAGGACATCACTTCCTATGTCACATATCACTTCCTATGTAACATATGTCACATATCACTTCCTATGTCACATATCACTTCCTATGTAACATATGTCACATATCGCTTCCTATGTCACATATCACTTCCTATGTAACATATGTCACATATTACTTCCTATGTCACATACTGTATCGCTTCCTATGTCACATATCACTTCCTATGTAACATATGTCACATATCACGTCCTATGTAACATATGTCACCTATCACTTACTATGTCACATATCACTTCCTATGTCACATATCACTTCCTATGTAACATATGTCACATATCACTTCCTATGTCACATATCACGTCCTATGTAACATATGTCACATATCACTTCCTATGTCACATATCACTTCCTATGTAACATATGTCACATATCGCTTCCTATGTCACATATCACTTCCTATGTAACATATGTCACATATTACTTCCTATGTCACATACTGTATCGCTTCCTATGTCACATATCACTTCCTATGTAACATATGTCACATATTACTTCCTATGTAACATATGTCACATAGCACTTACTATGTCACATATCACTTCCTATGTAACATATGTCACATATCACTTCCTATGTCACATATCACTTCCTATGTAACATATGTCACATATCGCTTCCTATGTCACATATCACTTCCTATGTAACATATGTCACATATTACTTCCTATGTCACATACTGTATCGCTTCCTATGTCACATATCACTTCCTATGTAACATATGTCACATATTACTTCCTATGTAACATATGTCACATAGCACTTACTATGTCACATATCACTTCCTATGTAACATATGTCACATATCACTTCCTATGTCACATATCACTTCCTATGTAACATATGTCACATATTACTTTCTATGTCACATACTGTATCACTTCCTATGTAACATATGTCACATATCACTTACTATGTCACATATCACTTCCTATGTAACATATGTCACATATCACTTCCCATGTCACATATCACTTCCTATGTCACATATCACTTCCTATTTAACATATGTCACATATCACTTCCTATGTCACATATCACTTCCTATGTAACATATGTCACATATTACTTTCTATGTCACATACTGTATCACATCCTATGTAACATATGTCACATATCACTTACTATGTCACATATCACTTCCTATGTAACATATGTCACATATCACTTCCTATGTCACATATCACTTCCTATGTCACATATCACTGCCTAGGTTACAGAAAATGACAATTCCTTCTAAATAAAATATTTCATAAATAATAAAAGGGCACAGTCCATACATTTACACGTGTTTCCACAATGCTACAACTGCGCAAAGCAAATTAAATATAACATGTTAAAATACATTATTAAGTATACATTTACAGTACATGACACCTAGCGCTGGTGATATATATAAAAAATGAGCGTTGCAGCAGAAGGGATTATCCCCTCAGTGCCAGGGCCACCATCTTGGCCTCATGGACGGAGTATCCGGCCAACACACTTTACATTTGGTCTAACTCCATTTATTTCTTCAAAGAATTGTGAGACTTATGAGACAGTCGGGAATATGTAGTTAGTGCTGAGATTGGTACGTGGCATCTCAGACCATACACTCCGGTTCCTGTACCCACACTACACCATACTGTACCTCCCAACTCTGCCCGGCCGGGAGACAGCTTTGAGCGCCGAAGGCATGCGCCCGATATTAGGGGGCATGGCCTGGCAACTAGGGGGTGTGGCCACACAGGAAGTGCCTCCATTGTGAGCCACGTACCCATTTTCATCACTGTGGGAGTATGCCCAGTGCCCTGTGAGCTGCAGCCAAGGCCCCCAGCCCCTGTCTCCCAATGAATAGATACAGCGTCCATTCACTGATGTTCTGCTAAGCAGAGGAGCAAATGAGAGGGGGCTTGGGCTGTTAAGCAATGAAAGCTTGGAAAGAGATAAAGTGGAGAGAGATAAAATACCTGCCAATCAGCTTCTGTCATTTTTCACACACAGCCTGTAAAGTAACAGTTAGATGCTGATTGGTTGGTACGTTATCTCTCTCTACTTTATCTATCTCCAAGAATTGATGCATATGCCCCTTGGTCAGATTAGCGCACAATTAGGGCCAAATTTTCCAGTTCGTGGGGATTTTTCAGGGATGGTCGGGCGCATTTTAAAAGCGGACAGATGCAAAGGGTCTAAATTCAGAGCCGCACACAAACCACACGCAATGCCGCTGTTCACGTAGCTGAGCGGTAACTGTGCATGAATGAAAATTCCTAAAAACTCCTACGATGCATGCACACTGCACAAAGAGCATGTGGAAAGGCACTGCTGTGACTGAGAAGCGCAGTATTAGAAATGTCTTGGAAAAGTGACGGGTGGTCCTGGGCAGTGACTGGGAGGTGGCTAGAAATGCGCAAAAAAAAGTGGTCTGTTCAGTGGGCGTGTTATGGATGTCGCTGGTGTGTCCGTTAAACCGCAGTCAACTTAATCAAGAACAAGCGCTCCCTGGTTAGATAGAACCGTCACCAACAGATCTCTCCTTGTCCACTTATTTCAATCCCGTGCAGTCATCAGCGTCTCTGCTTTCTCCAGTACCTCATACACATGGAGAATGTCTCTCGTGCAGCTATAGCGCAGTCATTGCAGAAATAATACATGCTTACCTTGTTTTTGTGCAGCCTGGTGCATCTCTCCAGATATCGGTGGTAAGAGCCAGGGGAGGGCCCCCCTCTCTGTAAGGGCCCGGGATACCAGTCCCCACAGTCCCCCCTGAGGGCTGCCCTGATGCTTCCTCACAAAAAGAGATATGCGGTTCGGTTCTCCAGAAATCCGAATCCACCAGAATGCTGTGGATATAGGGGGTCATTCCGACTCATTCGCACACAGCGGTTTTTCGCTGCGGTGCGAACGGGTGCGGAATGTGCATGCGCGGCGGGTGCAGTGCGCATGTGCGATGTTGGCCGGCGACAGGGGTCGCCGGGTTACGTCGCGGCTACCGACGGAAGCGGTTGCAGCGGCGACCGCTAAGAAGATTGACAGGAAGGAGGCGTGGATGGGCGGATCCAGACCGTTGGAGAGTGTTTTCGGGGAGTGGTGAGTAAAACGCAGGCGTGTCCAGAACAATGGAGTGCGGAGGCGTGACGTCAAAGCCGGGCCCATCATCGCTGGATCCATCGCACAGGGTAAGTATGTCCAGGGCAGCTCTACTTCTGCTTGAATTTTTTTAGCTTAGCAGAACTGCACAAGCGATCGCACCCCTGCTAAGCTAAAATACACTCCCACATAGGCGTGGACTAGTTGATTGCAGCAGCAGCTAAAAGTTGATGGCTGCGATCAACTTGGAATGACACCATAAACCGAACCGAAACCTTGTCCAGATATCCAGAGGAGATCCGATCCACACTGAGTCCCGGTTCAGATCTTCCCATGGTTAAGAGTTCGGATTTTAAATTCCAATTTTGGGTGTTGCATACAGATTTGGGGGGTAATTCCGAGTTGATCGCAGCAGCAAATTTGTTAGCAGTTGGGCAAAACCATGTGCAGTGCAGGTGGGGCAGATGTAACATGTGCAGAGAGAGGTAGATTTGGGTGGGTCATAGTGTTTCTGTGCAGGGTAAATACTGGCTGCTTTATTTTTACACTGCAATTTAGATTTCAGTTTGAACACACCACACCCAAATGTAACTCTCTCTGCACATGTTACATCTGCCCCACCTGCAGTGCACATGGTTTTACCCAACTGCTAACAAACTGGCTGCTGCGCTCAACTCAGAATTACCCCCATTATCTGGTTTATTTGTTTTTTTAATAAAATTTTTTAATTGATTTTTAACCAGACCAAAAACCGAATCTGAACCAAAGCACTTGATGGTGGTTTTGCCAAAACCAAAACACGATAATGAATTAGAAACAAAAACAAAATACAAGGGTCCGCGCACATCTCTCCTTTTAGTCCCATCACACTTACGGCCACATCCTCAATGTATTGCACGTGTGGGGTGTGTTGCCCATCTCTGGAACACAAGCTCTTTCTGGCGGAACTGCCGCAACTTCCAGTAAAAGTGCCGCTAGCTGCCTCCTAGTCTCACCACACATGCACCCACATCCTTAATGTATTGCGCATGCGTGGGTTCGGCTCATGTAACGCTCACATTGGGGGCGCATGTTTAGCAGGCCTACAGAGTTGCTTTTTACATCCGGTCCGCGCCATTGTTAATGTATGTTGCGTCAAATGCGTTCCAGCATGAGCTGCATAATTTCACTGATTTCTGCGGACATTATTGAGAAGATTAAAATGAAACACAGTGCAAAAATTTCACATAAATGCATAATTAAAACAAATGATTAAAAATAGGTCATATAAAAATCCTAAAACACAAAGATAAAAAGCGAGGTCCAGTATCCAACTCCTGATAGACGTAAAACCTGTATCACCAGTAAAATATTCTGATACCCCTTTCACACCGCACAAAAAACTCGGCATCGACCTGGTATATTGCCAGGTCGACGCGCCACGCTGTGCGCTCTGAAAGGATCAGTCCCAAATTCCCGGGGTCGCCTAACCCAGTTATTCAACCCGAGAAAAGAAGAGTTATCCCCGGGTCAGGCGCAGTGTGAAGGGGTTGCTGGGTTGATGCGACCCGGTACCCATTCACAGCAAAGGGAGAGGCGGCGCAGAGATGATGTCATCTCCAACACCGCTTCCGCCCCCGCACTGATGATGCCGCAGTCCCCGCCCCCTATGGCAACATATTGGCGGGTCAGGAAGCCAGTTTTTCAGGGTCCAATGCCAGGTCGCATCCGGGAAGAACCTGTTTCAAATTCCCTGTTGCGACCCGGCATTAGGGATCTGAAAGTGGTAATAGTCTGGGTGTGGATCATCAAATCGACAATGTCTAGGTCGACCACTATAGGTCGACAGTCACTAGGTCGACAGGGTTGGAAGGTCGACAGGGTTCCTAGGTCGACATGTGCTAGGTCGACAGGTCAAAAGGTCGACATGAGTGTTTTTTTTTTTTTTTGGGGGGTGTCGTTTTCTCCGTAGAGTGACCGGGAACCCCAATTAGTGCACCGTGTCCCCTCGCATGGCTCGCTTCGCTGGGCACAGATTACCGTTCCAATCGTAGTCCACGTGGATCGTTAAGTATGAAAAAGTTCAAAAAAAAAGAAAAAAAATGTGAAAAACTCATGTCGACCTTTTGACCTGTTGACCTAACACATGTCGACTTAGAAACCCTGTCGACCTTCCCACCCTGTCGACCTAGTGACTGTCGACCTATAGTGGTCGACCTAAACATTGTCGACCTAGACAGCGTCGATCTTCAGACCGGATCCCAATAGTCTATAGAAAACCTTTTAGCATAAAGTCACTGTTCGAGCCTAATGGTTCTAAAGTTGTAAGTTCATAAATTGTTTTAATTTCCGCCTTCGCTAAAAGGCGCCTAATCCTTTAATTCCCCAGTTACCTTCTATTTTTTTAATACCCGTAATATTTTTAATACCCATACGTGAACATTGATGTATTTCTTTAAAATGAGAGGGTATGTTGAGTAAAACTTTTTATTAATATTCCGCAAATGTTTCGCCCTTTTTATCCCTTAGATTTCTTGAGGTTCTACCTATGTATTGCAACCCACAAATACACTCAATAATATAAATACAGTTCTTGCTATTGTATCTTAAACTCCTGTTTTGTAATACAGGTCAGGTATCCGTTACACAGATAACCGTTAAACGAAATATTCCGAAAACCGGAATATTTCATCCCTGTAGTGATGTGGCCGGCGTCACTGGAGTCCGCGGCCAATCACAGACAGATGGGGGAGTGGCTCACTGTCACTACTCCCAAGACCTGCCGCCGACTCCCTCCGACACGCTGGACCCTGCTGCCAACACACCAGACCCCCCTCCCCGCCAATAATCTTTAACCACTTTAGGTGATAGTGACTACAATACTTAGATGGGAATGGCTATTTGTAAGTTTATATATAATTTTTGGTGAATTAATTGGTCCCTTCCGTATAGATTGTTACATCTAGAACGTTTATTTCTTCTTCACTTTTAGAGTAAATTAAATAGATCTTAAAATAATTTCTATTGAGATTATTACAAAAGATGTTCAAGTATCTGACCTCGTCGCGCTAAGAATCCGCACAGACTTACACACGTCGGCGGCGAATTGTAACGTAGCATTTTCTCATCTCTTGTGCAGCACTGGAAAAGAAAAAAGATATTTATTCTGTATTATCTGCAAGTTCCAGGCTGATATTTGGGGTTTTGCGGGCAGCTTTTGCCAGGGTGCTCTTATACAAGTGTCTCGTTTGTCTTGTGGGAAAGTTGCCCCCGTCTGTAACAATCTATATCTAGGTATTGAGCTATTGATAAGAGAATCACCTGTGCGTTATTATTCCTGGCCAAAATCTATGTGAGCAGCGTTATCTACAAGTATGAAGCTTGTGCTTGAAACCCATTGAGATACACTGAAGAGCAACGTCACCACTTCTGCTGTCAGCTGCAGGAACTGAGTGGCCGTTATCTCCGGATAACACTTTATTCCTGGCTCTGTACCAAACACAACGTAAGAAGATCGCAACTGCTGCCCTGTAAAGTGTCTGCTTTATAGTCTAAATACACTAATGAAATATAACCTATTTCCATTTATAATACCTCCTATCATTTTGGATTTATAATCCGGGACCCAGCATGTGCCAAAAAGGGTGTGTGTCTGTCCACATAGGAAGGGAGCATGGCTTCATGACATATCTTCCCCCCCTTCCCACATGTTTTCAGCATTCTAAGGGCAATTCACTTCCCCTGGAGCTTGGAACACCTAGGTCTCTCGGGAAGTGGGCATCTACTGGAGATTTGAATAGTGGTTTGGGCGGCCAGGAGAGCCACCCGAGATTCTGAAGCCTCCCTGATGTTCCAGGGGAGTAGGCAAGACTGATATATGAATATGTTAGACATGGGGTTATAGTAATGGATCTTCCTTAGTTCCGGCAGCTGTTAAAAATACTGTGCTAATGACTTTAATACAAGCTGCTAATTTGGGGGAGATGTAGCAAGCCTTGGAGAGATATAAAGGGCCTGAAACTGAGTTGCACGCAATTCCGTTGTTGACTGGCTATTTGCAATTGAGCATGTGCAAAAATTTCTGAGAGCCCCTACAGGGCATGGGTTACACGGAGGGTACAACTGGGACAGACGGGATCAAAAAGGTGATGTATAGTCCCGGTAGCTACTGGGCGATGACTGCCGGCTGGATGCCAGCTTCAGCCACAGTCACCAATGTGACCCCTCGCCCAGCGACCTTACATGTAAACGCACCCTCCTCACCCTGTGGAACTTAGGTCACCCTAATACCTGAATTCCGACCCGCAGCACCCACGGATGGGCTTTCTGTTAGGGACACCGTCAGACCTTCTCTTTCCTTCTCACAAATATTTCTGTATAGCGTGTTTTCTTCATCCACTTCTGCCTCAAAGAGGTTTGCAAGAAAGGGGAGCGAGGTACAGGGTGCCACACACTGTTATTCTTCAGCCCTCTCTAAATAGACTTGCAGAGGAGGATTGGGCATAGGGCCCACAGGGCAGATTCCCGGTGGGCCAATGTGCACGTGGGGCCTGTTTTGTTTGTTGACCTGTGAGGGCTGTTTTCTTCTGGCAATTCTGCATCTCAGTTTTAAAGCTTTTGTCTTTGTAATTTGTATTTCCCCTTCTATTTCCTCCAGTTCCATCTGGTCAGCCCAGGACAGGCCACTTCTCTGTTCAGCATGCAGCTGAGATATAGCCATACCCTCCATGACCCTGTCCATCAGGTACAAAATGCTCTGAACATGGACTTCCCTCTCAATATATCATCAATTAGCTAGTTCAACACAGGTGACGTAAATCATAAATTGAGGGTGAAGTCCAGGAGCAGAGCTGATGGAAGAGGTCATGCTGAAGGGTCTGGATATCAGGGCATTCAGCTGCAACCATGTTGTCTTCCAAGGCACTGTCAGGTAAAAACCTCTCCCCAGACCACTGTTTCCTGCAGTGCATGGATTAAGGCAGTGGTTCCCAAACTCCATCCTCAACATACTCTAAGAGTCCAGGTTTTAAGGATGTCCATGGCTTAGCACAGATGGTAAAATCAAATGGACTGAGGTACTAAGTCACCTGTGCCCAAGCATTGTCCTTAACACCTGGACCTTTAAAGAGCCTTGAGGATCTAGTTTGGGAACCTCTGGATTAAGTGAAAAACTTTTACCTTTTTCAGGTCCAGATAACTGGGCTGGATCAGGCATAACTCCCTGATATTCCTTCTGTCCTTGGGCATGATACATCCATGGATCCCCTCCGCTTCCTCCACAAATTAGTGTTATGCTCGGGGAAGCTGGATATCAATTTTCCCCTGGCTGCTACAGCCCATGGATGATAATGGAGCTTGACCTGAAATAGGCAAGCTAGGCAAGTTCTGAAAGTCAGAGCACAAGTAAACACAACCTCTCCTGGTGTACCCAGGCACATATACTACTGTTCTCTCCTGGTGTAACCCAGGCACATATACTACTGTTCTCTCCTGGTGTAACCCAGGCACATATACTACTGTTCTCTCCCGGTGTAACCCAGGCGCATATACTACTGTTCTCTCCCGGTGTAACCCAGGCACATATACTACTGTTCTCTCCTGGTGTAACCCAGGCGCATATACTACTGCTCTCTCCTGGTGTAACACAGGCACATATAATACTGTTCTCTCCTTATGTAACCCAGGCACATATACTACTGCTCTCTCCTGGTGTAACCCAGGCACATATACTACTGTTCTCTCCCGGTGTAACCCAGGCGCATATACTACTGCTCTCTCCTGGTGTAACCCAGGCACATATACTACTGCTCTCTCCCGGTGTAACCCAGGCACATATACTACTGTTCTCTCCCGGTGTAACCCAGGCACATATACTACTGTTCTCTCCTGGTGTAACCCAGGCGCATATACTACTGCTCTCTCCTGGTGTAACACAGGCACATATACTACTGTTCTCTCCTTATGTAACCCAGGCACATATACTACTGCTCTCTCCTGGTGTAACCCAGGCACATATACTACTGTTCTCTCCCGGTGTAACCCAGGCGCATATACTACTGCTCTCTCCTGGTGTAACCCAGGCACATATACTACTGCTCTCTCCCGGTGTAACCCAGGCATATATACTACTGCTCTCTCCAGTAGAGAAGCAGGCACATGTGCCATATTGCTGAGAGGAGGCATCTCGGGTATACGGCCAGCCAGGGGCGGATTGGGGACAAAAAGCGGCCCTGGAAAAATTTGTACTAGTGGCCCCACATGGGCAGCACCAGAGGTGTAAGGTCTAGCCATGGGCCATGGCAGCAGCACCCTCCCCCCGAGACTTTCCAGATAGTGGGCATGTCCAGCATCAATGGGGAAGTTAAAAAGAAATAAAATTACATATTATGAGCACATTATATGATACACCTTCAGAATTTAGGAAACTATATAATTCTTTAGAAAGATATATTTTCTTGCTTATTACACCAACCGTATCCCTATCACTATTCACTCAATCTTATATGTCAGCCAAGCAGGCAGACAGAGCATACACTAGATCATCTGCAATCACAGGATAAGTGGCAAAGTAATTTTCATATATGCAAATTATTTTGAATCTTATTCATTATGTCTATAAAAAGGACCACATGTCCTCAAACTAAACAGGCCCCACGGGTGCGTCGGCCCACCGGGAATCTTCCCTGTAAACCCTATGGCCAATCCGCCTCTGCGGCCAGCTCAGCGAGGCTTGCCAAATGTGCCTTTGTTCAGGGTGCATTTAGCACTTGCTGTGTAGACGCAATCTCTGTCAGTTTACAGGAGCAGCACTATGTATAAGCAGGCACTGATTTTGAGGTCCGTAGTTCTGCACGGTCCAATTAAATTGAGTCCTGGTCTGTCCTAGAAAAGCCTCCTTGACCTGCAGTGTTCTAGACATAACCTGATGTTACACTTCCGGACAGTGCTGCAACAAGAGATTTTAGGCACAAACCTCATATCTAACCTCCGCCAGACCTTTAAAAAGCTGCTAATGTGAGTCGTAAAGCCACAGTAGTCTGCGATCCACAGCGTTTGGACAGCTGTTCCCACAGAGGAAGTGGGTGCAGCAAGAACACATGTTGTAAAAAATTTGGAATTTATTTTATTTCTCAAACTTAAACCGGATCGGACGGCAAAATAATAGCTGCGATGAGATAATTTCATCACCCGGCGAGGCGTTTGCTGAGCCCAGCAGAAAACGTCTGCGTGTTTTATATGTCGGAGTAATCCCAGCATTCTCGCCGAGAGGAATTTAATAAGACAGAGAGAGTCTGGGTGAATGTTAAGCACTGTGACCGGAGTCACACACCAACTCCCAAATAGACTCCGCAATGTTCTATAAACTGCACTTACAATTACCGAACAGCTGGAAAACACATCACGCTTGTTATTCACAGACTATTAAGGTTATAAGGCTTAGGCAGCCTGTGTGTCCCCATGTGTGATGGGGATGATGAACTCAGAGGCGTCACAAGGGGGGGAGGGTGCGGGCCGCACCCCGGTTGTGTCACCCTTCCAGTGGGGGACAACAAAGTGTAGACTCCACCGCAGTGACAGGGAGCTGGGTGCTACAGTGTGACATTTTCCGCCCCCATATTGATGCAAATGTGGCTTCCGCGAGGCCACACCCCCTCCCCGCGAAGCCATGCCCCCTTTTCAGACTCACGCCAGGAGGGCTCTTGGCCGCAGCAGTGCCGCCACTGCTGGGTCTAGTGGGTCCACAACAGCTTGACAGCCACACATTGTTATATACGGGAGATACGCCTCTTTTTTGAGTAAAAGTAATGTTTTATCAACAATAAAAATTATTATTTTATTAGGAGGAGGAAGTTCCATTTTCAAAAACATTTTGCCTAAATCCCCCCTCCCATTAATAGGATTCTGAGAACCTGGGACCACCACATTTATACA
Source organism: Pseudophryne corroboree (assembly GCF_028390025.1). NCBI lineage: Eukaryota > Metazoa > Chordata > Amphibia > Anura > Myobatrachidae > Pseudophryne > Pseudophryne corroboree. Next base: position 827,547,742 of record NC_086448.1, on the reverse strand, counting down.
TATACATTTATTTTCAGCACCCAGGGCGAGGTGGGGGGAGCGGTCATCATCTGGGCAATAGGAAACCCCCCCCTAAGGACACCTTTGAATCAGTGCTCATGTCCACCCAACCCACTTACTTTTCTCTGGCAGGCCACACCTCCTGTTGACTGGCCAATGAGTGGGATAGATGTGGGAAAATCTGGACTCTGGAGCACTAAACATGCAGGTAGCAGGGGCGACCCGAGTAGCAGTCTGCGGTGAGAGCGCTGTACATGTTGCGATTGCCACAGGCTTGGGTAGTGTCAGTGTCTAAGGTTCTGCTCTCTCATTCATAAATGCAAGAAATTCCGTTGCCTCCTCTGATAATCTGTAAATGAGAAAGACAACTGGAGGTGAAGCTCGACCTCACACGTTCTGTGGTTACAGAGAACATTTCCTAACCTTCATAAAAAGTCTGGAACAATTCATCACATAGACAGCCTGAGATTGCAAGACACGGACACTACCGCTGAGATTGCAATGTTATTCTGAAGATTCTTCTCTGGCCGAGATGAATTCTCAAACATGTCCTCCCTGCTCTGATTGGATGGAATTGTTGACCTTTCAGAACACTCTAATTAATACAGTAAGGCTGCTGAGGATAAGTCCTACTCATCCTCCACATTATTGGGCACTACAAAAAATAAAAACAATGTTACCTTTTCCCTGCCAGTGCAGTATGTGCAGCGGGCCACGGGCATTGGGAAGAGAAGTTTTAAAATTTTCAATAGCTGGACATTTAGGGGGGGGGGGGGCTATTTTGGTTCAGTTTTTTTTCAAAGTGTTGAATGAACCAAAAAGACTAATGATGATACAGTATATTAAAAGAACATAAGGAACTAAAATAAAGTTCTGCAGTGTTTTTTTTTTTTTTTTTACAATCTCAACCTCAAAAATGATCATGACACCTGGGTTCCCTTCCTTTGGTTGATAATGGTTAGTTGATACACACCATGGAAAGTGTTGATTGGGTATAAGGCCTGGTGCAAGGGCATCCTGAGTGCTGATTGGTCAGCAGAGCTGTCTCTCAGTCGTGCTACTTGGGGAGACAGCGATTGTTTCCTAAAGATAATTTTTACACAAAATTATTTTTATAGTCGGCAATCAGATAAATCAATAGTCAGGAATAAATCCAATGTATCAGAATTGGCTCATTATTTCGTCCCTGATGACAGAATAAGTACATTTTGAAACCTTGGATTGATTCCTGACTTTTAAAGTGATTTATCTGAATGACGGCATCGGAACTTAGGGGTCTACTTACTAAGCATCGAATAGAGATAAAGAGGAGAGAGATAAAAACTGCCAATCAGCTCTTAACTGCCATATTACAGGCTTTGTTTGAAAAATGACAGCAGGTGGTTGGTTGGTACTTTATCTCTCTCCACTTTACCTCTCTCCAAGGCTTAATAAATAGACCCCTGTGTTTGAAAGGAGCTATTTGAGTACATTCACCAGAGCTGTACTGTTTATTGATGCTACTGTTTGCTCTATCTATCTATCTATCTATCTATCTATCTATCTATCTATCTATCTATCTTATGTCTATCTATCTATCTATCTATCTATCTATCTATCTATCTATCTATCTATCTATCTATCTTATCTCATGTCTGTCTATCTATCTATCTATCTATCTATCTATCTATCTATCTATCTATCTTATCTCATGTCTGTCTATCTATCTATCTATCTATCTATCTATCTTATGTCTGTCTATCTATCTATCTATCTATCTATCTATCTATCTATCTATCTATCTTATGTCTATCTATCTATCTTGTCTAATGTCTATCTATCTATCTATCTATCTATCTATCTATCTATCTATATCGTATGTCTATCTATTCAACTATCTATCTATCTATCTATCTATCTATCTATCTATCTATCTATCTATCTATCTATCATCTATTCAGCTATCTATCTATCTATCTATCTATCTATCTATCTATCTATCTATCTATCTTATGTCTGTCTATCTATCTATCTATCTATCTATCTATCTATCTATCTATCTAATGTCTATCTGTTTATCTATCTATCTATCTATCAATCAACTATCTATCTATCTATCTATCTATCTATCTATCTATCTATCTATCTATCTATCTATCTATCTTGTTTATCTATCTATTCAGCTATCTATCTATCTGTCAATCATCTATTCAGCTATCTATCTATCTATCTATCTATCTTATGTCTATCTATCTATCTATCTATCTATCTATCTATCTATCTATCTTATCTCATGTCTGTCTATCTATCTATATATCTATCTTATGTCTATCTATCTATCTATCTATCTATCTATCTATCTATCTATCTATCTATCTATCTTATCTCATGTCTGTCTATCTATCTATCTATCTTATGTCTGTCTGTCTATCTATCTATCTATCTATCTATCTACCTATATATCTATCTTATGTCTATCTATCTATCTATCTATCTATCTATCTATCTATCTATCTATCTATCTATCTATCTCTTATGTCTGTCTATTCAACTATCTATCTATCTATCATCTATTCAGCTATCTATCTATCTATCTATCTATCTATCTATCTATCTATCTATCTATCTTATGTCTATCTGTTCATCTATCTATCTATCTATCTATCTATCAATCAATCAATCAATCAACTATTCAACTATCTATCTATCTATCTATCTATCTATCTATCTATCTATCTATCTTATGTCTATCTTATCTCATGTCTGTCTGTCTATCTATCTATCTATCTATCTATCTATCTATCTTATGTCTATCTATCTATCTATCTATCTATCTATCTATCTATCTTATGTTTATCTATCTATTCAGCTATCTATCTATCTATCTATCTATCTATCTATCTATCTATCTATCTATCTGTCAATCATCTATCTATCTATCTATCTATCTATCTATCTATCTATCTATCTGTAAATCATCTATTCAGCTATCTATCTATCTATCTATCTATCTATCTATCTATCTATCTATCTAGCCATCTATCTATTTATGAAGTCCATAAATGATCTATAGGAAATCCACTAATGGACAGTCCACTGGAAGTGCTCAGGTAAGTACTACAATGACTTATAGTACATCTGGTTAGGGGTGGTGAAACCGGCTGTACCAACGCATTTCATCCTTGTGGACTTCCTTAGGGACATCAGGAGATAGTGTACCCATCCAAATTTTTACGCTCATATTAATTAGTGTCTAATTAACTGCTAATTGTGGTCCAGGTGTTTTTTTTTTTCATTATCCTTATCTTTTCTGCAGAGCCACGATATATGTTGCGCTCCCTTAGTTTCCGTGCAATATTGTTTTCCCCACAATTGACAGAACAATCCTCAGGATGGCATTATGTGGACTTACTGCGGGTTCACTACGATATGCCGGCGGTCGGGCTCCCGGCGACCAGCATACCGGCGCCGGGATGCCGACCGCCGGCTTACCGACAGTGTGGCGAGCGCAAATGAGCCCCTCGCTGCCAGTAGCATATGCTTGTCTCAAAGATTAAGGCATGCACGTGTAAGTACACACGGCCGGTACAGTGAAACCGCGAATGGCTCATTAAATCAGCAAATGAGCCCCTCGCTGCGCTCGCCACGCTACGGGCACGGTGGCGCGCTACGCACGCCACACTATTTTATTCTCCCTCCAGGGGGGTCGTGGACCCGCACGAGGGAGAATAGGTGTCGGTATGCCGGCTGTCGGGATCCCGGCGCTGATATACTGTGCGCCGGGATCCCGTCAGTCGGCATACTGAAGACCACCCCTTACTGCGAGGTCCAGCATCTGACGTTCTCTTAGGGTTACTGCACATGCGCAATTTTTCCTCTCTGATGATTCTAGTGGCTATATTACTGAAATGCGTTTCGCCGGAGCATTGTACTTCTGTCAAAGGACACGGCAAGAGTGATGGCTTCCCGGAGCACATTGCGGGAGAAATGAGCTATAATAAATGACAGCGGCACCTCGCACAAGTAGTTAATTACCGCCATCTACCATTTTTTTTAAAGGAACCCAGTGCAAAGCAATATTGTGAAACTTACAAACTTATTTCATTTCCAGGCCTCACTGTCCCTATAATTGTATTTTGCCACTTTATACGCAAGAAGTAGACAATGATGAATATCAATTTTCTTTTAATTTGTCAGTAAAAATAAATCCTAATCTGTAGGGTTTACTGCAGAGCGCGTAGGCGAGCAGGGCGGGGTTTTGTGTAACGCAGATAGCGGATGTGAAACCAAAGGTCGCTCACTGGAAAGTCTGACGCTGATTTTCAATAGAGCCTGAAATTACTGATGCATTGACTGTTTGTTAAGGTCCCTCCACCAAACCATAAATCTTCAGCGACCCAACGTGGAACGCTCGCCCGGCAGCCGTTCGTCATCTTGTATATATTTATTCGTATTTTTTTTTCCATTCATTCATTTTAATCTTGTTCACAGGTGTTTCCAGCGGCCCATTGCGTTCTCTAGGTAAGTGACAGATTCCTTTCTCAGCTCCGCTCACAGTTCACCGAGAAGGACCGTGGAAAGAGCGAAGGGAGAGCGCTGGAATAACCTGTAGGTGGTCTGAGACGTGTTTACTTCTGTTTATTGACTGGGCTGTTGGAGCAGCGTCTCCTGGTATGGTACATTTTAGGCACACCCTTGCAGTCATGTCAGAGAGCCATATGGATGTAGCCAGTTTCCTCTCTGTTATAACGGTGCTGCTGTTCAGGTTAATACGGAACAGTCTGGGGATTCCTTGTGTCAGTGCAGCTGTTTAGGAACAAATAAGATTCTTTTTTTTTTTGCACAGTGGGCCTCATTCCGAGTTGATCGCTCGCTAGCAACTTTTTTCAGCGCCGCGTTCAGATAGTCGCCGCCTATGGGGGAGTGTATTTTCGCATTGCAAGTGTGCAAACGCTTTTGCAGCTGAGCGATACCAAAAAGTTTTTTACAGTTTCTTAGTAGCTCAGAACTTACTCAGCGCTTGCGATCACTTCAGTCTTTTTTGTCTCGGAATTGACGTCAGACACCCGCCCAGCAAACGCTTGGACATGCCTGCATTTTCCCAAACACTCCCAGAAAACGGTCAGTTGACACCCGCAAACGCCCTCTTCCTGTCAATCACTTTGCGATCGGCTGTGCGATTGGATTCTTTGTTAAATCCATCGCCCAGCACCGTTCCCTTTTGTACCCGTACGACGCGCCTGCGCATTGCAGTGCATACGCAGTTTTGACGAGTTTTAACCTGATCGCAGCGCTGCAAAAAGTTGCTAGCGAGCGATCAACTCAGAATGAGGCCCAATATTTCTTCACAACCTGTTAAAAATTTAAAATAGGTCCAGATGTATCAAGCTTTGGAGAGTGATAAATTGCACGGTGATAAGGGACCAGCCAATATGCTCCTAACTGTCATTTCTCAAACACAACCTCTAACACGGCAGTTAGAAGCTGATTGGCTGGCACTTTATCTCCGTCTTATTTATCATTCTCCAAGGCTTGATAAATCTGGGCAACTGTCACAATCATATTACGGTCTAACTTTGGTGCGTGGGCCACAGGGGGAGACACATGGAGAGATTATAATGAAAGATTTCAGTGATATTCACTTTTTTTTTAAAATATGCATTTATCGGGGAAGTTACAAACCGCCGAGTCTAAATCGCAGAAAAATCAAACATTAATCATGGGGAAGGTGCATCCTAGTATTTGTAGTGCCACGTGCTGTATAATTGGTGCCCTCGCCATAATCTAATGAATATAGCCCCTATAAACATACATGAATGGTTGCCCCTATTGTTTTATTTAAAAAAATAACATTGTTCCATTAATATTTAGTAAACATTAAATTGTCCACTTTATAGATTAATTTTGTAATGTGGTGCCATAATAAATTTGTTAAATAAGTGTGGTCCCATAAATATATTTATTAATTGTTTTACAGCCTTAATTAAGTAATAATTTCCATCTTACTATATACATGTTTAATGTCCCCTTTATTAGGTTCTGGCCAGGCAGATGGATCTTACTGCAAGCAGGTGGCACAGCGGCCCTGCGTGCAGAAGCTTCTCGCCAACTGAACAACCCGCCCTTTGTGGCTCGCGTTTACTGTTTGCAGCTCAACTTCATCGTTTGCAGTTCGCCGATAGTGCTCAAGGTTTTGTCTTTAAGTTCAGCCTTTCACGTGGAAATTATTGTTTTTTTTTATAAGCAAAATACTAGTTTTATTACTGTTAAAAATATTAAATTGTCTTGCCAAAGGTTACTATTCCCAATAGATGAAAAACCTCAAACCACGTCGACCCTTTGTGTGTTGACCATTATCTTGTCAACTTTTTGTAACTGTCGACCTTAAGCACTGTTGTCCTTTCATCTCTCAACATATAGTACCTGACAAACTAATGCCGGTGTTTTCACGCTGCTGGGGCCAGTGAAGCTGCGTCCGTCAGCACACCCAGAAAACGGGTCTGCCATGCCCCCATTTTCTGAAACGTTAGACATCAGCGCCGTTCTCCATCCTCCATCATGCTGCGACTTAGGGGACACTGCAACCATCGTCGCAGAAACAGATCCGCATATGCGCAGTACATATCCTGCGCTTGCACGGATCTCCTAACACGTATGTAATCCATTGGGTTTGCAGACATCTCTGAAGTAGGCCCTCTTTTATAAGAGGGGTAATATAGGAGCCATATGTACTCACCTTTGCTGAAAAGGAGTCACACTTTGGATATTTATCGGCCAATATAAACCCACAAATCCAAAGACCGTAAAAAGGAAAGTTGCAGTTATCACAAAGTGCAATACAGTATACAGGATATAAACTAAAACTCTGAGCCATCATTAGGAATTTAAAGAATGAACTTGTAGTGAGGGATCATCTGTTTCTCCCATATAAGAGTTTCCACCTTGTACTTCTGGAACATCATCTCCTGGGAGCTGGAATTCTAGCGTCCTTTGATGATGATGATGATGGCTCATACACCTGCTCCCCTGGTGGATTTAAGTCCTGCATAGAATTGATCTCTGTGACCCCAACATCTGGTCTTCTAGTTATGGGCCAGCCAGTACATTCCCTGCTGGACTATTACGTTGCGCTCCAACTGGCACTCTGCAGACACACACGGGGGCTGCTGCAGAGATGAACGCCAGCCACTCTGCGGAGGGATCTTGCCTGTCTTTGCACTGCACATGCTCCGCAGCTGAGCAGTCGCACCTACGGCTGATGCCGGTTCATGCGCACGTCAGTGGCATCGCTGGTTGCAGCTGGAGAGCGGTAACTCAGTGACAGTGGGGCGTTCGCACATGGGTAAAGTTTTGCAAGGTCTTGCGCCGGTTGTCAGATGGACCAGGGATAGGGCTGCTGCAAGTGTGTCCCGATACTGATGACGCATGAACCCAGGTGCATGGATGGGGATAGATGCACGATCGCATAGATGTGCATTACTGCATTAAATGCGGCTTGCCTTTAGCTGTACGTAGGACGTATAGTGCAGTTACATCGGCACACAATGCAGGAGCTCACTGACAATGACAATGCTTACATAAGACTGAAAAGTCTTTTTCTCTGGACACCATGAATTATATATCACACCATGCTTAGGGGTGTGGCCAGCCTCCAGAGGGGTGTGGCCAGCCACCCCAGGAGCTTGGCTAACCATTAGGGAATGCATTGTCGGAGCCCCTTTATAAATAAATGGTATATATATATATTGTCAAAGTCAGAAAAATATCACGATGCACACTGCCATATTTGCACCTCACATGTGTCCCTGCTGCGCATGCGTGCGCTCTCCCGTGCGTGCGCATACTCGCTGTTGCGGGCACCCGCAGGCGCACGGTATGCGCATTTACGGTAGAGATTGTATGCGTCTAGCGGGCGACTCTTTCGTTACATATTTCCACTATATAATGTATTTTGTAGATCATGGTCCCTTTGATAGATTCTGAAAGTTTGGTTAATGTAGCATGTTCATGGACAGAGAAATCCCTCTTTGTTTGATACGAAGGGTCAGACAGGAGTAATACTGTGGTGTTTAGTATCCATCGGAAGAGTATTTAATTAGCAATATTCCGGTGTTGGTTTGAAGCGGATTAATCGCTCGTGCGAATAGTTATGGACATAAGAAGTTTATGTCCATTTACTATTATTTGCACTTACTTATCCATGCGGCGGGAAACCCAGTTCCCCACCCACCTGAGCAGTTGGAAATCGTCACAGCCCACCTGTATGAATCAACCTATGACCTTTTGTTATAATGCGAGGAGGAATTCCTGTGTCCAATGAACAATGAGATTGTAGGGACCATTGAATTGTATTGTGTGTGGGGCATAAATAGACAAGCCGATCACATCCAGCTCACTCTTCAACGGTTCTCATTGCTGAAAATCGGGAGCTGGATGTCCAGAGGCTCATGCGATCGTTCCCCTTGTGCGTAAGTTTTCTCCGCAATCATATTGTCTTTCTTGTTATTATGGGCCATATCTCTCTCTCTCTCTCTCCTCCTCTTTCTCTTATTTTCCCTTAAAACGTAATTGTATTGTATTGTATTTCCCGTGTAGTTATCTGGTTAGTTAGTCTATGTTAAATTGTAGTGTATGACTTGTATTGTATTAATTCTTTTGCAAGTATAACATTCATAATATATATATAAGGCGTTGGACCCTAAGCACGGTATCTGTGTATTTCTTATAGTGTTAAGTATTCTCAGAGCGTCGGTGACGCTCGAACAGCTTTTAAGTTAATAAGGTTATACTGTGCTGCATTTACACTCTATCACTACACTAAGGTCTTACTGCATAATACACTGTTTATGGTTTAGATATAAAGGTTTAACATTGTGAGCGTCAGCGCCGCTGGTGATCTCCTCGTGGTCCCGAGCGTCCGCTACGCTATAGCGAATCATTACGTTAGTCGGCAGCCAATAGCGTGCCTGCCTGTGATCTCTTGGCCGTGAGCGAACGTGACGCTTGATCGTCTCGACTACGGCTAAGCGATTGTTACGCAACGTGCGTACCCTTACGGTACTCCATACGTAAATAGCGTACAGTGTTCTTAGACCTCATAAAGGGTATTATATAAGATAAATATTTAGCTTTATCAATTGGCTGCTCGTCCAGTCCTTCACATATCTCTGCTAGGTAATTTCAGCAGACATTATCCATCAGCAAAGGGCGGGAGATCATATTCTTCGCAGTGCTGACGGGATAAGCGTCTGCTTCGCTTAGTAAAGGGTGCTGAAGGAATCCGGGAACCGGAGGTAAGAACAACACACTAGTGTCTTTTAAAACTGTTTATTTCTGTTTTGTATACACACGCATATATCTGCATTCCTTTTTCGTGTATATTCATATCACTCTCCTGTTTGCCATTGTATAATTGATAAACGTGCTAAGAGAGATTTGTCGCTATTTAAATAGTTAAAGTGTAAAAGTTATACACTAAGGGGTAATTTGTAAAATACACACACAGCTTTACCTGAGATACAAGGAAAGACCTGTGTGGTGCTTGGTAGATGATTACAGTTAAAGATCATCTACATTGATAAACGTGCTAATTGTATTTTTGTATGGCCAGCGTACACGTGTCTCTAACAAAAGGCTGAGACTCGCGAACGCAACACAAAGGCCGACGCACGCAGCGTATATTACGCAACGGAGCGTCTGGGTACGCCCACCGAAACTCAAATCGCACAATATCATTGTTTTAGTGGGGGCGGTATAGCATAGCCACGTGATAATAGCACAAATTGATTTCAGTTTTTCCAAAACTTAGTTTAAATACCTTACTTTACTGTAATGCCTCTGGGGAGAGCTATCAGACTACGGGAAATGATTTTTCTGATCAGAAAACTATAAGAATGATAGTGGGTTGAAAACGGTATGAGTGTATTGAATCCCGCTTTGTGAACTGAGTGATCTTGGTGATCTTTGGTGGAACGTGATGAGCACGGTCTGAGTGAAAACGTGCAACAGAGTGTGATAAAGTTTTCGTTGTATTACGCTCTAGCTGTTTTGGAGCACAGTAGGGAGACTCCAATGATCCTACCATTTATGGGCAACAAGTGTCTATAAGTGGTACGATTGGACCGCACGGTTGTATGTGTGACCAATAACGCAACGTGATATGAGGTAGTATATCCATGCGTAAATCTTGCCCTCATACGTGTTGTAGGGAGCACATGCAAGCATGATTTGTGTAAAGAAGGGAATTTTCACTGGTCTCTCAGGAAAATCTCTAGAGATAGGGCCTGTAACGGTTACACGTGTCTGCTAAAAGGGGCGGATTCGTTGTACTCGGAGCAGAAGGAGTTCAGTGGAAGAGCTTTAAGGATTTCCACCGTAGACTTCTGTGTTTGGTGCATTTTAGGAAGTTTTTCTGTGTTAAAAAAAGGTCCACAATGGAAGCCAAGTGCACAACACAGGGACGTTCAGCAGTCAGGGTTCAGACTGCAGAGGCTTGCAGACCCCGAGGGTCTGCTTAGTAATGTGGAGGAGGTATGGTCCCCACACTGAGACCTTTTGTGATGAATGGACACGAATGACTGCGGGGGATAAGGCACCATTTCCCGGGATAGGTAGTTTTGACTTAGAGGTATTGCATAATTTAAGGCGAAGGATCTGTCTCGTAAAATCCTGGAAACAACGAGTTAAACATAATGATTGTTTACAGATATGGCTACAGGAAAGTGACATGCAAAGAAATGTAACTTACATACCTAACTTTCATCCTGAGAGGAGAGACATGGCAACGGAGAGGATTATGGTTGCGGAGAAAGGCACGATGGGGTGCGATAAAAGTGCACTTAGTAACTATATTAAGAATGAATGTAACAAACGTAATAAGGTTTATAAAAATGAAAGTGTTAAATGTACAACTATTAACCCATGCAAGTCGCACCCCTTGTTAAACTTTCCTCAGGAACACCAACAAGAAAGTGAGCCCAGCACAATGTCGGAGCCTTTTCCAGCAGCCATCACACAAGACATCCAGGTGGACGCGACCAAATCGGTAAAGACTGTAATCAAACCCCCTAACGGAGGGTCAGGTGAGGTCGTGTCCACAGGTACGTATGGTATTATACATCACGCACAAACAAATGTACCTCATATCGTGGAATCAATTCAGAATGACGTTACTGGACTTAATCCTGTCAGGGTAATTGCAGTACCAAATGGGAAAACTGACTCTTCAGGAGTCACTCCTGTCAGGAACATCGCCATGTACTGCCCCTTTTCCCGAACAGAATTAAGAACAATTCTGTCTGAATTTCCTGATCCCAGGAAAGACTTAGTTGCTTGTCAAAAATACATTAGAGTGCTAGGAAACACTGCAGAGCCAAATAACAAAGATTGGAGGACAGTTTTGAGGGCATGTTTACCCCCCGATGTTGATTCATTGAAATTTATCGCTGATTGTAAGCTAGATGAGGAAGTACCACTAACAGACAAGTATAACCAAGATAATGTAAAAAGAATCAATCTACAGTTAGGAGTATATTTTCCTACAGTAGTAAAGTGGAATAAAATCTTTACAATAAAACAAAAAGAAGGTGAATCCGCATCAGAGTATTTTCACCGGGCTCTGCAGGATATGGCTAGGTACACTGGTATAGATGACATTGAAACTAACGTACACCACAGAGAGGTAGCTGTGTCTGTATTAATGGACAGCTTAAAAGACACACTAAAAATTAGGGTACAAACCTCTATACCTCATTGGAGAGGTATCTCGGTGGCTGCATTAAGAGAGTCCGCTATCGAGCATGACCAAAATATCCAAAGAACCAGGGAAGCACAGGGAGAGCGGTTGATGGTACTGAGCATCCAAGCACTAGAGGAGGCATCAAGTCGACCGGAACCCCAGGCCCCTAGCACATGGAGAAAGCCAAGGATTTGTTATCATTGTAGAAGAGAAGGGCATTATGCCAGAAACTGTAATAACCCACATAAAGTCAGACCCCCTAGACCAAGAAATGAGCAAAATTATAACACACACAATTATAATCAGGGATCTTTTAGGAAGAATTTTGGGCCACACCCATGATATGTAGTCAGGAAAGGTGATCATTAGGACTGATGGTAAGCCTGAGGTAACGGTTAATAAATTGGGAGGTCATTCACTGAAGACACAGGAATGACAAGGTGAAACGTTGTAAATGTATTTGTGAAAAATGTTTTTTTTTTCTCTCTCTCTCCCCATCTCTGACGATTATTAGTAAGGACTCAAACATTGCATATCTGCTTGGTCTTTGCAGAAGTCTACCAAACCCCAGCATGACCTATCCGCATCAATGTATCCTGGCCAGATACAGACAGTGGAGTAATGCAGGTGCTGGTGGGGAGGGACTGCGCAAGGAAACCATTGGACATGTAGATATGACAGCCTGATGATCTGACAATGTTTAAAAAAAAAATGTTCGAAAAATGTTTTTTTCTCTTTTCCTATTGCTGGTTATTGTTGATTTATGTAATATATATATGCATATGAATTGTTCTCTCTCTTTTGGTTTTTTATTTTCCTCTCTTCTCACTCATGTTTTCATGGTTTAAAGATGGTATGTCATACATCAGCTAGACAAATGGTAATGCAAGATTTTTGCTCCTTACAGAAAGATCGCTGGTTTGGAAGAAATATTGCATCACCGGAATGTTCGTTTGGAAGACTGAGAGACAGCACCTTTGAGATGACAGCAGAAAAAGAAGAACAACAAGACTAGAGAACTTAATTATCGTAACAAGTTTCTCTCCCCCTCAAACTGTTTTTCTGTACCCCATTACAAATTTCTTCTTTTCTCCTCCTGTAAGATGGACTTGCCACAAGAGACTGTGATATGGATTTTCCTGTTGACCCTGATGTTGACCAGAGCAGTCTGTTTCGGTGAGAGTACCAGTGAGGTCGAGAAAGAAGTTTTGACACCAGAATGGTTCCAATGACTAAGACGGAGGTGTAAATTTCCAATAGCAACACAAGCACCGAACAAAGGCGAGTACCGGAAACAATCTAACAGCCATGTTATTTGTAAACATTTTTTTTTGGATTGTTAGCTGAAGAAAACTGTATCTGTAGGCTCTGTGACAACGTAGTTGAGGATGGGTGCATTAAGAAATGCCAATCCAGTTTTAATATCCACATGGACCGGCATCCATTGAGTAACTATCACTCCTTAGTGGGTAGTGAGTGTTAAATCAAACAGATTGTTGGGTATGCTCTCAAGTACCTCAAGGTCATAGCAAATCAGGACTAGTACCATTTCCTTTAACGGTAGGGGAGGTACTGGAGCTAAAGGGTGGGAGACCGGTGGACAGGAGGTTTAATATCTCCAGTCCTCCTAGTTTGAAGCTCCACCAATATCATGTGGATAGATCCCTCATATGCTTTAACATTTCCAATCCCCGAAAGCCGGGAAATTGGGAAGTGTCATGGAGTAACCAAACCATGACCTTTTCATATAGAGCAGATAGAATGCCGACAGATACAGAGCTTATACGCCACATAGCCAGTAGAGGAAAATCTTTCCGATATAGGTATACCCTAGGAAATAGGATTACGAGAGTTGGAGAGGTATCACCAGGATACTGTGCACATATCGTACAAGCTGATACGTGTACTAGACAGATGGGAGAATTAGGGTTAGGAGATTTCACATGGAAGATGTGTAATATGGTTATGTCCTACTCCGTCCCATATGTTCTCCCCGATGATGCATATTTCATATGCGGGAGGAAGGCGTATAAGTGGCTTGCCCCAAACTCTGAAGGATTGTGTTATATTGGAAAAGTATTGCCTGAAGTAATGACTGTATCACATGCCAAAATGAAAGATATACACCGTGTTGCCCAAGCTCCTTATACTCACACCCATTACGAGCACGTAGTTAAACGGCACCTGATAGAAAGAACAGAGCATCCGGCCTCTGACATGATCCATGAATCCACCGGGATTCAGTTTCTAATCGCGTTAGACATCACTCGCACCGCCAGAGGAGTGTTGAATTATAAATACATATCTGCGCTCGCAAATTTGTTAGACAATATCACAGAAATGTATGATGACACGTTTAGGTATACTGGAAGAGAACTTCAAGCTTATAAAACAGAACTGGTTCAGCATAGAATGATTCTCAATTATCTCACGGCAGTGACAGGTGGATATTGTGTCACACTGGCAACGCAGTACGGCGTGAAATGTTGCACATATATTACAAATAGTACCGAGGACCCGGTCGAGGTCATAGACCAAAAGATGGACGATATTCTCCAACTGAAGTGGGAATTTCGCAGGAGACACAATCTCACTCTTGCTGCTGTAGGTAATGAGCTGACTGGTTGGGTGTCATGGTTGAAACCGCGAAATTGGTTCACTGGTTTAGGAGAATGGGCTCAAGGAGTCATAATGGATGTTGGGAAGTTTCTCCTATGTATCTTAGGTGTTATCATAACGATTGGCTTGATATTTAGATGCGGTCAGGCTTTAACGAAGTGTAAACGAAGTACCAGGGTGATGAGTTTAAGGAGTGAGGAAATTGTAATTCCAATGGATTTGATTTATGACCCAAATGTAGAAACAATGATGTGATGAAAATGCGATTTCTACGGTCCGTTTCTTTCACCTGTTTTTCCGTTTTCTCCAAGGTAAAAAGACCCACTTGGATGAGGAATTTGATGATCCTGTATACAGACAACTGATGGATTAAAGAAGAAGTTTTGACAACCTTATACACAGATATTTGCTGAACTTTGCCATAGATCCCCAGTTTCCCTAGAAATTTTAAAATTACGCTAGCCCAACACTTTTGTAAATCTATGGACATTGACAAAGCTTTTTGCCCACACGCCTTTTGGCAAAAGCACAAAGAAGACTGCATTCAACAGACACCGAACAAGACTTCTACCGACAAATGTTCATTTACCTGACATAGAATACCACTGCATTTACCGTAATTATGTCTTTTCTTCATCTCTACAACCTTCAGGTAATTACACACATAGTCGATAGGGAATACAGCACAGATATCAGCAATCACATATTCCCCCATTCATGTATCATCAACTAAAATGTGCTCCCCATTTGTTACAACCACAGCCGAAAAGAGCTCGGTAAAGTTTGACAGCCCATCCACAGACCCGTACCACGGGATAAGAAGGAATTCAAATGTATACTTCGCAATGCCTCGAAGCTTGATTTAAAACACGTACGGCACGATGATACATGACCCCCAAACACGGATTCATACACACATGCTTCTGCTATCTCACTAGGTCATACCCTTTTCCTACCTTCTCCTCTCCTCCCCTACCCAATCATGGAAATGTATTAACCCCTGACATATATTTTTCTCGTTTTGAAATGTTTTAGGAAGTGGCAGTTATTGTTGACTGCCAAAGGGTGGACTGTCAAAGTCAGAAAAATATCACGATGCACACTGCCATATTTGCACCTCACATGTGTCCCTGCTGCGCATGCGTGCGCTCTCCCGTGCGTGCGCATACTCGCTGTTGCGGGCACCCGCAGGCGCACGGTATGCGCATTTACGGTAGAGATGTATGCGTCTAGCGGGCGACTCTTTCGTTACATATTTCCACTATATAATGTATTTTGTAGATCATGGTCCCTTTGATAGATTCTGAAAGTTTGGTTAATGTAGCATGTTCATGGACAGAGAAATCCCTCTTTGTTTGATACGAAGGGTCAGACAGGAGTAATACTGTGGTGTTTAGTATCCATCGGAAGAGTATTTAATTAGCAATATTCCGGTGTTGGTTTGAAGCGGATTAATCGCTCGTGCGAATAGTTATGGACATAAGAAGTTTATGTCCATTTACTATTATTTGCACTTACTTATCCATGCGGCAGGAAACCCAGTTCCCCACCCACCTGAGCAGTTGGAAATCGTCACAGCCCACCTGTATGAATCAACCTATGACCTTTTGTTATAATGCGAGGAGGAATTCCTGTGTCCAATGAACAATGAGATTGTAGGGACCATTGAATTGTATTGTGTGTGGGGCATAAATAGACAAGCCGATCACATCCAGCTCACTCTTCAACGGTTCTCATTGCTGAAAATCAGGAGCTGGATGTCCAGAGGCGCATGCGATCGTTCCCCTTGTGCGTAAGTTTTCTCCGCAATCATATTGTCTTTCTTGTTATTATGGGCCATATCTCTCTCTCTCTCTCTTCTCCTCTTTCTCTTATTTTCCCTTAAAACGTAATTGTATTGTATTGTATTTCCCGTGTAGTTATCTGGTTAGTTAGTCTATGTTATATTGTAGTGTATGACTTGTATTGTATTAATTCTTTTGCAAGTATAACATTCATAATATATATATAAGGCGTTGGACCCTAAGCACGGTATCTGTGTATTTCTTATAGTGTTAAGTATTCTCAGAGCGTCGGTGACGCTCGAACAGCTTTTAAGTTAATAAGGTTATACTGTGCTGCATTTACACTCTATCACTACACTAAGGTCTTACTGCATAATACACTGTTTATGGTTTAGATATAAAGGTTTAACATTGTGAGCGTCAGCGCCGCTGGTGATCTCCTCGTGGTCCCGAGCGTCCGCTACGCTATAGCGAATCATTACGTTAGTCGGCAGCCAATAGCGTGCCTGCCTGTGATCTCTTGGCCGTGAGCGAACGTGACGCTTGAGCGTCTCGACTACGGCTAAGCGATTGTTACGCAACGTGCGTACCCTTACGGTACTCCATACGTAAATAGCGTACAGTGTTCTTAGACCTCATAAAGGGTATTATATAAGATAAATATTTAGCTTTATCAATATATATATATATATATATATAGTCCATCGTTTATTTGTAAGGCATGAGATGGAAATAAAAAAAATCTACAAAAAAGTAGTTATTAAAATGCAAGCATCATTTGGAGATTTCACGCATGCGCAATTGCGGTTTTCAAAAGCGACACCTGGTGGACGGAGTATTGCACTCGCCGAATACTCAATTCTTTACACTGCAACTGCATATGCCACCCTGCAACCGAAAAGTCCGCCCTGCGGCCAGGCGCAGGCATAGGTAATGCGACAAAATTTTCCCACTACACGCCATAAGGAGGAAAGATGAACTTGGCTACATCTGTATATAGAATATATATATATATATCTATATATATATCTATCTATATATATATATATATATATATATATTTAATTATATTATATACACACAGAACCTGCTGTGTGTCTGCAGATCACAGTCCAGATAGATTTTCATGGGACTGTGATCTGGCCGTATATATCAAGCTCTGGACTACGATTGCCTTGGCTACCTCCCACAAAATTTCCCGGCGAAGGATCTGAAGGATTGAACACATATGATAAGTAACTTCATCACGTGGCCAGATCCGAACAGGCGTGGTTGGGCCACCTCCATCAGGGGGTGCGTCAGCTGCACGTCCCCTCAACAGCTGACCTGGGCCCACACCAGGCCCCTCCAACAAGCCTGTTCCTGGGTAATTAGGACCCACCAGTGGCGGCTCTAGAGGTGGGGCTGCAGCTCATTTCAAAATTAAAATAGGGAAGGCACACCAACTGCCAGTGAGTCATTTCAGAGTGGCAGTTGGAGACAGTTGGTGTAGCTTCCTGTTTGAAATTTGAACTGACCTGCAGCCCCTCCTCTGGAGCCGTCACTGGTACCCACTCCCTTACACCCCCCCCCCTTTCCCCTTCCTATCTTTGCAAAAAGTAACCACTATATAACACAAGAATTAAATGCTGGAGGGGCACCATTAACCGGGGGGCATGATCACAACATAATTATTAGGATTAACGATCGTGGCTTCACAGTATTGCCGTTATAAGGATATTTAACAGGGGTTGATAAATGTATCACACTCACTGCTACCTGCCAAGCCCATTCCTTTCACAGTGAAATAAAAGTCAACTACTGCTTGTCCCGCTTACTTTCCGATAACAATAACTTGGACTACATAAGGCCACACACCGGTAAAACGAGGGCGAAACCATTAAAACCGCATTAAACAGAATTTTTTTTTCTGTCTAAGTATCAGTAACATAATAGAAGTCATGTTTTCCCAGTAACGCTCTGTGATGTTACAGCAGAAGAAGGATCATTTGTGAGTCCATGAATCAGGATTAGCTTTGGATATGTCACAGTGAAAATAAACATTAATACAATATTGACCCGCTGGCTGTTTGTCATGTGCTCCGGTGATAAGATGCAGCCCATATTAGCAGCACATCAAGTACCTGTGAAATACGAGCGTGCTTAATGTGCGATTGTGCATGTCGACACGTGGACGCCTTAATGTGTTCCATCTGTTTCCAAGCTTAGAACAACATGTGCCATATGTAAGGAAGGAGGTCAGTTCTTGGGACTCTTCCACCGTCTACTCAGACACCTTGTACATATTTAACATTTCACAACCAGCTCTGTGTTAGACTGGGACGACGGGCTCGGATTGTGAGATGGTCAGCTCTTTGGCTCAGCAGTCTCATATTTGTAGGAACAGAAATAAACCGTTTAGAGCTACATATAAGAATGGACCTATTGCCAGTGGTATGATTATATAGCCAGGTATACGATCTCTGCTATATAGATAGATACTTTGGTTACTTTAAAAATAATCTCTAAGCCAATATTTTAGATTCCTCGTGCCATCCGAGTCTTAAAAGTGTCATGAGAAGTTACTTTCCTGAGGAGTACTTGGGAACGCCTCACAGGTAAACTTGACCCCCTAGGCAGCGGGGAGGTGAGGTTGGGGTTAGGGGGCCGGGGAAGGGGGGTTGAAGGTACTGTAAGTGTACCTCCCTTCCTCCAGCGGTCGGTATTCTGACCGCCGGAATCCCGACTGCTGGCAAATCGAACTCATCCCCTTAGAAAGTGATCAATTATTTTATGGCAGAAAGATTATACTAAACCAAGTAGGAAAAACAGAATCTTTATTAAGGAGATATATCACAGCATTCCATAGCATTGATATAAAGTTTTATATTTAAACCCAAACACTTTATCAAATGAAACCATCCCGCAAATACCCCATTTACACACAAACACCATAGAATGTAAGCTCTAACGAGCAGGGCCCTCAACCCTCATATGCTTAACCTTCTCTGACTTAAGCCATCTTCGACGGCACCAAATCCCGCTGTTTTCTGCCACCTGATACTTATTTCAGTGTCATCTGTTGATAAAGCTGTGTTTATTTACCTTCTACTTGTCCTATATTGTCGTCAACTGTAAGTCGCTGTTTTCCTGTTTTGATTATTCGTTTATGTACTCTGTAATTGGGCGCTGCTGAACCCTTGTGGCGCCATATAAATAAAGTATAATAATAATACGTCTTATAAATTACACTTTATCTACACAAAACCATGCAATGAGAGTACTCAGAACTTTATGTCCATCTTTTGGTGGTGCACATATGGTTAAGTAATGAATTTGAATAAGTTTGGTGGTGCACCTTTTGTCTCACAATCAATTAAAGGGTTATGGATCAATGGGTCAACAGTCAGAAGGTCAACTATGTCTAGGTCAACAGCAAATGATCAACCTGCACAAGGTCGGCATGGACAAAAGGTCGACAGGGTTGACATGGAAATCGTCGACACATGAAAAGGTCGTCATGAGTTTTTAATGGTTTTTTGGTGTCAAAATGTTCCTTTCAGCATGTGGAACCCCAATTAGTGCACCGCGTCCCCTCACATGGCTCACTTGTGTTACTATTCCCAATTGTAGTCCACGTGGATAGTACAGTATGAAAAAGTATTGAAAATGAAAAAAAAAATATGAAAAAAACTCATGTCAACCATTATATGTGTCGACCGTTGGCATATTGACATTTTGACAATGTTGACCTTTTGTCCATGTTGACATGCATGTCGACCACTCGGTGTTGATCTACTGACTGTTGATCTTATCACTGCCGACCTATCATCCGGATACCCAATTAAAGTGAGTTGGATGTCGGCTGTTACGTGTTGGCACTGACTTTACGGATGAGTATTTTTTTTGGGACCCTGCTTGAAGGAGTAATAGAAGATAAGGTATGGCTGAACTCATTAATCTAATTGGGTAAGATACAATCTATAGGAGGAGCTGTATAAACTCTAAGTCATATATTAGTTAGATATAAGTCAGTTCTGCAAAATCCTACATGTGCTTAATCTGAGGATGATTATTAGTAGTTACTGGAGTCTATGGTGGGTATTCAATTAGCAACGGGGTTTACCCTGCGACTAATTGCCGGCCTCTGTCCACCTGCTTCTATCACAGATGGCTTTGTTATAGAATAGGCCGCAGCCCTGGACCTAAGGTGAGTCTCTACAGCTCGGCAGTTTGGTGTGGTACTCTGCTTCCAACTGTCATTTTTCAAACATATGACAGTTGGGAGCTGATTGGCTGGAGCACCATTTATCATACACAATGAGTTTTAAACAGCTAAAACTCAATGATAAATGGGCCCCTTTCTTCTATAACAATGGTATTCACCATCACATACCTGCCCAGTGCCCACAAGGTCCCGTGGTGTCTCACTCCTCCGCGCGGTCCAGTGGTGTCTGACTCCTCCTCACGGTCCAGTGGTGTCTGACTCCTCTGCACGGTCCAGTGGTGTCTCACTGCTCTGCACCATCCTCTGCTGTGTTACCGGCAGCCTAACGTGCCGGCAACGGGTTACTGACAAAAACGCATGGGTAAAAGTCATCTGCACATCTGTATATTGCTTACACCCGGCGTGGACTCAGCAAAAGTCTGGAGTGTTCGCTAAAACTGGAAAGAATTTGCTGAGTCTTCATTACCGACAATGGGGACTATCCCACTTACCCCATCTAGAGGGGACATAATGGTTTCTTCATACACAGTGGTAAGTTAAGCTTGCAGCTGTTTACGTCGGGGGAAATTTGTCAAAACTTGGAGACAGAAAAAGTAAAGAAGAAACCGATAGCAACTAATCATTTATCTAGCACAGCCTGTAACATGACAGGAGCTGATTGGTTGGTTATCTCTCTCCAAGATTTGATAAATCTCCCTCTGAATACTGAATTGGTGTCCTAGCCCCTGTTAGCATCAGAAATGAGTGCTAAAGGGGTTATGGCTCGTTCTTAAATTGAGTCTTTATAAAGATACTCTACATGAAACAAGTGAGCAACAGACAGGCAACAGGGGGCAACAAGTGAGCAACAGGGGGGCAACAAGTGAGCAACAGACAGGCAACAGGGGGCAACAAGTGAGCAAGAGGGGGGCAACAACTGAGCAACAGGGGGCAACAAGTGAGCAACAGACAAGCAAGAGACGGCAACAAGTGGGCAACAGACAGGCAACAGGGGGCAACAAGTGAGCAACAGGGGGGCAACAACTGAGCAACAGACTAGCAACAGGGGGCAACAAGTGGGCAACAGGGGGCAACAAGTGAGCAACAGGGGGGCAACAACTGAGCAACAGACTAGCAACAGGGGGCAACAAGTGAGCAACAGACAAGCAACAGACGGCAACAAGTGGGCAACAGACAAGTAATAGGGGGACAACAAGTGAGCAACAGACAGGCAACAGGTGGGCAACAAGTGGGCAACAGACAAGCAACAGGGGGGCAACAACTGAGCAACAGACTAGCAACAGGGGGCAACAAGTGAGCAACAGACAAGCAACAGACGGCAACAAGTGGGCAACAGACAAGTAATAGGGGGACAACAAGTGAGCAACAGACAGGCAACAGGGGGGCAACAAGTGGGCAACAGACAAGCAACATGGGGGCAACAACTGAGCAACAGACTAGCAACATGGGGCAACAAGTGAGCAACAGACAAGCAACAGATGGCAACAAGTGGGCAACAGACAAGTAATAGGGGGACAACAAGTGAGCAACAGGGGGGCAACAAGTGGGCAACAGACAGGCAACAGGGGGGCAGTAAGTAAGCAACAGGGGGGCAACAAGTGAGCAACAGACAAGCAACAGGGGGCAACAAGTGAGCAAGGACTCTGCAGTCCTGAGTGCTTAGTTCTGTATTGTTATGGGAGCATTTTCTTGGTACAGTTTGGTTGCAGTCATTCTCTACTATAGCAAAGTGATTGCTGATCATTACTTTATGGTGATGAGTAATTTTCTTTACTCCCTTCTTTCCTAACAGAAGGAGTCTGAGTGAGACAGCAGTGTGTGGCTGACAAGCTTTTAGTCTTGCTCTGCAGGAATGCACTGAGTGGTCGGTGGGTGGACTGCAGATAGGCCACATAGGCGGCAGAACTGCAGGGGTGCAGGATTACCCTTATTTCATAATTAACCACCACTTGGTTATATCCATCAATTGCTATTTCAATGTCTGTTATATATTATTTTTTTTACACCAGTGGTACATGAGATCATGAGGGGGCATGATGGAGAGCCATGAAGCTCTAAAAAAATTGTATTGATTAGTAGAGGCAGAAAAGTGACGTCACAGCAGCTTAATAGACTGGAATCTCAGCCTTGTGTCTAATACTATCAGGACAGTACAGGTAATTTAAGAAAGTGCAAGTTGCCCATATCATTCAGTGCTTATGCCATTTTTGCCTAAAATTGGGAGAATTAACTTGTTTTTCAGATAACATTATTTGCCGACCAGGGTGTCAGCGTCTCAGTGCAATAATTCACTTTTTTCTTTCACATACGCGAGATTTTGTTTTGCAAATATTTTTTAAATGAGATCCAATGGGTGGAGGTGCTGCATTTAGGGGGAAGTTCATGTTCTACCCCTCAAAGGGCCAAGTAGCAAACGAGGCACCGTAATTAGTTTTGTAAATTATGGGTCTGTTTTTATTTACACTTTATATTTGTTTCTTCTTTTTTGGGGGGTGGGGGGGGGACGACTAACGATCTCATTTAATTTAAGAGGAAACAATTTGATTATTTATTCCTCGCGCTGCCTTTCGGGACCTCACTGCTGCCGCGCTGTTTTTCCATAAATACTTTTGCGGGCTCCTTGGAAAGTGTTCAGGAGCGAACACGGTGGCAACGTAGGTAATAAAAGAGACGTCACCGAACACTGTGCAAACAGTTTATGTCACACTGTTTAGTAAATCAGCTTCTTTTTTTCCCTCTAGACTGTGGAAAGAACCTGTCCTTTAAGTACTTGCTGGAAAGTGTGACCGTGTCTGCGGAGTGGCAGAGCCTCGCTTCTCGGGGATTCGGCGCTGCCTGTTTACTTCTGTTTGATTGTTGTCAGGGAAGTGTCCGGGACATAAGTCCATTACCATCACCGCTTGAGCGTTTAGCACTTTTCTAAAAAGAAAAAGAAAAGTGAGTTTGCTAATTAATATTTTATTGGCATTTAATGAGGAGCAGGAACCGCTGGATATTTCCAGACTTCCAGAGAGCTGACATGTGTGACGGAGATGCCGTCAATCTTTCTATGCAAATGTCCACTTTTCTGTTCTCTTTGCCTAAATTCGCAGACAGGCGCTGGCAGGTCGGCAAAACTGACACAAATGGACCCAACACACAAGTTACCGTCAGCCGGCACTAATGGTTTTGAGCTGCAAAGGGTAAAAAAAATATATATCAGGATTTCTGTCTACAAAATGAAACAGCCAGGACCTATGACAGAGCTTCTCAAACTTGCTCCTCAAGGTACACTTACGCTCCAGGTTTTAAGGATATCCATGCTTGAGCACAGATGTTTAAATCCAAATGATTTCGGTACAAATCAAGTCAACTGTGCTTAAGTGTGGATATCCTTAAAACCTGTACTGTTAGGGGTATATCTACTAGAGGTCAATTTTCATCAGTGAAAATCGATCTAAATCGATGTTGGGTTTTAGTGGCTGAAACACACATTTACTAACAGATTGCTTTTTTATATTAATTTTTAAATGTTACTAATCCCACACCAAATTTATAACCTGGGTTATTGCCGGGGGAACCTGGGTCCAGGTTTGCTGTAAAAAAGGGTCTACCCGGGAATCCAATCCTGGTAGATCGGATTCCCGCACTAACCCGAGTAGCCTGCAGTGTGTGACGACACATGTCACGCTAAAAGCATACAGTTAGCCAGATCACCAGCATTTGGTGATCCGGCAATAACCGCGCTGTGGAACCCTTGTGGCGCCATATAAATAAAGGATAATAAAAATAATAACAACCAGGGTCTAGCCTGCGGTGTAAACAGGGTTGCAAGCCGCTATGACACGGTTTGAAACCATAATCCATAACCCAGGTTGGCCCCGGGTTGTTTGGTGTGAAAGGGGTATACAGTAAATGTGTTTTTTAGCTATGAAACCCAACATTGATTTTGTTTGATTTACAACGATTTGCAATCGATATAAATAAATGCAAACCACCCTTTATTAAATAACCCCTTTAGTACGCCTTGAGGACGGAGTTTGAGAAGCACTGAGTGTGAGCTACAGGTGACACAAGCTCTCCTGACAGTCGGACAGATGTAATTAATGGGCTACTGTATTTTTAAGGTGTGCCTTCCCCCCATATTTTAGCTAACAAGCTGTACTGAATACACAATGCACATTCTTACACACAGGACTGGGATATACCTTGGTGTTACATGTCACAAATTCCTGCATTCCTCTGCAGGTAGCGGCAGTTGTGGCTGAGGTTGTCTGAGCACACAATCATTTTCTCTGAGACGGCTGCAGGTTGTGCAGCCATGAGGGGCAATTAACAGTTTAACAGGAGAATAGGACCCTAATCTACATATGAATAGAAATTATTTTAGGTATAAAACCTTAACAGTAATTATACAGGTTTCACCAAGTACCTTAGGTGCATGAGAACACTGCCCCCGGTGGCTGCATTATATAGTACAACTAGTAACTCATAGTAACTCTCAATAGGTATTCATTATATACTTTATATTAGTGCCCTTTGTTCTATATATGAGCTAAGTTTCCATATTGTACATGCGTTCTATGCATAGTCCCTAAAAGTTATTCATTTTATGATTGTGCAAATCACTCAAATTAATTTGTGCTAAAACACTACTTACTAATCAGAAATCAGCTTTCACCATCTAACTGCCCCAAAGGTGCAAATTCGCTTTTTTTAAAATGTGCCCCCTACTCTGCATTAACCGCTATATGTCACATTTGTAGATACAGCTGCGTGTTCTATGGCGTTCAGGGTGAGGGGAGTAAAGAAGGAAAGCGTCAAAATGGAGGAAAGGCCGAGGACCTGCGCCCATTCAATGGTTGCGGAAGGGCAGCTGTATTAAAAATCCCTGTGACTTTGGCGCCTGGAGAACGGTCACCCACCACATAAATGTCTCCAAACACTTCCAAATAATCACAGAATAATCACAGGCTTTGAATAATATTTTGCAGCGCTTTTACAGAGAATATTTCACCTCATTCACCTCAGTCCCTGCCCCAATAGAGCTTACAATCTAGGGGTCTATTTACTAAGCTGCGGACGAAGATAAAATGGAAAGCGATAAAGTGCCAGCCAATCAGCTCCTAGCTGCCATGTCACAGGCTGTGTTTGAAAAATGACAATTAGGAGCTGATTGGCTGGTACTTTATCTCTCTCCACTTTATCTCCCACCAAGACTTAGGGGTCTATTCATGAAGCAGTGAACAGTGTGGAGAAGTTGCCCATGACAACCAATCAGCTGCTCCGTACAATTGTATCGTATGCAAGTTATAGATGTTACTTCAATGCTGATTGGTTGCCATGGACAACTTCTCCACTGGCTCACTTCTGCACACGTTTCACTGCTTAGTAAATAGACCAGTTCCCTATCACATAGACAAAACAATTAGATAGACAGTCAATAAGTCGACCCATATGGTTGACACGCGCTAGGTCGACAGGCTCAAAAAGGTTGACGCGGAAATGTAGACAGAAGAAAAGGTTGACGGGTACAATAGGTCGACGGGGTCAAAAGGTCGACGTGGAAATGGTCGACAGAAAAAGGTCAACAGAAAGTTTTTAGGTGTCATTTTCTATGTCTCATAATATGTGACCACAATTGGTGCAAACGTATCCGCTGGCGGGCTGCATGCACAGGTTACTGTCCCTATTAGTAACCCATGTGGATGATAATTCAATCAAAAGTTGAAAAATATGTGAGCCCACCCACAAAGCTTATGTCGACCATATGTGTGACAACCGTTGTCATGTCGACCTTTTGAACCTGTCATCCTAATGCATGTTGGCTATCATCCGGATACCGACACACACACACACTAGAGTTCATTTTGGTAAATTCAACCTTTTTGCATCCCTCTTAAAAGCCTAGGGGAGTTACTTTTAGAGTCAGAAGTGGGGGGATTGCAGCAGATCTCTCTGACGTCTGCTCTGTTCCTGTGGGGACGCTTAGTATTTGCAGGTCCCCCTGAATCTGTACCTGTGCGTGTTTTTTTTTTTTTTAAATAAATACTGTATGAACATTAATACTGGGCACAAACGAAGGGGGTAACTCTCCTGAGGGAGACGAAGATATCAAGATGTCAGACGTTCCATTTAGTATAACTATCAACACCATCAATTACAGACCCAAATGTTCCACTGTTAATGAATGAGAAGCCATTACTCACGCCCTCAGTGGGTGACAGTTGTGGCCCGGTCAGATCAGCTCCTTAATGCGGCTCATGCCTCTTGTACAGTGATGAAGTGAAACGCCTCTGATGGCTTGTCAAACATATATGCTTAATGTTCTCCTGGAAAGTGATGAATAGCTCTCTCATTACAAGTTGGGCGCTACGTAGGATGTGTGAGGCGCATTGAGGAGGGAGGTGGGTTATTTGCATGAAATCTTTTTGTTATCTTCCAAAATCTGGACCCCCCCCCCACCCCACACCCTCCCTTTTAGAGATCCTACACTTGCCCCTACCCAGCATACTTGCAAATAAATAATGGCCAGTGTCCCACAAGTGATACCCAAGAGCTGACACTCCACTCTTTGGGGATTATCAGTTTTTGGATTGTTTAATAAGAGGGTACCGCAGCAGATATCTTTACGATTGCAAAATGTGATCTCATATCTGCCTACAGGGACTGTGAAAAAACCTGCTGAATCCTATGAACTACTGTATATGTTCAAATTTTTTTGGAATCTTTAGTGATCACTTTACTTCTTAGCTCTCTTGGGAATCGCTACATTTCTACCTATGGGTCCATCTTCAACTCTACCTACAGGGACCTCTCCAAAATTACCTATGGGAACCTCTACATCCCTGCTTAAGGGACCCTCTTCAATTCTGCCTGCAGGGACCTCTCCATTTCTACCTACCAGGCCCTCATCATATGTCCCTACATGTCCTTCTCCATCGTCACCTATGGGAATGTCTACATCTCTACCTGAGGGCCCTCTTCAACTCTACCTACAGGGACCTCTCCATCATTACCTATGGAAGACCTCTACATCTCTGCTTATGGGGTCCTATTTAATTCTACCTACAGAGACCTCTCTATCTCTACCTACAAGTACCTCTATATCTCTTACTACCAGGCACTCTCTATCATTACCTATGGGAACTTCTATATCTTTACCTATGGGGCCCTGTTCAACTCTACCTAAAAGGACCTCTCCATCTCTATCTACCGGACCCCCTCCATCATTACCTGTGAGAACCTCTACAGCTCCACCTATGGGGCCATCTTTAACTCTACCTACAGGGAACTCTCAGTCACTACCTCCAAGCCCTCTCCATTACTACCTATGAAAACCTCTCACTCTTTACCTACTGGACCCTCTCCATCACTACCTATGGAAACCTCTTACTTTCTACTGTGCCCTCTCTGTCTCTGCCTATGGAAAACTTTACAAATCTATCTACTGGACCCTCTCCATCATTACCTATGGAAACATCTCACTCTCTAAATGCTGGATCCTCTCCATCTCTGCCAATAAAAACTCTACATCTCTATCTACTGGGAGGCCCTCTCCATCACTACATATGGGAACCTCTACATCTCTACCCACAGAAACCTCTCTGTCTTTAGCTTGGATAGAGATTGGACGGTTCATCTTATATTCCTTAGATGTTTCTATTTACTACCAATGCCGTAAGTCGGTGCTACCAATTTTCTTGAAGCCAACCCAATAGCTGGTGCTAAGACTAAAGAATGTTATATGAATACTACTACTAATAATAATAATAATAATAATAATAATAATTTATATTAGTTTAGTTTTGTATAGAAATCGTTATTATTTTGTGCTAAAGTTTTTAAATGAAATTGTTACTTACAAAAGGACATTATTATTACAATGTGACAATATTAACTGCTTAGTAGAACTTTGTTACGCTCCATGATTACATATCGTAAACCTGGCGGCATTTAATTCCCACTCCAACTAATTGTATAGGACTGAAATTACAAATATATTAATGTTTAACACATTCAAATGTAAAATAATAATGTCATAAAATGAGGAATGTGAGACACAAAAATCTGAAAGCTGGACACAGAAAGAATGGTGACGTAATGTCTACAACATGAAAGGGAACTGGGAGTCATAGTGTCAGGTGGAATCAGGGCCGGACTAAGACCTCATGGGGCTTAGGAAACACACAGATTTGGGGCTCCCTTCTGTTTCTAAAAAAAGAACACAGACAAATGGGTAAAATTAATCTGGGCCCATCAGTAACAGCTTGGCCCTAGGCAAGAGCCTTGTTTGCATGATGGATGTTTAGGCTCTGGAGGATATGAAGGCCTGTGAGCAGTGTAGCCACCAGTGGGCAAAGCCAATATTACACGTGTGTATACCTGACCCTATGCAGAGCCGTACACATCTCAAGATTCTTCCAGCTCTGCATTGGCGGCGTATGCGCCTGGTTTATGCCAAGTCACCATCAGTGTGTATGTGAAACTAAACTGTCGCAGACCCAGAAGACGGAAGATCCTTACTGACGGCATGCATGAGCTTCATTTACCTGCAGGTATACCAGAGATGAACGCGGTCCTGTGTTTTGGTTTTGGCTCTAAATCATCGTCATGTTTTGATTTTGGCAAAACCACCCTCAAGTGTTTTGGTTTTGGATCTGGGTTTCGTTAAAATTGCTAAAAAAAAAACCAACTAAAATCATGTAACTCTGTCCTGTCATTGTTCCTACGGTATTACTGAGCTCCCTCGTGATTTGGGACTTACATGCAATCCATAGGGGGTCATTCCGAGTTGTTCGCTCGCTAGCAGTTTTTAGCAGCCGTGCAAACGCTATGCCGCCGCCCACTGGGAGTGTATGTTAGCTTAGCAGAAGTGCGAACGAAAGGATCGCAGAGCAGCAACAATTTTTTTTTGTGCTGTTTCAGAGTAGCTCAAAACCTACTCAGCGCTTGCGATCACTTCAGACTGTTCAGTTCCTGTTTTGACGTCACGAACACGTTAAACGCCTGCGTTTTGCCTGGCACGCCTGCATTTTTTCGAACACTCCCTGAAAACGGTCAGTTGCCACCCAGAAACGCCTACTTCTTGTCAATCACTCTGCGGCAACCAGTGCGACTGTAAAGCACCGCTAGACCCTGTGTGAAACCACATCGTTCGTTTTTTTTGCCTCATCGCTGCACAGCGAACGAATGCAGCTAGCGAACAACTCGGAATGACCCCCATAGTTCTGAGATCAGTACTTGTGGGATTGCCTGAGGCGAAACTCGGTTCGACTTGCAACCCCAAAGTTCGGGTGTGTTCGGTTTACAGCAATGCCGAACCGCTGATACGTAGCGCATACCCACCTGGCCTGCGCTCCGTCTATGCCAGACCGCAACTGCTCTTCCCCGATCCACCACTCCAGTCATAAAGAGCCAGAATTGCGCAAGTCTTCATTGTCCACATGCGTACAGACATGAGCTTAGGGGTCTATTTACTAAGCTTTGGGTGGAGATAAAGTGGACGGAGATAACGTTCCAGACAATCAGCTCCTAACTGCCACGTCACAGGCTGGGTTTGAAAAATGACAGTTAGGAGCTGATTGGCTGGTACTTTATCTCCGTCCAAGACTTAGTAAATAGACCCCATAGTCTGCGGATTACCAGATACCGCTGCCCAATATACCAGGGATGGTTCCCTTCTGACGTTCTCTTAGCATCACGCAGTAACACCGATGACCTGCCTATACTGACATCCAGTAATAAAGTGTCCCAGGGGCTGTCAGTACGGTGTCTCACTATGGCCACATTCTTCTGTGTCACCGCTGACTGAGATTGTGGAATTAGCTAGAATACATTTGCACTGAGAATGGTGGAAAGTGAATTATGGGAAAGGACGCCGTGTGAGGACATGCAGGAAGCCCAACAGGAATGAGCGCACCCGGACTACCTGTCAGGTATAATAAATGGGATTATAACAGGCCATTAATTTGCAGCAATAGGAATCTGTATATACGCTATACACCAGGAGGTAGCGCGCAGGTTACCAGGCAGATTTGTGCCTCATATAATAACATGACACCGGGAGGCAGATCTGAACGGCTGCTGCAGATTTGGAAGCAAGGGCTTCATGTGTATAGTCGCGCCTCCCGCTGGTTTTCCATCCGCAGCCGCCATCTTTAGTATTGGCGCTTGCTGCTGACCCATGCTGGGTGCCAGACATCGGTCAGAGACAGGCTTCCCTTCATCATGTGCGCAATTTAAAAAAGGACGCGGCTCTGGTTACCAGCACACGGCACCCATAAGTCAGTCCTTTTGTGTCCACACTATTACGCCCATGTTGCCACAAAGCAACGCGGACAGAAATAAATGGGCAAGATCTGATTTGTTCACAATCGCGCAGAGATACGGTACTACGCATGAATTGTCTGCGAAAAATTCGCTAGATACTGCCGCATACTGCGCTGCAAGTGTCTGATCGTCTCCCTACTGTAATTTATATGGAAAATAGAATATGACCACTTCTCATTCCTGCCTCCAAGACTTCTCCAGTGCTTCACCCTACCTATGAAACACTCTCCCTCATTCTATAAGGCTCTCCCCTAGTAGCCATTGATTAAGCGCGCCCTTAAAACCACCTATTCACCCTTACACACCAGATCTCCGCCTAATTTGACCTTCCCTCCCACTTTGCTAACCCCTGAGGAAGTCACGTACCAGTGGCGAAATGCGTTAGCCACACCCACTAGAAGCTGATTCCCACTAGCTCCACAAAATGGCAGCTGTATCTTTTAAACTGCTTATGTCGTTTATTACCAATTTACGCTGCTTCCGCCGAGGTTAGCAATCTGTAAAGGAAATAAAGTATCATTCTGCAGATGTGTCCTGTTACATCTTTGCTCATTGCGCGGCACTCAGACGTCCCAGTTGCAGCATATACAGTAATCATTCACGCTTCGCTTTCATTCCCTACCACCGCACACCCCCAACGCATGGAGCCACAGCTCAGGAAAATGGAAGGTGACCAGGCTCCTAGCACTAGTTGACTGTTCTGGGTGTGTAACACCTACCTCACCTTATAGTTAGTACACTAGTGTCTGTGGAGCAGTGATACTGTGTTTCACATTTGATTGAGGTCTGTATGGTAGCCGGAAGCAAGCAACTTCTGGAGGAAG
Source organism: Pseudophryne corroboree (assembly GCF_028390025.1). NCBI lineage: Eukaryota > Metazoa > Chordata > Amphibia > Anura > Myobatrachidae > Pseudophryne > Pseudophryne corroboree. The sequence continues at coordinate 827,516,281 of NC_086448.1, read as the reverse complement.
CTGATTTCCTTTACCTATGCCCTGAATATAAAGTGGAATTTTTATGACTAGATAGCCAGTGACATACCACATAAGTGAGCCCATCTCTGCTATAAATTGCATTGTTTTAACCCTTGGGGAGTGGATGGCCACTCCCTCCCTTTCCCTTTTAGAATGTAAGCTTTTGTGAGCAGGGCCTTCCCCCCTAATGATACTACCTTCTCTCAGATAGCTGATTTGGGTCACTATTATTTATTATACTGTATGTTGGCAGTACGTCCTCATTTGTTAAATTTCACTGTTATTCCCACGTTTTCATCTACTATATGTGTTGTGTTTTTATTATGTCTGTTTATTATGTGTCAGTTTTTTTTTTTTGCTCTCTCCTGTTACTATGTTTGTCTGTTAATACTGTTACTCGTTTTACCCTGTTTTGCATTTTTGCACCGTACAGCACTGCTGAGATTATAATATCCATATAATTTACAGCAGAGCACTGAGCTCTGATGTCATCACTATAAAAGCTCTGATGTCATCACTATAATTATTATATACATGTGACACAATGACATCAGAGCTCACTGGCTATAAGATGTGATATCAGGACTCACTGGTGGTCATTCTGAGTTGTTAGCTTGTTGCCGTTTTTCGCAACGGCGCGATTAGGTGGAAAATGCGCATGCGCATGGTACGCAGCGCGCATGCGTTCAGTAATTTAACACAAAACTTTGGAGATTTGCACAAGCTCGAGCAACGTTTTTTTCTTCGCTCGAGTGATCGTAGTGTGATTGACAGGACGTGGGTGTTTCTGGGCGGAAACCGGCCGTTTTCAGGGAGTGTGCTAAAAAACGCAGGCGTGCCAGGTAAAAACGCAGGAGTGGCTGGAGAAACGAGGGAGTGGCTGGCCGAACGCAGGGCGTGTTTGTGACGTCAAACCAGGAACTAAACGGACCGAGGTGATCGCAATCTAGGAGCAGGTCTGGAGCTACTCAGAAACTGCAAGGAATTATTTAGTAGCAATTCTGCTAATCTTTCGTTTGCACTTCTGCTAAGCTAAAATACACTCCCAGAGGGCGGCGGCTTAGCGTGTGCAATGCTGCTAATAGCAGCTAGCGAGCGAACAACTCGGAATGACCACCACTGTTTTGTACAGATATCAGTTACAGGCATTTATGCATATTATAAAGTATTACACGGTATATAGATGATCAGACTGTGGAGCCCATTTATTAATTATCAGGGTTTAGACTGGATAATTAGAATTTCCGCCCAGATGTTTTCAAAATCACATCCCTGTCTCTGCCATGTGTAATGTAAAGTGATGTCATCAGCAATCCCTTTATGCTGTGTGGCCACCGGCGCATGGGCGAGTGGCTGTCTCACGGTAAAATTTGCCATACATTACAGTATGAAGCCCATAGCTTACTATGGGCCTAATTCAGACCTGATTGCAGCAGCAAAATCTTTCTCTAATGGGCAAAACCATGTGCACTGCAGGGAGGCAGATGTAACATGTGCAGAGAGAGTTAGATTTGGGTAGGGTGTGTTCAAACTGAAATCTAAATTGCAGTGTAAAAATAAAGCAGCCAGTATTTACCCTGCACAGAAACAATATAACCCACCCAAATCTAACGCTCTCTGCACATGTTACATCTGCCCCACCTGCAGTGCACATGGTTTTGCTCATTAGAGAAAAATTTTGCTGCTGCGATCAGGGCTGAATTTGGCCCAATATCTGCTGCAGAACCCCTGTAATACATCCAGGCGATACTTATATTTTGCAGGTATCGCCCTTTTCAGGGGATTTTCCACAAAATTGGTTTAATAAATAGGTCCCTGTATATTTAGAATTGTAGTTTTTTTCCATTCCTAGAAATATTAATATGATCATTTATACAAAAACAATTGTTCAAGTATTAGGATATATATGCAGATAACAAAAGCCAGCAGCTATATGGAAAGGCAAAAAGCCCATCCACCGCAAAGCATTTTAACTTTCAATTTTATTATTAGAAATCCCTTTGACTTCATTTAAGGTACACCTGTCACCTTAGGCAAAATCTAATTAGCGGTTGGTGTAGGATGGGCCGGTGGACTGACACCAGTATCATGTTCGGCCTGGTGTTCACGGCCAATCACCAGCCTAAGTTAGGGGCCCATTCATCAACGAGTGATAAAATTATTTGTGAATGATAAAACTCATTGGGGGAGATTCAAATGTTTGAAAAGTCGGTTGGGTGTCTGTTTTTACCTATCTAATGTACAGGAAAAAACAGACACCCAACTGACTTTTCAAACATTTGAATTCCACCCATTGCGTATAATCAATGGTGCTCCAACTGTCATTTTTCAAACACATGACAGTTAGGAGCTGATTGGCCGTGTATCATACGCAACGGGTTTCATAATTCACAATGTGTTTTATCACTCATTGATAAATGGGCCTCTTAATGTTTAATAATGTCACGGAAGGTTTCTCCGGCCCACAGTGAGCACCTACCTGTCGGTATCCGGGTCCTGCACACTCTTATCATTGCTCAGGAATATACAGTAGATAACTGCGCAGAGCATCACAGGGGCGGGTTACACTCTCAGCAGTATCCTGCAGGAAACACTCAGATGTCTGTGCAATGTGTGCTGGTGTCTAGGTGACGAGTTTGCCGTAAGCTCTGTTCTGTTGATCCTAATATTGCAAATCCCCTGTCTGCCAGTCCCTGATATCATATTGTTACCCCATGAACTGTGGAATCACAGGGAATCTGAACCACAGCGGAAAGTATGGGGCTGTTTAATGTGTCAACAATTTGCAAGTGTCAGAATGTGACCTGCTAATATTCCTGGTGTAGCAGGTCTTCCTATCGCTTACCGTAATTAGATTAGATTCTGTCCAAGTACGTGACTGGCATTAGTTGGGTTTTACAGCTCAGATTCCGAAACCCTATGACAGAGAATGAAGGGAACGCAAACAAAGATATGCACCGATGATCCGCTGTGCGGCTGTCTGCAGGGGAGATGTCGGGAAAAGTTCTGTCAATGTCCTCGTTGTAGAAAAAAAGAGAATGGAAAGTTATATAATATTTTATGCCTTACTGGAAATCCTTTTAATGCCACCGAATCATAAGGTTCAGACTGAATCAGACTGCGATCAGCTCCATGGCCTGGTTCACTGGCAGTTCATGTTTCCTTCCCTGAGATATTCAGGTCTCCATCCTAAAACAATAGAGGAGCGCCAAGGACCTCGCTGGGTTCCCTTTGTTAAAGCGTATCACCACGTCTTCATTTTATAAAAGGGCTCATTTCATACATACGCTCCATTGTGTTATATTTATGTAGTCTGCATCCTTGTTCTATATGCTGTGTTTGGCCACAGGCTGATCTAGTCCTCTAGGAATGATCCAACATTGACTACAGGTTGGTCAAAGCCAGACCTTGAAAAAGACTAAATAGTTGAAACGCGTTGGTGGAGCATGTGAGGATTTGAGGTACCACTCCAACCAGTTCTAACAGCAGGAAAACGAGCCCAATACGAAGTCGGGGAGTGATCGAGGAAGACCATCCAGCCTGCTGAAATAAAGAAACCACTACATGAAAGTACGACGTCTATTTGAAGTAAGCTTAGATGTGAGCATCATCTAGAAGTATCTGTTTATGAATATTTGGGGTACACACATTTTTGGCACCAGGAGTATTTACTTAGAGGCTTTAAAGAAACCTTTATAGGCTTTCTCCAAGTGTTTGAAAGTAAGCACACATGTGAGGAGCCACGTCTATCTTGAAACACCAGGGTGAACCCTTACGGATACCTGTACACTTCCCCGTATCACTATAGTCCATAGAGTCCGGGCAGAAGTCACCTTCATTCAAATTAACTTTTTTTGGGGAATCCCACTGAACGCTTGTACATTATTTGTGTTCTCTCTACATGCAACATCCTTGAAAGATACTTCCATGAAGAACACGCATTGAGAACAATAACGAACTTCCTTACCATCATTCTTGGACTTTGATCCCACGGTGAAATTCAACCATCATCTTACTTTGCGCCAACAGTAGGTCCATCCTACCTTTCTTGTTTAAAAGCCAGGTGAACGTTCTAATACTCTGAGTGGCTTCTGATTGGTTAATCCGCACGGTGGGTCTAGTGTCCAGATTGGCTACAGTCTGGCCTAACCCTGCGAGCGTTCTACTTAACATTGTCGTGTTCTGATTAGCTTTGGATTGGCCAGGAACATGACGGTTCTAGTGATCTGATTGGCTACAAGTTGGTCTGCATCTGTAACCCGTCAAAGTGCTGTCACTTCCACCTGGTAATATTTCCAGAACATGTCGCTTTCTTAAGTAGGGTCCCAATAAACAACTAATGCACCCGTAATAACCTGCCTTTGTCTCTTCTTAATTGGTTTCCAAGCTTCTCTTCAGTCTGATCACACTTCTAGCTGCTCCATATCCCTTCCACCTCTTAAGTCAACATATAGCCAAGTATTATTACTTACAAAACTTCTCCTTATATCACTAACATGGTCTTCAAATGCATTCCTAGATGTTCTCTGGTTTCCATCAATGACCTAACGCTTCCTTCCTCTCTTATAGCTCATTCCCAAGGATGCTGGCACTGTGGTAGAACCATACCCATTTTTGTGGCTTTCCCAACATCTCCCACCCAACTCTATCCCAACTTTGTTTCCTGGATACAAGGTTTCCTTGATTGAAAGATGAATTAAACATTCCAGACTGTTCTGCAAATGATTGACTTCACTCTGGATTGGCTGATGAAACGTTGTAGGTATTGCTGATAGAATTGGGCCATACCTGCAGGGCCGCCATCAGGGGGGTGCTGGGGGCACAGCTGTCCCGGCCCCAGCCTCTCTGACAGAGAGAGGAGGGCCAGGGATGCTCATGCAGCCACCTGCCCGCACGCCGCCGTCCCCGCTGTTCTGCCGCTGTCCTCCGACGGTTGGTTCTAAATCGGAGTGGGGAAAGGGACCTCTGACATCACCAGGGGGCAGAGCCACGTCACCAGGGGGAGGAGCCACGGCCGAACAGGGTACCACAAATGTACCCTCGCGGGCTCGCTTCGCTCGCCATGCTTCGGGCTCGGGTTACTAAAGGTAATAGTTGGTGGCATGGATAGTAGAGGAACTATCCCGCTGGCCTAGATCCTCCCTCTTGTGTAGTGGCTCCTCCCCCTGATGTAAAAGGTCCCTTAGGCTACTTGAATCTAGCATATACCGTCCTCCGACCCTCCAGCAGCTCTGTATTGAAAACGTCCCTCCGAAAATGGCCGCCGCCACAGAGGAGACAGTTATTCAAGATACTAGAGGAGCCCTCTAGTATCTTTAATAACTGTCTCCTCTGAAGCGGTGGCCATTTTGGGAGGGACGTTTTCAATACAGCACAGCTGCAGGAGGACGGAGGAGAGCAGCAGAACAGCGGGGATGGAGGCGGGCAGGCAGCAGCATCAGCATCCTGGGCCACATGTAAGTATGTATGTATGTATGTATGTATGTATGTATGTACTTCTGATGAAGCTAGGTAACCGAGCCTAGGGAAAGTGAAACGCGTTAAGTGCCAAGCTGCTGTCATCATCTGTGTCCTGTGCTTCAAAGGATCTTGATATGGACTTTTCATTTCTACATTTGGAAAATTTCCCCTGAGGGGCTGCATCATGATCATACAGCACTGATTGGAGAGACCCAGCTTTCATACAACTGCTACAGTCTGCCTGCTGTTCACTTTCAAGTCTCTGGAAGCCTCCATCACCATGGGTAACACCAGCTGTACATAACTACCACTTTTCCCAGGGACTCATTAACATTTGCCGGTCCGGGATCCTTTTAAGGAAACTCAACAGCAGCAATTATTATCATCATTTTTCAGCTCACATTGGGGGTAATTCCAAGTTGATCGCAGCAGGAAATTTTTTAGCAGTTGGACAAAACCATGTGCACTGCAGGGGGGGCAGATATAACATTTGCAGAGAGAGTTAGATTTGGGTGGGTAATTTTGTTTCTGTGCTGGGTAAATACTGGCTGCTTTAATTTTACACTGCAAGTTAGATTGCAGATTGAACTCACCACACCCAAATCTATCTCTCTCTGCAAATGTTATATCTGCCTCCCCTGCAGTGCACATGGTTTTGCCCAGTTGCTATCAAAAATCCTGCTGCGATCAACTTGGAATTACCCCCATTATGCCCTCATACATGTTTGTATTGGATTAATCCATTTTATTCGTTGCATGTATTGTTTTAGATAATAAATATACTTTTTTATTCATCCACAGTGGTCTATTAATTTTGGAGAAAAATAAAGCGCCAGTTCATTCTCTATATGTATGTATGTATGTATGTATGTATGTATGTATGCATGCATGCATGTGTGTGTATATAATAAACACACACACACACACACACACACACACACACACACACACGTGCAATTCTAAAGCTGACTCGTCCACAGTGGGGGGGTGGGGGTGGGGTCAGTCCCAGGCCACGCAATTTCTGATAGCAGCCCTGCACCTGGTGTTGATCTTGCCCCAACTGCACAGCAAGGTGCGAGTCCATTGCTGTCCTAACTTATGTTCATTCTGAGTCTGAGAAAGTGAGACTATTCTGTACATTGTGGAACAGAATTCTGCAGAAAGGAGAAATGTTCGCAGATCACCAAAATTTCAAAGATATCACAGGAACCTTGAACCTCTATGGAACTCTCTGTTGGTCGGCTCGAAATTTGTCCTCACTGCTAATCTACGCCTTGATGCTTTAATCAACCAACTGGATGTGGGAGTTGGAAGACAACATTTGCAGGTTGTAAGGAAGTCTGCCCTCTGCTTCTTCTCATAGGTTGTGTTTTGCCGCTAACCAAACCTCTACCAACCCCAAAGGCCTCTCACTCCAGCCTAGAGACTGTGCTCCTCTCTCTAACCCTAACCCTCCTCTCCAGCAATTGTGACCTACAGTAATGTCATGCCAGCCACCACGTGGACCTCACTTACCTAACAGAACCAACAAGGGCCATGGGCACAACCACTGGCAAGAAATACAGTTATCTGGGTCTGTAACGGACACTAGAAGTGTTAGTTCCTGGGTCAAGAAGGAAAATCTCGCTGTCTTGCAATAAAGGTTTACCAAATCAAAGAAAGAAGACCGGGAAAACGTAACATTCTATATTGAGCACCATACTTTGTAAAGGTTGAAGTTGTTTTGTAGATGATTCAAATTTCACAGCAGAACTGGTGTATCTATAATGGGTGCACGGTGTGTAGTATACAGGGGCCCCTGAGTCAAGAGGGGCCCACACCGTACACCCTACCCTCTGGCACTGGAAAAATGGCAGAAGAGACATTTTCCTGGAGATTTTGCATGTGTAGCAGACATGGCACAGTAGCAGAGTGTTCAGCGCATGCACCGCCCCAATTTCTTCCAGGGGGCAGGGCACCTTGACTGAGATTGTACAGGGGCCCCATCTCTGATAAAACATCCCTGGAATTGAAAAGTGACCCTGCCCTGTGTTGTGGTAGCTGCATATTATTTCCGAACACAAATTATGGGTTGGGGGGGGGGGGGGGGGGGAGATTTAGCGCAGGACATTTGAGATCAAAATGCGCCACCGAAACGTGAAAATATCCTGTCCCCAAATGCATTTGCTCATCTATAACCACAAGCTATTTCTTTCCCTGATATCAAACTTTAATGGGACCATAGAAGTATATTGTTTTATGGTCCATGTTTACAGACATATTTTATGGAGAAATTCAACATGGTGTAATTATCCAATGCTATGGACGGGTGGTCTTCAGTATGCCGGCTGACGGGATCCCGGCGCACAGTATACCGGCGCCGGGATCCCGACAGCCGGCATACCGACACTTATTCTCCCTCGTAGCGTGCCACCGTGCCCGTAGCGTGGCGAGCGCAGCGAGCCCACAAGGGGCTCATTTACGCTCGCCACACTGTCGGTAAGCCGGCGGTCGGGCTCCCGGCGCCGGTATGCTGTTCGCCGGGAGCCCGACCGCCAGCATATCGTAGTGAACCCCTATGGACGAGCTTCCTGCATTTCCTATATCGCACTGATTTGAGACAACACAAATAACTCAACTGAGATAAACGGGCAGCATGGCTGGTGTCATGGACAGCATTTCTGCCGCACAGCACTGAGGTTCCCACCATGGTTCTAACTGTGTGGAGTTTGTATGTACTCCCCATGTTTGCGTGGGTTTCCTCCGGGTGTCCCAACATCCTCCCACAATCCAAAAATAAACTTTTAGGTTAATTGGATTCCAACAAATATTAACCCTAGTGTGTGCGCGTCTACAGGTATGAGTAGGAACTATAGATTGTAAGCCCCACTGGGGCAGGGACTGATGTAACTGAGGTATTCTCTGTACAGTGCTGCAGAATATGTGTGCGCTATATAATAACTGGCAGATAATAAATCTCAGAAAGAGTGTGTCACAGTCTCTACAATGGAACCTGACCATTTCTATCACCAAATATATCATTAGATTAAAGATTTTGTCTGGCATTATGCTATTGATGAACAAAATTGACTGTCAGGGCTCTGATTGGTGGATCGCTCCAGCCATCCACCAATCAGCATGCTGACACCCATCCACTGTCTGGCTGCAGATTGGGAGGCAAGTATAGAATGCTGCACTCTGATTGGTGGAAAGCTTCAGCCATCCACCAATCAGCATGCTGACAGTCGTCCACTGTCTGGCTGCGGACTGGGAGGCAGGTATAGAATGCTGCACTCTGATTGGTGGAAAGCTTCAGCCATCCACCAATCAGCATGCTGACACCCATCCACTGTCTGGCCGCAGGATGGGAGGCAGGTAGAGGATGTGTAATTCACAGCAGCTGGGCAGCATTCTCTACCTGCCTCCCAAGAAGCTCCAGAGGCACCAGCCTCCCCTCCAGCCCAGTCCACCCCTGCTTGAAGGCTCCTAGAATCATGTGGCCCTCGGCAGTTGCCCAACGTACCGTTACGTTAAAATGGCCCTGCTTACCCCTAACCCAAACCCTAATTGGCAGCCTAACCCTAAACCTAACCGTATCCCTAACCCCCCTCCAGTAGTTCCCTGCCAGCGCGCATTGGCTGAGCTGGCAGGGAGCTACTCGTCAGGTACAAAAGCATCGCCGCTGTGCAATGCTTTTGTACCTGTGCGGGGGAGGGGGGGGGAGGTAGGGCCTGATATGCGGGGCGGACTAGCCCTGTGCTGGTCGTCCCCCCACATGTCAGAGTACATGATCGTACATCTACAATCAGCTCTGAATTACCCCCCTTGTCTCTCTTTATCTGATGTGGGTGTAATTCACAAAATTCTTTCTCAAGCCTTTGCCGTAATTTTTAAATTACTTATTTTTATTATTCTGATGGGGATCTTCTAGGAGAAGGCCTCTCGGAGTAAAAAACAATGGGTCTATGCGTTGTCCGCAAAATAGGCATCGGTGGGAGTGCGGTGGGGGCTTTAGGGATTTCCGCGCACACACAGTAGCGAAAGAACGCGCAGCTCAGTCAACAGCGGAATTGTCAGCAACTCCTAATCACGTCTACTGTAAATGTCTCCCCCCAAAATTTTTTTTCAAAAAAACCCAAATTACAATCATCCCAAAATGGTTTCCCAGCCCTCAGAAAGGTGACCGTCTCCACGGCAATGAGGCAGCACCAAGGACAATGACACTGTGGGAAGATTATGGGTCTGCGGTTGTGTAAAAGTCAATTTCTCACTTGCTTAATGAGTTTGCTAAACTGATCCAGTCCTTAGAAAAGGGATCAGGGATTGTGCAGTGTAATGGGGAATTGAGGACTCGCGGAATAAGCGCTCTGTTAGCGAGCTAGAGGCGTCTTTCAGCAGCTAATCCGCTTGGCAAACGCTGGATGGGGAACAGATCCGAATTTCTCATCCTCCGGGGCCTTGTGAACTCTATTTGTCTGGAGGGCTGAGTTACAAGTGGACGGCTGAGATTGTTTTCCCGATATACACACGTAGCCCCGTGCGACTGGCCCCACTCTGGTAGATTCCTGCTCAGGGATAGAACACGGCTTTGCATTGTAGAGAAAGTATACCGTAAGCTGGGATTTGTGAGACTTGGTCAGAGAACGCAAAGAATGGGAGGACGACCCACCTAGCTGCAAATTCCTAGGAAACGTTTACATTTACTCAACATCTTATGAGTAGACATAGAACAATGTTCTTTTATTTTTCATTCATTTTTTATTTCATTTCATAATTATACAAAGGGCTGTTACTGCACAAAGAAGAAATCTATATTATTATTAGAAATGTGCAGCGGGCATTTTTCGTGTTTTGTGTTTTGGTTTTATATTCGGGTCCGCGGTCGTGTTTTGGAGGATTCGGGCGCGTTTTGGCAAAACCACCCTTTCGGATTTTTGTCGGATTCGGATACGTTTTGGATTTGGGTGTTTTTAGAAATTACAACCTCAAAAACAGCTAAAATCATAGAATTTGGGGTAATTTGGATCCTATAGTATTATTAACCTCAATAACAATAATTTCCACTCATTTCCAGTCTATTCTGAACACCTCACACCTCACAATATTGTTTTTAGTCCTAAAATTTGCACCGAGGTCGCTGGATGACTAAGCTAAGCGACCTAAGTGGGCGGCACAAACACCTGGCCCATCTAGGAGTGGCACTGCAGTGTCAGACAGGATGGCACTTAAAAAAATAGTCCCCAAACAGCACATGATGCAAATAATAAATAAAAAAAGAGGTGCAAGATGGAATTGTCCTTGGGCCCACCCTTATGTTGTATAAACAGCACACTTTAACAAACCAATCATTTCAGCGACAGGGTCTGCCACACGACTGTGGCTGAAATGACTGGTTGGTTTGGGCCCCCACCAAAAAAGAAGCAATCAATCTCTCCTTGCACAAACTGGCTCTACAGAGGCAAGATGTCCACCTCCTCCTCATTGTCCGATTCCTCACCCCTTTCACTGTGTACATCCTCCTCCTCACAGAGTATTAATTCGTCCCCACTGGAATCCACCATCTCAGGTCCCTGTGTACTTTCTGGAGGCAATTGCTGGTAAATGTCTCCACGGAGGAATTTATAGACGACATGTCAGTAATCGTTGGCAGGTCCTTCAGTCCGGACCAGATGTCAGCACTTGCTCCTGACTGCCCTGCATCACCGCCATCGGGTGGTTTTGGAAATGTTATCCTTTTCCTGGCAGCTCCAGTGGAGGTAGAAAATGAAGGAGGAGCTGTTGGCGGGTCACGTTCCGCTTGACTTGACAATTTTCTCACCAGCAGGTCTTTGAACATCTGCAGACTTGTGTCTGCCGGAAAGAGAGATACAACGTAGGCTTTAAACCTAGGATCGAGCACGGTGGCCAAAATGTAGTGCTCTGATTTCAACAGATTGACCACCCGTGAATCCTGGTTAAGCGAATGAAGGGCTCCATCCACAAGTCCCACATGCCTAGCGGAATCGCTCCGTTTTAGCTCCTCCTTCAATCTCATCACAAACCACATCACCATCAGAATCCTCCTCGTCAACTTCCTCCTCAGTGCCAGCAACACCCATATCCTCATCCTGGTGTACTTCAACAGTAACATCTTCAATTTGACTATCAGGAACTGGACTGCGGGTGCTCCTTCCAGCACTTGCAGGGGGCGTGCAAATGGTGGAAGGCGCCACCTCTTCCCGTCCAGTGTTGGGAAGGTCAGGCATCGCAACCAACACAATTGGACTCTCCTTGAGGATTTGTGATTTAGAAGAACGCACAGTTCTTTGCTGTGCTTTTGCCAGCTTAACTCTTTTCATTTTTCTAGCGGGAGGATGAGTGCTTCCATCCTCATGTGAAGCTGAACCACTAGCCATGAACATAGGTCAGGGCCTCAGCCGTTCCTTGCCACTCCGTGTGGTAAATGGCATATTGGCAAGTTTACGCCTCTCCTCAGACGCTTTTAATTTAGATTTTTGGGTCATTTTACTGAACTTTTTCTTTTTGGATTTTACATGCTCTGTACTATGACATTGGGCATCAGCCTTGGCAGACGACGTTGATGGCATTTCATCGTCTCGGCCATGACTAGTGGCAGCAGCTTCAGCACGAGGTGGAAGTGGTTCTTGATCTTTCCCTATTTTACCCTCCAAATTTTTGTTCTCCATTTTTTAATGTGTGGAATTATATGCCAGTAATATATCTGGAATGAGACGGCTGTAATGTCTGGAATTAGATACCACTAGATAGATACCAGATACCACTGTGACTGGAATTATTATGACCTATGCACAGTGACAGTACACTACCACAGCACCCTACAATAGCAAGATGCAGCACAAGACACTCTACTAGTATTAGTAATGTAGTATTACTGAGCACCACAAGACACTGAGCACTGATGATACTGAGCACTGATTATACTGAGCACTGCTTATACTGAGCACTGATGATACTGAGCACTGCTTATACTGAGCACTGATGATACTGAGCACTGATGATACTGAGCACTGATGATACTGAGCACTGATACTGAGCACTGATGATACTGAGCACTGATGATACTGAGCACTGATTATACTGAGCACTGATGATACTGAGCACTGATTATACTGAGCACTGATTATACTGAGCACTGATTATACTGAGCACTGATACTGAGCACTGATTGATTATACTGAGCACTGATGATACTGAGCACTGATTATACTGAGCACTGATGATACTGAGCACTGATACTGAGCACTGATTGATTATACTGAGCACTGATGACACTGAGCACTGATACTGAGCACTGATGATACTGAGCACTGATACTGAGCACTGATTGATTATACTGAGCACTGATGACACTGAGCACTGATACTGAGCACTGATGATACTGAGCACTGATACTGAGCACTGATGATACTGAGCACTGATGATACTACGGAGAACTTACACTGAGCAGCACGATTAGCACAAGACACTGTACTAGTATTAGTAATGTAGTATTACTGAGCAGCACAAGACAATGAGCAGTGATACTGAGCACTGATGATACTACGGAGAACTGACACTGAGCAGCACAAGACACTGTACTAGTATTACTGAGCAGCACAAAATCCCTCTGGAATAGTCACCCCCCAGATACCACTGTGACTGGAATGATGACGGATGCACAGTCACAGGACACTACTAACACAGCGCCCCACAGCAGCAAGACGCAGCACAAGACACTGTACTAGTATTACTGAGCAGCAATGAGCACTGATACTGAGCACTGATACTGAGATTTGACACTGAGAGAACGTAGCCACGTCCTCTCTGTACTCTCTACAATGCACGAGTGAAAATGGCGGCGACGATCGGCTCTTTATATGGAATCCGAATATCGCGAGAATCCGACAGCGGGATGATGACGTTTTGCCTCGTTCGGGTTTTCCGAGTCAGGCGGGAACAACCGAGCCTGGCTCGGACCCGTGTTTGACACGTGGAGTTCGGGGGGGTTCGGTTCTCGGAGAACCGAACCCGCTCATCTCTAATTATGGGCCCGATTCATGTTTGTAAGTACAGCAAAAAAGCAAGCAACTGGGCAAAGCCATGGCGCACTGCAGGTGGGGCAGAAGTAACTTGCTACCACTTCTACCACATCCACCCATAATGCACTCTGCTTCTGAAGTAGAAAGCTCTGATGGAGCTACAGGCAGTATGATGCCAGCACAACAGGCTGGCATTGCCTGTGGCTGCACCCACCTAATACCGGACATACATTCCCCCACTCTGCCTCGTTCACCCTTTGCCATTTCAGCTTGCTGTAGTTATTTTAATTGACATTTCATTTAAATAATGCAGCATGTTTCGTTCTACTGAACCCTCCTTTGGAGGTGGGAGGTGAAATGACTGACGCTGTTCCTGCGAGGTATAGCCTTTACCTGCATTCCCATGTTGTCCGGTGGCACATTGGGGGTCATTCCGAGTTGACCGCTCGCTGCCGTTTTTCCCAGCGCAGAGGTCTCTACTGCGCATCCATATGCACCGCAATGCGCATGCACATCGTACGGGTACAAAGCGGATCGTTGCTGGGTGATGGATTTAAAGAAGAATTTATTCGCACGGGCGATCACAAGGAGATTGACAGGAAGAAGGCGTTTGTGGGTGTCAACTGACCGTTTTCTGGGGGTGTTTGGAAAAATGCAGGCGTGTCCAGGCGTTTGCAGGGCGGGTGTCTGACGTCAATTCCGGGACCAAAAAGACTGAAGTGATTGCAGCGGCTGAGTAAGTAAAGACCTATTCAGAAACTGCACAAAATGTTTTTGCTGAGCTCGGCTGCACAGGCGTTCGCACACTTGCAAAACGAAAATACACTCCACTGTGGGCAGCGATTATGCGTTTGCATGGCTGCTAAAAGTAGCTAGCGAGCAATCAACTCAGAATGAGGGCCATTGTCAGCAATACAAATAATATAATTGTTGGCTGCTAAAAATATTGAGGAGGGGGGGTATTTACTAAAATGTGTTTTTTTTTGTAGCTGCATTGTAGTTTTATGTGCAATCTGTAATTCGTGTGACATGCTTATGGCAAATCTACACCTCAAACTGCATTACAGCATTTCAAAGTGAAACCACCATTCCAATTTTTACACAATAAATACCTGGTGAAAGAGGAGTGCGCTACCGTGCAGAGTCCAGTCTTCCTGTCCTTCTGGGTGTCTTCATGCCTTATTCCAAGATGGCCCCAGAGATCACTACTGAGCATGTTTATCTGGTCTTTACTGTGTGGACTGTGGAGTGACATAGAAGTAGACAAGTGTCTCCTGCTTAGCTCCTATGAGAGACCTGGCTCACACCTGCACTACTACCCGTTTGCAGCATACACTCACCGTCTGGGGAGTGTTATGAAACCTCACTCTGCTCAAGCTCCGCTCCATCACCAGTGTGCATGTAATAGTGAGTACGGCTGCACATGTAACAGTGAGTACGACTGTACCTGCTACCTATCAATAAACCAACACCACTGATTAAGTAACTGGGCTTTTCATAGTTTTAGTCATCTGCCGATGTGTGCCTATATAACTCTGCAATATCACCACCTGCACACACATCATTTCCTGCAATGTCAAGCAGTGGGCAAAACACACATCAATTTGTCAGAAAAAGGCAGAATTTATACATTTGATTTTGGTCCTGACTGGCAAGGTAACACAATCTCTGCGAGCCTTGGACTATGTTACCTTTGTCTCGTTTGAGGCGCGAGGTACAGTATCCTACAGACAGAACCTCACTTACGTCAGGTGATACATTTGCTCATTTGCCACCCAGCAATGAAACTGTTAAGAGACGCCACTTGCTTGTGTGGCACTATGAATGAAAACGCCAATTTGAGAGCGTCTTTTGCTAGTAAAATTAAATATACATAAAATAAACATTTATAATGTCATGAAATAAAAAAAAGACCAAAACTATAAATGAAATTAAATATATTTTAAGGTTTTTCATTCTTCTTCATTAAACGCGTGGATGGAATATTTATCTGTTAATAGCCCTGCATACAAAATACAGTATATTTGCAGTAGAAAGAAGAAAACGTGAGAGACACATTTTGTGTCTCTCACGTTTTCGTCTTTCTTCTGCAAATATACTGTATTTTGTATGCAGGGCTATTAACAGATGAATATTCCGTCCACGCGTTGACAGACACTGACGGCCTTTATAGAAAGGAGGTGTGTGGCTATTTCTGCCCGTCAGATTGTATTATCCTGGAGAACACTATCACTATTTGAGCAATGTGTGAGAATAGCTGCAATATCACAGTTTTGGGCTGTGCCAAGGATGGGTGAAGTTTCCTTCTCCCGCGTAAATCATTGTCTTACTCCTGATTATGATGTCACAAAGCCTGGGTTCTTCGTTACGCCCTGTCTGTTTTTCCAGAGCCCCATTTCAGTCGCCATTGTAATCTCTGTAGTGGGACGCAGCAGGTTGCAGCTTACTGAGTTATTCTCACAGAAAATGGAATATTCTAAAATTCAATATTTTCCCTTCTGAGAGGAGGCGACGCCTGAAGCGGGGGAAGTGAGGCTGACCGGCCTTTTGTGCTTCTTGTCATTACAACTGATCCGACACCTCTGAAAGTAGCGCTTGTAATCCGGGGAAGGCCAGTGAAAAAAAAAAAAACTTTTTTAATTTTTGTTTTCGTTTTTTCCCTCTCATAAATTATTAACACATTTCCTACGCTACATCTTGCCAGAATACCCTCATAATCACAATAAATCACTTTAGTATTAAAGAGACTGAACGTATCAACTAGGAAGAAAACAACTTGGATCATAGTATAACTGAAATCTCACCTTGTAGTATATTAGCGCCACTGTCACTGCGCTTACTGCACCTCAAACAGTCGCTGCTGGGGGTTCCAGCCAAACCCGCACCTCGGGGGGGTCTGACCAGTTTGTTTGCAAATTTAAAGAGAAGGAATATATATATTTTTATTTTACGCTTATGTAGGGTTTATAATATATGAAACATAGTATTTATGACATAATAAAATGTCATGTCATTTTTGCTTCATACTTTTCTAACTGTATTCTCAAGTCTCTTTAAACTGGGGATCGGGTCCGATAAACAATTGAATATCCCCCCTATGATTCTACAAAGGTTAGAACGTAGAGATTCAGCGCGGCAATGCATTTACAGTACATATAAATGTTGAGGGATCCAAAATGGTCTTAATTGGCCGTTGCAGGTTATAACCCTTTTCCACCTGAGTACTGGGCCCGATCCAGGATTTTTAACCCGGCTACAACCCGTGTCGGCCCCGCCGTTTCCACTGCACTTCGACACGGGTTATTCCCGGGTCGGATCTGTTTCCACTTAACACGGGTAAGCTATTGATGTCACTCATTACTCGGGTCTGAAAACACGGGTAATGACCGTTTCCACGGCACAATTACCCGGGTCATTACCGTGTTACCGTTTTCAACCCAGGTAGCTACCCGGGTAGAGTTCCAGGGTCACTCAACCCGCGTTGAGCCGTTTCCACTTACTAAAAACCCGTGCTGATGCGCGCCCCCTTGCAAAAACACAGGAAAATTTAGCTAGTGGAAAAGGGGTATAACAGTCACCGTAACCCTATCCCAGTGCACGTGGAACTCAGCTACTTACTGTATATCTGTAGACGCTGGCATAGGCGTGCGCATGGGGGGGTGCCTGGTGCGCACAGGCACCCCCTAATGTCTGTCACCCCCTCACACACACCTGCTGCTGCTGCAGTATCGGCGATCGCCGAGTGTGCTCATTTCTGTCCTCCCGCCCATAGCGCCCGCCACCCCCTCCGCTCAGTCTGGCTTTCATTCATTTTTATGGTGCAGCATCACTGACATAATCCTACTCCCAGT
Organism: Pseudophryne corroboree; assembly: GCF_028390025.1. Taxonomy (NCBI): domain Eukaryota; kingdom Metazoa; phylum Chordata; class Amphibia; order Anura; family Myobatrachidae; genus Pseudophryne; species Pseudophryne corroboree. Next base: position 827,498,952 of record NC_086448.1, on the reverse strand, counting down.
TCCTCTATCCTGTGGGATGTGTCGTGATGATGTCATGCAGCGTGCATATCCGCTCATGCTCCCACCCCCGCTCTCTCTCTCCTCATCATGTGCTAACGCCACAGAATACAGCGTTTCTCTTGGAGGAGGACAAGTTCAAATTCAATATCAATATATATTTCGAGAGCTTAGGATATAATCTATGGTAATAAAATATACAAATTGAACATATATTAAACAGATTTTATATATCTGTATCTCTCTCTCTCTCTCTCTCTCTCTCTCTATATATATATCTGTGCATCAATTCTCTATATTATTTAGTTTGCATTGAGTGCCAATATGTGGTGGTGGACACGCCCGATAGGTGATGCTAGACACACCCATTAGGTGGTGTTAGACATGCCCAATAGGCGGTGCTAAACACGCCCTTCTAATCGTGCACTCCCTAATAAAATGTCCTGCGCACGCCTATGGACGCTGGTGCTTGTCTTACCAGTCATCTGTTAATAAGTATATCTTTTTGACATACTGGTCCTTATCAGAGGTAGATGGAGAAGAGCCCGCAGCAGCGTCAGGGCCGGATTTAGGGGGGGGGCGACCCCCCCCCCAACACAGTCATAGCCACGCCCACTTTTGAGCAGAAGAGAGCTCTCCGGGGAGAACCTGAGGCAGAACGATGTGCTGCAGCTTATACCACAGCAGCACAGAGGAGCCAGGAGAGCAAGGGTTACAGAGCATTTGCCCCTCACTTGCAGGTGTGTGGGTACTAGGGCTAATAAATACAATTACCCCGTAGCACAGTCACATGTACATAGAACAATCACAAAGCTTTATCTCAGTCTCACTCAAAAAGTTCAGTCAGAATTGAGAGAGGAGGAGTTAGGATTGCAGATGGGAGGAGTTGGGACTGTAGAGGGAGGAGTCAAGATTAAACAGTAAACCGCCCCCCCTAAAGAAAAGTCTAGATCCGTCCCTGAGCAGCGTCTGTTGGCGGTTTCCTGTCCGCGGCTTTATGCAAATGCTTATACGTAGCCCTTATCGTGTGCACTGCACACCTGAATGTACAAAGAGTGAGACACTCGCTGTCAGTGTCCGTGCCTGCTGGTTGTTTCTTAGACGCCACCATCGGTCACACCATTGAAATTTGCACCAGTCCTAATGCAGGCGCAGTTTTTCCGTCCGTGCCTGCTACTGCGTGTATGTGGTTGAGAGGCTGTGTACGCAATCACTTTCCCCGAAACGCCCCCGTCATACCCATAACACGCCCATAAAACGGACCGTCTCCATACGTGGCCTAAGACCCTTCCCTGTCTCTGCCCAAGGGATGCATGTGTGGCAAGACATTGGTTCATGCGCAGTGGTATATAAATTGCTCCATTACGTTCCATATCGGCAGCGCGTGCACTTCTGACTCCTAAACGTTTTTAAGTTATTATTAAAAAAAAGGGGCCAAAATCTCTAAAAAAACATTCATAATTATACATAAATGCTCTTGAACTGAATTCAGGAAAGAGTAAATATATATGTACACAAGATAAGATGTTAGCTCACGGTCTGCCTCAGGACTGACTAAACATCGGCAGTCTGTAACAAATTGCCCACTGTCAATAATTACCTCCAATGCCCCCCTCTAAGGCGACTGATCAAACGCCTGACATCGCTGATAAACGTGGTGGAAAGGTCAGACACATTTGCTTCTCACCCTTCCCCCAATCATGTCACAATGGAAGCCGGGCCTCTTAGCCGTCGTCTTAATTAATTTTTTACCTTACCCCAGTTATGTGCCTAAAGTCAGCCTGGGGTTTAGTCTGGTCGTCTCTTTTGAGGATTTCTACTGTTTGGTTATCTCGGAAAGGTTATCAATTATTTTCCTCCTTTTTCACAACTGAATGAGTTTTCCCCATTGGCAGCGGCAGAAATGCAGAACGCTTATACGGCAGTGCTATGCGTTTCGTCTTTCTCGCTGTGTGGCCCTTAATCATGTTTCTACGCAAATGCAATTGCGATGTTTTGAGCTACGGAGATGCTAATGTTAGCATGCGAAGCGGCTGCCCTGGAATGGAAAGAAGATGCTTTTCGGAGTGCATCTATTGGTCGGCGTAGTTATCGGAGTCTCTCTAACGCCGCGTGCGGTAATTCTGCGTAACTTCTAAGTTGCGGCTTCTGAGCTTCCAAAGCTTCGCTGTAAAATCACTGCAATGTTTATAATTGCGCAGTGCTGCAATTGCGCAGTGTAGGTGCCCTAATAGCTGCATGTAAATTAATCCTGAGCTTATTAGTTGCACACCCGTCTACATTATTCTCCTCCATTCGGCAGCCGGTTCTGTAACATTTGTAGGAACGAAAAAAATGGGGAAAGAAATAAAAATATAAACCCATTTCTCGGCTGTCATTAAACAGCCCCTATCCGGTTGGAATAGAGCAGCCTCTTCGGCCGGTTACAGAGACTATCTGACACCTGTACCTGATATGCGTAGCTAGTGGCCCGATGACAAGCCCCCTATCCAGCAGGGGAGGTTTCTGGTTGCCTGGAAACCCCCCTCCTCTTGGCAAGTGGCTCAAATTATAACAATAGCAATGGTATATAATATGAAGGTAGCTGCCAGGAAGAAGAGACAGGAGCCTTTCCATGAGGTGGGAGAATGTGTGCTTAGAAAGTGCACTTCTGTCTACTACTGGTTGTATTATGTTTATTTATTTAGTATGGCATGTTTAACCTTTTCCTGACCACGTTGTTTAAATATGTTTGATACTGCCTATAGACAATCTATAGCGTTAAATATTAATACTGTATTCCATACAGTATCAAATGTATAAAAAGTACCAATGTTCAGGATCGTTACTAGGTTCTTCTACCGCTCCCCCAGACGCCTGCACTTGCTCTGCAGAGTGGGAGATTGTGTACTGTATTTGGAAACCCCCCCTCTAGAAATCCTGCGTTTGCCACTGCTATCATCCTGTAAACCTGTCCTGTCCCTCTGCTTAGTGTTAATGTGAGCACAATCCCTCCACGTATGAAGTCACATCCTGCCTGACCATTGTCAGCTAAATATAGCTCTGTCTTCACATCGCCCCTTTGATAGCGACTTAGCCAGCGCCACTGCCCAGAAATCCCATTAACGTTGGGCTGCGCGCTCCTAAGCCGGGAGTCAGACAGTTTTCTTACAGACCCGGCCTTAGGTCAGCGCTGGGACAGTTGCTGTTTTCATTACACGAGGGCTGCTGAAACATATTTTTTCAGGTGTCGTTAAGCTGATCGAAAGACGGTGGGAAATCCACATTCATAATATTTATTCTTTAAATGAATGAAGGAATGACACAGTAATAACCCCTTCATGGCTACGCTGGCATGTCGCTCTGACAGAGCGCAGGCAGAGAACACAAACTCATGAAAGGATAATTAGTATTTTTACAAGTGAACTGACCCGGGGCAGACGTTGTTAGTCACAGTACACGGGTCCGCTCCAGTCTGAGATAGATGAACTCAATCAAGTGCACAGACCAAGGAGCTACTTGTAAAAACTTGTCTTTTCGTTCTGAGGTGCGTCCTGCACACCGCACCAGCAGCCATCTGTAGGCCGGACAAAACGCCCGGCAATGCAGCCTATCAGCTCAGCAGAAACTAGTGACATCACTGAGGCTTTAGTGAGGTCACAGGTCCCTAGATAGGCTGCATCACCTACACACAGCTAAAATGAGCAGTGCCGTAACTAGACATTTTAGCGCTGTGTGCAAGAAACAGCATCGCCCCCCCATATTTAAAACAGGGCCAGTGCGCGCCGTAGACGCGCTTCAAAAATATAGGGCATGGCTTAATGGGGTAGGGCGTGGACACAAAATAATACCAATTCATATTACGCTTTACAGTAGTCTCCATTATTCAAATTACAGCATGCAAAGCTCCCTTTCGCACATTACGGCAGGTAGAGTCCTCCTTTTTACACATCACGGCAGGTAGGGTCCACCTTTTTACACATTACAGCAGCAGAGTCCCCCTTTTTACACATTACAGCAGGCAGAGTCCTCCTTTTTACACATTAAGGCAGGTACAGTCCTCCTTTTTACACATCACGCCAGGTAGAGTCCTCCTTTTTACACATCACGGCAGCAGAGTCCTCCTTTTTACAAATTAAGGCAGGTAGAGTCATCCTTTTTACACATCATGGCAGGTAAAGTCCTCCTTTTTACACATTACAGCAGGCAGAGTCCTTCTTTTTACACATTAAGGCAGGTAGAGTCCTCCTTTTTACACATCACGGCAGGTAGAGTCTTCCTTTTTACACATCACAGCAGCAGAGTCCTCCTTTTACACATTACAGCAGCAGAGTCCCCCTTTTTACACATTAGGCAGGTAGAGCCCCCTTTTTACACATTACGGCAGGTAGAGTCCTCCTTTTTACACATTAGATAGTCAGAGTCCCCTTTTTACACATTACGGCAGCAGAGTCCCCCTTTTTACACATTACGGCTGTCAGAGCCCCCTTTTTACACATTATGGCAGATATAAGTATTTTTGGAATAATATCACTTACAAGTGCCTCCAGGAAGAGGACCAGGCAATGGGCTGTAGTTAAAGGATGCAGCAGCCAGTGGAGGGACTGTGGCGGTCGGAGGTTACAGCAGCTGCCAAGTGTCAAGACACACAGCACAAGTGCACAACCCGCGATTTGCCGGTCTTTGAAGGGGCGGTGCCAAATTCCAGAATGGATGGGAGTTAAATACTGTAGCGGCCCGTGGCTCTGGCTTCTTTGCAGGGCAGCGCTGCAGAGGTGGGAGTCAGTGAGAGAGAGTGGATAGCGGCTGTGAGGGTGGTGCTGTCGGATGGTGCGCCCACAGTGCAGTTGCGCTGTGTGCAAGGCACCACTGGCACACACCTAGTTACCGCCCTGATAATGAGCAGCTCTACATTTCACCTTATTTCCACCAATTATTCATCCTGCTTTTGGTTGTATCAGGGGTGAAGCTAGGCTTCTGCCATCAGTTGCAAAGATTCAGCTCAGGGTCTTTCCCCTAAGTAGATAGTAGTTACCCTGTACCTATATCACGCCATATAATACAGAAAGCATCAGCAACCGTTATATAATACAGAGCGAATCAGTGACCTCCATATAATACAGAGACATTTAGTGACCGCCATAAGAGGCCCCTACTCTAGAATCCTTCAAAAACAGACTCCAAACTTTCCTCTTTACTCACACATTTCTATACTTGTCTCTTTGATATCTCCATGCTCTCTGTATTTTATGAAAAGCTTTTCTGTACTTCATACAGCACCTTTAGCCCTAATGGAGAAAGCGCGCTATATAAATACAATTATTATTATTAATTCTGAGAACTTCAGTGACTGCCATATAATACAGAGAGCATCAGTGACCGGCATATAATACAGAGAGCATCAGTGGCCACCATAAAATGCAGAGAAAATCAGTGACCACTATACAATACAGAGAGCATCAGTAACCTCCATACAATACATCAGTGACTGCCATTTTAAATGGAGAGCATCAGTATCCGTGTTATAATACAATGAGCATCAGTGACTGCCATATAATTCAGACAGAATTAGTGACTGGCATAAAATATAGAGAGTATCAATGACCGCCCGTAATATAGAGAGCATCAGTGACCACCATATAATAAGAGAGTATTAGTAAAAAGCCATATAATACAGAGGAGTGCTACTGTCATACAATGCAGAGAGTATTTTAATGGTTTTACAACATCACTCCCTCATCAATAATTAACCCCTGATCTATTCCTTTTGTTGCAGCCACACAGCAGTACCCAAGAAGCAGCTGCAAGTCAGGCAGGTCCCACCAAGACTGCTGCTGTCAGTAAGGGCCATGCAGTGATGAGGAGGGTTAGTGAGGAGAAAGGGGACATACATTGCAGCAATAGGTGAATAGAGAACAATATGCTGACTGCACTCCCAACCTGCTCACCACACTCCCCGGGGTCTCAGCTGCACAGGAAGAATGGTCTCAAGGGGATGTTAAATACTTCAAAGGTGCCAGGCACAGCCCAGTGGGAATGCCTAAAGTGACATGTCAGTGCACCCGTGTCAAGATTCACAGCTCTTTGAAGTTTGGAGAATTGCTTATGTAATTAAGCTTCGCACTGTAAAAGAAAAAACAGCTGGTGATTGAGTATGTTTTGCTAATTGAATAAGACAGACAGACCTTTTTCTCAGAACCCTATCCGTGCCAATCAAATCACCATCGTTTAACAAAATAATACCCTGTTACAGTTAACTTGGCTTTTCGCCAGGTTAGGTTTTGTGAATGCTCACGTGAGCCATCTTTGCATCCGCCATCGTATATGTGTGAACCACCTTTGCATATGTGAGCCGCCATCGTATATGTGTGAGCCACCATCGTATATGTGAGATGACATCACATGTGTGAGCCGCCATTGTACGTGTGAGCCGCCATCGAATGTGTGAGCCGCCATCGTATGTGTGAGCCGCCATCGTATGTGTGAGCCGGCATCACATGTGTGAGCCGCCATCGTATGCGTGAGCCACTATCGTATGTGTGAGCCGCCATACTGATTTGGCATTTCAGTTCCACTAATGTGGGGAAACAAATTACGCATAACTAAAATAAAATACGAGCACATTAATGGATAACAAAACATACTTTACTCATTAGTTTGTTCTGCTCTCACTATTCCTCAGTTGGCAGACTCAGAATACTGTAGGTATCGCCGCTGGACAAACAAAAGCCAAAATTGTCTTCTCCATCCAGTACAATGGTAACCCCTTTCATGTATTGGGGAGAGTGTAAATTATCCCTACAGATACGTCGTCATACATGATCTAGCCTCAATACGCCACACAGCAAATGAGCTGGCAGGCGCCGTGCAACTCCATTAGTGTTGGGTGTATGTTTTTTATGAAATTGCAAACGCCTATGCAGCAGAGCGGCTGCAAACACTTTTTGTGCAGAACAAGACCAGCGCTGTAGTTACTTATCCTGTGCGATGATTGCTGCAAGGAGTGACACGGTAACAATGTCAGATACCCGCCCAGCAAACGGCCGGACACGCCTACGTTTTTCCAAACACTCCCAGAAAACGGTCAGTTGCCACCCAGAAACTCCCACTTCCTGTCAATCTCCCTGCGTCCGCCAGTGCGACTGAAAGCGTCACTAGAACCTGTGCAAAACCACAATGGTCTTTCTACCCATACGAAGCGCGTACACATTGCGGTGCATACGCATGTGCAGATTATCCCCGTTCTGCCATAATCGCTGTGCTGCGAAAATCCGTAGCGAGCGATCAACTTGGAATGAGGGTCAGAGATTCAGTCGCACACAGATATACAAGTAGCAGTGGTTTGTGTGGTTCAATAGCGCTATTCTCTTTTGCAGCCTATGTGTAACACCCTGGTCTTCCCAGGACCAGAACGTAATGTAGAGAAAGGAATATGGTATATTAACAGGGGATCCGGTCTGAAGATCGACAGTGTCTAGGTCGACAATGTTTAGGTCGAACACTATAGGTCGACAGTCACTAGGTCGACATGGATGGAAGGTCGACATGTGCTAGGTCGACAGGTCTAAAGGTCGACATGAGTTTTTCACATTTTTTTTCTTTTTTTTTATTTTTTCATACTTAACGATCCACGTGGCCTACGATTGGAACGGTAAAGTGTGCCGAGGGGACGCGGTGCACTAATTTGGGATCCCGTCACTCTACGAAGAAAACGACACACAAAAAAAAATCCTCATGTCGACCTTGAGACCTGTCGACCTAGCACATGTCGACCTAGAAACCCTGTCGACCTTCCATCCATGTCGACCTAGTGACTGTCGACCTATAGTGGTCGACCTAAACATTGTCGACCTAGACACTGTCGATTTGATGAACCACACCCATATTAACAGTGGGCGTTAAAGTGTTTCCCAAATGAAAATATTTAATAAAACATGCAACACAATAAACACACAGTATTTAAAACAGATGAAGAAATGCCATGCATGACAGGATTTTTGGAGAATATGGCTTCAGCCATACAAATAAAAATCCTTTGTAGAGATATTAGACAGTAGTTGGTGGAAGTATTCTTACCTGGTCTTTTCAGGTGGAGCCACTGGTGGTATAGAAGCACTGTGCTATCTGGAATTTACACTGCTGGGCTCCAAAGCTTTCAAACCGGGCAGTCTCCCCACAAGTCTTTGTTTGCATGCGCAAACGCCCAGCTACTGTGGACTACATCGGTTGCAGCCCATAGGAGCCGACTAGGACTGCCCGAAAGACAGAGAGATACCACTACGGATATCACTGGGAAAATGGCTGCCGCACCATTTTCCCAGAGATCTGCGCATGCGTACTGGACTCTGGGACAGTGCCAGGGTCTTCTAGTCAATGGAGGAGGGGGCCCAGACAGAGTCAGATTAAGGGGGGGGGGGTCCCGGGGATACGTACCCCGGGCCCCCCTTTCCAAAAGGGCCCCCTGCCACACCACAGATCGGATCTTTCTTCAATCCGATCTGCGGTGCAGCGCTCACGAGCCCCGGCTCCCCGCTGCCCTGGGCCTGTCCCTCCTCCTCCTTCAGTACAGCGTGCGGCCAGTGACTACTTTTCTCCTCCCTCTCTCTCCCCCCGAGCGCTCCTGCTCGAGGGGCGGGGCTTCGCGGAATGACGCGTATGCGTCGTGACGTCACGACACAAACGCGTCATTCCGCGAAGCCCCGCCCCCCGAGCAGGAGCGCTCGGGGGGAGAGAGAGGGAGGAGAGGAGATAAGCATCGAAGGAGGAGGCGGCCGGCGCGAGGGACGTGAGTCGGCGGGACCCGAAGAGCGGGAAGATGTAAGTATTTTTTTTTCTCTCTTTCTCTCTCTCTTTTCCTCCCTTCCTCCCCCCCACTTGACACCTGCCTGCCGCACTATGTAAAATGGGGATACCTTCCGCACTGTGTAAAATGGGGATACCTGCCGCACTGTGTAAAATGGGGATACCTGCCGCACTGTGTAAAATGGGGATACCTTCCGCACTGTGTAAAATGGGGATACCTGCCGCACTGTGTAAAATGGGGATACCTGCCGCACTGTGTAAAATGGGGATACCTGCTGCACTGTGTAAAATGGGGGCATCTTCCGCACTGTGTAAAATGGGGGCATCTTCCGCACTGTGTAAAATGGGGATACCTGCTGCACTGTGTAAAATGGGGGCATCTGCCGCACTGTGTAAAATGGGGGCATCTGCCGCACTGTGTAAAATGGGGATACCTGCTGCACTGTGTAAAATGGGGGCATCTGCCGCACTGTGTAAAATGGGGGCATCTGCCGCACTGTGTAAAATGGGGGCATCTGCCGCACTGTGTAAAATGGGGGCATCTGCCGCACTGTGTAAAATGGGGGCATCTGCCGCACTGTGTAAAATGGGGATACCTGCCGCACTGTGTAAAATGGGGATACCTGCCGCACTGTGTAAAATGGGGATACCTGCCGCACTGTGTAAAATGGGGACACCTGCCTGCGTACTGTGTAAAATGGGGACACCTGCCTGCATACTGTGTAAAATGGGGACACCTGCCTGCGTACTGTGTAAAATGGGGACACCTGCCGCACTGTGTAAAATGGGGACACCTGCCTGCGTACTGTGTAAAATGGGGACACCTGCCTGCGTACTGTGTAAAATGGGGACACCTGCCTGCGTACTGTGTAAAATGGGGATATCTGCCTACCGTACTGTGTAAAATGGGGACACCTGCCTGCGTACTGTGTCAAATGGGGATATCTGCGTGCGTACTGTGTAAAATGGGGACACCTGCCTGCGTATTGTGTAAAATGGGGACACCTGCCTGCGTACTGTGTAAAATGGGGACACTTGCCTGGTGTAATGTGTAAAAAGGGGACTTTTTTATTTTTATTTTTCCCCCCTGTGGTGGGTGTGATGATATCAGACGAGGCCACGCCCACTTTAATGAGACCACGCCCATTTTAATCAGGCCACACACCCTTGTCGGGAGCGCGCGCGCATGCTTTTTCTTTTTCTGGCTATATGGGGGGGGGGGGGGGGGCACGCAATTTTTTTTTATAGCAAGGGGGGGGGGGCGCATTTTGAAATCTCGCACTGGGAGCCAAATTGTCTAGAAACGGCCCTGCGTGCGGCACACTAATGACGGAGCCGCAGGCTTGCTGAGCCGGACAGCAATTGGACAACTGAGCCGTCGCTCAGCTGCGCTGACTACAGCTCTAAGAAGAGTGCTCTAACAGCTGTAGTCGGGGCAGCTGAGCGACGGCTCAGCTGTCCAATTGCTGTCCGGCTCAGCAAGCCTGCGGCTCAGTCATTGGCGTGCCGCACGCTGAACTGAAGGAAGAGGGATTCTTAGATAAATTATTTATTTATATATATATATATATATATATATATATATATATATAAATCCCTCCTCCTTCAGTGGACTAAAAAACTAATAAAAAATAAATAAATAAATAATAATAATAAAATAAATAAATAAATAAATAAATATATATATATATATATATATATATATATATATATATATTATTTTTTTTATTAGTTTTTTAGTCCATGGGGGCCCCTTGCAATTTAGTACCCCAGGCCTCCCGGGGCCTTAATCCGGCTCTGGGCCCAGACGGAGCATGCTCACGGGCCTCCTTCTCTCTAGACGTCCCCCTTAATCAGTGGTTTGGAGAATACACCCATGGGTGGTATTATAGTGTACACCGGCAGAGTCCACCTGCGTAATACGCTCTGGGGCACGTTCTCTGTAATGGAGAATTGAGGAGAAAGGACGCACAGAGAAGTCACGCATGTGCATTAGCGCACTTCGGAGAGGGTCAGAGGTCCCGTCCATGACACTACTCCATCGCCACAATACAGAGGGACCTGGCGACCGCGGACAGAGGGAGAGGCAGCGCAGAACACACTCTTCTCTCTACACCAATGTCAGAAACACCTGCGGGACTTTGTCTTGTGGCAAATCTGACAATGAGCTACAGTATAAACAAGACAGAAATAATTCCAAATTATGTTGCAAAGATGGGAGTTCTATTTAAGGGGGTAATTCAGAGTTGATCGTAGCAGCAAATTTATTAGCAGTTGGGCAAAACCATGTGCACTGCAGGTGGGGCAGATGTAACATGTGCAGAGAGAGTTAGATTTGGGTGGGTTATATTGTTTCTGTGCAGGGTAAATACTGGCTGCTTTATTTTTACACTGCAATTTAGATTTCAGTTTGAACACACCCCACCCAAATCTAACTCTCTCTGCACATGTTACATCTGCCCCACTTGCAGTGCACATGGGGGTCATTCCGACCTGATCGCACGCTAGCTTTTTTCGCTGTGGTGCGATCAGGCCAAAACTGCACATGCGTATGCACTGCAATGCGCAGGCGCGTCACACGGGTACAAAGCGGATCGTTGCTGAGTGATGGATTTAACGAAGAATCCATTCGTATAGCCGATCGCAAGGAGATTGACAGGAAGAAGGTGTTTGTGGGTGTCAACTGACCGTTTTCTGGGAGTGGTTGGAAAAACGCAGGCGTGTCCAAGCGTTTTCAGGGCGGATGCCTGACGTCAATTCCGGGCCCGGACAGGCTGAAGTGATCGCAGAGGCTGAGTAAGTCCTGGGCTACTCAGAAACTGCACAAAACTTTTTTGTTCCACTCGGCTGCACATGCGATCGCACACTTGCAAAACGAAAATACACTCCCCCGTAGGCGGCGACTATCTGATCACAGCGCTGCAAAAAGTAGCTAGCGAGCGATCAACTCGGAATGACCCACATGATTTTGCACAACTGTTAACAAATTTGCTACTGCGATCAATTCTGAATTAGGCCCTAAGATGGGACGTTACCCATAGCAACCAATCAGATTCCAGGTATTATTTTCTAGAAAGTGCTAGATAAATGAGTAGTAGAATCTGATTGGTTGATAATGATATAGGCAATATTCCATCTAAAATAGAACTCCCATCTTAGTAAATTGACCTCTGATATGTCTATATTTCTATTTGCCAATGGTCCAGACTTACACCAGTCTTTACCACCATTTCTTTATTCTCCCTCATGCCGTGCTTTATGGCCGTCGGCATGTTTTATAGAAAATGCAGTAATATTTATATTAATTCCATACATCTACGTTTCTTTCCCTGAAAATTCGAGGAATCGTGATGACTTGACGGACGGAAACGATTTTTCTGTCAGTCTGGGAGAAATCTCACACAAGTAATTCCGCTACAGCTCAACGCGTGACTAATGAAGGGCCTGACACGGGGAATAATTACACGTTACACTAGTCTGACATCTCCGTGATGTGTTTCATGCTCCTGCTTGTCAGCTACATAACTTTAATTCCTCGGAAGGTTCGTCATCTAATAGTATAACTGTAACTCTACAATACTGTGAAATGACATTGCGTTCCCAATGTAAACATGGATCATATTTGCCTTACACAGTACAGGACCGCGCTTATCCCAGCTCTCTTCATAGGATAAAACTGAACAAAATGGGAACTTACAGCGAGGAACGTCATTCTGCGCGCTGGTGAGGGAAATGCAGAACTCAAAGATGGCATCGCCCACAACGAAACGCCCCTGCCAGACAACCCGTCCTGCTGCGATATTCAATTAGTGCAAAATGTTGGTGACGGGGATGATAGTTGCCCTCGCAAGCCGAGGGATGGGGCCACTGGCATAGATGCATGGGTCTTCCCATCGCAGAAAGCAAACGGAATTGCGGCCATATTATGTGCGACTCAAAACAGAATGAAATGTTCTAATTATAGATGTGCGCCGGCCCAAATCTTGGATTTTGGTTCTGTATTTCCTTCGTGTTTTGGATCTGTATTGGTTTTAAGAAAAAAATCATAAAAAAAGCTAAAATCACAGAATTTGGGGGTGTTTTTGCTCCTACAGTATTATCCTCAATAACATTCATTTCTACTCATCTCCAGTAAATTTTGACCATCTTACAATATTGTTTTCATCCAGCGTTGGATCTTGCAGGTTTTGAATTCCATATAAGGGAACCGCAGCCGGAATTCGGCGCAATTTCACTCCCTTTCTTCCAGGATGTCTGCAATAAAGTGGAAATATGTTTAATTAATACGAAAATTAGTTGTGTATATTGGTCAAAAACAAAATTAGTTGTGTATATTGGTCAAAAACATACATAATTATTTGCATGGTACTACATACCTTGTGTAAAGCTGGCTGAAGTTTTTACCTTCTCCAGGTCAAACATAACTTTCAGGAACTGATCCTACATTGAGGCTGAAAATAATCTGCACAGATGATTACAGTCTCTAAAAATATATATTGTACAATACTGTATATATTTTTCATTGTTTTTACTGGAAATGAATGTTATTGAGGTTAATAATACTCTAGGAACAAAAAAAGGCCATATCATGTGATTTTAGCTGTTTTTGAAAACAAAAAAACAAAATTAAAATGTGAAACCAAATTCAGCAAAAATGGTCTGACACAGATCTTTATCAATAACTAGATCAGGGGCCCAAGAGAGGTAGAGTATGTATGTAGTGGAAGGAAAGATTGTTTAGTAACTTCATTTCATTTGTCTGATTTAAAAAAATGTAAATTAATCATTGGGGGCGTTGGTGACGGTCTTTATTGCATAGACAACAATTTTTATTGGTTATTATTGCACTAATCTGATTTTTACTAATCCAACTTTTACTTTTTTCCCAACTTTTACATTTTTACATGCCCTGACTTAAGCCGTCATCCTCCATATCTATCAACAAACACGAACCAAGTGGGGTATAGCACACACACCAATTTGAACAAAAATTTTACCATCTACTAATCTAACACTACTGTTTTCTTTCACCTACAGTGTTACGCAATATGTTTAGGAGTCAGAAATAGTGATCAAACACTGCAGTTTAATTTCACCAAGTGTCGCACAATATGTGTATGAGTACGAAAATATATTACTGTGGTACCACCTTCACCCACAGTGTCGCACAATACATGTATGAGTATGAAAATATATTACTGTGGTACCACCTTCACCCACAGTGTTGCACAATACATGTATGAGTCAGAAATAGCGATCAAACACTGCGGTTTAATTTCACCAACAGTGTCACACAATACATGTATGTGTACGAAAATATATTACTGTGGTACCCCCTTCACCCACAGTGGTGCACAATACATGTATGAGTGTGAAAATATATTACTGTGATACCACCTTCACCCACAGTGTCGCACAATACGTGTATGAGTCAGAAATAGCGATCAAACACTGCGGTTTAATTTCACCAACAGTGTCACACAATACATGTATGAGTACGAAAATAATTACTGTGGTACCACCTTCACCTACAGTGTCGCACAATAAGTATATGAGTATGAAAATATATTCCTGTGGTACCACCTTCACCCACAGTGTCGCACAATACTTGTATGAGTATGAAAATATATTACTGTGGTACCACCTTCACCCACAGTGTCGCACAATATGTGTGAGTCAGAAATAGCGATCAAACACTGCGGTTTAATTTCACCACAGTGTCGCACAATACGTTCAGTATATGAGTACGAAATATTAATATACTGTGGTCTGACAAGCAGTGTAACAGTACTTAGAAAAATAAAATAAGAATGGTATAGTACACTGGGGTACAGCACAAACAAAAAAATTTAAACAAAAATATTTTAGGCTTTTTAGCTTTTATTATTTTAATTTTACACTGGGGCGGAGCTCCTGGATGGACGGACAAAGAACCCCTTGTCGGAGACACCAGCCAACAGACAGAGCACCCCTGGACTGATCCTGATATATAGGACACACTAGGACACACCAGCCCCTGGATGAACACACAGTATACTGGGTTTTAACACTGGGGCAGAGCCCCTGGATGTATGTGTATTATGGACAGATCACCCCTAGGTGGACAAAGCACCCCTTGTCAGATACATCACCAGATGGCAGACAAAGCACCCTGGACTGATAGACCAGCCCAACAGCAGCCCCACGCCCACGCTCCATGCCACATAACCCAGCACTGAGACGGACAAGTCCATTCAGTGCACTCTCCACAGCCGGAGTGATAATGGTGCCAATCACCAGCACCTTTACAGAATCCAAAACCCCATGAGAATCCGACAGCGGGATGATGACTGTTTGCCTCATTTTGGGATCTGAGTCTGGTGGGAAACCCCGATCCGGACTCGGATCCGACCTTGGATCAGGAAGTTCAGGTGGGTCCGGTTCTCTGAGAACCAGACATGCTAATCTCTAATTCTAATTGATAAATACTGTGTGTAGCAGACACCACATGTCTTCAGTACAGTATCTTTCTGGGGAGGGGAAAGAGTGTCACTAGGGGCTCATTTACAACAAGGCAGAGTAGCGGCAGGTAAAAAGAGATATAGTCAAAATGTCAACAGTTATGGTATTGACATTGTTAAAATGTCAGTGTGGCCGGAGAGCCCCAGCCACGAGGAGAATGGCCGCCTGCGGCACTGAAGGGGTTAACCCCTAGTGCCCGGCGCCATTCTTAAGGACAAAGGGCGCTTGGCGCCAGATTTGAAATATGTGGGGCGCTAGGCGCCGTGTTTATAAAAATGTTAAAATCCTGTATTTTAAACTGTGCCGTGGTCCCGGACCCCTCCTGAGACCACGGCAGGGAGGACAGCCCCCGTCGCGCTCAGCAGTGTGTGCGCGCCGGGGGAGAGGAGGCACCCGCTGACCGCCGGAGTCCGGGAGCTCCGCTCCCGGCAGCGGTCAGTGTAGCCCCGGGCGCACTGGAGTGTGCGCGCCGGGGAGAAGGGTGAGCGCTGCGGCTGGGAGCTCGGCTCCCGCTGCAGTGCTCTCTGTGAGAGCCACCGCTGGGGGCCGGGAGCTCTGCTCCCGGCGCCTCAGCCCAGCACGGGTGGCCAGCCGCAGCAGCCGGGACGGACGTCCCGGGCTGCTAGCTGGCGAGGGGGGTGCGCCGCAGCCCGGCTCCCCGCCGGACGCTGCGGCGAGGCTAAATAATCAGCGCCGCTCATGGGGGACCGGGCTAGCCGGCTCCCTAGCGGTGTGGGGGACATTAGGCTGCCGAGCATGATGGTGAAGCGCTGGGGTCCGGGAGCTACGCTCCCGGCGCCTCAGCGCTGAAACAAGCCAGGGTCACGGCGGCCGGGACAAGTGTCCCGGGCCGCCGGACTTCGGTACAGGGGGGTGCGCCGCTGCGTGCGGCGAGGCCACTGGTTAGTGCCACACTGGGGGGACAGGGAGAGCCAGCTCCCTGGAACCCCAGAGGCAGGAAGGTAGGCTGGAGGATGGGGGAAGCCAGCCCCATACCTCCAGCACTGAGAGAGAGCCCTAGCAGCCAGGCTGCAGGGCTAGGGAAGCCCAGCGCTGAGCGCTGGGCACAGCAGTTAAATAATGACCTACAGTGTGTTGTAAGGCACTGCAGTGCCTGAGTATGTAGAGTCTGTGCAAGGCACAGGCTCAGTGTATATTTACAGGGAAATGTACAGTGTGATTTAAAATGTAATGTATTTAAGGATAAATTGCACTTACTTGATTGTGTGTCCCAGGAGGGGGGAATCCATAGCTGTGCAGGCTGATGGATTCTCCCAGACCTTTTCCCCAAAAACGGAATGTTTTCCCATCCAGCCTCACATTTCCAAGAGGCACAGGGAGAAAGAGAAGCAGCTTAGCTATGAAACAAGCTGAGTGGTTTCTTGGAGCTCCATGGAGATCAGCCGTAGTGCCAAGAAACCTGGACCGGGGAGCCAGGCTGCCCAGCTCTGGAGCCCAAATCCAGGCTGCAGGCAGTGAGAGGGGTCCCGGGCAGGTTTCTGGAAGTCAGTTTAGGAGGGAAAAACTTCCCCCCAGCCAGACTGAACGGCACCGTGGGAGTATCCTGAATCTCCAAGATAGGAGGGTCAAAGGAGACCGACCACTCCCCACTGTCCATAGGGAACAATGTAAAGCTGTGCATGAGACCAGAGCATGCACAGCTCATGGGTAAACATTGATTGGTTGTGCACCACAGGGCGGGCTTACCCCCTGTGGTAAGGGGTCTTGGAGAGGGATAAAAGGAGGGCAGTTGGCCCATAGGAGTGTGTAATTGTAACATCTTCTTCTGCTGAAAACATCTTGATTGTATGCTGTTGCCCCTAGCAATAGGGAGGAGCCTTTTTAAAGGTTATTTGAGCAATAAACATCTTTGCCTCAAGACTGCTTCATCTTGTGACCTACAGGGTTAGGCCAAACCTAGCCCCGTTCTCCGGCTGTCCAGGGAAGCACCTGACGTCTCCAAGCACCGCCTTCCGCCAGCTACCGGTAGAGGCCTAGCAAGTGGCTAGTGGGGATTCGTCGACACTACACAGGTGTGGTAAAGCAGTGCGTCGGCACATACAGAGCAGAACCGTGGTTCCAAACGCCACGGCAGGTTAGGAGTTTGGTGGTGGCAGCGAGAATCCGCCCACAGCGCAGTGGGTGGAGTCAGTAACAGGCGGTTACTGACGGTAAGCGGGAATCCCCTATGTGGTCAGGCCTCGTGCGGCTTGACCTTCCATTCTGTGCGCAGTCAACGGGACGCGGCAAGTGGCGAGTGCTTCTGTACGGTACCGTCCTGTCACAGAAATTGGTGGCATAGTGGTGGGATAATCCCAGGCGGCTTTTCATCACCTGATTGGAGAAGCCGAGTTACTCAGGAGAGGAGTAACTGCAGCGCAGGAGAACGCACAAGATGGCGGAATTCAGCGGAATGTCCAAGGAGGATCTGGAGATCGTATGCCAGGGGAAGGGTGTGGATATCCCTTCCAACGCGTCCAGAAGCGTCATGAAGGCGGCGCTCAGGAGCTGGGAGGAGTCTCATCGGGCGGAGGCGGAAAGCACTGACGGCGTCAGCATCGCAGAGGACGGCCCAACAGTGGACCTTCGTGAAGAACCGGTGAGAACCACAAGCCCCGCCCTCTCTCACAGCAGCAATGTTTCCCAGCAATCCCTAGCAGGGCCAGGATCCCAACGTCCCAGGGGGGGCGGCCCGGATACCCTAGCAGATCGGCTAGCGGAATTGGGGGAAAGGGCAACAGAGCAAGAGCGCTTGATCATCATCCAGATGTGGCGTGATGAGCGGGCACCACAGGCCGTGGTACCCCGGGAGCTGTTGTCAGCTGTTGTACACAGATCAGGACGAATTCAGTTTGCCAAGTTTGCAGACAGTGATGGGGACATTGATGGACATTTGCAAGTCTTTGAAAGGACTTGTAAACTACACGATCTACCCAAGTCAGAGTGGGTGAGACACCTTGTGCCCACTCTGCATGGAGAGGCCTTGGAGGCCTATCGAGGAGTGGCGACGGAGGACTGTGGGAACTACGACGAAGTCGCGAAGGCCCTCCTCCAGCGATTCTTCATCACTCCCGAGTCTTACAGGAAGAAATTCAGAGACTTGCCTAAGAATCCTAGCAGCACCCATGAGCAATTCGCCACCCAGCTGCGGCAGTACGTGGTGAAGTGGGTGAAGGATTCGGAAGCCACTACATGGGACGCACTGATCGACCTGATCTGCAGGGAGCAGTTCTACCGCAGGTGCGCCCAAGAAGTGAAGGAGTGGGTGCTAGATCGGGAGCCACCCAGCTTAAAAATGGCTGCCCAATTAGCCGACAAATATGTGGCAATTCGGCCACGGGGGCAGAAGCGCCCCGCCAGCAGCCAGCTCCAACAGACTGTACCACCAAGGGGACCCCCCTCTTCAGCTCATCAACCCCAAAGACAAGCATCTTCCAACCCGGGTGCTCTTGGCCAGCAACCGCACCGCAGCGTCCCTGCAACTGATCAGAGATCATCGGTGCCACGACTGGAGAAGAAGTGCTACGGCTGTGGGAAAATCGGACATCTGAGGATGAACTGTCCTGCATCCCAAGCACCCCAGACTCGTGCCCCAAATCCGAGTGCTGGAGCCCGGATTGCTTGTTTGACGAGAGGAGATGAGCCTACAGAGACTGTTCCCCCTCCAGTCAGTCCGATGGAGTGTGGCGAGAGACAGGTGCACTCTGCGGAGAGAGTCACCTGCATGGCCAAACAGCCCCTACACAACATGTGGAGGCACCTGCAGCCAGTCCACGTGGGACCCCTGCAGGGAGAAGGCCTAAGAGACTCTGGGGCCTCAATCACTGTGGTGAGCCCCCACCTTATAGATCCTGCTGCAGTATTGCAGGGTCGCACTGCCACGATCACCCTGGCAGAAGGAACAGAAAAAGCGGTTCCCATGGCAAGAGTCTACCTGGACTGGGGAGCTGGACCAGAGTTGCGAGAAGTTGCCGTCATGGATGGTCTCCCAACTGATGTGGTCCTAGGAAATGACCTGGGTGGTGGGATCGTCACTACGTTTGTTGGCGTCATTCCCCGGAGTCAAGTTCCAAACCCACCGTTGACATCAGCTACTCCAGCACAGCCCAGCCCAGAGGAAAAGACTAAAGCTGCTAGACAACTGCCAGCACAGCCAACCACAGCATCAACCGGCCCAGAGGAAAAGATTACAGCGGCTAGATCAGTACATCGACCCCGCATGCCTTTTGCCTCTGGTATGCCTACGTCCCCTAGCAACGCAGAGGATGTCGGTTCCAGCTCGTGTGATCCTGTGGGGGTGCCCAATGATGCTCCTGACCCAAGTGGTTTGCCAACTCCGGCGGTGAGTATGAGAAACCACACTGATTTTTCCATGACTGACCCCTACCAGACTGACCCTAGTAGTCCCCACCTAGACCCCCCTGTAGAGTGTCCCAATTTAGGAGAGATTGAGGGCCACAGGCAGGAGTTTAGGGAGGCTCAACTCTCTGACCCGTCCCCGAAAGGCATGAGGCGCCACTCTGGCAGCGGCCTTGACAGGGTTGGGGCAGGAAGTTTGACCTGGCGGGAAGGGTTAAGGTACAGGGTAGCCAGGAAAGTGGGAGGGGATAGACCAGATAGGGAATGTGTCCAACTGGTCCCCCCAGGGAACTTTCCTGTGCAACCGGTGTCGGTTGCCAGCGAAACCCCTTTGGACAGTAACCCGGAGATAGACCGTACCCTGAAGTGCCTGACACAGAGCTTACCCTGGTCTGGAATGTCGGATGACGCCCAGACCAACTGTAAGGCTGGTGCCATGCGTTGGCAGCCGGGGCACTCCAGCGGTTGTGTTGTCTCTGGGCCTCTGCCCATAGGAGAACCCTTGCAGCAAGTTGCTGTGGACATAGCAGGTCCCCTGCCTGTGCACAGTAGATCGGGGAAGACATGCAGCCTCCCTGTAGTGGATGCCACACAGGATCCAGAGGCTGGTGGTCTGGCCGCCATCACTGTGGCACAGGTAGCGGACGAGGAGGAAGGAGTAGGCCTAGGTGACAGGGTAGGTTTCCAGAGTCATAGGTCGACAGAAGAGGATTGGAGGGCAGGTCTGACAGTTAGGGCAGACAGTTGCCAGATAGGTATGACGGAGGTGCAGTGCATGGGGCACCATGTGGGAGGAGACAGGGGTAGGCCCTACCCAGAGGGGGTGGAGGCAACCAGAGGCTGTCCCCGACCCACATCACCCAGACCGGTACTGACCTTAGAACCTGTAAGGCCCTACGTACATGTTGTCATTGACTTTAGTCCTTTAGTGAACCCCTTGACAGAGATGGCTAGGAAGGGCATTCCCAAGTCAGTGGACTTTGCACCCGCTTGCGAGTTGGCATTCCAGTCATTGAAAGAGGCTCGGGTACCCGCTCCAGTGCTGATGGCGCACATTCTTGACCAGGACTGTGTGTTACGAACTATTGCGCCACTGCACGGACTGGGAGCAGTACCGAGCCAGAAAGAGCCATATGGGCAGGAGCACCCTGTGGCCTGGTTGAGCAGTATACTGCTATGGTGGGAGGTGGGGTATGCCACAGTTGAGACACCGTGGGTGGCACTTGTTTGTAACCGGCCCCCCACCGTGGTGACTTACCACCTACCTGTTAGGTGGCTGCAACCTACCTTGGGGGAATTGGACAGACTTTTGTGGTGGAGCCTTGAACTTGGACTTCAGGTGGACTATTTGAACATTGTGCACCCACGAAGAGAGGCCCACTACACTATGGATGAACTGTCTAGGCCAGAGCCTACACCCCCCAGGTAGCGTCCCCTTCACCCCAACGGACTGCGGGACCAGGACCCAAATCGTTGGGACATGGGTCCCTGGTTGACCCGCTTGAATGGGGGGGGAGGAGTGTGGCCGGAGAGCCCCAGCCACGAGGAGAATGGCCGCCTGCGGCACTGAAGGGGTTAACCCCTAGTGCCCGGCGCCATTCTTAAGGACAAAGGGCGCTTGGCGCCAGATTTGAAATATGTGGGGCGCTAGGCGCCGTGTTTATAAAAATGTTAAAATCCTGTATTTTAAACTGTGCCGTGGTCCCGGACCCCTCCTGAGACCACGGCAGGGAGGACAGCCCCCGTCGCGCTCAGCAGTGTGTGCGCGCCGGGGGAGAGGAGGCAGCCGCTGACCGCCGGAGTCCGGGAGCTCCGCTCCCGGCAGCGGTCAGTGTAGCCCCGGGCGCACTGGAGTGTGCGCGCCGGGGAGAAGGGTGAGCGCTGCGGCTGGGAGCTCGGCTCCCGCTGCAGTGCTCTCTGTGAGAGCCGCCGCTGGGGGCCGGGAGCTCTGCTCCCGGCGCCTCAGCCCAGCACGGGTGGCCAGCCGCAGCAGCCGGGACGGACGTCCCGGGCTGCTAGCTGGCGAGGGGGGTGCGCCGCAGCCCGGCTCCCCGCCAGACGCTGCGGCGAGGCTAAATAATCAGCGCCGCTCATGGGGGACCGGGCTAGCCGGCTCCCTAGCGGTGTGGGGGACATTAGGCTGCCGAGCATGATGGTGAAGCGCTGGGGTCCGGGAGCTACGCTCCCGGCGCCTCAGCGCTGAAACAAGCCAGGGTCACGGCGGCCGGGACAAGTGTCCCGGGCCGCCGGACTTCGGTACAGGGGGGTGCGCCGCTGCGTGCGGCGAGGCCACTGGTTAGTGCCACACTGGGGGGACAGGGAGAGCCAGCTCCCTGGAACCCCAGAGGCAGGAAGGCAGGCTGGAGGATGGGGGAAGCCAGCCCCATACCTCCAGCACTGAGAGAGAGCCCTAGCAGCCAGGCTGCAGGGCTAGGGAAGCCCAGCGCTGAGCGCTGGGCACAGCAGTTAAATAATGACCTACAGTGTGTTGTAAGGCACTGCAGTGCCTGAGTATGTAGAGTCTGTGCAAGGCACAGGCTCAGTGTATATTTACAGGGAAATGTACAGTGTGATTTAAAATGTAATGTATTTAAGGAGAAATTGCACTTACTTGATTGTGTGTCCCAGGAGGGGGGAATCCATAGCTGTGCAGGCTGATGGATTCTCCCAGACCTTTTCCCCAAAAACGGAATGTTTTCCCATCCAGCCTCACATTTCCAAGAGGCACAGGGAGAAAGAGAAGCAGCTTAGCTATGAAACAAGCTGAGTGGTTTCTTGGAGCTCCATGGAGATCAGCCGTAGTGCCAAGAAACCTGGACCGGGGAGCCAGGCTGCCCAGCTCTGGAGCCCAAATCCAGGCTGCAGGCAGTGAGAGGGGTCCGGGCAGGTTTCTGGAAGTCAGTTTAGGAGGGAAAAACTTCCCCCCAGCCAGACTGAATGGCACCGTGGGAGTATCCTGAATCTCCAAGATAGGAGGGTCAAAGGAGACCGACCACTCCCCACTGTCCATAGGGAACAATGTAAAGCTGTGCATGAGACCAGAGCATGCACAGCTCATGGGTAAACATTGATTGGTTGTGCACCACAGGGCGGGCTTACCCCCTGTGGTAAGGGGTCTTGGAGAGGGATAAAAGGAGGGCAGTTGGCCCATAGGAGTGTGTAATTGTAACATCTTCTTCTGCTGAAAACATCTTGATTGTATGCTGTTGCCCCTAGCAATAGGGAGGAGCCTTTTTAAAGGTTATTTGAGCAATAAACATCTTTGCCTCAAGACTGCTTCATCTTGTGACCTACAGGGTTAGGCCAAACCTAGCCCCGTTCTCCGGCTGTCCAGGGAAGCACCTGACGTCTCCAAGCACCGCCTTCCGCCAGCTACCGGTAGAGGCCTAGCAAGTGGCTAGTGGGGATTCGTCGACACCACACAGGTGTGGTAAAGCAGTGCGTCGGCACATACAGAGCAGAACCGTGGTTCCAAACGCCACGGCAGGTTAGGAGTTTGGTGGTGGCAGCGAGAATCCGCCCACAGCGCAGTGGGTGGAGTCAGTAACAGGCGGTTACTGACGGTAAGCGGGAATCCCCTATGTGGTCAGGCCTCGTGCGGCTTGACCTTCCATTCTGTGCGCAGTCAACGGGACGCGGCAAGTGGCGAGTGCTTCTGTACGGTACCGTCCTGTCACAGTCGACATTGAACATATCGGCTTCTGCAGAATGTTAACATGTTCATAATGTTGACACATGCGGTGTCAACGTGTGAAAGGCCAAAATTTTATATGGACTGCCAATGGAAAGTTAGGGTTATGCTACAGGAGGGGAGGTAAGGGTTAGGCACTAGGAGGAGGGTTAGCGTTAGACACTAGGGGAAGGGTTAGGCACTAAGGAAAGGGTTAGGATTGGGCACTAGGGGGATAGTTAGGCTGCAGGAAGGGAGGGTAGGGTTAGGCACTAGGGGGAGGGTCAAGCTACAGGAGGGGAGTTACGGTCATGCACTAGGGTTAGTCTAACAGAGGAGAGGTTAGGGTGCAGGAGGGAGGTTAAGATTAGGCTGCATGAGGGAAGGTTAGATAAGGCTGCAAGAGGGGAGGTTAGGGTGTGGGAGCAGAAGATTGGGTTAAACTGTTGGATGGGAGGGTTAGACTGCAGGAGGGGAGGTTAGGATGCAAGAGGGGAGGTTAGAGGTAGGCTGCAAGAGGAGATGTTAGACTATGGAAGGAGAGGTTAGGGTACGTGAGGGGAGGTTAGTGTTAGGCTGCGGAAGGGTAGGTTACATAGAAACATAGAAACATTGAATTTGACGGCAGATAAGAACCACTTGGCTCATCTAGTCTGCCCATTTTTTTAACCTTTAGGTAATCTCAACCCTTTTTGAACCTTAATTCTTTGTAAGGATATTCATATGCCTATCCCAAGCATGTTTAAATTGCTCTACAGTCTTAGCCTCTACCACCTCTGATGGGAGGCTATTCCACTTATCCACTACCCTTTCTGTGAAATCATTTTTCGTTAAATTTCCCCTGAACCTGCCTCCCTCCAGTTTCAGTGTATGTTCTCGAGTTCTAATACTTCTCTTCCTTTGAAGAATGTTTACCTCCTGAATTTTGTTAAAACCTTTGGTATATTTGAAAGTTTCTATCATGTCTCCCCTTTCCCTTCTCTCCTCCAAACTATACATGTTAAGATCTTTTAGCCTTTACAGGTAAGTTTTGTGATGTAGGCCATGCACCATTTTAGTTGCCCTTCTTTGTACACTCTCTAATGTATTTATATCCTTCTGGAGATATGGGCCCTCATTCCGAGTTGTTCGCTCGGTATTTTTCATCGCATCGCAATGAAAATCCGCTTAGTACGCATGCGCAATGTTCGCACTGCGACTGCGCCAAGTAACTTTGCTATGTAGAAAGTAATTTTACTCACGGCTTTTTCATCGCTCCGGCGATCGTAATGTGATTGACAGGAAATGGGTGTTACTGGGCGGAAACACGGCGTTTCAGGGGCGTGTGGCTGAAAACGCTACCGTTTCCGGAAAAAACGCAGGAGTGGCCGGAGAAACGGTGGGAGTGCCTGGGCGAACGCTGGGTGTGTTTGTGACGTCAAACAGGAACGACAAGCACTGAACTGATCGCACAGGCAGAGTAAGTCTGAAGCTACTCTGAAACTGCTAAGTAGTTAGTAATCGCAATATTGCGAATACATCGGTCGCAATTTTAAGAAGCTAAGATTCACTCCCAGTAGGCGGCGGCTTAGCGTGTGTAACTCTGCTAAATTCGCCTTGCGACCGATCAACTCGGAATGAGGGCCATGGTCTCCAGAACTGGACACAGTATTCCAGATGAGGCCGCACCAATGACCTATACAGTGGCATTATTACTTCTCTTTTCCTGCTACTGATTCCTCTCCCTATGCAACCAAGCATCTGACTTGCCTTTCTCATTGCTTTGTTGCATTGCTTTCCTGCCTTTAAGTCACTTGAAATAGTGACTCCTAAATCCCTTTACTCCTCAGTAGTTTCCATTATAGTACCCTTGATACTATATTTAGCCTTTGGGTTTTTGAGACCCAAGTGCATGATTTTGCATTTTTTAGCGTTAAACTGTAGTTGCCATGTTCTTGACCATTTTTCAAGCCTACCTAGGTCATCAATCATTTGTTTTACCCCTCCTGGTGTGTCTACCCTGTTGCATATATTTGTATCATCTGCAAAAAGGCATACTTTCCCTTCAATACCATTTGCAATGTCACCAACAAAGATATTAAAGAGAAGTGGTCCGAGTACAGATCCCTGGGGTACTCCACTGGTAACATTTCCCTCCATAGATTGCACTCCATTTACTACAACTGTCTGTTTCCTATCCTGCAACCAGGTTCTTATCCATTTAACTATTTTATAATCCACCCCCACACTTTCAAGTTTATTTAGCAGTCTGCGATGTGGGACAGTGTCAAATGCCTTACTAAAGTTTAGATATGCTACATCTACAGCTCCCCCTTGATCTATTATTTTCATCACAGAGTCAAAAAAGTCTATAAGATTTGTTTGGCATGATCTTCCACCAGTAAATCCATGCTGTTTTGGATCCTGTAAGTTGTTTGAGTTAAGATATTCCACAACTCTTTCTTTTAGTAGTTTTTCCATTACTTTCCCTACTACTGATGTAAGGCTTACTGGTCTGTAGTTCCTTGCTTCTTCCTTGCTTCCACTTTTGTACAGTGGAACTACATTCGCTCTTTTCCAGTCCTCTGGAATGGCACCTGTATTTAGTGACTGGTTAAATAATTCTGTTAATGGTGCCACCGGCACATCTTTTAGCTCTTTTAGTATCCTTGGGTGTATCCCATCTGGCCACATTGATTTATCCACTTTTAGTTTTGAAAGTTCAGTTAGGACCTTCTCCTCTGTAAATGTACTTTCATCTACCTTATTTTTATGAATGTCCTTGTAACATAACTGGGGCCCCTTCCCTTCTCCTTCTGTAGTAAATTCTGAGCAAAAATAATTATTTAGGTGATCTGCTATTGCCTTGTCTCCCTCCACCAAATTCTCACTCTCTGCCTTAAGTCTTATTATTCCTCCATTTGATTTTCTCCTTTCATTTATATACTTAAAAAAAGTTTTGCCCCCTTTATCTACTGACTGGGCCATTTTCTCCTCAGCTTCTGCCTTTGCACGTCTGATCACTTTCTTTGCATCCTTCCGTCTGTCAAGATACACCTCTTTATTATTTTGAGTCTGTTTGTATTTCCTTAAAGCCATCTTTTTTGCTTTCACACTAGTTGATACTACTTTTGTGAACCACACTGGCTTCCTTTTCCTGGTGCTTTTCCTAACCCTTTTGATACAAAGGTCTGTTGCCCTTAGTATTGCACTTTTCAGTTTTTCCCATCTCTCCTGCACCCCTTCCAAGTTCCTCCAGTCCGCCAATGAATCACTTAAACATCTCCCCATTTTTGCAAAGTCAGCATTTCTAAAATCCAACACCTTTGTTTTTGTGTGACAAGAGTTGGATCCTGTCTTTATACTAAACCATACTGCTTGATGATCACTGGATCCCAGGTGCTCACCCACATATATGTCTCATATCCTCTCACCATTTGTAAGAATTAAATCTAATATTGAGTCTTTGCGAGTGAGCTCCATCACCAATTGCTTGAGAGATGCTCCCTGTAAGGAATGTAGAAATTTGCCACTTGTAGCTGAACTTGCAAGGGACCCCTCCCAATTTACATCAGGTAAATTAAAGTCTCCCATAATTATGACTTCTCCCTTTAAAGCCATTTTAGAGATGTCCAACAATAGGTTCCTGTCCAAATCCTGCCCCTGGCCTGGTGGTCTATAGATCACCCCAATGCGAATAATGTCCTTCTCCCCAGTTTCCGTTGTGACCCAAAGGGCCTCATTTTTGTCCTCAACATTTTGTATTAATGTAGCATTTATGCTTTTTTTCACATACATTGCTACCCCTCCTCCTATTCTTCCTATTCTGTCCTTCATAAATAAAATGTATCCTGGTATAGCTATGTCCCAGTCATGATTCTCATTGCACCATGACTCAGTAATTGCGACAATATCCAGGTTATCCCTTGTCATTATCGCAATTAGCTCTGGAATTTTCTCTCCTAAGCTCCTAGCATTAGCACACATAGCTTTAAGAATTTTGTCTGTGCATCTGTTATTAGTAGCCATATCCAGACAGTACAAAAAATGACAAGTTTAAAGTTGAAATTACCTGTTTGGTGATGTTGTTCAGTGTTTCCCCCCCTCCCTATTCAGGAATCACACTCTGTCTTTTACACCATGTCTACACCTCAGAGGTTAGGGTACGTAAGTGAAGGTTAGGGTTAGGCTGTGGGTGTAGGTGGAAGGCTTTGGAAGGGTGGTTAGGGTGCTGAAGGGGAGGTAAAGGATAGGCTATGGGAGGGGAGTTTAGGGATAGGCTATGGTAAAACAGAGGACAGGGATAGGCTACAGGAGGAGAGGTTAGGATTAGGCTACAGGAGGAGAGGTTAGGGTAAGGCTACGGGAGAAGAGGTTAGGGCTAGGCTACAGGAGTAGAAGATAGGGTTAGGGTGTAGGATGAGAGGTTAGGATTAGGCTATGGGAGCCGGGCCAGCGCCACCATTAGGCAGCTTTAGGCAGCTGCCTATGGGCGTCGGCACTTGGAGGGCGGCGCTATGTTAAGGAAAAAAAAAATATTTGACAGGATGTGCGGCGCCTGTTCACTCGGTGTAGTTGTTTTTTTTTTTTTGTGTGAACTTTGAAGTCTCTCAGGCTGCAGTGCTGTGTAACATGGCAGCTGCAGCCTGCAGGCACGGAGGATGTAGCTGTACCGATGTAACGGGGGAGGGTGGGGAGGACCAAGCCTGGCCCAGAGGACAGTGCAGTGCCATGATTCGCGGGGATTTAGGGGGCGGAGCCTAATGCCGTGAAGTGCCCGCCCCCATCAGATGATCGGAGACCTGTGCTGCTGTGCTACTGTAGTAATCAGGTAGTGTAACTCAGTCTCTCTCTGACACTCTATCTCTCTCTCCCTGACTCTCTCTCTCCCTCACTCTCTTCCGGACTCTCTCTTCCTGGCACTTTCTCCCTCACTCTCTCTTCCTGGCACTCTCTCTCCCTGACACTCTCTCTCCCTCACTCTTTTCCTGACACTCTCCCTCACTCTTTTCCTGGCACTCTCTCTCCCTCACTCTTTTCCTGGCACTCTCTCTCCCTCACTCTCTTCCTGGCAAATTCCCTCACTCTCTTCCGTGCACACTCTCTCCCTCAGTCTCTTCCTGGCACTGTCTCTCCCTCAGTCACTTCCTGACACACTCTCTCCCTCACTCTTTTCCTGGCGCTGTCTCTCCCTCACTCTCTTCCTGGCACTGTCTCTCCCTCACTCTCTTCCTGGCATGGTCTCTCCCTCACTCTCTTCTGGGCACTCTCCCTCACTCTCTTCCGGGGACTGTCTCTCCCTCACTCTCTTCCGGGCACTCTCTCTCTCCCTCACTCTCTTCCTGGCACTCTCCCTCACTCTCTTCCGGGCACTCTCCCTCACTCTCTTCCGGGCACTCTCTCTCTCCCTCACTCTCTTCCGGGCACTCTCTCTCCCTCAGTCACTTCCTGGCACACTCTCTCCCTCACTCTTTTCCTAGCGCTCTCTCTCCCTCACTCTCTTCCAGGCACTGTCTCTCCCTCACTCTCTTCCTGGCACGGTCTCTCCCTCACTCTCTTCCTGGCACTATCTCTCCCTCACTCTCTTCCGGGCACTGTCTCTCCCTCACTCTCTTCTGGGTACTCTCTCTCTCCCTCACTCTCTTCCTGGCACTGTCTCTTCCTGCACTGTCTCTCCCTCACTCTCTTCCTGGCACACTCCATCACTCTCTTCCGGGCACTCTCTCCCTCACTCTCTTCCGGGCACTCTCCATCACTCTCTTCCGGGCACTCTCTCCCTCACTCTCTTCCTGGCACTGTCTCTTCCTGCACTGTCTCTCCCTCACTCTCTTCCTGGCACACTCCATCACTCTCTTCCGGGCACTCTCTCCCTCACTCTCTTCCGGGCACTCTCCATCACTCTCTTCCGGGCACTCTCTCCCTCACTCTCTTCCGGGCACTCTCTCTCCCTCACTCTCTTCCGGGCACTCTCTCTCCCTCACTCTCTTTCTGGCACTGTCTCTCCATCACTCTCTTCCTGGCACTCTCCCTCACTCTCTTCCAGGCACTCTCTCCCTCACTCTCTTCCAGGCACTCTCTCCCTCACTCTCTTCCAGGCACTCTCTCTCCCTCACTCTCTTCCGGGCACTCTCTCTCCCTCACTCTCTTTCTGGCACTGTCTCTCCCTCACTCTCTTCCTGGCACTCTCTCTCTCCCTCACTCTCTTCCTGGCACTCTCCCTCACTCTCTTCCGGGCACTCTCTCTCCCTCACTCTCTTCCGGGCACTCTCTTTCTGGCACTCTCTCCCTCACTCTCTTCCTGGCACTCTCTCTCTCCCTCACTCTCTCTTCCTGGCGCTCTCTCTCCCTCACTCTCTTCCTGGCGCTCTCTCTCTCTCCCTCACTCTCTCTTCCTGGCACTCTCTCTCCCTCACTCTCTTCCTGGCACTCTCTCTCTCCCTCACTCTCTTCCTGGCACTCTCCCTCACTCTCTTCCGGGCACTCTCTCTCCCTCACTCTCTTCTGGGCACTCTCTTTCTGGCACTGTCTCTCCCTCACTCTCTTCCTGGCACTCTCTCTCTCCCTCACTCTCTTCCTGGCACTCTCCCTCACTCTCTTCCGGGCACTCTCTCTCCCTCACTCTTCGGGGCACTCTCTTTCTGGCACTTTCTCCCTCACTCTCTTCCTGGCACTCTCTCTCTCCCTCACTCTCTCTTCCTGGCACTCTCTCTCCCTCACTCTCTTCCTGGCACTCTCCCTCACTCTCTTCCGGGCAATCTCTCTCCCTCACTCTCTTCTGGGCACTCTCTTTCTGGCACTGTCTCTCCCTCACTCTCTTCCTGGCACTCTCTCCCTCACTCTCTTCCGGGCACTCTCTCTCCCTCACTCTCTTCCGGGCATTCTCTCTCTCCCTCACTCTCTTCCTGGCACTCTCCCTCACTTTCTTCCGGGCACTCTCTCTCCCTCACTCTCTTCCGGGCACTCTCTTTCTGGCACTGTCTCTCCCTCACTCTCTCTTCCTGGCACTCTCTCTCCCTCACTCTCTTCCTGGCACTCTCTCTCTCCCTCACTCTCTCTTCCTGGCACTCTCTCTCCCTCGCTCTCTGCCTGGCACTCTCTCTCCCTCACTCTCTTCCTGGCACTGTCTCTCCCTCAGTCATTTCCTGACACACTCTCTCCCTCACTCTTTTCCTGGCGCTGTCTCTCCCTCACTCTCTTCCTGGCACTGTCTCTCCCTCACTCTCTTCCTGGCACGGTCTCTCCCTCACTCTCTTCTGGGCACTCTCCCTCACTCTCTTCCGGGCACTGTCTCTTCCTCACTCTCTTCCGGGCACTCTCTCTCTCCCTCACTCTCTTCCTGGCACTCTCCCTCACTCTCTTCCGGGCACTCTCCCTCACTCTCTTCCGGGCACTCTCTCTCTCCCTCACTCTCTTCTGGCCACCTCTCTCCCTCAGTCACTTCCTGGTACACTCTCTCCCTCACTCTTTTCCTGGCGCTGTCTCTCCCTCACTCTCTTCCAGGCACTGTCTCTCCCTCACTCTCTTCCTGGCACTCTCTCTCTCCCTCACTCTCTCTTCCTGGCACTCTCTCTCCCTCGCTCTCTGCCTGGCACTCTCTCTCCCTCACTCTCTTCCTGGCACTGTCTCTCCCTCAGTCATTTCCTGACACACTCTCTCCCTCACTCTTTTCCTGGCGCTGTCTCTCCCTCACTCTCTTCCTGGCACTGTCTCTCCCTCACTCTCTTCCTGGCACGGTCTCTCCCTCACTCTCTTCTGGGCACTCTCCCTCACTCTCTTCCGGGCACTGTCTCTTCCTCACTCTCTTCCGGGCACTCTCTCTCTCCCTCACTCTCTTCCTGGCACTCTCCCTCACTCTCTTCCGGGCACTCTCCCTCACTCTCTTCCGGGCACTCTCTCTCTCCCTCACTCTCTTCTGGCCACCTCTCTCCCTCAGTCACTTCCTGGTACACTCTCTCCCTCACTCTTTTCCTGGCGCTGTCTCTCCCTCACTCTCTTCCAGGCACTGTCTCTCCCTCACTCTCTTCCTGGCACGGTCTCTCCCTCACTCTCTTCCTGGCACTGTCTCTCCCTCACTCTCTTCCGGGCACTGTCTCTCCCTCACTCTCTTCCGGGCACTCTCTCCCTCACTCTCTTCCTGGCACTGTCTCTTCCTGCACTGTCTCTCCCTCACTCTCTTCCTGGGACACTCCATCACTCTCTTCCGGGCACTCTCTCCCTCACTCTCTTCCGGGCACTCTCCATCACTCTCTTCCGGGCACTCTCTCCCTCACTCTCTTCCTGGCACTGTCTCTTCCTGCACTGTCTCTCCCTCACTCTCTTCCTGGCACACTCCATCACTCTCTTCCGGGCACTCTCTCCCTCACTCTCTTCCGGGCACTCTCCATCACTCTCTTCCGGGCACTCTCTCCCTCACTCTCTTCCGGGCACTCTCTCTCCCTCACTCTCTTCCGGGCACTCTCTCTCCCTCACTCTCTTTCTGGCACTGTCTCTCCCTCACTCTCTTCCTGGCACTCTCCCTCACTCTCTTCCAGGCACTCTCTCCCTCACTCTCTTCCAGGCACTCTCTCTCCCTCACTCTCTTCCGGGCACCCTCTCTCCCTCACTCTCTTCCAGGCACTCTCTCTCCCTCACTCTCTTCTGGGCACTCTCTCTCTCCCTCACTCTCTTCCTGGCACTGTCTCTTCCTGCACTGTCTCTCCCTCACTCTCTTCCTGGCACACTCCATCACTCTCTTCCAGGCACTCTCTCCCTCACTCTCTTCCGGGCACTCTCCATCACTCTCTTCCGGGCACTCTCTCCCTCACTCTCTTCCTGGCACTGTCTCTTCCTGCACTGTCTCTCCCTCACTCTCTTCCTGGCACACTCCATCACTCTCTTCCGGGCACTCTCTCCCTCACTCTCTTCCGGGCACTCTCCATCACTCTCTTCCGGGCACTCTCTCCCTCACTCTCTTCCGGGCACTCACTCTCCCTCACTCTCTTCCGGGCACTCTCTCTCCCTCACTCTCTTTCTGGCACTGTCTCTCCCTCACTCTCTTCCTGGCACTCTCCCTCACTCTCTTCCAGGCACTCTCTCCCTCACTCTCTTCCAGGCACTCTCTCCCTCACTCTCTTCCAGGCACTCTCTCTCCCTCACTCTCTTCCGGGCACTCTCTCTCCCTCACTCTCTTTCTGGCACTCTCTCCCTCACTCTCTTCCTGGCACTCTCTCTCTCCCTCACTCTCTCTTCCTGGCACTCTCTCTCCCTCACTCTCTTCCTGGCACTCTCTCTCTCTCCCTCACTCTCTCTTCCTGGCACTCTCTCTCCCTCACTCTCTTCCTGGCACTCTCTCTCTCCCTCACTCTCTTCCTGGCACTCTCCCTCACTCTCTTCCGGGCACTCTCTCTCCCTCACTCTTTTCTGGGCACTCTCTTTCTGGCACTGTCTCTCCCTCACTCTCTTCCTGGCACTCTCTCTCTCCCTCACTCTCTTCCTGGCACTCTCCCTCACTCTCTGTCGGGCACTCTCTCTCCCTCACTCTCTTCGGGGCACTCTCTTTCTGGCACTTTCTCCCTCACTCTCTTCCTGGCACTCTCTCTCTCCCTCACTCTCTCTTCCTGGCACTCTGTCTCCCTCACTCTCTTCCTGGCACTCTCCCTCACTCTCTTCCGGGCACTCTCTCTCCCTCACTCTCTTCTGGGCACTCTCTTTCTGGCACTGTCTCTCCCTCACTCTCTTCCTGGCACTCTCTCCCTCACTCTCTTCCGGGCACTCTCTCTCCCTCACTCTCTTCCGGGCACTCTCTCTCTCCCTCACTCTCTTCCTGGCACTCTCCCTCACTTTCTTCCGGGCACTCTCCCTCACTCTCTTCCGGGCTCTCTCTTTCTGGCACTGTCTCTCCCTCACTCTCTCTTCCTGGCACTCTCTCTCCCTCACTCTCTTCCTGGCACTCTCTCTCTCCCTCACTCTCTCTTCCTGGCACTCTCTCTCCCTCGCTCTCTGCCTGGCACTCTCTCTCCCTCACTCTCTTCCTGGCACTCTCTCTCCCTCAGTCATTTCCTGACACACTCTCTCCCTCACTCTTTTCCTGGCGCTGTCTCTCCCTCACTCTCTTCCTGGCACTGTCTCTCCCTCACTCTCTTCCTGGCACGGTCTCTCCCTCACTCTCTTCTGGGCACTCTCCCTCACTCTCATGCGGACACTGTCTCTCCCTCACTCTCTTCCGGGCACTCTCTCTCTCCCTCACTCTCTTCCTGGCACTCTCCCTCACTCTCTTCCGGGCACTCTCCCTCACTCTCTTCCGGGCACTCTCTCTCTCCCTCACTCTCTTCTGGCCACCTCTGTCCCTCAGTCACTTCCTGGTACACTCTCTCCCTCACTCTTTTCCTGGCGCTGTCTCTCCCTCACTCTCTTCCAGGCACTGTCTCTCCCTCACTCTCTTCCTGGCACGGTCTCTCCCTCACTCTCTTCCTGGCACTGTCTCTCCCTCACTCTCTTCCGGGCACTGTCTCTCCCTCACTCTCTTCTGGGCACTCTCTCTCTCCCTCACTCTCTTCCTGGCACTGTCTCTTCCTGCACTGTCTCTCCCTCACTCTCTTCCTGGGACACTCCATCACTCTCTTCCGGGCACTCTCTCCCTCACTCTCTTCAGTGCACTCTCCATCACTCTCTTCCGGGCACTCTCTCCCTCACTCTCTTCCTGGCACTGTCTCTTCCTGCACTGTCTCTCCCTCACTCTCTTCCTGGCACACTCCATCACTCTCTTCCGGGCACTCTCTCCCTTACTCTCTTCCGGGCACTCTCCATCACTCTCTTCCGGGCACTCTCTCCCTCACTCTCTTCCGGGCACTCTCTCTCCCTCACTCTCTTCCGGGCACTCTCTCTCCCTCACTCTCTTTCTGGCACTGTCTCTCCCTCACTCTCTTCCTGGCACTCTCCCTCACTCTCTTCCAGGCACTCTCTCCCTCACTCTCTTCCAGGCACTCTCTCTCCCTCACTCTCTTCCGGGCACCCTCTCTCCCTCACTCTCTTTCTGGCACTGTCTCTCCCTCACTCTCTTCCTTGCACTCTCTCTCTCCCTCACTCTCTTCCTGGCACTCTCCCTCACTTTATTCCGGGCACTCTCTCTCCCTCACTCTCTTCCGGGCACTCTCTCTCTCCCTCAGTCTCTTCCTGGCACTGTCTCTTCCAGGCACTGTCTCTCCCTCACTCTCTTCCTGGGACACTCCATCACTCTCTTCCGGGCACTCTCTCCCTCACTCTCTTCCGGGCACTCTCCATCACTCTCTTCCGGGCACTCTCTCCCTCACTCTCTTCCTGGCACTTTCTCTTCCTGCACTGTCTCTCCCTCACTCTCTTCCTGGCACACTCCATCACTCTCTTCCAGGCACTCTCTCCCTCACTCTCTTCCGGGCACTCTCCATCACTCTCTTCCGGGCACTCTCTCCCTCACTCTCTTCCTGGCACTGTCTCTTCCTGCACTGTCTCTCCCTCACTCTCTTCCTGGCACACTCCATCACTCTCTTCCGGGCACTCTCTCCCTCACTCTCTTCCGGGCACTCTCCCTCACTCTCTTTCTGGCACTGTCTCTCCCTCACTCTCTTCCTGGCACTCTCTCTCTCCCTCACTCTCTTCCTGGCAATTTCCCTCACTCTCTTCCGGGCACTCTCTCTCCCTCACTCTCTTCCGGGCACTCTCTTTCTGGCACTCTCTCCCTCACTCTCTTCCTGGCACTCTCTCTCTCCCTCACTCTCTCTTCCTGGCACTCTCTCTCCCTCACTCTCTTCCTGGCACTCTCTCTCTCTCTCTCTCCCTCACTCCCTCTTCCTGGCACTCTCTCTCCCTCACTCTCTTCCTGGCACTCTCTCTCTCCCTCACTCTCTTCCTGGCACTCTCCCTCACTCTCTTCCGGGCACTCTCTCTCCCTCACTCTCTTCTAGGCACTCTCTTTCTGGCACTGTCTCTCCCTCACTCTCTTCCTGGCACTCTCTCTCTCTCCCTCAGTCTCTTCCTGGCACTCTCCCTCACTCTCTTCCGGGCACTCTCTCTCCCTCACTCTCTTCCGGGCACTCTCTTTCTGGCACTCTCTCCCTCACTCTCTTCCTGGCACTCTCTCTCTCTCTCCCTTACTCTCTCTTCCTGGCACTGTCTCTCCCTCACTCTCTTCCTGGCACTCTCCCTCACTCTCTTCCGGGCACTCTCTCTCCCTCACTCTCTTCTGGGCACTCTCTTTCTGGCACTGTCTCTCCCTCACTCTCTTCCTGGCACTCTCTCCCTCACTCTCTTCCTGGCACTCTCTCCCTCACTCTCTTCCGGGCACTCTCTCTCCCTCACTCTCTTCCGGGCACTCTCTCTCCCTCACTCTCTTCCTGGCACTCTCACTCACTTTCTTCCGGGCACTCTCTCTCCCTCACTCTCTTCCGGGCACTCTCTTTCTGGCACTGTCTCTCCCTCACTCTCTTCCTGGCACTCTCTCCCTCACTCTCTTCCTGGCACTCTCTCCCTCACTCTCTTCCTGGCACTCTCCCTCGCTCTCTGCCTGGTACTCTCTCTCCCTCACTCTCTTCCTGGCACTGTCTCTCTCTCTCTCTCTCTCCCTCTCTCTCTCTGACTCACTATGTCTGGGGCCTTCCCCTGCCTCCTCCTCATGCATCGTTCGCTTCCCTGCCCTGACGACCAAGATTCGCTCCCTCCGTCGGTTCTTGTGCATAGCTGCATGCCCTAATTTACCCAGTGCTGCAAGTATGGCGGTACGGCGTACCTGTAAGAAAATACCAGCAGGTACGCCGTACCGCCGGGCCACCACCTTGCAGACACACTGGGCCTTGGAGAGAGGAGAGCGCAGCATGCGCCTCTCCTCTCCTGCCTGCGAGTCCCGAGTCCGGCAGCGGCGGCGTGCACTGAGCCGGTTCGTGAGCCAATCAGAGCTCGCGGACCCGCAGCCAATCAGGAGCTACTGCTGCCAGACCGCAAGCCCTGATTGGCTCGCGGACCGGCGCCAGTTCAGCAGACCGGACTGAGGGCAGGAGAGGGACAGGAGGAGTGTGTGCTGCGCTCTCCTCTCCCCAGCAGAAGATAGTGCCAGCCCCAGGCAGCAGCAACAACGGTAAGTTGCACTGCTGGGGCATATCTGGCACTCTGGGGGCATGTTCATCTGGCACTGTGGGGGCATATTTGGCTCTCTGGAGGCATGTATATCTTGCACTGTGGGGGCATGTATATCTGGCACTGTGGGGGCATATCTGGCACTGTGGGGCATATATGTATCAGGCACTGTGGGGGCATATATATATCTGGCACTGTGGGGGCATATATGTATCTGGCACTGTGGGTGCATATATGTATATGGCACTGTGGGGGCATGTGTATCTGGCACTGTGGGGGCATATGTGTATCTGGCGCAGTGGGGGCATATCTGGCACTGTGGGGCATATATGTATCAGGCACTGTGGGGGCATATATGTATCTGGCACTGTGGGTGCATATATGTATATGGCACTGTGGGGGCATGTGTATCTGGCACTGTGGGGGCATATGTGTATCTGGCGCAGTGGGGGCATATCTGGCACTGTGGGGGCATATGTGTATCTGACACTCTGGGGCAATGTGTATCTGGCACTGTGGGGGCATATATGGCACTACTGGGGGCACTTGTGTATCTAGTACCATGGGGCATTTGTGCATCTGGCACTGTAGAAGCATATCTGGCACGGTGGGGGCGTATCTGGCACTGTGGGGGCATATGTGTATCTGGCACTATTGGTGTCATAAGTGTATCTGGCCCCCCATATGTGTATCACGCCCCCATTTTCATTGGCCACGCCCCGTGTGGCATTTGACCACACCCATTTTTCCAGCGTGTGCACACAGTACCTCTAAAACATTTTTTCTACTTACACCACTGAATTTACCACAGTATTACTTATTACGTAAAATCAAGACGCTGTTGTAAAAATCAGTGGTTGAGTGGTGGTTGATATCGGTTACAGCCACATGTTCTGTTGCCCTAAATCCCTTCCTTGGAGGTTGCCTATTGTCATCTCCTCCTGTGCACAGTCTATGGTGGCGCACGGCCTCACACACAGACAGCAGGGCGATTGTAAAACCGACGTATGTGTTACGCATACCAGGCTATGAGTCCTGGCATAGTGTACTGTAGCGGGCACACACCTGCTTCACAAATTTTATGCAGGCGCACACCAGCCGCGGATACCGGGGAGCGATGCTGCCGCTACCCGTACACAGAAGGGGAAGCCTGCAGGAGCATAATCATGTGGGTAGCAGGAGGGTATGCGCCCACTACCAGTAGACATAAATGCCGGATCCGTCGGAGTCAGCGGGCTATTGTAATGCGGGTGCTACGCTGTGGCGCGATGCATATTTATCATATTTATCATGGCAGCGCCAAGACAAGATTTAAAGTGACACATCTGTAGCAGGTGGCTATAGTCCTCCCATACCTTCCACTGTATATTACACAGCAGCAGCAGTATACACCCCTCTCTCCTGGGTCACTAGCGGCTAGGCTGGCACACAGTCTATAAACAGTATATATATATATATATATATATATATATAAATTTATGTATATCATTCACGCCTTCACAACGTTGGCCAGATGTGACCATCTTTTGCACTAATACAGAAGTTGTTGTTTGATCAAAATCCAGAGTGCCGCTGCCTTCTTGTCTCTTTGTACTATCATCTGCTGCGGTGGGCAATACACAAAAGCCGGCATGCCCTATATACTGTATGCTTAGGGAAGTTCTTAACTGGTTGCCTTCACAGTAGAACTATATATATAAGTCGCAGGGTGCGGCACTCCAAGCATATAAGAAGAACACATCAGTGCTGACATTGATGTGTTATTATACGCTTGGAGTGGCGCATTCTGGGACTTATATATATATATACATCTAAACCTCTCCCTAATCATAACCCCAATACAGTATCTTAACCCAAACTGATAAGCCAACCCTAATATCCTTCCTATCCCTAATACCCTAACCCAAGTCGCTAAAACAACCCTAATACCCTATCCCTAATATCCTAACCCAGACTGGATGGCCCTATTCAGTTCTTATCTGCCGTCAGATTCTAGGTGTAGAAAATGTATTTGGTGTAGCACACACATTTATCAAGTGGGTTGGGTATGGGGTGGGGGAGGGGGCGCTGAAGATTTGCCTAGGGTGCTGAGAAACCTTGCACCGGCCCTGTATGGGAGAAGAGGTTATGGTTAGGTTACGGGAGGAGAGGTTAGGGTAAGGCTATTGGACAAGAGGTTATGGTGTGGGAGGAGAAGTTAGAGTTAGGCTACTGAAGGAGAGGTTAGGGTTAGGCTATTGGTGACTAAGCCAAGAGACACAAGTGGGTGGCACAAACACCTGACCTGCAGTGTCAGACAGTATAGCACTTTTAAAAACTAGGCCCCAAACAGCACATGATGCAAAGATAAATTAAAGAAAAAAAGAGGTGCAAGATGGAATTGTCCTTGGGCCTTCCCACCCACCCTTATGTTGTATAAACAGGACATGCACACTTTAACAAACCAATCATTTCAGCGACAGAGTCTGCCACACGACTGTGTCTGAAATGACTGGTTTGTTTGGGCCCCCACCAAAAAAGTAGCAATTAATCTCTCCTTGCACAAACTGACTCTACAGTGGCAAGATGTCGTCCTCA
Source organism: Pseudophryne corroboree (assembly GCF_028390025.1). Taxonomy (NCBI): domain Eukaryota; kingdom Metazoa; phylum Chordata; class Amphibia; order Anura; family Myobatrachidae; genus Pseudophryne; species Pseudophryne corroboree. Next base: position 827,460,005 of record NC_086448.1, on the reverse strand, counting down.
TCCTCAGATCCCCCCCCTTCAGTGTTTACATCCTCATCCTCATCCTCACAGAGAAATAATATTCAAACAAACAAAACCACATCATTAAGGTGTCAGTGGACTGCTTACGCTATTAATCAAAGTTACTGAACTTGACAATGACATGATGAATGCGCTGCAGGTGACAGATAAGGGAGGATGTTCCAAGGTGGTTGACGCCCTTACCCCTACTTATTATGGATTGACAAAGGCAACAGATGGCTTGACACCTGTTGTCCGGATTTATGGACAAATAATTCCACACCGAAGAGGTGGCTTTTTTGGTATCTTGCCCAGGCATGACAATGGGCTTTTTCATCCCATGGCCAACAACTGTCTACACTGGTGCTTATTCAAACAAACCACATAACCATCAGAATCCTCATCGTCGACTTCCTCTGCAGTGCCAGCTACACCCATATCCTCCTTATCCTGGTGTACTTCTACAGTAACATCCTCAATCTCAATATCAACAACTGGACTGGTGGTTCTCCTACGAGCAGAGGGCATGCAAATTGTGGTAGGAGCCTCCTCTTCCCATACAGTGTTGTGAAGGTCAGTTCTAGACATCGCAACTGCAGACAGTGCCAGCACCCCTGTATTTTCACAACACCCCTGTAATTTTACAGTATAAAAGACAGGGCCAGTGTACGTTGATTTTCAATGCACCCTAGAATAATTACAGCATACAAGACAGGGCCAGTATGCATTGATTTTCACTGCCCCCTAGAATTATTACAGCATACACATTGATTTTCACTGCACCCCTAAATTTTTATATAATACAGGACCAGTGTAATGTTATTTGAACAGCAACACCCCTATATTTTACAGCATACAAGAGCAGTGTGCTTTTCATTTTTAACAGCTGCACCCCTGAATTTTTACAACATACGGGGCCAGTGTAATGTTGTTTGGGGTGGTCTTCAGTATGCCGACTGACGGGATCCCGGCGCACAGTATACCGGCGCCGGGATCCCGACAGCCGGCATACCGACACTTATTCTCCCTCGTGGGGGTCCACGACCCCCCTGGAGGGAGAATAAAATAGTGTGGCTCGCGTAGCGCGCCACCGTGCCCGTAGCGTGGCGAGCGCAGCGAGCCCGCAAGGGGCTCATTTGCGCTCGCCACACTGTTGGTAAGCCGGCGGTCGGGCTCCCGGCGCCGGTATGCTGGTCGCCGGGAGCCCGACCGCCGGCATATCGTAGTGAACCCGTTATTTGAATAGCAACACCCCCATATTTTACAGCATACAGCAGTGTGCTTTTATTTTTTTGACAACTGCACCCTTGAATTTTTATAGCATACAGGGCCAGTGTAATGTTATTTGAATAGCAACACCCCTATATTTGACAGCATATAGCAGTGTGCTTTTAATTTTTAACAACTGCACCCCTGAATTTTTATAGCATACAGGGCCTGCAGCACCCCAATATTTTACAGCATACAGGAGCAGTGTGCTTTTAATTTTAAACCACTGCATTACTGAATTTTTACAATATACATGGCCAGTATAATGTAATTTGAACAGTAACACTCCTATATTTTACAGCATACAGCAGTGTGCTTTTAATTTTTAACAACTACACCCCTGAATTTTTATAGCATACATGGCCTGCAGCACCCCAATATTTTACAGCATACCGGAGCAGTGTGCTTTTAATTTTTAACAACTGCACCCCTGAATTTTTATAACATACATGGACAGTATAATGTTATTTGAACAGCAACACCCCTATATTTTACAGCATACTGCAGTGTGATTTTAATTTCTGACAACTGCACCCCTGAATTGTTATAGCATACAGGGCCTGCAGCACCCCAATATTTTACAGCATACAGTAGCAGTGGGCTTTTAATTTTTAACAACTGCACCCTTGAATTTTTACATCATACAGGGCCAGTGTAATGTTATTTGAACAGCAACACCCCTACATTTTACAGCATACAACAGTGTGCTTTTAATTTTTGAAACTGCACCCCTGAATTTTTATAGCATACATGGCTAGCAGCACCCCAATATTTTACAGCATACAATAGCAGTGTGCTTTTCATTTTTAACAACTGCACCCCTGAATTTTTACAACATACAGGGCCAGTGTAATGTTATTTGAACAGCAACACCCCTATATTTTACAGCATACAGCAGTGTGCTTTTATTTTTTGGAAACTGCACCCCTGAATTTTGATAGCATACAGGGCTAGCAGCACCCTGATATTTTACAGCATACAGGAGCAGAGTGCTTTTAATTTTTAACCACTGCATCACTGAATTTTTACAACATACAGGGCCAGTGTAATGTAATTTGAACATCAACACCCCTATATTTTACAGCATACAGCAGTGTGCTTTTAATTTTTGAAACTGCACCCCTGCATACAGGGCTAGCAGCACCCCAATATTTTACAGCATACAAGAGCAGTGTGCTTTTAATTTTTAACCACTGCACTTCTGAATTTTTACAACGTACTTGGACAGCAACACCCCTATATTTTAAAGGATACAGGAGCAGTGTGCTTTTAATTTGTAACAACGGCACCCCTGAATTTTTACAACATACAGGGCCAGTGTAATGTTATTTGAACAGCAACTCCCCTATATTTTACAGCATACAGCAGTGTGCTTTTCATTTTTAACAACTGCACCCCTTAGTCTTTGTAGCATACAGGGCCAGCAGCACCCCAATATTTTACAGCATACAGGAGGACAGTGCCCCTGCACCCTGTACAACACAGTGACAGCCAGGACAGCAACACCCATGTAGAGCTGCAGCACATGAAACACCAGAGACAGCCAGGACAGCACCCCTAACACAGCACGCACTAACCCCACCCGACACCACCACCCACAGAGAGATACAGAGGTATGTCTCCTTCCCTCTCCAAGTCCGGAGTGAAAATGACAGCGATGCGCTGCTGTTTATATGGGATCCAAAACCTGTGAGATTCCGACAGCGGGATGATGAAGTTTTGTCTCATTCTGGTTTTCGAATCTGGCGGGAAGTACCGAGCCGGACTCGGATCCAGGCTCCGAGCATGATAAATTTCTCCCAATGGGGTAAATTTACTAAGGTGGTTTTTTTTTAAATTGGTGATGTTGCTCGTAGCAACCAGTCAGATTCTATCTATTATCTTATAGAAGCATCTAGATAAATGTTCTGTAGAATCTGATTGGTTGCTATGAGCAACATCACCTGTTCTCAGAAACACCCACCGTAGTAAATTTACCCCAGTATGTTCATTCACCTCCACCCACAATTGTATCCCCTATTTACCCCCAGCAACTCATTCATTCATTCATCCTGCCAGCATCTATAAATCCCTTTATCATCCATTAATACCCGCCACCCAGCAGCATACCCCTCAAGAATTCATTTACCAATTTTAACAACTGCACCCCTTAATTTTTGTAGCAAATAGGGCTAGCAGCACCCCAATATTTTACAGCATACAGTAGCAGTGTGCTTTAAATTTTAATCACTGCACCTCTGAATTTTTGCAACATACAGGGCCAGCAGCACCCCTATATTTTAAAGCATACAGGAGCAGTGTGCTTTTAATTTTTAACAACTGCACCCCTGAATTTTTACAACATACAGGGCCAGTGTAATGTTATTTGGGGTGGTCTTCAGTATGCCGACTGACGGGATCCCGGCGCACAGTATACCGGCGCCGGGATCCCGACAGCCGGCATACCGACACTTATTCTCCCTCGTGGGGGTCCACGACCCCCCTGGAGGGAGAATAAAATAGTGTGGCTTGCGTAGCGCGCCACCGTGCCCGTAGCGGGGCGAGCGCAGCGAGCCCGCAAGGGGCTCATTTGCGCTCGCCACACTGTTGGTAAGCCGGCAGTCGGGCTCCCGGCGCCGGTATGCTGGTCGCCGGGAGCCCGACCGCCGGCATATCGTAGTGAACCCGTTATTTGAATAGCAACACCCCCATATTTTACAGCATACAGCAGTGTGCTTTTATTTTTTGACAACTGCACCCTTGAATTTTTATAGCATACAGGGCCAGTGTAATGTTATTTGAATAGCAACACCCCTATATTTGACAGCATATAGCAGTGTGCTTTTAATTTTTAACAACTGCACCCCTGAATTTTTATAGCATACAGGGCCTGCAGCACCCCAATATTTTACAGCATACAGGAGCAGTGTGCTTTTAATTTTAAACCACTGCACCACTAAATTTTTACAATATACATGGCCAGTATAATATAATTTGAACAGTAACACTCCTATATTTTACAGCATACAGCAGTGTGCTTTTAATTTTTAACAACTACACCCCTGAATTTTTATAGCATACATGGCCTGCAGCACCCCAATATTTTACAGCATACCGGAGTAGTGTGCTTTTAATTTTTAACAACTGCACCCCTGAATTTTTATAACATACATGGACAGTATAATGTTATTTGAACAGCAACACCCCTATATTTTACAGCATACTGCAGTGTGATTTTAATTTCTGACAACTGCACTCCTGAATTGTTATAGCATACAGGGCCTGCAGCAGCCCAATATTTTACAGCATACAGTAGCAGTGTGCTTCTAATTTTTAGCTGCTGCACCTCTGAATTTTTACAACGTACAGGGACAGCAGCACCCCTATATTTTAAAGGATACAGGAGCAGTGTGCTTTTAATTTGTAACAACTGCACCCCTGAATTTTTACAACATACAGGGCCAGTGTAATGTTATTTGAACAGCAACACCCCTATATTTTACAGCATACAGCAGTGTGCTTTTCATTTTTAACAACTGCACCCCTTAGTCTTTGTAGCATACAGGTCCAGCAGCACCCCAATATTTTACAGCATACAATAGCAGTGTGATTTTAATTTTTAATCACTGCACCTCTGAATTTTTGCAACATACAGGGCCAGCAGCACCCCTATATTGTAAAGCATACAGGAGCAGTGTGCTTTTCATTTTTAACAACTGCACCCCTGAATTTTTACAACATACAGGGCCGGTGTAATGTTATTTGAACAGCAGCACCCCTATATTTTACAGCATAGAGCAGTGTGCTTTTATTTTTTTGGAAAATGCACCCCTGAATTTTTATAGCATACAGGGCTAGCAGCACCCCAATATTTTACAGCATACAGTAGCAGTTTGCTTCTAATTTTTAGCTGCTGCACCTCTGAATTTTTACAACGTACAGGGACAGCAGCACCCATATATTTTAAAGGATACAGGAGCAGTGTGCTTTTAATTTGTAACAACTGCACCCCTGAATTTTTACAACATACAGGGCCAGTGTAATGTTATTTGAACAGCAACACCCCTATATTTTACAGCATACAGCAGTGTGCTTTTCATTTTTAACAACTGCACCCCTTAGTCTTTGTAGCATACAGGGCCAGCAGCACCCCAATATTTTACAGCATACAATAGCAGTGTGATTTTAATTTTTAATCACTGCACCTCTGAATTTTTACAACATACAGGGCCAGCACCACCCCAATATTTTCCAGCATACAGGAGGACAGTGCCCCTGCACCCTGTACAACACAGTGACAGCCAGGACAGCAACACCCATGTACAGCTGCAGCACATGAAACACCAGTGACAGCCAGGTCATTACCCCTAACACAGCACAGATACACCACAGTGACTGCAGCAGCACCCCACAGAGCGCACACTAACCCCACCCGACGCCACCACCCACAGAGAGATACAGAGGTCTGTCTCCCTCACTCTCCAAGTCCGGAGTGAAAATGGCAGCGATGCGCTGCTGTTTATATGGGATCCAAAACCCGTGAGATTCCGACAGCGGGATGATGACGTTTTGTCTCGTTCTGGTTTTCGAATCTGGCGGGAAATACCGAGCTGGAAATTTACTAAGGTGGGAGGTTTTTTTTTGAATTGGTGATGTTGCCTCTAGCAACCAACCAGATTCTATCTATTATCTTATAGAAGCAGCTAGATAAATGTTAAGTACAATCTGATTGGTTGCTATGAGCAACGTCACCAGTTCTACAAAAACTCCCACCTTAGTGAATATACCCCAGTATGTTCATTCACCTCCACCCACAATTGAAACCCCTATTTACCCCCAGCAACTCATTCATTCATCCTGCCAGCATCTATAAATCCCTTTATCATCCATTAATACCCGCCATCCAGCAGCCATACCCCTCAAGAATTCATTAACCAATTTCCCCATCAGCATCCATTGTCCCATCTCTACCACACACACACACACACACACACGCACGCACGCACGCACGCACGCACACACACACACACACACACACACACACACACACACACACATAGAGGGAAGGGGTGGCCACCACACTGCCTGCACTGCGCTATGCACTGACTGGCTGATCTCACTGACAGCCAGGTAAGAGAGGGCGGTGTCGGGTCCAGAAAAGGCGGGGCTGAGGAGGACGGCTGCTGGCAGTCTTTGACAATTCTGTCAGTCTCCTCTTCTGTGGGCCTATTTTCAATGGAGGGCCTGGAGCTGCAGCTCCACCAGCCACGGGCCCCATTCTCTTTCTGCGCCTGGGACTTTTGTTCTGACAGTCCCCCCCCTGATGGTGGCCCTGTACATCAGTGCCCCGCATGCCAAAACTGTCACTCATCCGTCACTTAGATCATGCGCGCATGAATCACTCTGCTCCTCACAACGGGACTTTATATAATACACATATATATTTGTAAACCATCATTTCACCTTCTTGTTAATTTAATAGCCAGAAACTGACAGCCAATAATAGTCAATCAAATGCACAATTGAAAGAATATGGGAGGTCATTCCGAGTTGTTCGCTCGCAAGGCGATTTTAGCAGTATTGCACACGCTAAGCCGCCGCCTACTGGGAGTGAATCTTAGCATCTTAAAATTGCGAACGAAGTAATCGCAATATTGCGATTACACACCTCGTAGCAGTTTCTGAGTAGCTTCAGACTTACTCGGCATCTGCGATCAGTTCAGTGCTTGTCGTTCCTGGTTTGACGTCACAAACACACCCAGCGTTCGCCCAGACACTCCTCCGTTTCTGCGGCCACTCCTGCGTTTTTTCCGGAAACGGTAGCGTTTTTTCCCACACGCCCATAAAACGGCCTGTTTCCGCCCAGTAACACCCATTTCCTGTCAATCACATTACAATCGCCAGAACGATGAAAAAGCCGTGAGTAAAATTACTAAGTGCATAGCAAATTTACTTGGCACAGTCGCAGTGCGGACATTACGCATGCGCATTAAGCGGAAAATCGCTGCGATGCGAAGATTTTTACCGAGCGAACAACTCGGAATGAGGGCCATAAAGACGTAATATAAAGTAAAGCTATGTATAGTCAGTGATGAATAATACACATTTAGATGAAGAATTCCCATCGCAGTGTAGAGAGCTGAAATGACTCTGTTATGTCACTGTTATGTAATTCACACAATGTGGTTGACCATATATCATGATGAAAATACATTTTAATTTTAATAAGTGTAATCTCTCGTGACCACGGACTGTCAGAGAGTCTATCAAGTGTTTCTAAATACTTTATTCCCCAGGAATTGTCAGACGCCTCCCTGAATTATCCGTCAGTTGCATGTCAGGTGTAGGCTGAGAATGATTAATTGAATAATGGTAAGCAGAATTGCAGACGTATGCGGCGCAATGCGGTAATCCTGTTGTCCAATCAATTTTACCTTAGTGAAATATACATTAATGTTGATTTTAATCATACTGGCAGAGCTAGGTTTCTGCCCAAGAGTCGCAATTAAACCTGACATTTTGGTTACAGTGATGTTTTAGCTTAAATATTGTCGTGCTCTGACATACATTTACGCTTTAAGTATTAAATTAAGGATTGGTTTTCACTGTGCTCTCTATGAATTACCCTGCACAAACTCAGCGCAGCTGATGCATGTAACAGCAGCATAATGTAGCTTAAAGGGAAACGACTGAAATATAATGAGGCACATACAGGGTGTGGGGGGCATTTGTCAAAGGGCGTTTACACAATCTGCAGCACATGTTGCACAGTGTGGGAGAAAGTCACCCATTGGCACGCAAAAATTCCATGATGGGAGCAACACACACCCTATATTAACCCCTGTCCTCCAGGACGTACAAGCAGATCCTGCTGAGTAAAATGATATGCGGCATGGTTATATTCTATGTGTGTAATAGCGGCTGTATCTGCATCCGAAATGATGTTGCAGTGTTTGGTAGGAAAACACTGTAACATAATATTTCATATGCAGATACGGCTGAATTATACACAGAATATAGGCATGCCACATATCATTTTAATCACCATAAGCTGCTTGTGCGTCCTTTTGCATAGCATGGTGAAAAAGATGCATTTTCCGGGGAAAAATGTGCAGAAATTACATGTACAGTACACAGACTATTTTGAGAGATCACAGTATTTTTGTTTGATTTTACGGTTAGGAATTATTTAAAAAATGAGTGTTTGCTGTAAATGTGCTGTAATTGTGACTTGTAATTGATTTTCAACAATGACAAAAGCAATTCACCCAAAAAAACAGCTTTATTTATGTCCGACTTTGTAGAGCTGTTTTGTGTGAGATTTTCAAACTCCATTATGTCGGCCGGGTTTTATGTTTAGCATGGGGAAAACATCTGGATCCAACTTATTACCGGGCGCTCTTGTCCTGAGTAGAAAACATACGACTTTTCATGAACTCGGACGCTGTTCTATTGGCCAAGTTTGCAAGATGTCCGACTTTTGCGGCAAAATTGGACGTTTTGCAAACTCGTCTCCCATTACATCTCGGCCTACGACTATGACTCCGTATCGAAAGAATAAAATTTTTTCTTCTACGGGAACACTTAATATACTGTATTTGTCCATCAATATGACACATTTTCAGTACTATTACATTAAATTACAGTGTATCTGCTTCCTTTCTTCATTATACATACAGTAAGTAACCCTATAATCTGTAAGCATACATCACCCCATACTTTAGTAATAGGTAGCATAATAACTCACGGAATATCTTGTATGAAAGTAGAGGTGTACTCAAAATAAAGGGGGTAATTCAGAGTTGATCGCAGCAGCAAATTTGTTAGCAGTTGGGCAAAACCATGTGCACTGCAGGGTGGGTGGGGCAGACGTAACATGTGCAGAGAGAGTTAGATTTGGGTGGGGTGTGTTCAAACTGAAATCTAAATTGTAGTGTAAAAATAAAGCAGCCATTATTTACCCTGCACAGAAACAATATAACAATATAACCCACCCAAATCTAACTCTCTCTGCACATGTTACATCTGCCTCACCTGCACTGCACATGGTTTTGGCCCAACTGCTAACAAAATTGCTGCTGCGATCAACTCTGAATTACCCCCAAAGAGTTCTCTTTTATTACATAGTGATGTTATTGGACCCAACAGTCCTTTACTGGTTAATTTTAAGTGCACTGCAGGTGGGGCAGATGTAACAAGTGCAGAGAGATTAGATTTGGGTGGGGTGTGTTCAAAACTGAAACCTAAATTGCAGTGTAAAAATAAAGCAGCCAGTATTTACCCTGCACAGAAACATAATAACCCACCCAAATGTAACTCTCTCTGCACATGTTCCATCTGCCCCACCTGCAGTGCACATGGTTTTGCCCATTAGAGGAAGATTTTGAATTAGGCCCCTAATACTTATAACATTCAATCTTATGCAGATATAGAATGTTGAAGCCCCCCCCCCATCCCCATGGCCATTCTGTCGGTGGTGCACATATGTACTGTTTGATTCCAGAGGAAATATTGCTTACACAATAGGTAGTCAGATGGAGTAAATGGAGTATTGTTCCGCCTCTGTATTTGCGCTACTTGGTTGACGTGTAGTCAGTAATTAGCATTCACTATTAATGCGGCCTAGTTAGCAGAGTTTTCTAATAATAAACTGAATATTTTTGCTTCATTTACTAGCGGCTCTCGTATTTTATTCTCTAAGATGATGTATTAGTAATAATTGCTTTTGGTCAGCTAATGACAATATTCCAGGCTGTCCTGTTAGAGCGCCTTTACACGGACTGTATGAGGTCAGAGTATGTCAGTGTCCTTCCCTATAATTACTGCTTTGCCATGGAGAGCTGATGCTTAATATATTTTAATTTAGATAGCTTGTCTCTCTAGCTGTGGAAGTAGTAGGAGCCACCAATACAGCTAATGGCTTCTATTGTTTTCTCTGGCTATGAGTTTAGGGAGCGCAGCTTCTGCTCCTCCCCCAGTTTTGGCGTAGCCTCAAGGGCTGATCGCACTCCCTCCTCTCTGTTGTGGCTGCCCGTCCTCTGCTTCAGCCGGCAGCTTACTCTCAGCCCTGCCTCTGCTACCTATCCATCACTCAGAATTGGAGCGGGAACCAAGTCTGATGGCTTTCCAGCAATTGGCGGTCACACAGCCATACCTCCTTGGCATGTGGGCTACTGGCAGCTCCCTTACACCGTACACTCGGGCTTCTGATATGTGTTGAAGAGGCGTGCGCTCTTGTGCCATCTTCTTCAACTCTATGCTGTCACCCTGGCCTGCTGAAGTCACGTACGGGTGACCTGGCACGTGCCACTGTCCTGAGTGCCGCAGTACTGCGCGGGGGCGCTATCACTGTTTAGTCTGGCTGTTAGAGGTAGCGTCAGTACTTGAGATATAAGTGGTCAAACAGCTTCTTACCCAAACTTGAAATCTGGACTGCAATCAGCAAATACAGGGATGACCCAACAAAAATTGATGATCAAGAAAAAAGAATAAAAATGCATCCCTTTATCTGCTTATTGCAGCCCAGATTTCATATTTGGGTAAGAGGGCGTTTGACCCAGGGTTGGTCTGGCCCACAGGGGTACAGGGGAAACCACCGGTAGGTCCCACTGCCTGAGGGTCCACTCCTTCCTCTAGGGATCAGGTTCCAGACTGTGCACTTGTATTACACATGGTAGATATGTTGCATTACACTGCACAAGACTATTGTGCATTTCAAGCCTCTGTGGAGGCTGGCCACACCCCCTTTGTAGACTGGACACACCCTTAAGTATGGGCCCCTATCACTGCAATCCCCCGCCGGGCCCTTCATGTCCCAGTCCGACACTGGTTTGACCACTTATATCTCAAGTACTGACACTACTTCTATCAGTCCTATATTGCTAGACCCTTATTTAGGGAGAGTACGGGACTAGTTTTACATAGCAGAAGTGTCACTTTGAAGTTCTGATCTACGTCACCCCGTTGTACCCCCCTGTACATGGCTATCATCCTGGGACGCAGCCCCCAGCAGCCACCGATTGGCCGGAACCAGTTACCTTGGCAGGGAGGAAAGTTGCAAAAAAATGTTTTGGGTTTAAAAAAATAAATAAAAAAGTAATCTGGACGGCAGGCCCTTCGGAAATCTTCCCTGCGTGCCCTGTGGCCAATCCACCTCAGGTGGAAAAGGTGTGACTGGCATCTATGGGGCATGTGGGGAGGTATGCCCAGCCACCTAGCTGACTTTCATTGCTCCAGCAAACGATTAATGACAGACCCCTCTTTCCTGCATCAGTCTGGAATAACATTGTGTAGCGTCATGAAGCGTCTTTATACATGTCACTGACACGTTTTGTATATCCTCAGCGTGGAACTTTCTATACATTGCAGAGCGCAGGGTTTGCAAACATTGATAAGTTTTACCCTTGAGGAATTTTAACCTTTGATTTATTTTTATGGGGCTCCGTCATCGGGTGTATGGGGCTCGGTGGGAAATGACTTCATTTGGAGTAGGTAATTGGTTCATTTCCTCCTCTTGCTACATGTGAAAAGATTCATTTTTCATAAACAGACCATGCGAGCGTCCGCATTAACTGTGACCCCCCCTTTCCCCCCAACATCCAGAATGTGACACCTTAAATCATATTTATACACAAAATAAGAAAAGTGTGTTTTTCCTTTGGTAAGCGTTGCACATTACCAAATATTCCACCTTATTTTAATAATAAAAAAAAACCCCTATATGTGTGTGTGTACAGTATATATATATATATATATATATATATATGTGTGCGTGTGGTTTCCTAATTTGCATATTTTAATCATTATGGAACTCGTGTGCATTTAAATTGCGAGGAGTAGAAGAATTTGGCCTCTTGTACTACCGGAGAGAGAACAGTAGTATACGGGGTTATGTCCAATGCTACAATTACAGAACACAATCCTCCATCCCCAATACAGGACATGTCAAGACAGGGTTATTAATAACTAATAAAGTGGCATTCACCATGTAAATGGAAATAAGACCAAAACACAAAGATAAAATGAAGGTATTTATTCACCTTTACTTTCCTCTTTAAAAGGTAAAGTGGGAATCTGCATATTACTGCAGACTGATTGCTAATATCACTGTAACAGTATATAGGGCGGTCAGGGCCGGTTCTACACCTTGTGGCGCCCCGTGCGAAAGTTTCCATTGGCGCCCCCCCCCCCCACGGCAAAACAGTTTGTGCGTGCAAAAGAAATAGTTATGTGGCCTCATAGGGGAGGGGCGTGGCCACATTTATGCTCCCAGTAGCTGTGCCCCCAGATTTGCCCCAAGTAGTTGTGACCCCCCAGTTGACTTGCCCCCAGTAGTTGTGCCCCCTGTTGCTTGCCCCCGGCAGTTGTGCCCCCTCTTTCTTTGCCCCCAGTAGTTGTGCCCCCTCTTTCTTTGCCCCCAGTAGTTGTGCCCCCTCTTTCTTTGCCCCCAGTAGTTGTGCCCCCTCTTTCTTTGCCCCCAGTAGTTGTGCCCCCTCTTTATTTGCCCCAAGTAGTTGTGCCCCATTTCTTTGCCCCCAGCAGCTGTGCCCCCTCTTTCTTTGCCCCCAGTAGTTGTGCCCCCTCTTTCTTTGCCCCCAGTAGTTGTGCCCCCTCTTTCTTTGCCCCCAGCAGTTGTGCCCCCTCTTTCTTTGCCCCCAGCAGTTGTGCCCCCTCTTTCTTTGCCCCCAGTAGTTGTGCCCCCTCTTTCTTTGCCCCCAGTAGTTGTGCCCCCTCTTTCTTTGCCCCCAGTACTTGTGCCCCGTTTCTTTGCCCCCAGTAGTTGTGCCCCCTCTTTCTTTGCCCCCAGCAGCTGTGCCCCCTCTTTCTTTGCCCCCAGCAGCTGTGCACCCTCTTTCTTTGCCCCCAGTAGTTGTGCCCCGTTTCTTTGCCCCCAGTAGTTGTGCCCCGTTTCTTTGCCCCCAGTAGTTGTGACCCGTTTCTTTGCCCCCAGTAGTTGTGCCCCGTTTCTTTGCCCCCAGTAGTTGTGCCCCGTTTCTTTGCCCCCAGTAGATGTGCCCCGTTTCTTTGCCCCCAGTAGTTGTGCCCCGTTTCTTTGCCCCCAGTAGTTGTGCACAAAAAACAAACAAAAAAACCCCAATACTTACCACTGCCCCGCTCCTGCTTTCCGATCGCTGCTGCTGCTCCGTCTGGCCGCCGGCTTCTCTCTATGGGAGAGACGTCATGACGTCTCTTCCAGAGCAGCGCCGCACAGACACTAGAGGTCAATACTGACCTCTAGTGTCTGTCGCTGGAGCCGGTTGCAGCGGACGCCCACACAGACCACGGCGTCTGCTGCAGCCGGGGGAGCAGGGTGCGGGCCGACGGTGGTGCCTGCGGCCGTACCCACAGGCCGCAGCGCCCCGGACGCAGGCACTGCTTGCCCGCACCGAGGACCGCTCCTGAGGGCGGTATACAATTCTTTTCACCCCCTTCCACACCAATTCTGTTTCTGCCCTCGGGGACGAAGTATCATCATTTCAACTCGCTATCCCCGGGGTAGTGCGCCAGCTAACCCTGATTACTGTGGGTGCGATATGTGTGATAACGGGGATCATTTTAGAAAGGAGATTGGACATGATATAACAATTGAATACCACCCATAGAATGTATATTGTATACATTATTACAGTGATATACAGTGGAATATAAACAATTCGAGGGTCACCACCTTTTCATTTTTAGGTGTCCAGATAGGGAGCATGACCCAGGCACATGACCAAATCCACAGTAGGGATACAGGTTGTTTACTTGGCAGATTTCTGGGCATTTTCTTACCACCCTAATAAAGAGCGCCATCATTTTACTTTATATGCCTTTGAGACTATTCATGCCCCTTTATATGCCTCATAGCCCATCCATGCCCCTTTATAAGCCTCATAACCCATCCATGCCCCTTTATAAGCCTCATAACCCATTCATGCCCGTTATATGTCACATAGCCCGTTTCATGCCCTTTATATGTCACATAGCTCATTCATGCCCCTTTATATGCCTCATAGCCCATCCATGCCCCTTTATAAGCCTCATAACCCATTCATGCCCGTTATATGTCACATAGCCCATTCATGCCCTTTATATGTCACATAGCCCATTCATGGCCTTTATATGTCACATAGCCCATTCATGTCCCTTTGTATGTCACATAGCCCATTCATGCCCTTTATATGTCACATAGCCCATTCATGTCCCTTTATATGTCACATAGCCCATTCATGTCCCTTTATATGTCACATAGCCCATTCATGCTTCTTTATATGTCACATAGCCCATTCATGTCCCTTTATATGTCACATAGCCCATTCATGCCCTTTATATGTCACATAGCCCATTCATGTCCCTTTATATGCCTCATAACCCATTCATGCCCTTTATATGTCACATAGCCCATTCATGCCCTTTATATGTCACATAGCCCATTCATGCCCTTTATATGTCACATAGCCCATTCATGCCTCTTTATATGTCAATAGCCCATTCATGTCCCTTTATATGTCACATAGCCCATTCATGCCCCTTTATATGTCACATAGCCCATTCATGTCCCTTTATAAGCCTCATAGCCCATTCATGCCCCTTTATATGCCTCATAGCCCATTCATGTCCCTTTATATGCCTCATAGCCCATTCATGTCCCTTTATAAGCCTTATAGCCCATTCATGCCCTTTATATGTCACATAGCCCATTCATGCCTCTTTATATGTCACATAGCCCATTCATGTCCCTTTATAAGCCTCATAGCCCATTCATTCCCCTTTATATGCCTCATAGCCCATTCATGTCCCTTTATATGCCTCATAGCCCATTCATGTCCCTTTATAAGCCTTATAGCCCATTCATGCCCGTTATATGTCACATAGCCCATTCATGCCCTTTATATGTCACATAGCCCATTCATGCCCTTTATATGTCACATAGCCCATTCATGTCCCTTTATATGCCTCATAACCCATTCATGCCCTTTATATGTCACATAGCCCATTCATGCCCTTTATATGTCACATAGCCCATTCATGCCCTTTATATGTCACATAGCCCATTCATGCCTCTTTATATGTCAATAGCCCATTCATGTCCCTTTATATGTCACATAGCCCATTCATGCCCCTTTATATGTCACATAGCCCATTCATGTCCCTTTATAAGCCTCATAGCCCATTCATGCCCCTTTATATGCCTCATAGCCCATTCATGTCCCTTTATATGCCTCAAAGCCCATTCATGTCCCTTTATAAGCCTTATAGCCCATTCATGCCCTTTATATGTCACATAGCCCATTCATGCCTCTTTATATGTCACATAGCCCATTCATGCCCTTTATATGTCACATAGGCCATTCATGTCCCTTTACATGTCACATAGCCCATTCATGCCCTTTATATGTCACATAGCCCATTCATGTCCCTTTATAAGCCTCATAGCCCATTCATGCCACTTTATATGCCTCATAGCCCATCCATGCCCCTTTATATGCCTCATAACCCATTCATGCCCTTTATATGTCACATAGCCCATTCATGCCTCTTTATATGTAACATAGCTCATTCATGCCCTTTATATGTCACATAGCCCATTCATGCCTCTTTATATGTCAATAGCCCATTCATGCCCCTTTATAAGCCTTATAGCCCATTCATGCCCTTTATATGTCACATAGCCCATTAATGCCCCTTTATAAGCCTTATAGCCCATTCATGCCCCTTTATATGCCTCATTGCCCATTCATGCCCCTCTATATGCCTCATAGCCCATTCATGTCCCTTTAAATGCCTCATAACCCATTCATGCCTTTTATATGTCACATAGCCCATTCATGCCCCTTTATATGCCTCATAGCCCATTCATGCCCCTCTATATGCCTCATAGCCGATTCATGTCCCTTTATATGCGTCATAACCCATTCATGCCCTTTATATGTCACATAGCCCATTCATGCCTCTTTATATGTCACATAGCCCATCATGCCCTTTATATGTCACATAGCCCATTCATGCCTCTTTATATGTCAATAGCCCATTCATGCCCCTTTATAAGCCTTATAGCCCATTCATGCCCTTTATATGTCACATAGCCCATTAATGCCCCTTTATAAGCCTTATAGCCCATTCATGCCCCTTTATATGCCTCATAGCCCATACATGCCTCATAGCCCATTCATGTCCCTTTATATGCCTCATAACCCATTCATGCCCTGTATATGCCTCATAGCCCATTCATGTCCCTTTATATGCCTCATAGCCCATTCATGTCCCTTTATAAGCCTTATAGCCCATTCATGTCCCTTTATAAGCCTCATAACCCATTCATGCCCTTTATATGCCTCATAGCCCATTCATGCCCCTTTATATGCCTCATAGCCCATTCATGTCCCTTTATAAGCCTCATAACCCATTCATGCCCCTTTATATGCCTCATATCCCATTCATGCAACTTTATAAGCCTCATAGCATATTCATGCCCCTTTATATGCCTCATAGCCCATTCATGCCCTTTTATATGCCTCATAGTTCATTCATGCCCCTTTATATTCCTCATGGCCCATTCATGCCCCTTTATATGTCACATAGCCCATTCATGCCCCTTTATTAGCCTCATAGCCTATTCATGCCCCTTTATAAGCTGCATTGGCCATTTATGCCCCTTTGTATACCTCATAGCCCAGTCATGTCCCTTTATAAGCCTCATAGCCCATTCATGCCCCTTTATATGTCACATAGCCCATTCATGCCCCTCTTTATGCCTCATATCCCATTCATGCCCTTTATATGTCACATAGCCCATTAATGCCCCTTTATAAGCCTTATAGCCCATCCATGCCCCTTTATATGCCTCATAGCCCATTCATGCCCCTTTATATGCCTCATAGCCCATTCATGTCCCTTTATAAGCCTCATAACCCATTCATGCCCCTTTATATGCCTCATAGCCCATTCATGCCACTTTATAAGCCTCATAGCCTATTCATGCCCCTTTATATGCCTCATAGCCCATTCATGCCCCTTTATATGTCACATAGCCCATTCATGTCCCTTTATAAGCCTCATAGCCCATTCATGCCCCTTTATATGCCTCATAGCCCATTCATGTCCTTTTATATGCCTCATAGCCCATTCATGTCCCTTTATAAGCCTTATAGCCCATTCATGGCCTTTATATGTCACATAGCCCATTCATGTCCCTTTATATGTCACATAGCCCATTCATGCCCGTTATATGTCACATAGCCCATTAATGTCCCTTTATAAGCCTCATAGCCCATTCATGCCCCTTTATATGCCTCATAGCCCATCCATACCCCTTTATATGCCTCATAACCCATTCATGCCCTTTATATGTCACATAGCCCATTCATGCCTCTTTATATGTCACATAGCCCATTCATGCCCTTTATATGTCACATAGCCCATTCATGCCTCTTTATATGTCAATAGCCCATTCATGTCCCTTTATATGCCTCATAACCCATTCATGCCCTTTATATGTCACATAGCCCATTCATGCCCCTTTATATGCCTCATAGCCCATTCATGCCCCTCTATATGCCTCATAGCCCATTCATGTCCCTTTATATGCGTCATAACCCATTCATGCCCTTTATATGTCACATAGCCCATTCATGCCTCTTTATATGTCACATAGCCCATTCATGCCCTTTATAAGTCACATAGCCCATTCATGCCTCTTTATATGTCAATAGCCCATTCATGCCCCTTTAAAAGCCTTATAGCCCATTCATGCCCTTTATATGTCACATAGCCCATTAATGCCCCTTTATAAGCCTTATAGCCCATTCATGCCCCTTTATATGCCTCATAGCCCATTCATGCCCCTCTATATGCCTCATAGCCCATTCATGTCCCTTTATATGCCTCATAACCCATTCATGCCCTGTATATGCCTCATAGCCCACTCATGTCCCTTTATATGCCTTATAGCCCATTTATGTCCCTTTATAAGCCTTATAGCCCATTCATGTCCCTTTATAAGCCTCATAACCCATTCATGCCCTTTATATGCCTCATAGCCCATTCATGCCCCTTTATATGCCTCATAGCCCATTCATGTCCCTTTAGAAGCCTCACAACCCATTCATGCCCCTTTATATGCCTCATAGCCCATTCATGCCCCTCTATATGCCTCATAGCCCATTCATGTCCCTTTATATGCGTCATAACCCATTCATGCCCTTTATATGTCACATAGCCCATTCATGCCTCTTTATATGTCACATAGCCCATTCATGCCCTTTATATGTCACATAGCCCATTCATGCCTCTTTATATGTCAATAGCCCATTCATGCCCCTTTAAAAGCCTTATAGCCCATTCATGCCCTTTATATGTCACATAGCCCATTAATGCCCCTTTATAAGCCTTATAGCCCATTCATGCCCCTTTATATGCCTCATAGCCCATTCATGCCCCTCTATATGCCTCATAGCCCATTCATGTCCCTTTATATGCCTCATAACCCATTCATGCCCTGTATATGCCTCATAGCCCATTCATGTCCCTTTATATGCCTTATAGCCCATTTATGTCCCTTTATAAGCCTTATAGCCCATTCATGTCCCTTTATAAGCCTCATAACCCATTCATGCCCATTATATGCCTCATAGCCCATTCATGCCCCTTTATATGCCTCATAGCCCATTCATGTCCCTTTAGAAGCCTCATAACCCATTCATGCCCCTTTATATGCCTCATAGCCCATTCATGCCACTTTATAAGCCTCATAGCCTATTCATGCCCCTTTATATGCCTCATAGCCCATTCATGCCCTTTTATATGCCTCATAGTTCATTCATGCCCCTTTATATTCCTCATGGCCCATTCATGCCTCTTTATATGTCACATAGCCCATTCATGCCCCTTTAAAAGCCTCATAGCCTATTCATGCCCCTTTATAAGCTGCATTGGCCATTTATGCCCCTTTGTATACCTCTTAGCCCAGTCATGTCCCTTTATAAGCCTCATAGCCCATTCATGCCCCTCTTTATCCCTCATATCCCATTCATGCCCTTTCTATGTCACATAGCCCATTAATGCCCCTTTATAAGCCTTATAGCCCATTCATGCCCCTTTATATGCCTCATAGCCCATTCATGCCCCTTTATATGCCTCATAGCCCATTCATGTCCCTTTATAAGCCTCATAACCCATTCATGCCCCTTTATATGCCTCATAGCCCATTCATGTCCCTTTATAAGCCTCATAACCCATTCATGCCCCTTTATATGCCTCATAGCCCATTCATGCCACTTTATAAGCCTCATAGCCTATTCATGCCCCTTTATATGCCTCATAGCCTATTCATGCCCCTTTATATGCCTCATAGCCCATTCATGCCCCTTTATATGTCACATAGCCCATTCATGTCCCTTTATAAGCCTAATAGCCCATTCATGCCCCTTTATATGCCTCATAGCCCATTCATGTCCCTTTATATGCCTCATAGCCCATTCATGTCCCTTTATAAGCCTTATAGCCCATTCATGCCTCTTTATATGTCACATAGCCCATTCATGCCCTTTATATGTCACATAGCCCATTCATGCCTCTTTATATGACAATAGCCCATTCATGCCCCTTTAAAAGCCGTATAGCCCATTCATGCCCTTTATATGTCACATAGCCCATTAATGCCCCTTTATAAGCCTTATAGCCCATTCATGCCCCTTTATATGCCTCATAGCCCATTCATGCCCCTCTATATGCCTCATAGCCCATTCATGTCCCTTTATATGCCTCATAACCCATTCATGCCCTGTATATGCCTCATAGCCCATTCATGTCCCTTTATATGCCTTATAGCCCATTTATGTCCCTTTATAAGCCTTATAGTCCATTCATGTTCCTTTATAAGCCTCATAACCCATTCATGCCCTTTATATGCCTCATAGCCCATTCATGCCCCTTTATATGCCTCATAGCCCATTCATGTCCCTTTAGAAGCCTCATAACCCATTCATGCCCCTTTATATGCCTCATAGCCCATTCATGCCACTTTATAAGCCTCATAGCCTATTCATGCCCCTTTATATGCCTCATAGCCCATTCATGCCCTTTTATATGCCTCATAGTTCATTCATGCCCCTTTATATTCCTCATGGCCCATTCATGCCCCTTTATATGTCACATAGCCCATTCATGCCCCTTTAAAAGCCTCATAGCCTATTCATGCCCCTTTATAAGCTGCATTGGCCATTTATGCCCCTTTGTATACCTCATAGCCCAGTCATGTCCCTTTATAAGCCTCATAGCCCATTCATGCCCCTCTTTATCCCTCATATCCCATTCATGCCCTTTCTATGTCACATAGCCCATTAATGCCCCTTTATAAGCCTTATAGCCCATTCATGCCCCTTTATATGCCTCATAGCCCATTCATGCCCCTTTATATGCCTCATAGCCCATTCATGTCCCTTTATAAGCCTCATAACCCATTCATGCCCCTTTATATGCCTCATAGCCCATTCATGTCCCTTTATAAGCCTCATAACCCATTCATGCCCCTTTATATGCCTCATAGCCCATTCATGCCACTTTATAAGCCTCATAGCCTATTCATGCCCCTTTATATGCCTCATAGCCTATTCATGCCCCTTTATATGCCTCATAGCCCATTCATGCCCCTTTATATGTCACATAGCCCATTCATGTCCCTTTATAAGCCTCATAGCCCATTCATGCCCCTTTATATGCCTCATAGCCCATTCATGTCCCTTTATATGCCTCATAGCCCATTCATGTCCCTTTATAAGCCTTATAGCCCATTCATGCCCTTTATATGTCACATAGCCCATTCATGTCCCTTTATATGTCACATAGCCCAGTCATGCCCGTTATATGTCACATAGCCCATTCATGTCCCTTTATAAGCCTCATAGCCCATTCATGCCCCTTTATATGCCTCATAGCCCATCCGTACCCCTTTATATGCCTCATAACCCATTCATGCCCTTTATATGTCACATAGCCCATTCATGCCTCTTTATATGTCACATAGCCCATTCATGCCCTTTATATGTCACATAGCCCATTCATGCCTCTTTATATGTCAATAGCCCATTCATGCCCCTTTATAAGCCTCATAGCCCATTCACGCCCTTTATATGTCACATAGACCATTAATGCCCCTTTATAAGCCTTATAGCCCATTCATGCCTCTTTATATGCCTCATAGCCCATTCATGCCCCTCTATATGCCTCATAGCCCATTCATGTCCCTTTATATGCCTCATAACCCATTCATGCCCTTTATATGTCACATAGCCCATTCATGCCCCTTTATATGCCTCATAGCCCATTCATGCCCCTCTATATGCCTCATAGCCCATTCATGTCCCTTTATATGCGTCATAACCCATTCATGCCCTTTATATGTCACATAGCCCATTCATGCCTCTTTATATGTCACATAGCCCATTCATGCCCTTTATATGTCACATAGCCCATTCATGCCTCTTTATATGTCAATAGCCCATTCATGCCCCTTTAAAAGCCTTATAGCCCATTCATGCCCTTTATATGTCACATAGCCCATTAATGCCCCTTTATAAGCCTTATAGCCCATTCATGCCCCTTTATATGCCTCATAGCCCATTCATGCCCCTCTATATGCCTCATAGCCCATTCATGTCCCTGTATATGCCTCATAACCCATTCATGCCCTGTATATGCCTCATAGCCCATTCATGTCCCTTTATATGCCTTATAGCCCATTTATGTCCCTTTATAAGCCTTATAGCCCATTCATGTCCCTTTATAAGCCTCATAACCCATTCATGCCCTTTATATGCCTCATAGCCCATTCATGCCCCTTTATATGCCTCATAGCCCATTCATGTCCCTTTAGAAGCCTCACAACCCATTCATGCCCCTTTATATGCCTCATAGCCCATTCATGCCCCTCTATATGCCTCATAGCCCATTCATGTCCCTTTATATGCGTCATAACCCATTCATGCCCTTTATATGTCACATAGCCCATTCATGCCTCTTTATATGTCACATAGCCCATTCATGCCCTTTATATGTCACATAGCCCATTCATGCCTCTTTATATGTCAATAGCCCATTCATGCCCCTTTAAAAGCCTTATAGCCCATTCATGCCCTTTATATGTCACATAGCCCATTAATGCCCCTTTATAAGCCTTATAGCCCATTCATGCCCCTTTATATGCCTCATAGCCCATTCATGCCCCTCTATATGCCTCATAGCCCATTCATGTCCCTTTATATGCCTCATAACCCATTCATGCCCTGTATATGCCTCATAGCCCATTCATGTCCCTTTATATGCCTTATAGCCCATTTATGTCCCTTTATAAGCCTTATAGCCCATTCATGTCCCTTTATAAGCCTCATAACCCATTCATGCCCTTTATATGCCTCATAGCCCATTCATGCCCCTTTATATGCCTCATAGCCCATTCATGTCCCTTTAGAAGCCTCACAACCCATTCATGCCCCTTTATATGCCTCATAGCCCATTCATGCCCCTCTATATGCCTCATAGCCCATTCATGTCCCTTTATATGCGTCATAACCCATTCATGCCCTTTATATGTCACATAGCCCATTCATGCCTCTTTATATGTCACATAGCCCATTCATGCCCTTTATATGTCACATAGCCCATTCATGCCTCTTTATATGTCAATAGCCCATTCATGCCCCTTTAAAAGCCTTATAGCCCATTCATGCCCTTTATATGTCACATAGCCCATTAATGCCCCTTTATAAGCCTTATAGCCCATTCATGCCCCTTTATATGCCTCATAGCCCATTCATGCCCCTCTATATGCCTCATAGCCCATTCATGTCCCTTTATATGCCTCATAACCCATTCATGCCCTGTATATGCCTCATAGCCCATTCATGTCCCTTTATATGCCTTATAGCCCATTTATGTCCCTTTATAAGCCTTATAGCCCATTCATGTCCCTTTATAAGCCTCATAACCCATTCATGCCCTTTATATGCCTCATAGCCCATTCATGCCCCTTTATATGCCTCATAGCCCATTCATGTCCCTTTAGAAGCCTCATAACCCATTCATGCCCCTTTATATGCCTCATAGCCCATTCGTGCCACTTTATAAGCCTCATAGCCTATTCATGCCCCTTTATATGCCTCATAGCCCATTCATGCCCTTTTATATGCCTCATAGTTTATTCATGCCCCTTTATATTCCTCATGGCCCATTCATGCCCCTTTATATGTCACATAGCCCATTCATGCCCCTTTAAAAGCCTCATAGCCTATTCATGCCCCTTTATAAGCTGCATTGGCCATTTATGCCCCTTTGTATACCTCATAGCCCAGTCATGTCCCTTTATAAGCCTCACAGCCCATTCATGCCCCTCTTTATCCCTCATATCCCATTCATGCCCTTTCTATGTCACATAGCCCATTAATGCCCCTTTATAAGCCTTATAGCCCATTCATGCCCCTTTATATGCCTCATAGCCCATTCATGCCCCTTTATATGCCTCATAGCCCATTCATGTCCCTTTATAAGCCTCATAACCCATTCATGCCCCTTTATATGCCTCATAGCCCATTCATGTCCCTTTATAAGCCTCATAACCCATTCATGCCCCTTTATATGCCTCATAGCCCATTCATGCCACTTTATAAGCCTCATAGCCTATTCATGCCCCTTTATATGCCTCATAGCCCATTCATGCCCTTTTATATGCCTCATAGTTCATTCATGCCCCTTTATATTCCTCATTTCCCATTCATGCCCCTTTATATGTCACATAGCCCATTCATGCCCCTTTATAAGCCTCATAGCCTATTCATACCCCTTAATAAGCTGCATTGGCCATTTATGCCCCTTTGTATACCTCATAGCCCAGTCTTGTCCCTTTATAAGCCTCATAGCCCATTCATGCCCCTTTTTATGCCTCATATCCCATTCATGCCCCTTTATATGCCTCATAACCCATTCATACCCCTTTATAAGCCTCATAGCCCACTCATGCCTCTTTATATGCCTCATAGCCCATTAATGTCCCTTTATATGCCTCATAGCCCATTCATGGGGGTAATTCCAAGTTGATCGCAGCAGGAAATTTTTTAGCAGTTGGGCAAAACCATGTGCACTGCAGGGGAGGCAGATATAACATTTGCAGAGAGAGTTAGATTTGGGTGGGGTGAGTTCAATCTGCAATCTAAATTGCAGTGTAAAAATAAAGCAGCCAGTATTTACCCTGCACAGAAACAAAATAACCCACCCAAATCTAACTCTCTCTGCAAATGTTATATCTGCCCCCCCCCCCTGCAGTGCACATGGTTTTGCCCAACTGCTAAAAAATTTCCTGCTGCGATCAACTTGGAATTACCCCCCATGTCCCTTTATATGCCTCAGAGCCCACTCATGCCCATTTATATGGCTCATAGCCCATTCATGCCCTTTATATGTCACATAGCCCATTCATGCCCCTTTATATGCCTCATAGCCCATTCATGTCCCTTTATAAGCCTCATAGGCCATTTATGTCCCTATAAATGCCTCATAGCCCATTCATACCCCTTTATATGCCTCATAGCCCATTCATACCCCTTTATAAGCCTCATAGGCCATTCACACCCCTTTATATGCCTCAGAACCACTTCATGCTCCTTTATATGCCTCAGAGAGTTATCATGTCTTTTTAAATACCTCAGTGCCCCCTCATGCACGTAATGCCTGGCCAGCCCAGAGCCCTCTCATGCCTTTGCCTTACTATTACCTGTAGTGCTTTACCACTGAGGTGAAGACCCGAATGCTGGTCAGTCAAGAAACAATTGATTTTATTGCAGATGAAGAACTTGTCTTCGCACTTGCTCTGATTCAAATCCTCACCTGTCTAGCCGGTTCTGCTCACCATAATGTTTCTCTGGCTCCACCCTGACATATAAATGAGTAACGCCAGTCAGTCACGCCCACTTGCTGCAGGAATACCCAGGGGAGGCGCGCTGCAGGGTGCACCGAAGCTGCAGAGAGGGCTGGCCTATGAGGCACTGAGAATTACATCACCAGTATCGTGTTCTACCATAGGATTTCCCAGACACCTCCTCTCCGGGACTAGCAAGCCTCCGGACTCTGTACAGAGCGGCTGATTTCCGGACTGTCCGGAGGAATCCCGTATGGGTGGCCACCCTACTCATTTCTATAGCCTAAATAGTAGGGATTTAGACACATTCAGCCAATGTCCGTCGATTGTCATCATCATCATCATCATCATCATCATCATCAATTCACATTTTGTTCCAGAGGTCCAACCACTGAAAAAGGTCCTCCTCCTAATTGATGCCTTATGTTTGGTGGTCAATATGGGATGCATTTTGCATGGACACATCCATACTGTACTAAGCTTAAAGTGCGCTCAGTCAGCACGCCTATGGATAAGTAAGATTTTTTTCTGCACATATACAGTTAAAAAAAAGTGCAAGTTGTGAGTAAAAATGTCATCAAGCTCCGCCTAAGCCCCTACATATTCATTTACCACTGACAGTGACGTATAATAATTATTGATGTCCTGAAATAAAGAAGTGCTGCGACTTGTGCGGGTAATGACGAACATTTTAATATTTATACCCTTCATATTCATACTGAATTATTACTATTATTTTTAATTGTTTTCACTACATTAACTGCGGCAATAATGATAACCATATGCTTTTATTAAAATATTTTTTCAACTGTTATCGATTTTTTTCCCCTTCACAGCTTTAAATAGCCCTCCAAGCAACATAGACATTTTCTTTTAAAGAGCAATTCTGGAAGCCACGCGTGAGTGAGCGGTTCCTGGAATATCCAAATCAATCACACGTAGATGTCTGTTAAAGGGACCTTTCTAAATGCAGCAACAAAAAATAAAATACTGTAGGGGCATATTTATCCAATTGTATGTTAAAGTCCAGAATATAGCCATTCTTCATCGCTGCATATGTTACGGTAAGAGCCCACGCCAGCAAACACTAAAGAGTAAAGAAACCACTTGGGCAATACTTTTACTTTTGGGTTCAGACCCCGGCTGTGCAAGCGCGGTGCAAAGTAGTTACGATGGGCATCCGGATCAGCTACTGCCCACTGGGGAGGGATTGCAAGATCCCTCTCCAGCTGGACTGCTCCATAGATATATATTACATAATGCATAAACTTAAGGGCTCTACTCACTTGGCGATATTCTTTGAGAGATATGAACGATCTTTCAGTGTGTATGCAACAACGATGAATGATGCGCGTCCCCGCAATCGTTCATCGTTGATCGATCATCGTTTAAACATGCGAGCCAATTTGGACGTTATCGATGTATGTAATGTTATATCGTCCATATCGGTCGTAGCTATCGTCCAGTGTGTATGCTAAAAATCTGTTATAAAAAATCGGGCAACGATAATATCGTTGGTCGGTAACATCACCCAAATCGCCAAGTGTGTAGGGTCCTTTAAAACTGAGTAGTCAACTTTCAGCATTCGTACACGCTGCAATACCGATTGTTGCGTCCTTAGAGATGTGCGTGGAACCCCGTGTTTTATTTTTGGTTCTGAATGATCATCATATTTTTTGTTTTGCTTTTTGCAAAATCAAGTGTTTTGGTTTTGGATTTGTATCAGAATCTTGATGTTTTTATAAAGTTATTAAAACACCTAAAATGATGTAACTTGGACTTGTTGTTGTTTGTACAGTATTGTTATAACAATAACATCATCTGTAATCATTCCAGTGTGAAATGCCAACTGCACTAACGAGGGAGGGTCTTACAGTACATACAAAACAAGCGAGATTAGGTTTTTGGATCCGAACTGGGTGAGATGATTCATTCAAGTATCTTCTGTCCTGAGACACATACCTTTGGATATTGTGAGCAGATGTGAAAATAGGAGGTGTATATTGTGTTTGATTACCTTGTATTGCAGTTTTCTGATAATTCTCACTGATCAGACATTCGCTGTCTCCAAACCGCTTTAAAGAGGGGGTGCGCAGGGGAAACCGTACCCAGGCCCCCCTCTGTCAGGGGCCCCCCCAGCCGAAGCACACTCCCTCTTGTGCAGCAGCAGAACCAGGCAACCAGAATGAGAGAAGGACAGTATGCAGTGCAGACAGAGACACAAGAGTTTCAGATTTCATGACCTACTGATGGAGCTTTCCGACCAGAAGAGAGATAGGAGTGGGGAGAGAGCTGTAAGTGACGCAGGGATCCCAGCTACTCCTCTTGTGCTGAAATACTTTTCTTATCAATGAAATAGTTTAACACAGGTGACGCCAATCATTTATTAAGAGGGAAGTCCAGGAGCAGAGCATTTTCTCCCTTCTGGAATGGGTCATGTTGGGAGGTATGCACAATCTTTTAAGAATCAGAACATACGAGCATAGGGCAACACATACACATTTCGATCAAATCTGCACTTACAGCCGGTGAGGTAGAACAGGCGTGCGATTCGGCGTCCTCACATTTCAGACCCATAATCTCTTGAAGAATTAACTGAACTGACGCATTAAGTCGTCTATTAATTTATTGAGCTTGAACTTTAACAATATACTCTAAGCTAGCTTACAGCTATAAATAAAGACACGGACACAAACTGCGTTGTATTAAATGGTCATTAATTTATTAATTCAAATTACCTTATTAATAGCGGGTGACCAGGAAGACGCTACCATTAGCCAGCTCTAGTCAACCAGATCTCATAAAAAATGGTGGCGACTGAAACACCCCAGCTGTAACGGCAGCGACTTAAACGTCCCATCTAACACAATAAGCATAACTTGTGTCGTGAAGGTCTCACCACCCTTTACTATAGCACAGTCAGGACACTTCTCATAGAAGCACCCATCGTCCCCCTACTAAGGCAGGACACAATCTCCGTCCTTCGAAAAAGGTCAGTGCCCCAAAACTACCACTTATGCTACACGTGACAAATGATTAGTAAGCCAAATTGAATAGAGCCAATTTAATGAATCGTCAAAGGATGGTGGGCTGCTTTCCAACCAGGTAAGAGAAACAGCTCTGTTCGGACTCCCCCTAAATACCTCACCACCCAGTATCCACCCACTAACCCAATGATAGGCTGGCCTTAACCAATTATATCACACTAACCAAAACTAGTCTGCCTAGCAACAGGTGACCTATACTCAACCAATCTCAAAAATTAAAGCCTCTTATATGATTTTGTGCTTAGGCAGCCCTCACCTTATCTTTTATATGCATGAGGGTAAATAAAAAATAGCAGGAAAGTGGTTTCGGTGGGATGAAGTCAATTTGCCGGCTGTTGGGATCCCTGCATTCAGGAGACCGACGCTGGAATCCCGACAGCAGTGGAAATGCCGGCGGTCGTAATCCCGACTAGAGCCCCAAATTCCCACTCGGGTGGTTGTCCATGCCATCACTCGAGGGGGAATATAATAGTGTATCGACTACAGGTTGCCACCGGGCCAGATGCGTGACGAGTGCAGCGAACCCGCATGGGAACTCGCTGCGCTCACTGCTGAGATTGCGGCGTCGGCCTCCTGACCTCCGGCAATACATACGAAATACATTTCGGTTATGCACCTTCAGATGGCTTTGTTTATTGCCCCCATGCAACTTTTACTGATCCATTGCTGTATTTTGTTTTTTTACCTTTCCCTGCGCCTCTATGTAATCAGGTTGAGTTATTTTTGTCACCCTCAGGTACATTCGTACATCACAAAGCTGCTTTCCGCATTCTCAGTGATGTCTAATACAATAAGTGCGTCATGTCCATGGACATAAACTAACCTGTGACAGCATTTATGAAGACACAAGGGATGTGGGCAAAAGGACAATAGAGGCAATAATGACATTCAAAATGTCAACTCCACAATGTCAACAAAATGTTGACAGATGAAATGCTGACAAAAGTGTTAGGCTGCAGGTGAAAGTATTAAGCAGTAGTGGGAGGTTAGGGTTAGACTGTGGGCGGAAGGGTTAGGCAGTAGTGGAGGTTAGGGATAGGCTGTGGGTGGAAGGATTAGGCAGTAGTGGAGGTTAGGGATAGGCTGTGGGTGGAAGGGTTAGGCAGTAGTGGAGGTTAGGGTTAGACTGTGGGCGGAAGAGTTAGGCAGTAGTGAGAGGTTAGGGTTAGGCTGTGGGTGGAAGGATTAGGCAGTAGTGGGAGGTTAGGGATAGGCTGCGGGTGGAAGGGTTAGGCAGTAGTGGGAGGTTAGGGTTAGGCTGTGGGTGGAAGGATTAGGCAGTAGTGGAGGTTAGGGATAGGCTGTGGGCGGAAGGATTAGGCAGTAGTGGAGGTTAGGGTTAGGCTGCAGGTGAAAGTATTAAGCAGTAGTGGGAGGTTAGGATTAGACTGTGGGCGGAAGGATTAGGCAGTAGTGAGAGGTTAGGATTAGACTGTGGGCGGAAGGGTTAGGCAGTAGTGGAGGTTAGGATTAGACTGTGGGCGGAAGGATTAGGCAGTAGTGGGAGGTTAGGGATAGGCTGTGGGCGGAAGGATTAGGCAGTAGTGGAGGTTAGGGTTAGGCTGCAGGTGAAAGTATTAAGCAGTAGTGGGAGGTTAGGATTAGACTGTGGGCGGAAGGATTAGGAAGTAGTGAGAGGTTAGGATTAGACTGTGGGCGGAAGGGTTAGGCAGTAGTGGGAGGTTAGGATTAGACTGTGGGTGGAAGGATTAGGCAGTAGTGGAGGTTAGGATTAGACTGTGGGCGGAAGGGTTAGGCAGTAGTGGGAGGTTAGGATTAGACTGTGGGCGGTAGGATTAGGCAGTAGTGAGAGGTTAGGGTTAGGCTGTGGGTGGAAGGATTAGGCAGTAGTGGAGGTTAGGGTTAGGCTGCGGGTGGAAGTATTAAGCAGTAGTGGTAGGTTAGGATTAGACTGTGGGCGGAAGGGTTAGGCAGTAGTGGGAGGTTAGGATTAGACTGTGGGCGGAAGGGTTAGGCAGTAGTGGGAGGTTAGGGTTAGGCTGCAGGTGGAAGGGTTAGATAGTAGTGGGAGGTTAGGGTTAAGTTGCGGGTGGAAGGGTTAGGCAGTAGTGGGAGGTTAGGATTAGACTGTGGGCGGAAGGATTAGGCAGTAGTAAGAGGTTAGGGATAGGCTGTAGGTGGAAGGTTAGGCAGTAGTGGGAGTTTAGGGTTAGGCTGTGGGTGGAAGGATTAGGCAGTAGTGGGAGGTTAGGGTTAGGCTGCGGGTGGAAGGATTAGGCAGTAGTGGGAGGTTAGGATTAGACTGTGGGCGGAAGGGTTAGGCAGTAGTGGGAGGTTAGGATTAGACTGTGGGCGGAAGGGTTAGATAGTAGTGGGATGTTAGGGTTAGGCTGTGGGTGGAAGGGTTAGGCAGTAGTGGGAGGTTAGGATTAGACTGTGGGCGGAAGGGTTAGGCAGTAGTGGAGGTTAGGGTTAGGCTGCGGGTGGAAGGGTTAGGCAGTAGTGGAGGTTAGGGTTAGGCTGCAGGTGGACGGGTTAGGCAGTAGTGGGAGGTTAGGATTAGACTGCGGGTGGAAGGATTAGGCAGTAGTGAGAGGTTAGGGATAGGCTGTGGGCGGAAGGATTAGGTAGTAGTGGGAAGTTAGGGTTAGGCTGTGGGTGGAAGGATTAGGCAGTAGTGGAGGTTAGGGTTAGGCTGCGGGTGGAAGGATTAGGCAGTAGTGGGAGGTTAGGATTAGACTGTGGGCAGAAGGGTTAGGCAGTAGTGGGAGGTTAGGATTAGACTGTGGGCGGAAGGGTTAGGCAGTAGTGGGAGGTTAGGGTTAGGCTGCAGGTGGACGGGTTAGGCAATAGTGGGAGGCTAGGGTTAGACTGTGGGCGGAAGGGTTAGGCAGTAGTGGGAGGTTAGGGTTAGGCTGCGGGTGGAAGGGTTAAACAGTAGTGGGAGGTAAGGGTTAGGCTGCGGGTGGAAGGGTTAGGCAGTAGTGGGAGGTTAGGATTAGACTGTGGGTGGAAGGATTAGGCAGTAGTGAGAGGTTAGGGATAGGCTGTGGGTGGAAGCGTTAGGCAGTAGTGGAGGTTAGGGTTAGGCTGTGGGTGGAAGGATTAGGCAGTAGTGGAGGTTAGGGTTAGGCTGCGGGTGGAAGGATTAGGCAGTAGTGGGAGATTAGGGTTAGGTTGTGGGTGGAAGGGTTTGGCAGTAGTGGGAGGTTAGGGTTAGGCTGCAGGCAGAAGGGTTAGGCAGTAGTGAAGGTTAGGGTTAGGCTGCGGGTGGAAGGGTTAGGCAGTAGTGGGAGGTAAGGGTTAGGCTGTGGGTGGAAGGGTTAGGCAGTAGTGAGAGGTTAGGGTTAGGCTGTGGGTGGAAGGATTAGGCAGTAGTGAGAGGTTAGGGTTAGGCTGCGGGTGGAAGGATTAGGCAGTAGTAGGAGGTTAGGGTTAGGCTGCGGGCGGAAGGAATAAATAGTAGTGGGAGGTTAGGGATATGCTGTGGGTGGAAGGATTAGGCAGTAGTGGGAAGTTAGGGTTAGGCAGTAGTAGGAGGTTAGGGTTAGGCTGCAGGTGGAAGGGCTAGGCAGTAGTGAGAGGTTAGGGTTAGGCTGCAGGTGGAAGGGTTAGATAGTAGTGGGCGGTTGAGGTTAGGTTTTGGGCAGAAGTGTTAGGCAGTAGTGGGAGGTTAGGGTTAGGCCGTGGGCGGAAGGGTTAGGCAGTAGTGGGAGGTTAGGGTTAGGCTGTGGGTGGAAGGGTTAGGCAGTAGTAGGAGGTTAGGGTTAGGCTGCGGGTGGAAGGGTTAGGCAGTAGTGGGAGGTTAGGGTTAGGCTGCAGGTGTAAGGGAAAGGCAGTAGTGGGAGGTTAGGGTTAGGCTGCCGGTGGAAGGGTTAGGCAGTAGTGGAGGTTAGGGTTAGGCTGCAGGTGGAAGTGTTAGATAGTAGTGGGAGGTTAGGGTTAGGCTGCAGGCGGAAGGATTAGGCAGTAGTGGAGGTTAGGGTTAGGCTGTGGGTAGAAGGGTTAGGCAGTAGTGGAGGTTAGGGTTAGGTTGCGGGTGGAAGGGTTAGATAGTAGTGGGATGTTAGGGTTAGGCTGTGGGAGGAAGGGTTAGGCAGAAGTGGGATGTTAGGGTTAGGCTGCAGGTGGAAGGGTTAGGCAGTAGTGGGAGGTTAGGGTTAGGCTGTGGGTGGAAGGGTTAGGCAGTAGTGGGAAGATAGGGATAGGCTGTGGGCGGAAGGGTTAGGCAGTAGTAGGAGGTTAGGGTTAGGCTGCGAGTGGAAGGGTTAGATAGTAGTGAGATGTTGGGGTTAGGCTGCAGATGGAAGTGTTAGATAGTAGTGGGAGGTTAGGGTTAGGTTGCAGGTGGAAGGGTTAGATAGTAGTGGGAGGTTAGGGTTAGGTTGCGGGTGGAAGGGTTAGATAGTAGTGGGAGGTTAGGGTTAGGTTGCGGGTGGAAGGGTTAGGCAGTAGTGGAGGTTAGGATTAGACTGTGAGTGGAAAGGTTAGGCAGTAGTGAGAGGTTAGGGTTATGCTGTGGGTGAAAGGGTTAGATAGTAGTGGGATGTTAGGGTTAGGCTGCAGGCTGAAGGATTAGGCAGTAGAAGGAGAATAGGGTTAGGCTGCGGTTGGAAGGGTTAGGCAGTAGTGGAGGTTAGGGTTAGGTTGCGGGTGGAAGTGTTAGATAGTAGTGGGTGGTTAGGGTTAGGTTGCGGGTGGAAGGGTTAGGCAATAGTGGGAGGTTAGGGTTAGGCTGTGGGCGGAAGGGTTAGGCAGTAGTAGGAGGTTAGGGTTAGGCTGCGGGTGGAAGGGTTAGGCAGTAGTGGGAGGTTAGGGTTAGGCTGCAGGTGGAAGGGTTAGGCAGTAGCGGGAGGTTAGGGTTAGGCTGCAGGTGGAAGGGTTAGGCAGTAGTGGAGGTTAGGGTTAAGCTGCAGGTGGAAGTGTTAGATAGTAGTGGGAGGTTAGGGTTAGGCTGCAGGCGGAAGGATTAGGCAGTAGTGGAGGTTAGGGTTAGGCTGTGGGTAGAAGGGTTAGGCAGTAGTGGAAGTTAGGGTTAGGTTGCGGGTGGAAGGGTTAGATAGTAGTGGGAGGTTAGGGTTAGGCTGTGGGAGGAAGGGTTAGGCAGAAGTGGGATGTTAGGGTTAGGCTGCAGGTGGAAGGGTTAGGCAGTAGTGGGAGGTTAGGGTTAGGCTGTGGGTGGAAGGGTTAGGCAGTAGTGGGAAGTTAGGGTTAGGCTGTGGGCGGAAGGGTTTGGCAGTAGTAGGAGGTTAGGGTTAGGCTGCGGGTGGAAGGGTTAGATAGTAGTGAGATGTTGGGGTTAGGCTGCAGGTGGAAGTGTTAGATAGTAGTGGGAGGTTAGGGTTAGGTTGCGGGTGGAAGGGTTAGATAGTAGTGGGAGGTTAGGGTTAGGTTGCGGGTGGAAGGGTTAGATAGTAGTGGGAGGTTAGGGTTAGGTTGCGGATGGAAGTGTTAGATAGTAGTGGGTGGTTAGGTTGTGGGTGGAAGGGTTAGATAGTAGTCGGAGGTTAGGGTTAGGTTGCCGGTGGAAGGGTTAGATAGTAGGGGGAGGTTAGGTTTAGGTTGCGGGTGGAAGTGTTAGATAGTAGTGGGAGGTTAGGATTAGGTTGCGGGTGGAAGGATTAGGCAGTAGTGGGAGGTTAGGATTAGACTGTGGGTGGAAGGGTTAGGCAGTAGTGGGATGTTAGGGTTAGGCTGCAGGCGGAAGGATTAGGCAGTAGGAGGAGGTTAGGGTTAGGCTGCGGGTGGAAGGGTTAGATAGTAGTGGGATGTTAGGGTTAGGCTGCAGGCGGAAGGATTAGGCAGTAGGAGGAGAATAGGGTTAGGTAGCGGGTGGAAGGGTTAGGCAGTAGTGGAGATTAGGGTTAGGTAGCGGGTGGAAGGGTTAGATAGTAGTGGGAGGTTAGGGTTAGGCTGCGGGTGGAAGTGTTAGATAGTAGTGGAAGGTTAGGGTTAGGCTGTGGGTGGGTTAGGCAGTAGTGGGAGGATAGGGTTAGGCTGCAGGTGGAAGGGTTAGGCAGTAGTGGGAGGTTAGGGTTAGGCTGCAGGTGGAAGGGTTAGGCAGTAGTGGAGGTTAGGGTTAGGTTGCGGGTGGAAGTGTTAGATAGTAGTGGGAGGTTAGGGTTAGGCTGTGGGTGGAAGGGTTAGATAATAGTGGAGGTTAGGGTTAGGTTGCGTGTGGAAGTGTTAGATAGTAGTGGGATGTTAGGGTTAGGTTGCGGGTGGAAGGGTTAGATAGTAGTGGGATGTTAGGGTTAGGCTGCAGGTGGAAGGGTTAGGCAGTAGTGGGAGGTTGGGGTTAGGCTGCAGGTGGAAGTGTTAGATAGTAGTGGGAGGTTAGGGTTAGGTTGCGGGTGGAAGGGTTAGATAGTAGTGGGATGTTAGGGTTAGGCTGCAGGTGGTAGGGTTAGGCTGTAGTGGGAGGTTAGGGTTAGGCTGTGGGTGGAAAGGTTAGGCAGTAGTGGGAGGTTAGGGTTAGGCTGCGGGTGGAAGGGTTAGGCAGTAGTGGAGGTTAGGGTTAGGTTGCGGGTGGAAGGGTTAGATAGTAGTGGGAGGTTAGAGTTAGGCTGTGGGAGGAAGGGTTAGGCAGTAGTAGGAGGTTAGGGTTAGTCTGCGAGTGGAAGGGTTAGATAGTAGTAAGATGTTGGGGTTAGGCTGCAGGTGGAAGTGTTAGATAGTAGTGGGAGGTTAGGGTTAGGTTGCGGGTGGAAGGGTTAGATAGTAGTGGGAGGTTAGGGTTAGGTTGCGGGTGGAAGGGTTAGATAGTAGTGGGAGGTTAGGGTTAGGTTGCGGGTGGAAGTGTTAGATAGTAGTGAAGGTTAGGGTTAGGCTGCGGGTGGAAGGGTTAGGTAGTAGTGGAGGTTAGGATTAGACTGTGGGTGGAAGGATTAGGCAGTAGTGAGAGGTTAGGGTTAGGCAGTAGTAGGAGGTTAGGGTTAGGCTGCGGGTGGAAGGGTTAGGCAGCAGTGGGAGGTTAGGGTTAGGTTGCGGGTGGAAGGGTTAGGCAGTAGTGGAGGTTAGGGTTAGGTTGCGGGTGGAAGGGTCAGATAGTAGTGGGATGTTAGGGTTAGGCTGCAGGCGGAAGGATTAGGCAGTAGGAGGAGGTTAGGTTTAGGCTGCGGGTGGAAGGGTTAGATAGTAGTGGGATGTTAAGGTTAGGCTGCAGGCGGAAGGATTAGGCAGTAGTAGGAGGTTAGGGTTAGGCTGCGGGTGGAAGGGTTAGGCAGTAGTGGGAGGCAGGGCCGGCTCCAGGCATGTTCGACTAGAGCGGCCGCGCGGGGCGCCACTCTTACAGGGCGCCGCACGCTGCGGCCGCCATTTTCCTGCCTGGAGCCAGCCTCTGTGTGTCCGACTCCGACTCCCGGCCGCTTGTGTGCGCGCTATGCAGCGCGCTGTGCGGCGCCGGCGTCTGACGTTGGACGCCGGCGCCGCGCAGCGTGCATAGCGCGCACACAGTTTTGTTCCTCCGTCCGCGGCCCGCCCACAGCAGTATTCCCGGCTCCCAGCAGCACCGCAGTGTCAGTGACAGACAGGTAAGTTAAAATCTGTCTGGCACTGTGTGGGGACGTTTATTTTTCTGGCACTGTGGGGGCATTATTTTTCTGGCACTGTGGGGGCATATCTGCACTGTGGGGGCATTATTTTTCTGGCACTGTGGGGGCATTGTTTTTCTGGCACTGTGGGGGCATATCTGCACTGTGGGGGCATTATTTTTCTGGCACTGTGGGGGCATTGTTTTTCTGGCACTGTGGGGGCATATCTGCACTGTGGGGGCATTATTTTTCTGGCACGGGGGCATATCTGCACTGTGGGGGCATTATTTTTCTGGCACTGTGGGGGCATATCTGCACTGTGGGGGCATTATGTTTCTGGCACTGTGGGGGCATTATTTTTCTGGCACTGTGGGGGCATATCTGCACTGTGGGGGCATTATTTTTCTGGCACTGTGGGGGCATTATTTTTCTGGCACTGTGGGGGCATATCTGCACTGTGGGCATTATTTTTCTGGCACTGTGGGGGCATATCTGCACTGTGGGGGCATTATTTTTCTGGCACTGTGGGGGCATATCTGCACTGTGGGGGCATTATTTTTCTGGCACTGTGGGGGCATATCTGCACTGTGGGGGCATTATTTTTCTGGCACTGTGGGGGCATATCTGCACTGTGGGGGCATTAATTTTCTGGCACTGTGGGGGCATATCTGCACTGTGGGGGCATTTATGTTTCTGGCACTGGGGGCATTTATGTATCTGGCACTGTGGGGGCATATCTGCACTGTGGGGGCTTTTATGTTTTGTGGCACGGCGGGCATTTATTTATCTGGCACTGTGGGGGCATAGGGGTTAGGGGGCGCTTTTACATTTTCTCGCACAGGGTGCTAGTAGGCCTGGAGCCGGCCCTGGTGGGAGGTTAGGGTTAGGTTGCGGGTGGAAGGGTTAGGCAGTAGTGGAGGTTTAGGTTAGGTTGCGGGTGGAAGGGTTAGATAGTAGTGGGAGGTTAGGGTTAGGCTGTGGGTGGAAGGGTTAGATAGTAGTGGAGGTTAGGGTTAGGTTGCGGGTGGAAGTGTTAGATAGCAATGTGAGGTTAGGGTTAGGCTGTGGGTGGGTTAGGCAATAATGGGAGGTTAGGGTTAGGCTGCAGGTGGAAGGGTTAGGCAGTAGTCGGAGGTTAGGGTTAGGCTGCAGGTGGAAGGGTTAGGCAGTAGTGGGAGGTTAGGGTTAGGTTGCGGGTGGAAATGTTAGATAGTAGTGGGAGGTTAGGGTTAGGCTGTGGGTGGAAGGGTTAGATAATAGTGGAGGTTAGGGTTAGGTTGCGTGTGGAAGTGTTAGATAGTAGTGGGAGGTTAGGGTTAGGCTGCAGGTGGAAGGGTTATGCAGTAGTAGGAGGTTAGGGTTAGGTTGCGGGGGGGAAGGGTTAGATAGTAGTGGGATGTTAGGGTTAGGCTGCAGGTGGAAGGGTTATGCAGTAGTGGGAGGTTGGGGTTAGGCTGCAGGTGGAAGTGTTAGATAGTAGTGGGAGGTTAGGGTTAGGTTGCGGGTGGAAGGGTTAGATAGTAGTGGGATGTTAGGGTTAGGCTGCAGGTGGAAGGGTTAGGCAGTAGTGGGAGGTTTGGGTTAGGCTGTGGGTGGAAAGGTTAGGCAGTAGTGGGAGGTTAGGGTTAGGCTGCGGGTGGAAGGGTTAGGCAGTAGTGGGAGGTTAGGGTTAGGCTGCAGGTGGAAGGGTTAGATAGTAGTGGGAGGTTAGGGTTAGGTTGCGGGCGGAAGGGTTAGGCAGTAGTGGGATGTTAGGGTTAGGCTGCAGGCGGAAGGATTAGGCAGTAGGAGGAGAATAGGGTTAGGCTGCAGGCAGAAGGAATAGGCATTAGGCAGGCAGTAGGAAGAGGTTAGGGTTAGGCTGCGGTCGGAAGGGCTAGGCAGTAGTGGGAGGTTAGGGTACCACAAGTACCAGCATGCGGGGGAAAAACGGGCCCGCTGCTACCTGTAGTTCTACTACAAAAAAATACCCCGGCCAGGGGTGACTAGTTGGTGATTTAATGCCAGGGCTGCAAGGACCAATATAAAAGTGTCCCCCGGCTGTGGCATTATGTCTCTGACTAGTGGAGCCAGTGCTGGTGTGAAAAATACGGGGGACCCCTATGTCTTTTGTCCCCCGTATTTTTTACACCAGGACCAGGCGCAGAGCCCGGTGCTGGTTGTTAAAATATGAGGGATCCCCTGTCAATTTTTCCCCTGTATTTTTACAACCAGGACCGGCTCAAAGAGCCCGAGGCTGGTAATGCTTAGGCGGGGGGACCCCACGCAATTTTTTTTTCAGTTTTTAACCCATTCTGCACTGCTCACAATGCACACAATGAAGCCCTGCACGGATCTCACAGATCCGGCCGGGATTCATTGTGTTTTGTCAGGCAGTGTTTTACTAATCACTCCCGTAAAACACTGCCTGACATTACGAATTACATCGACATCGGAAAATACGAATGTGGAAAACCCGGCAGCTTAGTAAATGACCGTATCAGGATTCAAAAAGTTGCAGTAAAATGCACACGATACCATTCGAGATCAAACACCCTTAAAAACGGCAAAAACACCCCATGCTTTGAGAATAGTTGTGGACACATCTGTATACCAGCATAAGGCATCTGAAGAGTGAATTATACAGGACGTACATTAATGAAAGCTGCAATGATTACTTACACAGCGGAACCTTCTATAAAGCTTGCATATACCCGCCATTATATATTATTACCCATAGGACACAGGGGCTGGTGTCTATCTGCTCAGCCTAACCTAACCTTGTATGAGATCTCCTAATGTACCATGAGGAGATATCGCTGCGCAAGGCTCTTAGTTTTCCAAAGACGCGGCTTCCATTTGCAGCTGTGTTGGGATCTAGAGTTGACTATCCCTCTGTTTTGCAAAAGTACAATGCTTGCTGACATTCCCTGAAAGACTACATCACTCCTTCCCACCCCTGCTGTTTCGTGGATATAAATCTAAGCATTTTAATAAAAATATAAGTAAATCTAAAACTTGCTGTAATTAAACATATCACACAATCGCAGAAAAATCTTGAAGGCGGAGGCGGAGGGGAGGGTGGGGGTCCGCTTTCTGACTACAGTGTAGCCTGGCGCAGGACTGTTCCCCGACTAATTTGGTAAGGAACCAAACAGATCACAGGCCGTTTTGGATCTTGTCCTAGTGAGGGCTGCCAAGTATGATAAATAAAACGAAAGCTGAGGTATAGCAATTAGGGGGTCATCAGATACGAGCTGATCCTTGGGGCACGCTTGAAAGGTAGTATCCTCAAAATTGGCTTTTTAATAAAGCAGACACAGACGGAATGTGCAACAGCTTTAAAAAACATCGCTTGATTATTGTCTAGAAAATTTACTATGGAAATTCTTTATTTTATTATTATTATTTTATTTTTTATGTTCTTTACCAAATACTTGGAATGAGATGATAGGTGCCTCTGCCAAAAAATGTGAAACGCAATAAAATGAGAAAAAGGACTTGGTGTGATCTATGGGGCTGCACAGTTGCAGAAAAGCTGTTTTTTTTTCTTTTTTTTCTTAATGACATTTACAATTTTTTGATCAGTCACTTGGGTCGTTATTGAGTTTGTTGGTCCGGGAATCGTAACAGTGTTAGACGGAAACTTGTGTTTTGTCCTCACGATGCAGAGATTTGTGTGAACAGAGGTCAGAGTGTTGCCTTCCGAGAATTGTGTTGAGAATCACTCCCAATTGCCCCAAAGTTTTGGAAATGACTCACGCCCACTGCAGAATCAGACCATTCGCATAGCTAGAAAAAAAGGGTGGTCTTCAGTATGCCGGCGGTCGGGCTCCCGGCGACCAGCATACCGGCGCTGGGAGCCCGACACCCGGCATACCGACACTTATTCTCCCTCGTGGGGTCCACGACCCCCCTGGAGGGAGAATAAAATAGTGTGGCGCGCGTAGCACGCCACCGTGCCCGTAGCGTGGCGAGCGCAGTGAGCCCGCAAGGGGCTCATTTGCGCTCGCCACACTGTCGGTAAGCCGGCGGCCGGCCTCCCGGTGCCGGTATGCTGGTCGCTGGGAGGCCGGCCGCCGGCAGATCGTAGTGAACCCGAAAAAAATGGGCCTCATATCACATAGATACTGCATATGCAGAAAGGAAAGTGAGTGCATATATGTCTGTTTAGAGGGTAAGTGTACGCACTTATGGCCATGACATGGTGTAACTTATGCACGTGTTCCTTATGCATGTGCAAGCTGCAACGTTTACAGCGCTGCAAATGTGCGTCAAATTATGGGCAGTACGGACGGTGTAATGGTTAGCGTCACTGCCTCACAGCACTGAGGTCATGGGGTTGAGTCCCACTATGGCCCTAACTGTGTGGAGTTTGTATATTCTCCCGATGCTTGCGTGGGTTTCTTCCCACAATACAAATGTATCTTGGTAGGTTAATTGGCTCCCCACAAAATTAACCCTAGCGTGTAAGTGTGTGCGTGTATACATGTGTTTAGAGCAGACAAGATGGGCTAAGTGGTTCTTGCCTGCCGTCACATTTCTGTAACATCCCGCGCTATGAACCATTAGATTTTGCACGCAGAGTCGCCAAAGGGACATATTAGGAAGGATTGCTACTGTACATCTCCATGCAACTTTTGGTTTGGTGAGTTAATGCTATTTAATAGCAGAGATCAGGGCAGCCAACAGGGGGGGACTGTGGGGACTGGTGTCCTGGGCCCATACAGAGAAAGGGGCCAACTTCCAACTCCTACCGTCAATAACAGGAGAGCTACACCAAAGGCTGTGAAACAATAGCAGGCTGATGTGGAGGGAGCACTTCTTAAAACAAGCCATATCATCTCTCTGTGGACGGTACCTGTAGGTCCGCAATGCTCCACGTATATGTAACATCACAATGTATGACATCACATAGCGGTGGAGCGGTGCGGCAGAATCTTTTTTGGGGGAGGGGCCCTGTCTATTGGCCCCACAATTATTTCTGATGGCAGTCCTGGCAGAGATGTATGAGTACCTTCAGCTATAAGACAGCTTTTTTTTTTTTGTAAGGTCATTTTAGTCAGCTTGCTCTAACCTTAGTGGTTGCCCTGCCTGGGCTTGGTACCAAACTTACATCTTAGAAGTCATTGCGTTATGTCTCGTACTGATATATACCATCTGGACTGGGGAAGGAAAGAGGAATTTGTAGATGGCATCAGTGGAGCCCCTACCAAACGCCACGTTCACTGGCGAGACTCTGTGTGAATCGTCACTGTGATTTTCTAATTTGCCGTTTAAGCGTATGCTGTATCTCATATAATCTGCGTGAATATTTATGTATAAACATTTATTAATAGCTTTCCGAAGACAGAGAAAGTGTAACGCACAGAGGGACTGTTACTGTATCTGTATGTGAACATCCACAGACCGTATCGTTAATCTGCCACAAGAATATCCATCTGAACATGGCCGCTGGTGTCAGTGTAACCGCGTCTTTAGATGCAGCCGCTGAACGCTTCACGCCTGCCACAAGCCGCCATCTGGTAGCCAGCCACCCAGTTACCACCCAGAAAGGCCCATACATCTGCGTGCAGTTTCGATCTGCGTCAGTGTGTGGTCACCATGGAGACCAGACTGCACTATACGGGGCTAAATGTGCATTTTAGTAAAATCAGATGTGCGCATCCCCTGTATACTTCTGTGAAGGATAAATAGTTTGCGAGTTATTTTGGAACCTTCCTGCCAAAGAAAACAAGGGAGTCTTTTGTGAGGGATGTGAGAGATGTATATTCGTGCTGGACGCTCAGAAACAGAACTGGCAGAGACAGAGCACAAGGGGGAAATGTACCGACCTCTACCCGGGGTGGCTAAATGACTGTAAATGTGTTTGTTTATGTCATGTGCCGCAGTGCCTAAACGGTCCGAGACATAACAAATATTGTTGCGTGGACGGGTTCCCGGCTTGCCAAAATAAACTCCGACCAAAAGTTCAGTTTCTGAGACGTATTAAATTGAAAAAGATGTATTTTCTTTCCAAAGCAATACATTCCACCGGCCGTAGAGTTCTCGCAGCCCTGGAGGTGACATGTCGGCTCCTGCCGTGGCAATCTATTACTGTACATCCGTGTAACACGTAACACGTGGCTGTTTCACTTTCTTTTTAATCTTTTTACATGATTCCGTGTCACAGGGCAGTTATTGGCACAATGCTTCATTTACTCATACTGCCCCATGCCATCACCCTGGGCATCCAGGACAGGAACGTGCATTTAATGGCATTGGCGTAAGTTCGTCCCAGTTGCCCGAAGCAAGATCTTTTAGCGCTTGCGGGTTATTCTGACTCATTTGCATTTCAGTCTTGTCCCTGCAGTGGCAACTGGGCAGCAACGTTTTGCGTAGGCTCATGTGATATCCCGTAATCGTCAGGTATCACTTTCTATTGTCCGGGAGCAGTGCTGCTACAGGGGGCTACAACCCCCACAATCCTCTGGAGTGCAAAGAACTGTCAGCAGAGAGAGGACAGGTGAGTGTCAGTAATTGCCAGCAGGCTTCTCAGTTTGGGCCCTTTAGCATTTTCAGCTCCAGGCCCATGTGGCCCTTAACCGGCCATGACAGAGAGCTTTTCTCTTCCTGGACATTTTTTGGTGCCAGCTGATTTAAATAGCAGCAGTCAGTGGTGGTTCCTTGTCGGTTATAGCGTCTACACCTCATGTTCTTATATTCCTGTACCTACAGGTTGTATTGCTGACCTCCGCCCTGTTCGCTTCCTCTAACAACGGGGGTCATTCCGAGTTGTTCGCTCTTTATTTTTTTCTCGCAATGGAGCGATTAGTCGCTAATGCGCATGCGCAATGTCCGCAGTGCGACTGCGCCAAGTAAATTTGCTATGCAGTTAGGTATTTTACTCACGGCATTACAAGGTTTTTTCTTCGTTCTGGTGATCGTAGTGTGATTGACAGGAAGTGGGTGTTTCTGGGCGGAAACTGGCCGTTTTATGGGAGTGTGTGAAAAAACGCTACAGTTTCTGGGAAAAACGCGGGAGTGGCTGGAGAAACGGGGGAGTGTCTGGCCGAACGCTGGGTGTGTTTGTGACGTCAAACCAGGAACGACAAGCACTGAACTGATCGCACTGGCAGAGTAAGTCTGGAGCTACTCAGAAACTGCTAAGAAGTGTCTATTCGCAATTCTGCTAATCTTTCGTTCGCAATTTTGATAAGCTAAGATTCACTCCCAGAGGGCGGCGGCTTAGCGTGTGCAAAGCTGCTAAAAGCAGCTTGTGAGCGAACAACTCGGAATGACCCCCAACATTCTTCCTGGCTGGTTAACGTGATTCTGCACTGAACACCACCTTTTCTGGTGTGACAAGGATCTCATACACCAGGTAAAAGTTCCACAATACAGGTTTATTTTCCGCAGCTTTTCTACAGGTAAGCAGTTCACAACTGAACATAAGCAGTTACCAACAAGTCACAGGTTACTGAATAGTTCACAGCAGTTCTTAGCATACAAAGTGTAAATTCTCCAGAGACCACTGATCCAGGACCCCTAACAGTAGCGATCCACCTGGCTTATCACCTGGGTGACTAGTTCACCATCAGGAGCACTGTCTCTTAGGTCAGAAACCATTGTAACAGCAGGCGGATAGGTGTCTGCAATCATGCTTACTGTTGCTCAGACTTGATCAAGCTGAATACCTGGACTGGATTCCACACCCTGTTGTTCCGCATCCACATCAGGCATGTTTATGCTGTCCCTGTGACAGAGGATTGGGGTTCATTTGTGCTAAGGGGAATAGATCACAGCAGTTCTTAGCATACAAAGTGTATATTCTCCAGAGACCTTTGATCCAGGACGCCTAACATTAACCACCCTCCTTGCTTATCACCTGGACGACTACTTCACCATCAGGAGCACTGTCTATTGTGTCTGAAACCATTGTAACAGCAGGCTGACAGGTGAAGGCTGAAGCACCACCACAGACTTTTACATCAGGGAACAGGCGGCTGTAGTTACGCAATAGGGCATGGATGATGGACATCATGCTGAGAAAGATAGCAATACAGATTGAATGTCTTGATTTCAAAGCTGTCACCAGTTCCATTTCTGTTTCCTAAGAAATAGCTTACAGAACATGTAACGGGGCTGGACATGTTGATAGTTACTGGAGCACAAAGCATCGCCACCACTCGGCAGGAGCCGCATCTGGTTATATCCTCAGAATTCCCACCAGACAAAGCAAACGTTTCGGTGGCCATGTTTCACGTTGCTGGGAGTGGCTGCCGTCCAGACCTGGGCACAGGACAAGGCTACTCTGAAACAGAGGAAAGCACCCATGACTGAGACATAGGGGGTAGCGTGAGGAGGTTCCAGGGCAAGTGACGGGTCAGGCATGAGCCGGTGATATCTTGTGAGTTATCCAAAAACTTGAAATAACATTTGACATGCTGATGTGCAAAGACTGTAACAGATGATAAGATTCCTGGCATTCCTGGCCGGAGGAGCCCACCAAGCAGATCCATCATCTGTAACAACACGTCTGCTCTGCTTACATTATTAATTTGTACAAATCATGGAAATCTTTCAGTGTGAGCAGGTTCTGTGTGTCTCACTATCCTCAGAAGCCAAGGAACCAGCAGAGCGTGAGCTGCAAGCTCTGCTGGATTACTACAGGTACTCAGAGCCATGGGTTCTAGCTAGGGATGAGCGGGTTCGGTTCCCTAAGAACCGAAC
Source organism: Pseudophryne corroboree (assembly GCF_028390025.1). Classification (NCBI taxonomy): domain Eukaryota; kingdom Metazoa; phylum Chordata; class Amphibia; order Anura; family Myobatrachidae; genus Pseudophryne; species Pseudophryne corroboree. The sequence goes on along the minus strand of NC_086448.1, from coordinate 827,415,639 downwards.
CCTACCGAACATCACGTCCTGAGACCGGCTCGGGACATCCCGCCAGACTCGGAAACCAGAACGAGGCAAAACATCATCATCCCGTTGTCGGATTCTCGCGGGTTTTGGATCCCATATAAGTAGCCGCGCGTCGCCGCAATCTTCACTCCAGTCCTGGAGAGTGTAGCAAGAGGACGTGTCTCCTCAGTGTCTGTGCGGGAAAGTGGTGTGTCAAGTGGGGTGGTGACCCGCTCTTATGTGTCATTCCAGTGCTGTCTTGTGCTGCATCAGTCCAGTGGTGGTGTTTTGTGCTGCATCAGTCCAGTCACAGTGGTGGTGTCCTGTGCTGCCATAAGCCCAGTGCTGCTGTATAAGTTAAAGGTCCAGTGGTGCTGTCTTGTGCTGCATCAGTCCAGTGATGGTGTCCTGTGCTGCCATAAGTCCAGTGGTGCAGCCGTATAAGTTCAGGGGTACTGCCGTATAAGTCCAGTGGTACTGCCGTATAGGTTCAGGGGTACTGCCATATAAGTCCAGTCCAGTGGTGCAGCCGTATAAGTCCAGGGGTACTGCCGTATAAGTCCAGTCCAGTGGTGCAGTCCAGTCCAGCTGTATAAGTTCAGGGGTACTGCCGTATAAGTCCAGTTCAGTGGTGCAGCCGTATAAGTCCAGTGGTACTGCCGTATAAGTCCACTCCAGTGGTGGAGCCGTATAAGTTCAGGGGTATTGCTGTATAAGTCCAGTCCTGTGGTGCATCCATATATGTCCAGTCATACTGCTGTATAAATCCAGTGGTACTGCCGTATAAGTTCAGGGGTACTGCCGTATAAGTTCAGGGGTACTGCTGTATAAGTCCACTGGTGCAGTCGTATAAGTCCAGGGGTACTGCTGTATAAGTTATGGGGTACTGCCGTATAAGTCCAGTCCAGTGGGGCAGCTATATAAGTCCAGTGGTGCAGCCGTATAAGTCAGGGGTACTGCCATATAAGTCCAATCCAGTGGTGCAGCAGTATAAGTCCAGTGGTACTACCATATAAGTCCAGTGGTGCTGCCGTATAAGTTCAGGGGTACTGCCGTATAACTTATGGGGTACTGCCATATAAATCCAGTCCAGTGGTGCAGCCATATAAGTCCAGGGGTACTGCCATATAAGTCCAGTCCAGTGGTGCAGCCATATAAGTTCAGGGGTACTGCCGTATAAGTCCAGTGGTGCTGTCCGGTGCTGAATATTATTTTCCCCAAATAAAGGGGTTATTAATATTTAATCCAAATTATTTTTACAGGGTTTGCCCTGTGTGGTTTAGGGGTACGCTCTTCTGTGCCGCACATAGGCCCTCATTCCGAGTTGTTCGCTCGCTAGCTGCTTTTAGCAGCTTTGCACACGCTAAGCCGCCGCCTACTGGGAGTGAATCTTAGCTTAGTAGAATTGCGAACGCAAGATTAGCAGAATTGCGATTAGAAATGAGTAGCTCGAGACTTACTCTGCCACTGCGATCAGTTCAGTCAGTTTCGTTCCTGGTTTGACGTCACAAACACACCCAGCGTTCACCCAGACACTCCCCCGTTTCTCCAGCCACTCCCGCGTTTTTCCCAGAAACGGCTGCGTTTTTTCGCACACACCCATAAAACGGCCAGTTTCCGCCCAGAAACACCCACTTCCTGTCAATCACACTCCGATCACCAGAACGAAGAAATTTCTACATAAAGCCGTGAGTAAAATACCAAACTTCTTAGCAAATTTACTTGGCGCAGACGCACTGTGAACATTGCGCATGCGCATTAGCGACTAATCGCTCCGTTGCGAAAAAAAAATAACGAGCGAACAACTCGGAATGAGGGCCATTGTTATATAACTCCATCCAAATAAAAGGGTTATTATTATCCAAATTATTTTTACAGGCTTTGCCATGTGTGTGTGGTTTAGGGGTACACTCTCCTGTGCCACCAATATTGTGCGGGTATGACATCTGAGAAAATTCCAGCACGTTCCATGTTTTGCACATACAATTAATTTGGTGGTGCAGAATTTTTTGAGAAATGACAGGAGTGTACAGAAGATGCTGTCGGTGGCCCGAAAAATTGTGGGCCACTTTCGACATTCAGCCACTGCGTGCCACTCCTAGATGGGCAAGGTGTTTGTGCTGCACACTTGTGTCGCTTAGCTTAGTCATCCAGCTACCTCATTGCACCTCTTTTTCTTCTTTGCATCATGTGCTGTTTGGGGACTATTTTTTTAAGTGCCATCCTGTCTGACACTGCAGTGCCACTCCTAGATGGGCCACGTGTTTGTGCCGTCCACTTGGGTCGCTTAGCTTAGTCATACAGCGACCTCGGTGCAACCTTTTGGCCTAAAAACAATATTGTGAGGTTTGAGGTGTTCAGAATAGACTGGAAATGAATGTTATTGAGGTTAATAATACCGTAAGAGCAAAATTACCCCCAAATTCTGTGATTTTAGCTGTTTTTATGTTTTTTTCAAAAATCGTCCAGATCCAAAGCCAAAAACAAAACCCGAAAGGGTGGTTTTGGCGAAACCAATCCAGATCCAAAACACGAGCGAGGGTCCAGATCCAAAATCAAAATACAAAAAGTGCCCGCCCGGGTCGGGTCTGCTGGCGTTCCGGTGGGAAATTACTGTGTTCTCAGTGGTCATATGTTACGGCGATACTTCATTCTGGTTCCACATTTGCCTCTTCGTTCCATGTTGTGGGGCTCATGAAAAGTTGTACGCGCTTTTACGCTCATAGATTTAGTTGTACATCAGTAGCATATATGCCAGGCGTATATCAGGGGTAATGGCATTAGCCTACTTGTACACAACACAACATAACAATATAATGACATGTCACATACACAAGAGACAATATTGTCTAGACGGGTTGTGGTTAAGATGCCGGATGTTGGAATCCCGGCAGTCGGAATACCGACCATAAACATAGCTGGCGGGTTAGAGCGGGGTGGTGGTGGTGGTGGGGTTAGGCTGCAGGGGAGGGGACGTTAGGGTGAGCCTGCCGTGAGAGGGGGGTTAGGCACTGGGGGGGATTAGGCTGCAGGAAGGGTGGGTTAGGGTAAGGTTGTAGGGGAGAAGGGGTCATGTTTGCCACTTTATTACATACAAATAAACATAATAAGCCCACCATAGTCTAATACTGCTGAGAGGGTGACACCCCAAAAGTGTCTAAACAGAAAATATGGAAATGGTGTCCAAGTCCCTATCCAAAGTCCAGATATTCCCACTTCCATAACGTCACCCTGAATGTGATGGACATGGAACACCGTGCAAACTCTTAAGGGTCCTACACACTTGGCGATGTTAGTGATTTTATCGACCAACGATATTATCGATGGTCGTTGTTTTTTTGCCAACGATTTTTGCCTACACACTGGATAATATCGATGGGCAATTTGGACGATATGAGAGTACATACATCTATATCGTGCAAATTGACGTGCATGTAAAAATGAGGATAGATCATCGATGAACGATCGCAGGGCCGTGCATCGTTCATGTTTGGTGCATGTGCACTGACCGATATGAACGATTTATCGTTAATTTTGAATGATAGCATTCATATCGATCATTGTTATTGCCAAGTGTGTAGAGCCCATTACATACAGTATATGCTTACAGGAAACAGAGTGGTGAGAAGCTCATAAAGGTTTCTTTACGTCATCAATGTTCCACTCCGGAATTGAATATGCAATTACTACAATGGAAATATAAAACAGAATAAAAATAAAAAATCTAGAATGCAATAATGAGTTGCAAACACAAGCTTTTATTATAAACTAGGTGCTTCATCGCGCCCTACGGGCGCTCTTCACACCGTAGCAAGGGGCTACGCCCCCTTAACCCTTGCATGCCTTTCTGGGGTTTAATATTTGTATTATATGGAGTATTACCTGCATTCCTTTGTTAGTGGTTAAATATTGCACAATGAAAGGGCGTGCGATGGTGAAGGAGGCGCAGCCCCTTGCGACGGCGTGAACAGCACCTGCAGGGCACGATGTACAGAATGTAGCGGGTGCGGGGGGGACTGCGGATGGTGTCTGTAGATGCTGCGGATGGAGGGGAGGCAGAAGTGGGGGTGGGGCCCGGATGGGGAAGGTTCGGGAGGTGCTGCGCGTGGGGGAGGGGCAGAGGAGTGGGGGATGCAGATGGGGGAGGGGTCCGGAGGCACTGAAGGTGGGGGAGGGGCAGGAGTGCCACGGGTGGGAGAGGGGCAGGTGTGGGGATGTTGTGGATGGATGAAGGGTTCCGGAGGTGCTGTGGGATGGGAAGGGACGGGAGTGCCGGGGGTGGGGTAGGGGACCGCAGGCACCATGGGTAGGGTAGGGGCAGGTACGGGTGTTGCGGCGGATGGGAAAGGAGGTCCGGAGGTGCTGCAGGTGGTGGAGGTGCAGGTGCGGGGGTGCCATTGGTGGGGGAGGGGTGGGTGAGGGGGGGACCGCTGATGGAGGAGGGTGTCTGCAGATGCTGCGGGTGGAGGGGGGCAGGTGTGGGGGGAGACATATAAGGGGGGTGAATGGTGGAAGGGGCCTGGAGGTGCTGTGGGTGGTGAAGGGGTGGAGGAGTGGGAGCCACGGGTGGTGTAGGGGGTCTGGAGGCACAGCATGTGGGGGAGGGGTGGAGTGCCGCATGTGGTGGAGGGGAAGGTGCGGAGGTGTGGTGCATTGGGGAGAGGTCTGGAGGCGCTGCGGGTACTGTATATGCCATAAAAGGTAGTTGGAGGGTATGCAGTAACAGGGCCAGGACAGGGGTGACAGGGTCAGTACAGGGTTGACGGGGCCAGGACAGGGGTGACAGGGTCAGAACAGGGGTGACGGTGCCAGGACAGGGGTGACGGGGCCAGGACAGGGGTGACGGGGCCAGGACAGGGGTGACGGGGCCAGGACAGAAATTATAGGGACAGGATAAGGGTGACAGGGCCAGGATAAGGGTGAAAGGGCCAGGATAAGGGTGGCAGGGCAAGGCCAGGGGTGACAGGGACATGACAGAACACAGGGCACGGGAGAGATTGGTATTAGGGACAAAACAGTGGTGGCAGACAGATGTGTCTTACCGGAGTCACTGCTGCTGGCTGCTGCTGTTCCACTCCAACCTGTTGGGATCTGCTGCTGCTGGAGACTTGGCATGGCTGACTCTCTCAGGCTGGATTCCTGCTTCCTCTGCCCGTCCGCATCCCTCCCCCCCTCCTCAGTCACACACCGCAGACCTCGCGCAGCTGCCGGGCACTGTGGTAAGGTGAGACTGGAAATGACTGGTTAGCCCCCAGGAGATGCTGCGGCTGGAGGGAGGAGGGGGTCATAGCATGCACGTGGCGCGGACCTCACGGCTTCCGGGCACTGTGGTAAGGGGAGACTGGGAGTGACTGGTTAGCTCCCAGGAGACGCTGCGGCTGGAGGGAGGAGTGGGTCAGAGCCTGCAAGCAGCTCGGATTTCTGTAGCGCTACCCGCCAGCTAAAGTGTGTGAAGGAGCTGGGTGCACCTCACTGCGGGTGGCAGTGCTGCAGCTAGCGATGGGGTTGCTGGGGCTGGAGATAACAGAGGCAGTACGGAACCTGCACAGCGGCAGGTGCCCCACTAAACTGCAGCTAAGAAGCGTGGAGTATGCCAGAAAGTGACGTTCCTCCGCACCAGAGAGACCCTGCTGAGTATGCCGATGTGGGGGGTCAAGCACACAGTGAGCCGGTGCCCGTCTGTCTGTATGACATACCCCTCACACACCCCCATACCTCCCAAATGTCCCGATTTTCGCGGGACAGTCCCATTTTTTGGGGTCTGTCCCGCTGTCCCACCCGCGGGTCGCAGTGGCCTGCGGTGGGGGGGGGGGGGGGCAGTTGGAAAGCTCCTGTACTCGCTGTTCTGCTTAGCAGAGCAGCGGTGAATAGTGGAGACAGAGGGAGAGGGGGCATCAGGGGGTACGGATTAATGGGGGGGTTCCAGCAGCAGAGCCGGATTAAGGTGGGGGGGGGGGGGGCAGGGGATACGTACCGTTGGCCCCACAGTTTTAGGGGGCCCCCCGGCTGGAGTAGCTCTGTTCCAGCTCAGAAGCTCCCCCCCCCCCGTCCTGCCAGCAACAGCGGCAGCATTGTGCTACAGTCAGCACACGCTGCTGCATATTGGCAGGTCTGTGGTGTTGCAGGGAGGCAGCAGTCTCCCTGCTTTCTTCTCCCTGTGCGGGTGTGTAGGGGGGAGCGACCACCTCCTCTGGATTTAGCCCTAGCTGAGGGGCCAAAATCCCATCAAAAAAATACAAATAAAAATCAAAATTTGCATAAGGGGGCGTGGCCACGCGGGCGCGATTAGGCCACGCCCCTAACCCACAGCAGGCACAGCAATGAGATAGGGCTCCCCTGTCACAAGTGCCCTGGGCCCCCCGGACTCATAATCAGCCCCTGGGGGCATGCCAGCAGCTCACAGAGCGCTGGGCATGCCCCCTCACTGACGAAAACGGGGCCCTCCCGTGAAGCCACGCCCCCTTTTCGCCGAGTGTGTTTCCCTCCTTCTGCCTGGAGAAAGCTCCTGCAGAAAGCTGGGAGGTTTGCACCCCTGCCTGTGACATGCCCAATGCCCATGCTATCTGCTTCTGCTCCTAGTCTCCTGTAGATTTGGCCAGATCTCTGTGACTCATTTGACTAACTCCGCCCAGTGTTGTAACTCCGCCCAGCGTTAGCAAATGAATCACAAGGTCACAGAATAGGGCTATTATATAGGAGATATATACACTGTAAGGGGGAGTAGCTGTACCATATGGATGTAAAATACAACCCACCACTGCACTGCACAAGATGGAACCTGGGAATTTATTAAATGGTGTGGTAGATATGGATAGGACCTCGTACCTCAAAGCGCGCGACACTCCTTCAACGCATTTCATTGACTGCGGCGCCTTTTTTCAAGATGAGTGTCTGCCACAAAGTGGGCAAACTAGTAAGAACAGGTTTATATGGCCACCATGTTGTCTGGTAGCATGAGTGGCAGAATAGACGCCCGGTGCCAGATATAGTCTCACGGAACCCGGCGTGCCAAGAGCGGCTGCCGTAAAGATGTACGGGACACATCTGTATATTACATTGCTAACAGTGTTTTCTTTGTTCTTTAACAGTTTGGCCATACAGTGTCTTGTTACTAAATAAAACAAATTAATAATAAGGTATTTTCTGCAGACGGGTAACTGATCCTTTAGTACCTGTGAACCGCACTAAGAACAGGCCCAGAATTGGTAACGTCAATCTACCGAGGAAAGATTTTTTTCCATTGCATGCAATAAATGAGTTTATCAAACTACAACTTGTTCCTGTAGGACCCAATCTGTCTATGCCTCCGAGATGGAAAGAGGACAACAAGCTATTGTCCAGGCAGGAGGGGAGGTTCTAGGACAGCTGCACTTCCCCAGAGTCCGGCTTCCAGATTCATTTATGTATTAATGTTACATAGCACATGTGTGTTTTACCCAGTGAGCTTGCAATCTAATTTTTCGTGTCTAGGACACATGCAGTCAGTGTAACTTTTCCAAACCCAAAAAGGAGATGGGTTTGATTTGCAAGCAAGATCTATTGAGGTCACAGATTAATATTTTTTTAAAGAAAATATTAGAATTATTGCTGTAGATTAAATCTCAGATACCGGGCACTATGCAGACGGACTGAACTACTCTGTCCACCTAAACAAACCAAAGGATATTGGGGTATGTAATAAGCAACACTAATTAGCCAGATAAGAGTGTGGATCCACCAGGAGGGCTTAGCTCCTGCTGATGGCTTGTACACCACAACTGGTGGTTATATGTCAAATCCTGGGTAAACTAGTCTCTCGTACATCAGTTCCTGATATCTTTTTTTATTAAGGATATATAGACATTTTGGGTGAAACATTTTATAATCTTGCACTAAACTTAACTGTTGGTTCCTTTCCTCTTGCTTACCCTTCTTCAGCAGTGCTGCCGGCTGATTAAAGCTGATAAGTTAGATAGAGAACAGGTAGTGTGATAGGACTACACCTGGTCTTGCCTTTATCAGATAAGGGGATTGGCACTCCATCCTGCCCACCTCTTCTGCCACTGTGCTCCTTTTAGTGAGAACATGGAACTTCTGGTTGTCCATGGGGGTCACAGAGTGTGGGAGTTTCAATGAGCTCAGCTATCTATATAAATGTCACGCTTAGCAGTAACCATTGGCAGAGGTCTTCTTGACTCTAGATGATGTAGTAGACCTGATGTGTATTGTAAACAGAAGGCTGCATAGTTACCATGCCCATAGGAAGTTGGACTGAGCTTCTGGCCAGGTAAGATCCTTCCTCCTGGTGGAGGAGTTTACATATTGTCTCTGACAGATTTGAAAGCAACATCCCCTTTCATTCAGGAGAATCTGGAACAAGACCTTATCCAGAAATCTTCCATTGTCTTGCAAGGGCACTTTTCCATTAAGAAGAAGGGTGGGAGACTGCATCCATGCATTGACTAACGGGGCCTAAAGGTGATACAGATATCACACTCCACTCATTTCTGAGGCACCTACAATCTCATATGCATCAGAGAAAGAGATGGATGGAAAACAGCGTTCAACAATATCATTTGGTGTAACACCCCTGCTGTCAGAGTTTTGTCCACGTGATTTTCCGTGACCTACTTTATCACTTCATAGTGTTGTACACTGATCAAATGTATTATTTTCCCCGGGACATTGAAACTCTTAGAAGGCTTTTCGGAGAGCTCCTTAGTCATCTTAGGAAACATCATCTATTCTGCAAGCTGGGTAAGTGTCCCTTTGAGAAAGCGAGCCTAGCTTTTCTTTTATACTGTACATTATATGGTCTCCATCTCATTCTACAAATGGTCCCATTTAAAATGAAAGCTTTTGGAGTTTGGCCTCCAGTTCATTAAGGTCTATTCCTCACTGGTTGCTTGCATGACAGCGTTAGCTTTGAAGTATTAACCTTCTGAGGCCTCTCAAGCTTTTTATTACTGTAGTTAGAGCAAGTCTTTTTAACAGCTCCTACTCCTGGACAGTTGGATATCCTGCAACCTCTCTTTTTAGAGACTGAAGCCTCAGCTATTGAAACGGAGAAGGTTTTTTCTCAACAAGCTACTCCTGGGAAAACGTCAACTTAGTGGCTTTTATACCTGTGCATTGTTATAGCCTGAGATGAATGATGCCATCAGGGTTAAATTGCTTCCCACTAACAAAGTGGAGGGTTCCATCACTAGTAAGGCTTTGTGCTAGCAGTGTGAATTTTAACAGTCTTCTCTAGGATCACAAATAGTAATATGAGCTTGGCTGCCAGTAGCCCACAGGACATGGCCCTCAATGTACAGTCTAGAACCTGATCCCTAGAGGAGGGGATGGGAACTCAGGCAGTGGGGCCTTTCGGGAGTGTACCCCTGTGGGCCAGTCTGACCCTGCTTACGGGGATCCTTTAGACCACAGGTTCTCAAACTCGGTCCTCAGGACCCCACACGGTTCGTGTTTTGCAGGTTACCTGTAGATTTAAATGTGACAGTTGGTGATACACAGTGCAGCTGCCGGGTAAAATGGAAAACATGAACCGTGTGGGGTCCTGAGGACAGAGTTTGAGAACCACTGCTTTAGAGTATGTATCTCTGCTCATCCAGCAGTAACATTGGATGACAATAAGGAATCAATACATGGGAGAGGGTCAGAGGCGGTACACAGGGGTTCAAGCAAGCCGGATGTGTTATGGATTTTGAGCCCTTTTCCCCCCTACAAAACGTAGCCTGACTGAACGCTATGTGACTTACAGCAGGGAACGGGTTAAAGACATATCCCATGCTCTGATATGGTTAAAGTCACATTGGGGGAGCCTGCACTGCATACTTTGGGTCAGTTAACTGCCAGGTTTAAAAGACAGGTGGTGTGCTGAGGCGGCCATCTTCAGTCAATGGCTAGCAGTGAGCAGAGAAGGACATAAGGGCTGAGGGGTCAACTGAGTGCCTGTCAGGGGTGTAGGACAGACTTTCCTTGGGTCTGCAGCTGGAGTGTGCTGATACAGCTTACCTCCAACACCCTGGCTGGCACTGGAGGCGGGGTGGTGGGCCATAGAGCCAGTAAATAGTCCTAAGAGGCGTCGCTGAGAGTGACTGAAGGTGGGTCACTGGACCGCAGCATCTGTAAAGAGAGCGCAGGGAGGAGACTGCCAGGGGAGGTCCACGTGAGTGACCGCGGCAGAAGTGAGAGCTGGCCCCTGGCGGTGGATGGCATCACAGCTGGCCAGCCCCTCAGTATTCAGAGTGCCGGGATCTACAGCGTCATAGAGGGAGAGAAAGTAAGCCGTTTATCTAGACGCCATTCTCAATACAGAAGTGACGCTAGCGCCTGAAAAGGAAATTGGTAGCCACACCCCTCTCTGACCCTATTACATATGCCCCATAGTCTGGAAATAAAATCAGAATGAGCATTAATTCCGGGAAGTGCACCACCGAAAGTACAGTATTTCCACCGAACTGTGGACCTCATTCAGCATGGACTGCTATTGAGACAGAAATAGCGATTTTCTCAATCCTGCTTCTGCTAAAAATCGCACGTGAAGAGCTGCCGCACCAATCAGAGGTTCTTCCAGCCAAAGAAGACTACCCTGTCGAGCTTCCAGTGAAATAAACATGATTCTGGTTGTCTTAAGTACATATCTGTAATACGGATTGTATTGCTTTTATTGGACACGATTGTTGTTTGTTGGAACTTTTCTCTGTTTCACTCAGAAGTGATACTAAAGTAAAGGCCCATACACACTAGATGAGAAAGTAAAAGACCTCGCTCAAAAGGGACAGTCTGAGCGAGATCTTTTACAATCTCGTCTAGTGTGTACACTCAATGTCGTTAACGATGTGCACTCCCACGCATTGTTAACGACCCCCCTCCCTCATCTGAACATGTACAGACAAGGGAGTTCCTCGTTAACAACAGCCATCATCGTCGTCCCCGCAGCCGCTCCCTTCCCAGCTGGCACTGGCAAGCGTATATGCACTTGCCGATGCTGGCACCCCGCTGCCGGCAATATCGTCTTTGGCCGGGACTCGTTTAGTGTGTATGGGCCTTAAGCCAATAAATCAATATATTACTTAAGCCAAGCTGCAACAGTAGTCTTCTGTCTATGAATACACCTCTCCTCTCCTCTGTGAGACAACGGTGGAACCTGTATCGCGCACATCATCCATACACTGCAGCTCATACTTACCTGAGTGTCACAGGTATAAAGGCCAGCAGTACGGTGGTGAAGGAAAGGACGGCCAGCTGATCAATGACCACTCGTCTTAATGCAAATGGAGATTTTACCATACAATAGCTTGCACAGGCTGACAGCCCTTCCAAAATGGCAAGCGGATAGTTATCCAACTCCCATGCCAATACATTCTCAGGCCCACCAGAAGGACAGTGCCGCTGACCCTATCTGGGTAAAATGAAATAAACCCAATGTATATATTGTTATATATTCAAGGGGCCAATTTATAAAAGGGTGAAAACCTCAATTGCTGGTAAAAATGGGTGTTTTTACTGGTAACCGCTTGGCATGGAGAATTCTGTCTAATGTGTCTATCTTCGGGGGGTATCCAACTGGGCACACGGTTTTGCCCACAAAAAAACTCACAAACCTCACTCCCAAATTTGGATTACCGCAGGTATGTGCGCTCCCGGTACCCATGGTATCCAATTTAAAAAAAAAAATGCACACAGGGTTTTCTACTTTGAAAACACTGCGGTGTGAGAGAAGGGAGCTGCTGGGAGTTGCAGTTCTACCTACTACTGTTTTTGGACACACAGGGAGTCACACACACATACACACCAGGAACCAATTAACCTACCAGTATATTTTTGGATTGTGGGAGGAAACCGGAGTACCCGGAGGAAACCCACGCAAGTACGGGGAGAATATACAAATTCCACACAGTTAGTGCCATGGTGGGAATCAAACCCATGACCTCAGTGCTGTGAGGCAGTAATGCTAACCACTACACCAACCGTACTGCACCATCCCCTTAGTATGGAGTTAACAGTTAAAAAAAAATAAGGGGTACATTTACCAAAGCTTCTAAAACAGAGAATTGGTGAGGTTGCCCCTAGCAACCAATCATATACCGTCTATCATTTTCCAAACAGCAATAGAGAAATGATACACAGCATCTGATTGGTTGCTATGAGCAACATCACCAATTCTGTTTTAGAAGCTTTAGTACATTTCTTTGAATAAAGATTTTATTTTCTATCAATAGTCTTACATTGTTTTTATGTTTTATCTATATCTATATTTTTATGATGATGCTTACGTTTTTTTAATGCAAACTAAACCTGAGCTTTCGGTTCTACTGCGCATATGTGAACGCGTCCTGCCGTCTCCGGCATGCGCTGCATCTGCAGAAAGTGCCCGGTGGAGGTAATTATATCGTATGTAACTTACACAATGATTTTTTATGTATTTTTTTCAATTAGGGATAATTTAAGCAACGATAAAAAAAAAATATATATATATATTTTACTTACTGCTTCTCATTTACAATTATTAACAATTGTTTATACAGCAACAGCATATTCCGTTGCGCTTTAACATTTCACGACCGCGCCCAACATTGCTGAAATGCAGTGACTTTGACAAATCGCCGTCCTCCTTATAAGAGTTACTTATGAACATGAAAAAATTGCTCAGGTGCAACACAAAATGCCACTTAGCGTCCCTGTGATGTCATTCGCCTATTTCTGCGCATTGTGGGGGTCATTCCGACCTGATCGCACGCTGCTGTTTTTCGCAGCGCAGCGATCAGGTAACTACTGCGTATGCACCGCAATGCGCAGGCGCGTCGTACGGTTACAAAGCGGATCAGTGCTGAACGATGGATTTAACGAAGAATACGTTCGCACAGCCAATCGCAAGGTGATTGACAGGAAGAAGGCGTTTGTGGGTGGCAACTGACCGTTTCTGGGAGAGGTTGGAAAAACTCAGGTGTGTCCAAGTGTTTGCAGGGCGGGTGTCTGACGTCAATTCCAGGACCGGACAGGCTGATGTGATCGCAGCGGCTGAGTAAGTCCTGGGCAACTCAGAAACTGCACAAAATGTTTTTGCAGAGTTTGGCTGCACAGGCGTTCACACACTTGCAAAGCGAAAATACACTCCCCATGTGTGGCGACTATGCGTTTGCACGGCTGCTAAAAACAGTTAGCGAGCGATCAACTCGGAATGACCCCATGTATCCCTATTCTCATGACTCCGCACAATGCTTTAGCGTCTCTGGATGGTGGCCGCTGTTCTGTGGCACTATGACGCAGACCTCTATGTTTTCTCTTGCTGTCCGCCCGGGTGACCTCTGTTATCTTGCCCTCTGTCCCCGGGCCATCAATCCTCCCTGAGGTGTAGACATTGCAGACATTATCCTCTGTTCCCTATATATCACAGACAAGAGGCAGCCTTCAGAGCTGTCACCATCCCGGGGAGTGAGGGGATCCTTAACCTGCAGACTGTACAACTCTCATCTACAGGGAAACAGCAGTAACACAGCTCATGGGATTACACCCTCACACCACACACACTATCCCACACTCTGCTACCAATCACAACGACTGGAAAACACAATTATATACAGTAACACAGCTCATGGGATTACACCCTCACACCACACACATTATCCCACACTCTGCTACCAATCACAACGACTGGAAAACACAATTATATACAGTAACACAGCTCATGGGATTACACCCACACACCACACACTATTCCACACTCTGCTACCAATCACAACGACTGGAAAACACAATTATATACAGTAACACAGTTCATGGGATTACACCCTCACACCACACACTATCCCACACTCTGCTACCAATCACAATGACTGGAAAACACAATTATATACAGTAACACAGCTCATGGGATTACACCCTCACACCACACACTATTCCACACTCTGCTACCAATCACAATGACTGGAAAACACAATTATATACAGTAACACAGCTCTAGGGATTACACCCTCACACCACACACTATCCCACACTCTGCTACCAATCACAATGACTGGAAAACACAATTATATACAGTAACACAGCTCATGGGATTACACCCTCACACCACACACTATCCCACACTCTGCTACCAATCACAACGACTGGAAAACACAATTATATACAGTAACACAGCTCATGGGATTACACCCTCACACCACACACTATCCCACACTCTGCTACCAATCACAATGACTGGAAAACACAATTATATACAGTAACACAGCTCATGGGATTACACCCTCACACCACACACACTATCCCACACTCTGCTACCAATCACAACGACTGGAAAACGCAATTATATACAGTAACACAGCTCATGGGATTACACCCTCACACACTATCCCACACTCTGCTACCAATCACAACGACTGGAAAACACAATTATATACAGTAACACAGCTCATGGGATTACACCCTCACACCACACACTATCCCACACTCTGCTACCAATCACAATGACTGGAAAACACAATTATATACAGTAACACAGCTCATGGGATTACACCCTCACACCACACACACTATCCCACACTCTGCTACCAATCACAACGACTGGAAAACGCAATTATATACAGTAACACAGCTCATGGGATTACACCCTCACACCACACACTATCCCACACTCTGCTACCAATCACAATGACTGGAAAACACAATTATATACAGTAACACAGCTCATGGGATTACACCCTCACACCACACACACTATCCCACACTCTGCTACCAATCACAATGACTGGAAAACACAATTATACACAGTAACACAGCTCATGGGATTACACCCTCACACCACACACTGGTGGTCATTCCGAGTTGATCGCTCGTTATTTTTTCCCCGCAATGGAGCGATTAGTCGCTAATGCGCATGCGCAATGTCCGCAGTGCGACTGCGCCAAGTAAATTTGCTATTAAGTTAGGTATTTTACTCATGGCATTACAAGATTTTTTCTTCGTTCTGGTGATCGTAGTGTGATTGACAGGAAGTGGGTGTTTCTGGGCGGAAACTGGCCGTTTTATGGGTGTGTGCGAAAAAACGCTGCCGTTTCTGGGAAAAACGCGGGGGTGTCTGAAGAAACGGGGGAGTGTCTGGGTGAACGCTGGGTGTGTTTGTGACGTCAAACCAGGAACGAAACTGACTGAACTGATCGCAATGGCAGAGTAAGTCTCGAGCTACTCAGAATGAAACTGCTAAGAAGTGTCTATTCGCAAATCTGCTAATCTTTCGTTCGCAAATCTACTATGCTAAGATTCACTGGCGGCGGCTTAGTGTGTGCAAACCTGCTAAAAGCAGCTAGCGAGCGAAAAACTCGGAATGAGGGCCTCTATGCCACACTCTGCTACCAATCACAACGACTAGAAAACACAATTATATACAGTAACTTCTGTGTAAGAGAAACATAGTAACAACTGATAGTAAGGAAAACTGAATGCACACAACACACAGCACAGCATTATTGTGCAGCACAGTGGTTAGCATGGTTGCCTCACAGCCCTGATGTCAATTCCTGACCAGGCACTATCTGTGTAGAGTTTGTATAGGCAAGGTACCTCACTCGGCTACCTCGGCGCTTGGCACAGGTTTCCTTTCCCAATTGTAGTCCACGTGGATCTTAAAGTATGAAAAAGTAAAAAAAAAAAAAAAATTGTGAAAAACTCATGTTGAGCTTTTGTCATGTCGACCTAGAACATGTCGACCTAGGGACCATGTCGACCTAGAAACCCTGTTGACCTAATGCATGCTTTCCCCAATAGTGGTCGACCTAATGACTGTCGACCTACTGTAAGTGTGGTTGACCTAATGACCGAATCCTGCTGTAGGTTGCTAGTCTTCTGACACACCTCATCTCTGCTACCCAATGGGAACGCCAGAAATTGTTTTTGTACTGGAGTATGGCGACTGTTTTTGTCCTGGCGTATGGCGATTGTTTTTGTCCTGGACTATGGCGACTGTTTTTGTCCTGGGGTATGGCGATTGTTTTTGTCCTGGGGTATGGCGACTGTTTTTGTCCTGGGGTATGGCGACTGTTTTTGTCCTGGCGTATGGCGACTGTTTTTGTCCTGGACTATGGCGACTGTTTTTGTCCTGGCCTATGGCGACTGTTTTGTCCTGGCATATGGCGACTGTTTTTGTTCTGAGGTATGGCGATTGTTTTTGTCCTGGACTATGGCGATTGTTTTTGTCCTGGGGTATGGCGACTGTTTTTGTCCTGGACTGTGGCGATTGTTTTTGTCCTGGGGTATGGCGACTGTTTTTGTCCTGGCGTATGGCGATTGTTTTTGTCCTGGACTATGGCGATTGTTTTTGTCCTGGGGTATGGCGACTGTTTTTGTCCTGGCGTATGGCGATTGTTTTGTCCTGGACTATGGCGATTGTTTTTGTCCTGGGTTTGCAAAATTACAAGAGTTACTTAGTTTATGCAGATAATGTGGTGAAGGTTTCAGTTCTACATACTAGTGACTGACATTCTGCTGCTGTTTGGGGGACGGAGAGGGGGCGGTGGCAGCCTGCTTTTCACAAAACAGAGGTGTTATGACACTTTTTAGGGGGATGGAAGAGGCCAGAGATCTCCATAGTTGCACTGAGAATTCCTGGCCTCTGCGACAGCCAGCTTGCGTATCCCCATGGGTGCCCGATGGTGCCCAGGAACAGTACTTAAAATGGTCCTAGAGAGGTGGTGGAACTCATCCCCCCCCCCACCAATGTGCGCCACAAAAGGGGTATGGCCTCAAAAAGAAAGGGGCGTGGTCACCCAGTAGTTTCCCCATTTCAAATTACGCCGCACAGTAGCACAATCTTATTCACATTACACCACATATTAGTGACCTTTATTCATGTTATGACACACATTAGTGCCCCTTATACACAAATGCCACAGTAGTAGCACCCCTAATACACATAATGCCCACAGTAATAGTGCCCCTTATACAATACCCACTGTATTGGTAGTGCCCACAGTTGTAGTGCCCCTTATGTAGAGCCCATAGTATTGGTGCCCCTTATTCAGTGCCCCCAGTAGTAGTGCCCCTTATGTCCCCAGAAGTGATGCCACTTATTAAGTGCCCCCTATGCAATGCTCTTACTAGTAATGCCCCCGTAGTTATGCCCCCTGTAGATATGCCCCCAGTTGGTTTGCCCCCAATGCCCCCGTAGTTATGCCTTTAGTTGGTGTGCCCCCGTAGTTATGCCCCCAGTTGGTGTGCCCCAAGTTTGCTTGCCCCCCAGTAGATATGCCCCCAATGCTCCCGTAGTTAAGTGCCCCCTATGCAATGCTCTTATTAGTAATGCCCCCGTAGTTATGCCCCCTGTAGATATGCCCCCAGTTGGTTTGCCCCCAATGCCCCCGTAGTTATGCCTTCAGTTGGTGTGCCCCAGTTGTTATGCCCCCAGTTGGTGTGCCCCCAGTTTGCTTGCCCCCCCAGTAGATATGCCCCCAATGCTCCCGTAGTTATGCCCCCTGTAGATATGCCCCCAGTTGGTTTTGCCCCAGTATGTTTGCCCCCAGTTGGTGTGCCCCCAGTAGTTATGCCTCCAGTTTGTTTGCCCCCCAGTAGATATGCCCCCAGCTCCCCCCTCTAGTAGCGCTTCTTTCACACACACACCAAAAAATAAAGAGATCTGAGCAGCTGCTGTGGGTAAGGGGCAGGTGTACACCCTGAGTTTCGGACCAGGGTTGCCGAAAGGGGGAAGGAACTCTTTACACGGGAGGGGCCAGGGTCAGTTGCTGAGGGGGACATTGCCCTCTTAGCAGCACTGCAGAGGGGGACCAATGTCCTCCTTTGCAGCGCGCAGTGCACCCCTCTATTTTTTGGACGTGGGCATGTCCACACCTCGCAGATTTTGTCACCCCCCCTGTCCTGTAATTTGCCAGAACAAAGCTGGCAGCCCTACCTATGGAGAACTCACACGCTCAGGTGATGTAGGTGTTCCTTTCCCCAACGTGCAAGTATCAACTATGCCTCCAGCAGCAAGACGTAGATCACTGCCCAAAGCAGGGCTGTCTTTAAAAAATGTTGGGCCCAGGACTGACAGAACTGAGAGGACCCCCCACCCCACCCCTCCACCTGCAGCCCCCACAACCTACCGTTCTGGGTGCTGATTGCCGGTCCCTGGAGAAGGCTGCAGGACATCAGGTGGCGCCCCCGGGCACGACAGAGGCAGAACGTCACCACAGTAGCAACACTATTCCTCTGTGGCAGCCTGCAGTGCAGTCCAATCCACACCACCGTCATGTGGGCCACCTCACAGTCCAGGCCTGGAACTAGAGTCTCAGCAGTCCCCCCCTGAAGGTGGCCCTGGCCCGGAGAATACTTAGGATGCTCCAGTTTGCTCTATAGGCAGCGAGATGTGTTCCTGGCACCTTATAAGCCAAATGCGGTTTCCGTAGGACAGTAGTGGTCCTGCACCGTGTACAATGGCTCCACTCTCAAAACCGAATTGGAGAAAAGGGAAACAAGACAGCACAAATTATATACTCACGTATCAGTATAGATTTCTTGCTCAAAATACAGCCATCTCTGGATGGCACTATGCCTGCTCGCACAGTTCTCTGTCTGCTTTCCCTCACAACGCAGCGATATCACGGCTCCTTTGGAGCGCAATCTGTGCACAAACGGACTGGCATAGGGCTACAAACACATGTTGCCATCTTCCGTGTTTGCACAAGACAGTAAATTAAAATAACAGCACACCGGGTCAGGTCTGTCCCTTGATCTGTCCCGGCAGGTATTTTTATATACACATAGCGGTGAGAAGAATGCGAGATATGGTGAAAAAAAAAACAGCAAACAATTCCAAGAGTTTTTACTAAACAGAAACCATATTGCGTTAGTTGGGTATATACAGTAATTTTTAAAACATTAAAAATATATTCATAACACCAATGTATTTTTAAATGCAGCCATGTACAGAACAGTAGAGTATATATGTGATAAAGTAATATTAGTACAATCATCCTGTTTTTAGTTAGTATTTATTATTCTCGCTCCTGGATGAGAGATGAAATAGTTTGGGACTACTGGAGAAAGCGGACGGATAAGTAACTTTGCAGATGTACAATCACATGTGAGGGCTTCAGCCCTGAGGCAACAGACAAGACTCATTTTCCTCATGACGTGCGGACTCCTGCCCCTGTCAGTGGTGATTTCCCTGTACACCAGCCGCGTTACACAAACATCCCGCAGACCTGGGCCATGTTAGGAGTATGCAGAACTCTTATTTTAAGTTACGGTTTCTGAATGTTTTTGGGGTGGGAAGTGCGGCCTTATCACCCACGGGTGGCAAACAGAGAAACAATGGCCAGTTGCTGTATCTTGGTAAACTATCGGCTTGTGTACATATTGCAGGGGTGGAGGTAGAATGGCCTCCCCGTACATGACCTCTATCCGGGGGCTTGTCATTGCCCTGATTGTCAGCCACTTACAGACGTCATCCACTCCACTCTCTACATCTCATGGGCAGCAGGAGAGGGTCATTGGAACTGTCACCGCACCTAGGAGAGGGCAGATCTGTAAAATCATCAGTAATATGGATGGCACTTCAGGCCCAAATTCCTTCCCTTTAGTGTCAACAGCGTGCTGCTTAGTGCTATCCCATTACAGATTATCTCCGATGGGGCGATAGGCGAGGGAATGGAGCGGATCACAGGGAAGCGTTTCTATGGCAGACACAACAACTAATGACTGATTAATGTACAGGATTATAGTCCTCTGTTACCCCTTCACATCCATGTGAGCCGAGACCTAGCCCTATAGGGCTTTCAGAGGAGGCACATTGCAGAAATAGAGGAGGCACATTGCAGGAACTGAGGAAGCACATTGCAGGACAGAGGCGGCACATTGCAGGACAGAGGAGGCACATTGCAGGAACTGAGGAGGCACGTTGCAGGAACTGAGGAGGCACATTGCAGGAACTGAGGAGGCACATTGCAGGAACTGAGGAGGCACATTGAAGGAACTGAGGAGGCGCACTGCAGGACAGAGGCGGCGCATTGCAGGACAGAGGAGGCACATTGCAGGAACTGAAGAGGTACATTGCAGGACAGAGGAGGCACATTGCAGGAACTGAAGAGGGGCATTGCAGGACAGAGGAGGCACATTGCAGGAACTGAGGAGGCACATTGCAGGAACTGAGGAAGCACATTGCAGGACAGAGGAGGCACATTGCAGGACAGAGGCGGTGCATTGCAGGAACTGAGGAGGCACATTGCAGGAACTGTGGAGGCACATTGCAGGAACTGTGGAGGCACATTGCAGGAACTGAGGAGGCACATTGCAGGAACTGTGGAGGCACATTGCAGGAACTGAGGAGGCACATTGCAGGAACTGAGGAGGCACATTGCAGGACAGAGGAGGCACATTGCAGGAACTGAGGAGGCACATTGCAGGACAGAGGAGGCACATTGCAGGAACTGAAGAGGTGCATTGCAGGACAGAGGAGGCACATTGCAGGAACTGAAGAGGAGCATTGCAGGACAGAGGAGGCACATTGCAGGAACTGAGGAGGCACATTGCAGGACAGAGGAGGCACATTGCAGGAACTGAAGAGGTGCATTGCAGGACAGAGGAGGCACATTGCAGGAACTGAGGAGGCACATTGCAGGAACTGAAGAGGAGCATTGCAGGACAGAGGAGGCACATTGCAGGAACTGAAGAGGAGCATTGCAGGACAGAGGAGGCACATTGCAGGAACTGAGGAGGCACATTGCAGGACAGAGGAGGCACATTGCAGGAACTGAAGAGGTGCATTGCAGGACAGAGGAGGCACATTGCAGGAACTGAGGAGGCACATTGCAGGAACTGAGGAGGCACATTGCAGGAACTGAGGAGGCGCATTGCAGGAACTGAGGAGGCGCACTGCAGGACAGAGGAGGCACATTGCAGGACAGAGGCGGCACATTGCAGGACAGAGGAGGCACATTGCAGGAACTGAGGAGGCACATTGCAGGAACTGAGGAGGCGCACTGCAGGACAGAGGAGGCACATTGCAGGACAGAGGAGGCACATTGCAGGACAGAGGAGGCACGTTGCAGGAACTGAGGAGGCGCATAGCAGGAACTGAGGAGGCACATTTCAGGACACAGGTGACACATTGCAGGACAGAGGTGGCACATTGCAGGAACTGAGGAGGCACATTGCAGGACAGAGGAGGCACGTTGCAGGAACTGAGGAGGCACATTGCAGGAACTGAGGAGGCACATTGCAGGACAGAGGAGGCACATTGCAGGAACTGAGGAGGCACATTGCAGGAACTGAGGAGGCGCATAGCAGGAACTGAGGAGGCGCACTGCAGGACACAGGTGACACATTGCAGGACAGAGGAGGCACATAGCAGGACAGAGGAGGCACATTGCAGGACAGAGGAGGCACATTGCAGGAACTGAGGAGGCACATAGCAGGAACTGAGGACTGCAGTATGAAATCTCCTTCATAAAGACATGCACCTCTTATGTTAATCTCCAATGTGATAAATTTTGCATGTTCTGTATGTTAAAAAAAATGCGTGGAACTCTGGCTACATGCCCGCAACAAATCAATGACACCCCAATGACAGTCTAATTACACTCCCATTATACTGCCACGACTCTCCCATTATACTGCCACGACTCTCCCATTATACTGCTAGGACTCTCCCATTATACTGCCACGACTCTCCCATGGCACTTGCAGTAGACAGCTCCCTTCTGTGCCTTCGCAGATGCATGAATGGATAGATGCGACCATACACAGAATGTCTCGCCGCTGTTGTACCCTCCCCCAGAACGCGTAGGCATGGTGTGGCACATATGGGTTGTATGCACTTTGGGACTTGCATCCTACTCAGTATTAGTATTAGACTGTAACTAGGATTTGCTGATGCACATTAAACATCACATTTTAACACCCATTTTATTTGCAACCTCTGGGAGAGATAAAGGGGAGAAGTTGACCATAGCAACTGGTCAGCCTCTAGTGGTCACATGTCTAGAACAGTTCACAAAGTGATAGCAGCTGATTGGTTGCTATGGACAACTTCTCCCCTTTGTCTTTCGCAAAGGTCTGATACATGTCCCCCTTGTCAGTGATTAACCAATATGGCTAAGAAACTGCAATAATGTACCCACAGCTGGTTTAAGATGGGTTTTTATCGAAATCCGATCCTCACTATTCCAACAGGCAGAATGCCGACACCTCCCCCCTCCACAGCCTAACCCCCCCTTTCTCCCCCCCTAGTGTCCAACCTTAACCCCAGTATTTACTGTCAGGATTCCACTGTTGATATTTCAACTGCCTGGATTCTGAGCACATCCCGTTTAAGGTACATAGAAGGGATCAGTACGTAATCCCGCTGGACGGGATCCCGGCGGTCGAAATACAGACGCCGGAATCCCGACCACACAATCTCGACAGGGGTGGCGAGCGGAACGCAGCCCCTTGCGGGCTCGCTTAGTTTGCCACGCTGCGGGCACGGTGCCTCGCTACGCTCGGCACACTATTATATTCTCCCTCTATGGGTGTCGTGGACACCCACGGAGGGAGAATATGTTGGGATTGTGGCGGTCGGGATTCCGGCGTCGGTATTTCGACCGCCGGGATCCCGTCCAGCGGGATGTTGACCACATAGAATTATAGGCAGCACCCACCTTCCTACACTCATTCGTGAAACACCCCCCCAAAAAAACAAAACGGGGTGATCCAGGCACCTTAGAGCTGAAACGGACGTATAACAGTCAAGGGCATAGTGTTTGTAAATGTATGAAAAGTCAGCAATTTGCCGGGTTGCCGGCTGGTACTACCCATTAACCCATGTCCTTACCGTTTACGATTTTGGAAAACACATATTTTATTAATGGTGTTAACAAAAAAATGTCATTTGCAGAATTCCTTTTTTCTTTTTTATAGAATTTTTGTTTTAGAGCAGCATTTTGATTACAAAAAAAGCCAACTTTTGCCAAATATGACATGCGCAAACTTTTTTTTTTAAACCGAAGACCGAAACTTTCTCAGCGCCAGCTTTGCAGATTGTTTCATCAATGGTAAGGGGCAGAAAGTCGGCGAAACGCAGCGTGTGGTGAAATCTCTTCCAGTAGTTTGTGGCTCAGCAATATCTTCAGCCTATTTTGTTATTTTCCAGTTTCATTGGACAATGAGAAGTCACTTCCAAAAGGGAATCCGTAATAATGTCACCGATAACGAGATTTATGGTAAGAACTTACCGTTGTTAAATCTCTTTCTGCGAGGTACACTGGGCTCCACAAGGATTAACATCGGGGTGTAGTAGACTAGGATCTTGATCCGAGGCACCAACAGGTTCAAAGCTTTGACTGTTCCCAAGATGCACAGCGCCGACTCCTCTATAACCCCGCCTCCATGCACAGGAGCTCAGTTAACCAGCCAGGTACCAGAGATGACAATCGCTCGCAGTAAATTACACCACACACTCACCACAGGAGAAGGTGTCAGTGGCTATGCCAATACCAACCCAAAGAAGCTAAGTGCGTCAGGGTGGGCGCCTTGTGGAGCCCAGTGTACCTTGCAGAAAGAGATTTAACAATGGTAAGTTCTTAGCGTAAATCTCATTTTCTGCTGCGGGGTACACTGGGCTCCACAAGGATTAACATCGGGATGTCCTAAAGCAGTTCCTTATGGGAGGGAACGCACTGTAGCGGGCACAAGACCCTGCATCCGAAGGAAGCATCCTGGGAGTCGGAAGTATCGAAGGTATAGAACCTTATGAACATGTTCCCTGAGGACCATGTAGCCGCCTTGCACAATTGTTCAAGGGTCGCACCACGGTGGTCCGCCCAAGAAGGTCCAACCGACCGAGTAGAATGGGCTTTGATGGTAGCAGGAGCTGGACAACCAGCCTGTACATAAGCATGTGCAATCACCATTCTAATCCATCTGGCCAGGGTCTGCTTGGAAGCAGGCAAGGCCACATTTGTGAAAACGAAACAGTACAAACAGAGAATCAGATTTCCTAATGGAGGATGTTCTCTTCACATAGATACGGAGAGCCCGTACCACATCCAAAGACCCGCTCTTTGGAAGACAACTCAGGAGAATTAAAGGCCGGAACCACAATCTCCTGGTTAAGGTGGAAGGAAGACACCACCTTGGGTAAACATCCCGGTCGTGTTCTAAGAACTGCCCGGTCACGATGAAAAATCAAAAGAGGGGACTTACAGGATAAGGCACCCAAGTCCGAGACCCTTCTAGCTGAGGCAATAGCCAGCAAAAATAGCACCTTAAGGGAAAGCCACTTAAGGTCATCAGAGAAAAGAGGTTCAACTGGAGACTCTTGCAAGGCCTCCAGTACCACCGACAGATCCCAAGGGGCCACAGGAGCTACATAAGGAGGCTGAATCCGCAACACACCCTGAGTGAATGTATGAACATCAGGAAGGGCAGCAATCTTTCTCTGAAACCAAACCGACAAGGCAGAAATGTGAACCTTGAGGGAGGCCAGACGCAGGCCTAAATCCAGGCCCTGTAGTAGGAAGGCCAACAGTTTGGCCGTGCTAAACTTGAAAACGTCATGATTGTGAGATGCACACCAAGTAAAGTAAGCATTCCAGACCCTATAGCATATCCGAGCAGAAGCCGGCTTACGGGCCTTCAACATAGTTTGAACGACCGCCTCAGAAAAACCCTTGGCCCTCAAGACGGAAGCTTCAAGAGCCATGCCGTCAAAGCCAGACGGGCCAAGTCCTGGTAAACACAAGGGCCCTGAACGAGGAGGTCTGGTCGTTGTGGAAGTAGAAGGGGACGATCTAGCGAGAGGCCCTGTAGATCGGAGAACCAGTGCCGTCTGGGCCGCGCTGGAGCGATCAGAACTAGGTTTCCTCCTTCTTGCTTAAACTTCTGTATTACTCTGGGCAGGAGTGACAACGGAGGGAACACATATACGGCAGCCGAAAGTTCCATGGGATTGACAGAGCATCCACGAACTCTGTGTGAGGATCTCTTGTCCTTGCTCCGAAGACCGGAACCTTGTGATTGTGTCGAGACGCCATCAGGTCCACATCTGAAAGGCCCCACTTGTCCACAAGAAGTTGAAACACCTCTGGATGGAGGCTCCATTCTCCGGCGTGTACATCCTGACGACTGAGAAAGTCCGCTTCCCAGTTTAGGACCCCCGGAATGAACACTGCGGATATGGCCGGCAGATGGTGTTCTGCCCACTGAAGAATCCGTGATACTTCACTCATTGCCATGCGGCTTCGAGTGCCACCTTGATGATTGATGTACGCCACCGTGGTGGTGTTGTCCAATTGTACTTGAACAGGTCTGTTCTGTATTAGATGCTGGGCCATTGTCAACGCATTGAACACTGCCCGCAGTTCCAGAATATTTATCGGGAGCAGAGACTCCTCCTTGGTCCACCGACCCTGAAGAGAGTGTTGTTCCAATACCGCGCCCCAACCTCTCAGACTGGCATCCGTAGTCAGCAAGACCCAGTTGGATATCCAGAAGGGACGGCCCCTGCTCAATCGTTGGTCCTGAAGCCACCAGCTCAGTGACAGGCGGACCTCTGGAGACAAGGAGATCATGTGAGATCTGATCCGGTGAGGCAGGCCATCCCACTTGGTCAGAATTAACTTCTGCAGAGGGCGAGAATGGAATTGAGCATACTCCACCATGTCGAAAGCCGACACCATGAGACCTAGCCCATGCATTGCCGAATGTATCGACACTTGCGGATGAGATAGGAAGCATTGAATCCTGTCCTGAAGCTTCAGGACTTTCTCCTGAGACAAGAACAACCGTTGGTTGTGAGTGTCCAATAACGCTCCCAGGTGTACCATGCTCCGAGCAGGAACCAGGGAGGATTTCTTCCAGTTGATCAGCCACCCGTGGGCTTTCATGAATTGGACCATCAGATCTTGATGACACAGGAGAAGTTCTGGGGAATTTGCCAGGATCAACAAATCGTCCAAGTACGGTTGGATCCTGACCCCTTGACGGCGGAGTGTAGCCGTCATGACCGTCATTACTTTGGTGAAAACTCAGGGAGCCGTTGTCAAACCAAAGGGTAACGCCCGAAATTGGTAATGAAGATTGCCCACCGCAAACCTGAGGTACTGCTGATGAGACACTGCAATAGGAATATGCAGGTAGGCATCCTGTATGTCCAGGGAGACCATATAGTTCCCAGGCTCCAAGGCCAGAACAATAGAGCGCAGAGTTTCCATACGAAACTTGGAGACCCGCACATACTTGTTCAAGGACTTCAGATTGAGAATGGGCCGTGAGGACCCATTCGGTTTTGTGACTAGAAACAGCGGTGAATAGTACCCCTTGCCTCTCTGAGCCAGAGGCACCTGTACTACCACTCCTGTGGACAGGAGGGAATGTACTACCGAATGCAGAGTGTTTGCCTTTGTCGGGTCCAGAGGAACATATGTCAGGCAAAATCGATGAGGGGGACGATTCTTGAAGGATACGGCGTAACCTTGAGTGACGACTTCCGTTACCCAGGCATCGTAAGTGGTCTTCAACCATTCCTGGGCAAAACCTAGAAGTCAGCCCTCCACCCTGGGATCCCCCAGAGGGAGGCCTGCCCCGTCATGCGGCAGGCTTGTCAGTTTTGGAAGCAGGCTGATGGGCAGCCCAGGCTCGCTTCGGTCTGGGCTTGAAAGGGCTGGAAGCATGAGCTTGCTTTGGGTACGCCTGACCTTTTGCTTTACCTGGAGGACGAAAGGGCCGAGGGAAAGTACTTTTAGCCTTCTGCGTGGAAGGAGCTGTACTAGGTAGGCAAGCTGTTTTAGCAGTAGCCAGATCAGCCACAATCTTATTGAGGTCTTCTCCAAAGAGAATGTCTCCCTTGAAAGGAAGCACCTCCAGGGTTTTCTTGGAATCCATATCCACCGACCAGGATCTCAACCAAAGGATACGTCTGGCTAGCACCCCGGCATTGGAGGCCGCCTCCTTAAGGTATAGAGAAGCCATGGCAATATATGAGAGACATTGTCGAGCATGGTTAGATGCGTTGGAAGGCAGTTCCGCCTCTAGCTCCTGAGCCCACGCCTCAACAGCTTCAGCAGCCCAAGTTGATGCAATGGTTGGCCTATGCACAGCCCCCGTTATGGTGTAAATCGCTTTCAAACAACCCTCCACACGTCTATCCGTCGGTTCCTTCAGAAAGGTGACGGTAGTTACTGGCAGAGCAGAGGAAACTACCATGCGTGCCACATGAGAATCCACAGGCGGAGGCGTTTCCCAATTTTTACATAGCTCTGCAGAGAGAGGATAGCGAGCCAACAGTCTCTTATGCGGTGTGAATTTCGTTCCCGGATTTTCCCAAGATTCCTGACGTATGTCAGCCAGGTGTTGAGAATGAGGTAAAACTTGTTTAACCACCTTCTTTCGTTTAAATCTGTCCGGATTTTTAGAGACAACCGCAGGCTCAGGTTCATCAGAGACCTGAAGAATGAGCCTGATGGCCTCAATCAAATCAGGGACATCCACCATTGACTTCCCTTTCCCATCAGAAGCATCTGAGTCAGTGTCTGTGGGGTCGGTATATGCACCATTCTCCTTAGAGGATGTGTCTGGGATAGCAGTGGATTGTGGGGAGGTAATGGCCCTTTTAGAAGATGTCTTAGTCTTAGGTGGGCGAGAGTGAGATTTAGATTTAGTCAGTGACCGGTTCAATTGCTGTAACTGAGTGGAGATTTGATCTGCCTATGGCGGATTAATTGCAGGGACCATAAACTGCTGCATTGGCACAGGTGGTACCACAGGGGGCGCCAGTTTAGTTACAAGCGTGTTTAACAGCGTTGAAAAGGTAGCCCAAGGTGGGTCATTTGTTGCCCCCGGTGCTACAGACCCACTGGGGGGTAAGGAAACCCCTGAACCTGAACTCTCTTCTGCCAAATTTTCCTCCAAAATGTCTGCGGCATTACCACCACGCAATGTGGTAGAAGCCCCGGCTCCATTGCCTCGTGTAGCTGACATAATAAGAAGCACAATATTGGGCAACCTGCAGGGCCGTCCCGAGCTTAATTTTTTTGGTAAGCGAATTTAGAATTTAGCGCCCCTTGATGGGATAAAATTTTAAAAGGTGTGGTCTCACAAGGAAGGGGCGTGGCCACACAAAAGTACCCCCAGGGGTCCAGGGAGATTGTCAGTGACAGGGAGAAAGTGCGTTACTGGGTGGCAGAGGTGATGGACTAGTGGGTGACTGAAGAGGCTGGGGTCACAGGGAGATAGTGGGTGCCATGTGCCCACAGTGCTAGATATGCCCCCACAGTGCCACATATGACCCCACAGTGCCAGATACAGATATGCCCCCACAGTGCCAGATACAGATATGCCCCCACAGTGCCATGTGCCCACAGTGCCAGATATGCCCCACAGTGCCAGATACAGATATGCCCCCACAGTGCCATGTGCCAGATATGCCCCCACAGTGCCAGATATGCCCCCACTGTGCCGCATATGCCCCCACAGTGCCACATATGACCCCACAGTGCCACATATGCCCCCGCAGTGCCACATATGCCCCCACAGTGCCATGTGCCCACAATGCCAGATATGCCCCCACAGTGCCACATATGACCCCACAGTGCCAGATATGCCCCCACAGTGCCATGTGCCAGATATGCCCCCACAGTGTTAGATATGCCCCCACAGTGCCACATATGACCCCACAGTGCCACATATGCCAACAGTGCTAGTTATGCCCCCACAGTGCCATGTGCCAGATATGCCCCCACAGTGTTAGATATGCCCCCACAGTGCCATGTGCCCACAGTGCTAGCTATGCCCCCACAGTGCCATATATTCCCCCACAGAGCCACATATGCCCCCACAGTGCCACATATGCCCCCACAGTGCCAGATACAGATATGCCCCCACAGTGCCATGTGCCCACAATGCCAGATATGCCCCCAGAGTGCCCGCAGGTCGCCACCGAGCCCGCAGCGTGGCGAGCGCAGCGAGCCCGCAAGGGGCTTGCTGCACTCGCCCCTCCACGCCGGGATCCCGGCGTCGGTATGCTGCCGGGATCCCGGCGTCGGTAAGGTGACCGGCGGTCAGGAGACAAATAATGACACATTCCATAGTTCCTGGCATGAGTCAACTGGCAGCTCTGCTAACATCGGGTGCCTATTTTTTATGAAAATGCATCTTATTTGCATTGCTTTGTGGCTAGAATGCACAAGCAGCTTCTGCTGATTACAATGATATGCAGCATGCCTATATACTGTGTACGACTCTGGCTGTATCTGCATACGAAATGCTACACACAAAATATAGGCATGCTGCATGTCATTTTAATCAGCAGAAGATGCTTGTGCCCCTAGGCATACCAGATGCCCTAGGCAATTGCCTAGTTTGCCTATGCCTAAGGCCGGCTCTGCTTCTTTGTGTATATGCTTTTCGGTGTGTTAGGTGACACACCTGGAGAATACCTTGGTTGGCTGCAGTGAAAGTGCGCAGGAATATATCATATATCATTATTATATCAAGCTTTGAGCCTGTTGGTGCCTCGGATCAAGAGCCTACTCTACACCCCGATGTTAATCCTGGTGGAACCCATACCTCCCAACATGACCCTCTCCAGGAGGGACAGAATGCTCTGCTTCTGGACTTTTCTCTTAATGTATGATTGCCATCACTTGTGCCGAAACACCTTTCTTATCCATTAACCTGTTCAACACAGGTGCTGGCAATCATACATTAAGCAAAAAGTCCAGAAGCAGAGCATTGTGTCCCTCCTGGAGTGGGTCATGTTGGGAGGTATGGGAACCCAGTGTACCCCGCAGCAGAAATGAAAATAAGAACATGTCACAGCTGCTGGGATTTGTAGTGAGGCTCCCACTGGAGGTGTCTCAGATCCGCTGCTTTGGAACTGGTGACTGGTGGCCACTGGTCAGATTGTTGTACAGATATGATAGAAGGGCCGTTCCAAGGAATGGGTATGAGCCAGTATTTGAGATGAGTGAATCTTCAACGGTTCATTTGCAGAACTATCACCAGATTTGGGCTGTTGATTCGGTTTTTTGTCAAATTAGTGTGAAAATCTGTTGTTTGTGCTACAAACAGAAAAAAATTGTATTTTGGGATTAAAAATAATCTGTCTAATATAATATAAATGGGTGTTTAAAAATGATATCAAAGTCCTTTAAAAACTACAGTCTAAAAAACAATAGCATAGCAATCGCATCTCAATTTCAATATTGGGACAGTGAGCACTACACCATGGAGGGTAATGGTGACATAAATGCACCAAGTGGCATCATTCCCTCCCCTTTCCCCCGTCCCAAACTATCCACTACGGAATTGGGTGATATGTGGGAGGGTTCCTCGTTCTCCCCAATTTCTGGAAGTTCTGCTGGACATTCTGGCAGAGTAGTGAAGTGCGATTACAGCATCTCACCGCAGGGATGTGCGACAAGCAGTATATACATGTGGGCATTATACACAGGTGCAGCAGTATAGACATGTGGGCATTATACACAGGTGCAGCAGTATATACATGTGGGCATTATACACAGGTGCAGCAGTATATACATGTGGGCATTATACACAGGTGCAGCAGTATATATATACATGTGGGCATTATACACAGGTGCAGCGGTATTTACATGTGGGCATTATACACAGGTACAGCGGTATATACATGTGGGCATTATACACAGGTGCAGCGGTATTTACATGTGGGCATTATACACAGGTACAGCGGTATATACATGTGGGCATTATACACAGGTGCAGCGGTATATACATGTGGGCATTATACACAGGTGCAGCAGGATATACATGTGGGCATTATACACAGGTGCAGCAGTATATACATGTGGGCATTATACACAGGTGCAGCAGTATACACACATGTGGGCAATATACACAGATGCAGCGGTATATACATGTGGGCATTATACACAGGTGCAGCGGTATATACATGTGGGCATTATACACAGGTGCAGCGGTATTTACATGTGGGCATTATACACAGATGCAGCGGTATATACATGTGGGCATTATACACAGGTGCAGCGGTATATACATGTGGGCATTATACACAGGTGCAGCAGTATAGACATGTGGGCATTATACACAGGTGCAGCAGTATATACATGTGGGCATTATACACAGGTGCAGCAGTATATACATGTGGGCATTATACACAGGTGCAGCAGTATATATATGTGGGCATTATACACAGGTACAGCAGTATATACATGTGGGCATTATACACAGGTACAGCGGTATATACATGTGGGCATTATACACAGGTGCAGCGGTCTATACATGTGGGCATTATACACAGGTGCAGCAGTATATACATGTGGGCATTATACACAGGTGCAGCAGTATATACATGTGGGTATTATACACAGTTGCAGCAGTATATACATGTGGGCATTAAACACAGGTGCAGCAGTATACACATGTGGGCATTATACACAGATGCAGCAGTATACACATGTGGGCATTATACACAGATGCAGCGGTATATACATGTGGGCATTATACACAGGTGCAGAGGTATATACATGTGGGCATTATACACAGGTGCAGCGGTATATACATGTGGGCATTATACACAGGTGCAGCGGTATATACATGTGGGCATTATACACAGGTGCAGCAGGATATACATGTGGGCATTATACACAGGTGCAGCAGTATATGCATGTGGGCATTATACACAGGTGCAGCAGTATACACATGTGGGCAATATACACAAATGCAGCGGTATATACATGTGGGCATTATACACAGGTGCAGCGGTATACACATGTGGGCATTATACACAGGTGCAGCGGTATTTACATGTGGGCATTATACACAGATGCAGCGGTATATACATGTGGGCATTATACACAGGTGCAGCGGTATATACATGTTGGCATTATACACAGGTGCAGCAGTAAATACATGTGGGCATTATACACAGGTGCAGCAGTATATACATGTAGGTATTATACACAGTTGCAGCGGTATACACATGTAGGCATTATACACAGGTGCAGCGGTATACACATGTGGGCATTATACACAGTCGAAGCAGTATATATATGTGGGCATTATACACAGGTACAGCGGTATATACGTGTGGACATTATACACAGGTGCAGCGGGATATACATGTGGGCATTATACACAGGTGTAGCAGTATATACATGTGGGCATTATACACAGGTGCAGCAGTATATACATGTGGGCAGTATACACAGATGCAGCAGGATATACATGTGGGAATTATACACAGGTGCAGCAGTATATACATGTGGGAAGTATACACAGGTGCAGCAGGATATACATGTGCACATTATACACAGGTGCAGCAGTATATACATATGGGCAGTATACACAGGTGCTGCAGGATATACATGTGGGCACTATACACAGGTGCGCAGTGTAAGCATGTGGGCATTATACACAGGTGCAGCAGTATATACAATATACATATATATATATATACACAAATTATATATATATATATATATATATATACACACACACACATGATTTGTTATATGAGTACGTACGTACGTACGTACGTACGTACGTACGTACGTACGTACATATATACTTTTATTTCAATATATATATATACATATATACACATACATATATATATTTATTTCAATATATATATATATACATATATACACATACATTATTACGCATATACTGTACCTTCCCTGCCTTTGTCTGTCAGATCTTTCATTATGCTGTCAGCGACGTATAACAAGATTTTGCACAAGATCTTTTACACATCACCCTCAGATATAGTCCTATGACATTAAACTCGTAATGAAACCAGAAGCTGATTTGCCTGCGGCAGTGGTTGCCATCTGTAAGAATTACTCCCAAGGGGAATTGAATGGATCCTTTATATTTAGCGTGCTCTTGGCTGTATAATTCCTGGGGTGGTGAAATTGAAGACAGTAATAGGACAACATAATACTTGTGTGACCAGCCTACCAATGGCTTAACTGTGCGCTGTAGATCTCCTTCATGAAATGGGAAATCGGACAAACAGCTTAAGGGGTGACAGACTTTAGTATCCGAAATGTTCCCGAGGCACCAAGTGCTGTAATTAAAGTACTTTCAGGGGCAGTGAGCAGACCTGGCAGGGGCCGAGGCTGCACTCCGCATGAATGAGATATCTTAAGATACAGAAATCCCCTATCTGCCTCCCGCTGGCAAGATCGGCAAAATGCGGACTTCAGGATATTGATGCTGTGGTGATAGTATACTATATAGATGTGATATAGTATACTATATATGTTATATAAAATTTATATCTCTATATACATTTATACGTTTTTATTTAGAAAACTTTTTTTTTGTAAATATGTGGTCTAAAGCATCTTAACATATACACGGTCAAGTCAAATTATTATGACCACCAGCTGACAACCGGAGTAACCGCCGTGTGCAGTGGTGCCGAGAGAGGGGGTGGGGCAGGTACTATTTACCCAGGCCTGACGGAGGGGCCTAGTAGGGGCCCAATTGGTTTAGGGAGGCCGATGATGCGATTTACGGTGAATCACTTTATCATAGTTCGCCAAAGTGGGCATTGTGTAGCAGGGGGCGTGGCCGCGATGACGCAATCGCATCTCAATGCCACCGCACCGCCCCTTTTCAGAGCATAGCCCCCTTTTTCAGAGCCCCGTCCCCTGTTCAGCCGGTCTGGCTGCTCCCTCCATGAGGGAGTAACCTGAAAGTCGGCAAGCCTGGTGCAGACGGCCTATCGCACACCTTATATACCCACCAAGCCAGCACACGACACATTACGTACTTCATGGACTACGCGCTGTCGACGTCAGATGTAGGAGGTCAGAATAATGTGACTCGACTGTGTATATTGCATGCACATATTATATTTCTATTTTAATTGTAGTTTTTATCTTCTTTTTTTTTTTTTTTGGTGGCAATAGGTGGGTATAATGCGTGACATCAGTCAACCTTAGAATGGGATCCGGTCTCTAGGTCGACAGTAACTAGGTCGACAGTGTCTAGGTCGACCACTATTGGTCGACAGTAACTAGGTTGACAGGGTTTCTAGGTCGACAGGGTCTCTAGGTCGACATGTTCTAGGTCGACAGGTCAAAAGGTCGACATGATTTTTTTCACGATTTTTTTTTCTTTTTTTGAACCTTTTCATACTCAATCCACGTGGATTACGATTGGAACGGTGATTTGCCCGAAGCATGGCGAGCAAAGTGAGCCATGCGAGGGGACACGGTGCACTAATTGGGATTCCCCATCACTCTATGAAGAAAACAACACCAAAAAACATAAAAAACTCATGTCGACATTTTGACCTGTCGACCTAGACCATGTCGACCTAAATACCCTGTCGACCTAAAAACCCTGTCGACCTAGTTACTGTCGACCAATAGTGGTCGACCTAGACACTGTCGACCTACTTACTATCTACCTTCCATACCACACCCCTTAGATCTGATGCATCCCCAATCTCATCCCTGAATATGCAGGCACTCTTCCGCCATCTTTTGCTTCACAGCGGTTGCGTGTGAATTCACGCAGCCACCTCGAAAATAATCCAAACGCTGCGTCGACACCCACAGCTGTCAATCATATTGCGATCGCAACCTTCCGGAATGCAATTGCACTGTGACTTCTGCGCGGCCTACAGTCCCTGCAGTAACAAATGTACAATGTGTAACTACTACAGCCACACACAATTCCGTTCTGTACTCAGCCTCCCGGGATCCAGGAGGCTTCTGCTTGGGTAAGATCCCAGGGAAGGCCACAGGTTGTCCTTGCAAACTCATAAAAAGCACAGAACACTTTTTGGCATCATCACTTTGCCAGATTTTCTGATCACCTAAAAGTTAGTAGCAACTTAAACGACCGGGGCAGAGGTTCTCAAACTCGGGGAGAATCAGATCTCATCGCTGCTGTGCGTTTTTACTAGAGATGTGCGGTGGACACTTTTCGAGTTTTGTGTTTTGGTTTTGGTTCTGGTTCCATGCTCGTGTTTTGGATCTGGATTGGTTTTGCCAAAACCACCCTTTCGGGTTTTGGTTTTGAATCTGGATGATTTTTGAAAAAAACACAAAAACAACTAAACTCGCAGAATTTGGGGGTAATTTTGATCCTACAGTATTATTAACCTCAATAACATTCATTTCCACTCATTTCCAGTCTATTCTGAACACCTCACACCTCACAATATTGTTTTTAGGCGAAAAGGTTGCACCGAGGTGGCTGTATGACTAAGCTAAGCATGAGAAGCTGAGCCACCAGTCATGGACATAGGGGGTCATTCTGACCCGATCGCACGCTGCAGATTATCGCAGCGGTGCGATCAGGTCAGTACCGCGTATGTGTGAGAGGTGCGGCTGCGGTGTGGTGGTGCCTGCTGCCGTGCAGGTGTAAATTCGGTACTCACCAGGCGCCGCTCTCTCTCACCTTCAGGTACCGGAACCTTCAACGGACCTGGCAATCTTCAATCGGATCCGGACACGGCGATTCCCTCTCGGAGCTGACCGACGACCGAGCTGAGGAGAGAATAGTTTACCTTAAAGGGGTATCAACCCTTCTTCCACTGGAAAAGGGGATACCCCAGGGGTGACCGCGACCTTCACCGGTTGGGTGAAAGGTCATCACTGGCACAAAGCCTCAGCCACCCAGCTTTCACACACTCGCGCTCTCGCACGTAGTGTGATGAAAAGGATTCTCACGTCCGTGAGCAATCCCGACTCCGGCGCTCGGGGACAGACAAGGGACAAACGTACACGGATGCTACTCACCGTCACAAGTCTTGCACTCCGATCTTCTCCACTTACAGGTCCCTGTAAGGAGGCAAAGAGAAACAGCCGTGCAGGGCCAAGAACTACCCTAGTGTGCGTCCGCTACATTAGCTACATAAACAGAGCCCTCAAACTAGCTAGTGTGGGTGGTGCAACACAACTATGCACAACTTAAACAACGCATACACTTTGCCCTGCACGGTAACAACATACATCACAATATCGGAATACAAGATCACACGGTGCTGTCCCTTTAAATCCCTCCCGCTGGAAAGGGGGTGGGCGCCGCACGGCCTACCCACCTCCTGTACCTTCCCTTATGTGGGCCCCAGGCCTGCCTACCTAAATACCTCAGGTTGGCCTGGGCCTAGCGCCCAGTGCCACCTGTACTCACCTCGGGGGTCTTATTCACTGGGCCTAGCGCCCCCTAGCTGCACACAGGCCGGAGGCCTGATTTCACCCACGGGCCTAGCGCCCGCCTAACCTGTCACACGCGGGGTGACCTGGGCCTAGTACCCAGCGTCACCTTTAGATATCCCTAGCTGGCCAAAATACCCTAGGGCCTAATGCCCTCTAATGCCCCACAGGCCTATTGCCTGATATGCCCCCGGGCCTAGTGCCCGCCTAACTGGTGCCACAGGAAGAGGGTGGCTTGGGCCTAATGCCCAAACCACCTAATCAAATAATGGCCCCCAATCAATGTGGTCGGGTCTGGGTGCTTGGGCCACGGGCCGGGTGGAACCCCGGCTGCACGTGGCCTTGGACCCAGAGAGCCGACCGCACTTGTGCCCACGGGCCGGGAGGGCCCGACTGAATGCCCACAGGCCGAGAGGGCCTGACTCTGCCCACGGGCCTAATGCCCGAACACCCGGTGGTCTAGGGAGGAGCGGGTACAGGGGCACCTGAAAAGGGCCTACCTGACCCGCTGGGAGAGGCACCAGGGGGGAGCTTCGCCAGCCCTTTGCTTCCCACCCCTGGTGACCCCTCCGGCGTTCTTCTTTAATCTTCGGCCGCTGGCCCGTCCTGGCCAGCGGCGCCGCCGTCGCCTCGCCGCGTCCAGCCGCCGCTGGACATCTTCCTGCCGCCGGACGTCTTCAGGCCTCTTCCGCGGCCACCCGAGCTCCTACCGCAACGTCTTCTTCCTCGCGGCGCCGGGATCTTCTGAGCTCCGGCGCGCCGACGACCGTCTCCGCTGCTCCCGCCCGTCTTCTTCTTTCCTGTCCGCGCTCTTCCGCGCGCGCGGTGTCTTCGGCTCCCGCCTGGCGTCTGACGTCAGACGCCGGGGGCGGGGCCTATGACGCGGCGAGCGCCGATTGGCTCGCCGTGTCCCTCTCTGATTGGCTGCCGCTCCGGGAGCCGCGATTGGCTCCCGGAGGGCGCCAACGTTTGAAACTACCCTCAGCCTCCGGTCCGGTGCAGGGAAAAGGGTAATCCCTGCACCGGACACCCGCCGCCACGCACCCAGCGCTGGGGACAGACAAGCTGCCCCAGCGCTGTCCCCAGCTAGGGACAGCAACACTGATGTGCCCACAGGGCACATCTCTACATTTCCCCCCCCTTTTTCCTTTGTAGTCCCTACAAAGTTCCTCACGACGTCCATTGTCCGCGGGTCAGGGAATTCCGAGGTCCCTCCGGCGAGGTTGTGTTCGAGGGCCCAGCCTGGACCGGCCGTGACCCCACACCCTTCCTCCTCCAGCTCCGGGTTCCTCTTACGTCCTGACCTCCATCGGCGGATCCTCTGGGGGAGTGGCATCTCCTCCCGGTCGCTCGACGTTGGCCACCAAGGGGAATCTTCCTCCACGGGGACAACAGTCACCCACTCTTGACCTCCGATATCGTCTGTGGCTTCGTCCCTGTCTTCCGGGTGTGGTATCGACCACCACCCAACAGCGGAATCCTCCGGGGCATCCGTTTCCTCCCGGGCAACAGCCACCCTATGTCGCATTTCCTCGTGGGGCATCTCCAAAGGTCCTGTGTCTTCCTCTGGAACGGGTCCTCCCACGGCATCACGATCCTGTCCCCGTACGTCCGTCCATTTCGGCACTCCCGGCAGGTATTCTTGCTCCAGGACTATCTCCTCCTCTTCACGGAGGGCATTCAACTGGGAGCATGACTCCACCTGATCCTGCCAGTCACTCTCGTCGGCGCTTCCGATGCCAGAGTCGTCCTCCATCTGTTCTGGGAGGGATTCGTCGGCGGACAGCTCACCGTAGTCCGAGTCCTCCTCCACCGATACCTCGACTAGGGGACTATTTTCCTCCTCAGCGTACTTAGTCCTTTCCGCTGGCACCTCTGTTTCCTCAGCGTACTCCTTCGCTTCCGCTGGATTCTCTACTTCCTCAGCGTACTCCTTCGTTTCCGCTGGCATCTCTTGGTACCCAGGACACATCTGTTCCGCACGTCCTGCACGTGGACGGTTCCATCGCAGGGAGATTCCGGACGTCTCAGTCACTGGGTCTTCACGCTTTTCTTCGCAGCGTGGTCTCTTCACCTCCCAGTCGTCCACCTCCTTCGCTGAGGAATCTTCACCCGTTGGTTCCGGCTCAGAGGAAATGGGCACCTGCGAACTAACTTGAAGCAGGGTCTTCCGCTCCATTTCCCTGGTTTCCTCCTCCCATCTCTGGGCACGACCATCCGCAATCATCCGGTCTTCATTCCACGGACAATCGGGAAGCGCATGTCCTCTCGCCTCGCAGAGCGCACACACAGGCTCTGCAGCCACCCGGTCCCAAAGTTGCTGACGAGACTCCGTCATCTGCTTCACCGTGGCCTCGTAGTCCGTCCTGTCTTCAGTCCATGGACATTCCAGGAGCCGATGTCTGGGATCTCCACAGCTTTCACACCAGGAATCCACCTCGTCTTCGCTCAACTCTTCGTCCCAGGGACAACTGTTATGCTCATGCCCGTAGTTTCCGCAGAGCAAACACCGGGACTCCTTCTTCACTTGGCCCTGCTGACGTCTTCGGTCCGCTTCCTGGACCACCTTCTTTGGGGACGTCTCTCGCCACGTACACTCGTCGGCAAAGTGCCCTGTTTGCCGACATCTCTTGCAGGGCGTCACAGCGGCCTTCTTGCGCCCCTTCTCCCGGTGCTCTTCTTTTCCACGCTGGACCGACCGCTGCACTATCTTCAGGAGATCTGCCCCAGACACCGTCACCCAGTCGCTCTGGTCCGCACGCGTCCGTGGGTGAGTCTGTTCCGGAGCCATCCGCAGGGAGGTCTTCTTGGTGGCGTTCCACATCGTGTCCGTGATCCGGTCTCTCTGATCCTGCCGACTACGCCAAGTGTGAGAGGTGCGGCTGCGGTGTGGTGGTGCCTGCTGCCGTGCAGGTGTAAATTCGGTACTCACCAGGCGCCGCTCTCTCTCACCTTCAGGTACCGGAACCTTCAACGGACCTGGCAATCTTCAATCGGATCTGGACACGGCGATTCCCTCTCGAAGCTGACCGACGACCGAGCTGAGGAGAGAATAGTTTACCTTAAAGGGGTATCAACCCTTCTTCCACTGGAAAAGGGGATACCCCAGGGGTGACCGCGACCTTCACCGGTTGGGTGAAAGGTCATCACTGGCACAAAGCCTCAGCCACCCAGCTTTCACACACTCGCGCTCTCGCACGTAGTGTGATGAAAAGGATTCTCACGTCCGTGAGCAATCCCGACTCCGGCGCTCGGGTCAGACAAGGGACAAACGTACACGGATGCTACTCACCGTCACAAGTCTTGCACTCCGATCTTCTCCACTTACAGGTCCCTGTAAGGAGGCAAAGAGAAACAGCCGTGCAGGGCCAAGAACTACCCTAGTGTGCGTCCGCTACACTAGCTACATAAACAGAGCCCTCAAACTAGCTCGTGTGGGTGGTGCGACACAACTATGCACAACTTAAACAAACAGACACTTTGCCCTGCACGGTAACAACATACATCACAATATCGGAATACAAGATCACACGGTGCTGTCCCTTTAAATCCCTCCCGCTGGAAAGGGGGTGGGCGCCGCACGGCCTACCCACCTCCTGTACCTTCCCTTATGTGGGCCCCAGGCCTGCCTACCTAAATACCTCAGGGTGGCCTGGGCCTAGCGCCCAGTGCCACCTGTACTCACCTCGGGGGTCTTATTCACTGGGCCTAGCGCCCCCAGCTGCACACAGGCCGGAGGCCTGATTTCACCTACGGGCCTAGCGCCCGCCTAACCTGTCACACGCGGGGTGACCTGGGCCTAGTACCCAGCGTCACCTTTAGATATCCCTAGCTGGCCAAAATACCCTAGGGCCTAATGCCCTCTAATGCCCCACAGGCCTATTGCCTGATATGCCCCCGGGCCTAGTGCCCGCCTAACTGGTGCCACAGGGAGAGGGTGGCTTGGGCCTATTGCCCAAACCACCTAATCAAATAATGGCCCCCAATCAATGTGGTCGGGTCTGGGTGCTTGGGCCACGGGCCGGGTGGAACCCCGGCTGCACGTGGCCTTGGACCCAGAGAGCCGACCGCACTTGTGCCCACGGGCCGGGAGGGCCCGACTGAATGCCCACAGGCCGAGAGGGCCTGACTCTGCCCACGGGCCTAATGCCCGAACACCCGGTGGTCTAGGGAGGAGCGGGTACAGGGGCACCTGAAAAGGGCCTACCTGACCCGCTGGGAGAGGCACCAGGGGGGAGCTTCGCCAGCCCTTTGCTTCCCACCCCTGGTGACCCCTCCGGCGTTCTTCTTTAATCTTCGGCCGCTGGCCCGTCCTGGCCAGCGGCGCCGCCGTCGCCTCGCCGCGTGCAGCCGCCGCTGGACATCTTCCTGCCGCCGGACGTCTTCAGGCCTCTTCCGCGGCCACCCGAGCTCCTACCGCGACGTCTTCTTCCTCGCGGCGCCGGGATCTTCTGCGCTCCGGCGCGCCGACGACCGTCTCCGCTGCTCCCGCCCGTCTTCTTCTTTCCTCTCCGCGCTCTTCCGCGTGCGCGGTGTCTTCGGCTCCCGCCCGGCGTCTGACGTCAGATGCCGGGGGCGGGGCCTATGACGCGGCGAGCGCCGATTGGCTCGCCGCGTCCCTCTCTGATTGGCTGCCGCTCCGGGAGCCGCGATTGGCTCCCGGAGGGCGCCAACGTTTGAAACTACCCTCAGCCTCCGGTCCGGTGCAGGGAAAAGGGTAATCCCTGCACCGGACACCCGCCGCCACGTACCCAGCGCTGGGGACAGACAAGCTGCCCCAGCGCTGTCCCCAGCTAGGGACAGCAACACTGATGTGCCCACAGGGCACATCTCTACATATGCGCCGCAGTGCGCCGGCGCAAGCCAGACAGCCGAAGGCCATCGTTGCCTAGCGATCGCCTCTGCCTGATTGACAGGCAGAGGCGGTCGATGAGCGGGAAGGGGCTGGACGGCGACGTTATGCCGCCATTTAGGGGACGTGATCCGGCCAAAGCTGGCGTGGCCAGACCGTTGTGGGGGGGGGGGGGGGGGCACAGGAGCTGCGCTGGCCAGGAGGTACTCCTGAAATGCAAAAGCATCGCCACTGTTCAATGCTTTTGCACTTCTGCGTGGGGAGCCAGCACTGACATGCGGGGCGGACTAGCCCTGTGCTGGGCGTCCCCCCGCATGTCTGAGTGCCTGATCGTAGCTGTGCTAAAGTTAGCACAGCTACGATCAACTCGGAATGACCCCCCATAGGCCAAGACCTTAGCCTTTCCTTGTCACTTTGTGTAGTGAATGGCATATTGCCAATTTTATGTTTCTCATGATTGACAGTAGGAAGATTTTTGTGGGTGGTAACTGAGCGTTTACTGGGAGTGTTCTGGAAAATGCAGGCGTGCCCAAGCGTTTTCAGGGAGGGTGTGTGACGTCAGCTCCGGCCTCGATCAGCCTGATTCAATTGCACTGTAGGAATAAGTCCAGGGTTGCGTGGAGACTGCGCACACAGAATTTTAGTAGCTCGGCGTACACATAGGATCGCACACTCTCACAGCAAAAAAAATACACTCCCACTGTTGGTGGCGACTGTCTGATCGCAGGACAGCAAAAAACGCAGCCCAGCGATTAGATCTGAATGACCTCCTCAGTCCTCAGGACCCTAAACCTGACCTGACCGGTCTTCCCAAACATAGGCTCTCACCACTACAATCCATTTTGAATGCAGCTGCGAGGCTAATCTTCCTTGCCAGACGTTCATCGTCTGCAGATCCGCTCTGTCAGTCCCTCCATTGGTTACCGGTATTCTACCGTATTAAATATAAAATACTTTTACTCACATACAAGGCTATTAACCAAACTGCACCAACATTCATCTCTTCACTCATCTCAAAATATCTCCCTACCCGACCTCTCCGCTCAGCACAAGATCTACGTCTCTCATCCACACGCATTACTTGTTCACACTCAAAATTACAGGACTTTATCCGGGCTTCACCCACTCTGTGGAATGCCCTCCCACGCACAGTAAGACTCGCCTCTAGTCTCCAAACCTTTAAATGTTCCCTGAAAACTCACCTCTTCAGACAAGCCTATCAAATTCCAGACCCACCCACATAACCTTCAGTGCTTCCCTATCTAATTACATCCTCTGTAGAGTATTCATAACATCACATATCTTGTCTTTCTTTAGTCTCACACCCTCCTGACACTTGGATAACTTTGTGGGGTATCATCATACAACCCATTAAGAACCTAGCAATCTGGTGCACCATTATGCAATAGGTAGCATCAATCCTTGTGTATCTATGCCTATTTCCCTATAGATTGTAAGCTTGCGAGCAGGGCCTTCCTACCTCTGTCTGTCTGTTTTTGCCCAGTTTTGTTCTATTACTGTTGTTCTAATTGTAAAGCGCAATGGAATATGCTGCGCTATATAAGAAACTGTTAATAAATAAAATAAATAATAAATAAATAAATAAACAGCTCATGTTTTCAAGATCTCCTCATAAAATCTCAAGTGAAATAATTAGCTACAGCTGTGGATCTTTTGGAGCGCGCCAGTGAGTAATGACTGCACCTGTGCACCTGCCGGGTGACCTGGAAAACCTGACCTGTTTGTTGTTCTGAGGACGGAGTATGTGAACCTCTGGTTTAGGGGCTCTGCATCACAGCCCTGCTCGCCTCTGCCTAATTTATGAAGTGAGGATTACATGACACCGCCTATGTTGACTGTGCGGCTTTTCTTCAAGCTCAGAGTCTAAGCCATGGAAGTATTTTTCGCTTACTAATGACACCAGTCTGATTGAAAGATGTTTTCCTGCGAGAATAGAAAAAAAATATAAACTTTACTTTTTTTTCTTTCCGAGGGAGGAGGTCTTGTAAAATAGGTTGGTGGTCTCGGCTCTCATCCCAGTGCCAAGGGATAACATCTCAGCCGCCAACCAAACTGGCATCCCGATGAGCCGTCTCAGGCTGGTGGTTACATTTGGGGTCAGAATAAAAACTGACCAGACAGCTGACACTCCAGAGGTGGTCCGCCGGGAGCAGAGTTACTGCTGTGTAGGGAGCTGGTAATGATCCCTGACACTATTATTACCGCCCTAAATGTGTGTTTAACTTACACTGCAAATTCTCGCCTAAGCGTTTCACTTGCAGCAAGTTATATAATGCAGTCACGTACAACGTGTGTTGTGTAAATCCGACTTATTGCAACATAAATGTTTCCAAGGCTAAAGCAAAATCTTACTCTGCATTAATTCTCTCCTATTCTTCTGTGAATGGGTTAGACTCAGTTTGCTAGGTGGAACGACACTGGCCCTCATTCCGAGTTGATCGCACGTAGCAACTTTTTGCTGCTCGTGCGATCGACTAGATGCTGCCTATGGGGGAGTATATTTTAGCATAGCCGGGTTGCGATCGCTTATCCTGCTATGCTCAAAAAGTTTCCTGCAAAACAAGACCAGGGTCAGACTTACTTACCCTGTGCGACGGATCCAGCGACGAAGGTCCCGGGATTGGCGTCAGACATCCGCCCTCCAAATGCCTGGACACGCCTGCGTTGGGATCTCCATGCCCGGAAAACGGTTATCCGCCCCGGAGCGCCTCCCCGCTGTCAATCTTCTTGCGATCACGCTAGCGATCACTTTCTTCTCTCTTCTGGTTGTTGCCCGGCAACGTCTGTCGCTGGGCAATGACGCACGTGCACATTGCGGGGGCCGCGCATGCACAATTCTGACCCGTTCGCACCGCAGCGAAGAACCGCTGCCTGCAAACGGGTTGGAATGACCCCCATTGGGCCTAATTCTAGGTTGATTGCAAAAACAAAATTTCCCTCTGATTGGCAAAACCATGTGCACTGCAGGGGGGGCAGATGTAACATGTGCAGAGAGAGTTAGATTTGGGTGGGGCGTGTTCAAACTGAAATCTAAATTGCAGTGTAAAAATAGAGCAGCCAGTATTTACCCTGCACAGAAACAATATAACCCACCCAAATCTTACTCTCTCTGCACATGTTACACATGCCCCACCTGCAGTGCAGCATGGTTTTGGCCATTGTGCAGCCCGTACCCATATAAATGACTTTCTGCATCTGCGGATCTCTTGCGGCGCGCTTTTGCCGCGCTGTCTCCAGGCTTACCCAACGTGCGAACACCCAGTGATGTACAAACACCCACGAATGGAGAAATGGCTGAGATGCATCGTCTCAGAACTGCCCACAGGTCCGTATGCTTGGGTACAGGATAATAGCCTGATTTGTCTGCAAACACAGGCGTACAGACAGCTGTGTATCAGTCCATTAGGAGCCCATTTTTCATTAATCACATATTCAGTGCAATCTGGGTGTGATATTAGCACCCGGAATTGCATTGCAATATAGAATTATAACGGTGGGATTTGTGATTAAGCACCAGCAGGCAGCGCTGCCATCAGGGGGGGACTTCCGGGACAGCAATCCTGGGCCCGGATACTTGCTGGCCTCTGCCTGCTACTGCCAGTGCTGCATGAGGGTAAAAGGGGGCCCTGGTTCTGCACTGAGTGAATGTGCATGGCTGCAGACAGTGGCGGGGGGCTGGGGTGGGCTGCCTATTTTGTAAGTCCTGGGCCCCACAATTTCTGATGGCAGCCCTGCCCGCACATGCACAGAGGACATTTCTGTTGAGGGTTCCTAAGGGAACCCTCCAGAAGTACATATGTGGTGTGTAGCCCATAGGCTACTGCGAGCTACCGCCGTCTTCAGATGGCGGTAGCTGTGGGGGCCAAGCTCAGTAATACTTCACATTCGGGAAATAGATAAATCTGGCAGCATCGCATCCCCTATAGAAACCTATGGGGGCTGCGGCTGCCGGCGGGAGGACAGGGGATAACAGTTTCCATGCGG
Organism: Pseudophryne corroboree; assembly: GCF_028390025.1. Classification (NCBI taxonomy): domain Eukaryota; kingdom Metazoa; phylum Chordata; class Amphibia; order Anura; family Myobatrachidae; genus Pseudophryne; species Pseudophryne corroboree. The sequence goes on along the minus strand of NC_086448.1, from coordinate 827,370,654 downwards.
TGGGGCTGATTCTAAGGGGTACATTTACTAAGCAGTGATAAGAGCGGAGAAGTGAGCCAGTGGAGAAGTTGCCCATGGCAACCAATCAGCACTGAAGTAACAGCTATCATTTGCATACTATAAAATGATACAGAGCTGCTGATTGGTTGATGGGGAAATTTCTCCACTGGCTCACTTCTCCGCTCTTATCACTGCTTAGTAAATGTTCCCCTGAGTCACAGGCACACTGGCAGTACAGATGCGTCCAGTCTCATCTTACCAGTGAGCATTTACAATTGTGGGTTGTTTGCCGTGATTAGCAATCCCGCGAACGTGCATGTTCATTGTGTACGTGCAGATGCAGTGCGATTGCACACACGCTAGTTACAATTGTGGTGCTGGGAGTATTTATACCGTATGCTTAACAATAATATCGCCAGCATATATTTGTGACAATTGTATTGGTATGGGCCTCACTAGTTTCCCTGTGACCCCAGCACTTTCCACCGGAGATTCACCTACACAACGCAAGGGCAGATATTTGGTGGGCTGAAACAATGTTAAACCTATTAATTCACTAGTAATTAGAGAAGTTCCTGCTGCAAGTAGACATCGGTTGCACATCAGTAACACATCGGACACTACAGCAGCCTGTGGTGGCTCAGAATGTCCGCTGGAACATGGCCGCCGGTACCGGCACTCGCATAAAGTTGCAGATGTGACTACAGCCAAAGAGGCTAACCCGGTCAGCGCAATACTCAGAATCAGTCCTACTGTGTCTAGCCTAAACATGCTCCGTCTACAGTATACGGAAGAATAAATAAAGCTGGGTAATAATTACCACAGTGCATCTGGATAGTGCTCTAGGAGCGACCAGGATTTTACGTCTTACTGTATTTGAACAATAAATGAGTGCAGTAAATGGTTAATGGTTTCCACCTTGTAACCGGATGCAGAGGGATGGCTGAGGTTACCTGTGGGGCGCAGACTGCGTTACGGCGCACTTCTGCAAGGGCATCTGGCACATTCATATAACGCCTTTCTGATGACTCAGACCAGTTGCATAACTAAATATAGGAGATCACCTTGAAAATATTTACCTTAAAGTTAATTGGTTTTGACATTGGAAGGGATCAGCCTTAGTAGGTGGGGTGGGATAGCTGTGGGATGTTGGAAACAGATGGCTGTATAATTAGCAGCGCGAACAGCTGCGGGAACGCTTAGATAGTGCAATGTAACCTATAGCAACCAAACTGGTGCAAGCGCCCGATTAAAGCAAATGTGGGATTGGCTGCTAGAGGGGTGGTGGGTAAGACACTATATATGCCCCAATTGTTTCCAGTACAGTCCCAAATTTTGACAGTGGAACTCTATAATCAAGAACTTTTTTTTTTTTTTTTGCTATAAAGCAGCTACCAAGGCAAAGAACATGTACTGTAAAGTCCCACCAGAGCCTGCCTTCTGTACCGTAAAATCCCACCAGAGCCTGCCTTCTGTACCGTAAAGTCCCACCAGAGCCTACCTTCTGTACCGTAAAGTCCCACCAGGGCCTGCCTTCTGTACCGTAAAGTCCCACCAGGGCCTACCTTCTGTACCGTAAAGTCCCACCAGAGCCTACCTTCTGTACCGTAAAGTCCCACCAGGGCCTGCCTTTTGTACCGTAAAGTCCCACCAGAGCCTACCTTCTGTACCGTAAAGTCCCACCAGGGCCTGCCTTCTGTACCGTAAAGTCCCACCAGGGCCTGCCTTCTGTACCGTAAAGTCCCACCAGGGCCTGCCTTCTGTACCGTAAAGTCCCACCAGGGCCTACCTTCTGTACCGTAAAGTCCCACCAGAGCCTACCTTCTGTACCGTAAAGTCCCACCAGGGCCTACCTTCTGTACCGTAAAGTCCCACCAGAGCCTACCTTCTGTACCGTAAAGTCCCACCAGAGCCTACCTTCTGTACCGTAAAGTCCCACCAGAGCCTACCTTCTGTACCGTAAAGTCCCACCAGAGCCTGGCATCCGTATTCTAAAGATCCACCAGAGCCTAGCATCTGTACTGTAAAGTCCCACCAGAACTAGTGATGTCCACCGGACATTTTTCGGGTTTTGTGTTTTGGTTTTGGATTCGGTTCCGCGGCCGTGTTTTGGATTCGGACGCGTTTTGGCAAAACCTCACCGAAATTTTTTTGTCGGATTCGGGTGTGTTTTGGATTCGGGTGTTTTTTTCAAAAACCCCTAAAAAACAGCTTAAATCATAGAATTTGGGGGTCATTTTGATCCCATAGTATTATTAACCTCAATTACCATAATTTCCACTCATTTCCAGTCTATTCTGAACACCTCACAATATTATTTTTAGTCCTACAATTTGCACCAAGGTCGCTGGATGACTAAGCTAAGCGACCCAAGTGGCCGACACAAACACCTGGCCCATCTAAGAGTGGCACTGCAGTGTCAGACAGGATGGCCGATTTAAAAAATTGTCCCCAAACAGCACATGATGCAAAGAAAAAAAGAGGCGCACCAAGGTGGCTGTTTGACTAAGCTAAGCAACACAAGTGGCCGACACAAACACCTGGCCCATCTAGGAGTGGCACTGCAGTGTCAATCAAGACAGGATGGCACTTCCAAAAAATTGTCCCCAAACAGCACATGACGCAAAGAAAAAAGAGGCGCACCAAGGTGGCTGTGTGACTAAGCTAAGCGACACAAGTGTCCGACACAAACACCTGGCCCATCTAGGAGTGGCACTGCAGTGTCAATCAAGACAGGATGGCACTTCCAAAAAATTGTCCCCAAACAGCACATGATGCAAAGAAAAAAAGAGGCGCACCAAGGTCGCTGTGTGACTAAGCTAAGCGACACAAGTGGCCGACACAAACACCTGGCCCATCTAGGAGTGGCACTGCAGTGTCAAGCAGGATGGCACTTCAAAAAAATTGTCCCCAAACAGCACATGATGCAAAGAAAAAAAGAGGCGCACCAAGGTGGCTGTGTGACTAAGCTAAGCGACACAAGTGGCCGACACAAACACCTGGCCCATCTAGGAGTGGCACTGCAGTGTCAGGCAGGATGGCACTTCCAAAAAATTGTCCCCAAACAGCACATGATGCAAAGAAAAAAAGAGGCGCACCAAGGTGGCTGTGTGACTAAGCTAAGCGACACAAGTGGCCGACACAAACACCTGGCCCATCTAGGAGTGGCACTGCAGTGTCAATCAAGACAGGATGGCACTTCCAAAAAATTGTCCCCAAACAGCACATGATGCAAAGAAAAATGAAAGAAAAAAGAGGTGTAAGATGGAATTGTCCTTGGTTCCTCCCACCCACCCTTATGTTGTATAAACAGGACATGCACACTTTAACGAACCCATCATTTCAGCGACAGGGTCTGCCACATGACTGTGACTGAAATGACTGGTTGGTTTGTGCCCCCACCAAAAAAGAAGCAATCAATCTCTCCTTGCACAAACTGGCTCTACAGAGGCAAGATGTCCACCTCATCATCATCCTCCGATTCCTCACCCCTTTCACTGTGTACATCCCCCTCCTCACAGATTATTAATTCGTCCCCACTGGAATCCACCATCTCAGGTCTCCGTGTACTTTCTGGAGGCAATTGCTGCTGGTGAACGTCTCCACGGAGGAATTGATTATAATTCATTTTGATGAACATCATCTTCTCCACATTTTCTGGAAGTAACCTCGTACGCCGATTGCTGACAAGGTGAGCGGCTGCACTAAACACTCTTTCAGAGTACACACTGGAGGTAGGGCAACTTAGGTAGAATAAAGCCAGTTTGTGCAAGGGCCTCCAAATTGCCTCTTTTTCCTGCCAGTATACGTACGGACTGTCTGACGTGCCTACTTGGATGCGGTCACTCATATAATCCTCCACCATTCTTTCCATGGTGAGAGAATCATATGCAGTGACAGTAGACGATATGTCAGTAATCATTGGCAGGTCCTTCAGTCCGGACCAGATTTCAGCACTCGCTCCAGACTGCCCTGCATCACCGCCAGCGGGTGGGCTAGGAATTCTTAGCCTTTTCCTCGCACCCCCAGTTGCGGGAGAATGTGAAGGAGGAGATGTTGACGGGTCACGTTCCGCTTGACTTGACAATTTTCTCACCAGCAGGTCTTTGAACCTCTGCAGACTTGTGTCTGCCGGAAAGAGAGATACAACGTAGGTTTTAAATCTAGGATTGAGCACGGTGGCCAAAATGTAGTGCTCTAATTTCAACAGATTGACCACCCGTGAATCCTGGTTAAGCGAATTAAGGGCTCCATCCACAAGTCCCACATGCCTAGCGGAATCACTCTGTTTTAGCTCCTCCTTCAATGTCTCCAGCTTCTTCTGCAAAAGCCTGATGAGGGGAATGACCTGACTCAGGCTGGCAGTGTCTGAACTGACTTCACGTGTGGCAAGTTCAAAGGGTTGCAGAACCTTGCACAACGTTGAAATCATTCTCCACTGCGCTTGAACCAGGTGCATTCCCCCTCCTTTGCCTATATCGTGGGCAGATGTATAGGCTTGAATGGCCTTTTGCTGCTCCTCCATCCTCTCAAGCATATAGAGGGTTGAATTCCACCTCGTTACCACCTCTTGCTTCAGATGATGGCAGGGCAGGTTCAGGAATGTTTGGTGGTGCTCCAGTCTTCTGTACGCGGTGCCTGAATGCCGAAAGTGGCCCGCAATTCTTCGGGCCACCGACAGCATCTCTTGCACGCCCCTGTCGTTTTTTAAATAATTCTGCACCACCAAATTCAATGTATGTGCAAAACATGGGACGTGCTGGAATTTGCCCAGATGTAATGCACGCACAATATTGCTGGCGTTGTCCGATGTCACAAATCCCCAGGAGAGTCCAATTGGGGTAAGCCATTCTGCGATGATCTTCCTCAGTTGCCGTAAGAGGTTGTCAGCTGTGTGCCTATTCTGGAAAGCGGTGATACAAAGCGTAGCCTGCCTAGGAACGAGTTGGCGTTTGCGAGATGCTGCTACTGGTGCCGCCGCTGCTGTTCTTGCTGCGGGAGGTAATACATCTACCCAGTGGGCTGTCACAGTCATATAGTCCTGAGTCTGCCCTGCTCCACTTGTCCACATGTCCGTGGTTAAGTGGACATTGGGTACAACTGCATTTTTTAGGACACTGGTGAGTCTTTTTCTGAGGTCTGTGTACATTTTCGGTATCGCCTGCCTACAGAAATGGAACCTAGATGGTATTTGGTACCGGGGACACAGTACCTCAATCAAGTCTATAGTTGCCTCTGAATTAACGATGGATACCGGAACCACGTTTCTCACCGCCCAGGCTGCCAAGGCCTGAGTTATCTGCTTTGCAGCAGGATGACTGCTGTGATATTTCATCTTCCTCGCAAAGGACTGTTGGACAGTCAATTGCTTACTGGAAGTAGCACAAGTGGTCTTCCGACTTCCCCTCTTGGATGACGATCGACTCCCAGCAGCAACAACAGCAGCGCCAGCAGCAGTAGGCGTTACACTCAAGGATGCATCGGAGGAATCCCAGGCAGGAGAGGACTTGTCAGACTTGACAGTGACATGGCCTGCAGGACTATTGGCTTTCCTGGGTAAGGAGGAAATTGACACTGAGGGAGTTGGTGGTGTGGTTTGCAGGAGCTTGGTTACAAGAGGAAGGGATTTAGTGGTCAGTGGACTGCTTCCGCTGTCACCCAAAGTTTTTGAACTTGTCACTGGCTTATGATGAATGCGCTGCAGGTGACGTATAAGGGAGGATGTTCCGAGGTGGTTAACGTCCTTACCCCTACTTATTACAGCTTGACAAAGGCAACACACGGCTTGACACCTGTTGTCCGCATTTGTGTTGAAATAATTCCACACCGAAGAGCTGATTTTTTTTGTATTTTGGCCAGGCATGTCAATGGCCATATTCCTCCCATGGACAACAGGTGTCTCCCCGGGTGCCTGACTTAAAAAAACCACCTCACCATCAGAATCCTCCCTGTCAATTTCCTCCCCAGCGCCAGCAACACCCATATCCTCATCCTGGTGTACTTCAACAGTGACATCTTCAATTTGACTATCAGGAACTGGACTGCGGGTGCTCCTTCCAGCACTTGCAGGGGGCGTGCAAATGGTGGAAGGCGCAAGTTCTTCCCGTCCAGTGTTGGGAAGGTCAGGCATCGCAACCGACACAATTGGACTCTCCTTGGGGATTTGTGATTTAGAAGAACGCACAGTTCTTTGCTGTGCTTTTGCCAGCTTAAGTCTTTTCTTTTTTCTAGCGAGAGGATGAGTGCTTCCATCCTGATGTGAAGCTAAACCACTAGCCATGAACATAGGCCAGGGCCTCAGCCGTTCCTTGCCACTCCGTGTCATAAATGGCATATTGGCAAGTTTACGCTTCTCCTCAGACGCTTTTAATTTTGATTTTTGGGTCATTTTACTGAACTTTTGTGTTTTGGATTTTCATGCTCTCTACTATGACATTGGGCATCGGCCTTGGCAGACGACGTTGATGGCATTTCATCGTTTCGGCCATGACTAGTGGCAGCAGCTTCAGCACGAGGTGGAAGTGGATCTTGATCTTACCCTATTTTAACCTCCACATTTTTGTTCTCCATTTTTTAATGTGTGGAATTATATGCCAGTATCAATAGCAATGGCCTACTACTATATTTACTGCGCACAACTGAAATGCACCACAGGTATAGAATGTAGATGGATAGTATACTTAATGGATGACGACACAGAGGTAGGTACAGCAGTGGCCTACCGTACTGCTATATATAGTATACTGGTGGACACTGTGTCAGCAAACTGCAAAACTAAAATGCACCACAGGTATAGAATGTAGATGGATAGTATACTTAATGGATGACGACACAGAGGTAGGTACAGCAGTGGCCTACCGTACTGCTATATATAGTATACTGGTGAACACTGTGTCAGCAAACTGCAAAACTAAAATGCACCACAGGTATAGAATGTAGATGGATAGTATACTTAATGGATGACGACACAGAGGTAGGTACAGCAGTGGCCTACCGTACTGCTATATATAGTATACTGGTGGACACTGTCAGCAAACTGCAAAACTAAAATGCACCACAGGTATAGAATGTAGATGGATAGTATACTTAATGGATGACGACACAGAGGTAGGTACAGCAGTGGCCTACCGTACTGCTATATATAGTATACTGGTGGACACTGTGTCAGCAAACTGCAAAACTAAAATGCACCACAGGTATAGAATGTAGATGGATATTGGATAGTATACTTAATGGATGACGACACAGAGGTAGGTACAGCAATGGCCTACCGTACTGCTTTATATAGTATACTGGTGGACACTGTGTCAGCAAACTGCAAAACTAAAATGCACCACAGGTATAGAATGTAGATGGATAGTATACTTAATGGATGACAACACAGAGGTAGGTACAGCAGTGGCCTACCATACTTCTATATATAGTATACTGGTGGACACTGTTTCAGCAAACTGCAAAACTAAAATGCACCACAGGTATAGAATGTAGATGGATATTGGATAGTATACTTAATGGATGACGACACAGAGGTAGGTACAGCAGTGGCCTACCGTACTGCTATATATAGTATACTGGTGGACACTGTGTCAGCAAACTGCAAAACTAAAATGCACCACAGGTATAGAATGTAGATGGATAGTATACTTAATGGATGACGACACAAAGGTAGGTACAGCAGTGGCCTACCGTACTGCTATATATAGTATACTGGTGGTCACTGTGTCAGCAAACTGCAAAACTAAAATGCACCACAGGTATAGAATGTAGATGGATAGTATACTTAATGGATGACGACACAGAGGTAGGTACAGCAGTGGCCTACCGTACTGCTATATATAGTATACCTGTGGACACTGTCAGCAAACTGCAAAACTAAAATGCACCACAGGTATAGAATGTAGATGGATAGTATACTTAATGGATGACGACACAGAGGTAGGTACAGCAGTGGCCTACCGTACTGCTATATATAGTATACTGGTGGACACTGTCAGCAAACTGCAAAACTAAAATGCACCACAGGTATAGAATGTAGATGGATAGTATACTTAATGGATGACGACTCAGAGGTAGGTACAGCAGTGGCCTACCGTACTGCTATATATAGTATACTGGTGGACACTGTCAGCAAACTGCAAAACTAAAATGCACCACAGGTATAGAATGTAGATGGATAGTATACTTAATGGATGACGACACAGAGGTAGGTACAGCAGTGGCCTACCGTACTGCTATATATAGTATACTGGTGGACACTGTGTCAGCAAACTGCAAAACTAAAATGCACCACAGGTATAGAATGTAGATGGATATTGGATAGTATACTTAATGGATGACGACACAGAGGTAGGTACAGCAATGGCCTACCGTACTGCTTTATATAGTATACTGGTGGACACTGTGTCAGCAAACTGCAAAACTAAAATGCACCACAGGTATAGAATGTAGATGGATAGTATACTTAATGGATGACGACACAGAGGTAGGTACAGCAGTGGCCTACCGTACTTCTATATATAGTATACTGGTGGACACTGTTTCAGCAAACTGCAAAACTAAAATGCACCACAGGTATAGAATGCAGATGGATATTGGATAGTATACTTAATGGATGACGACACAGAGGTAGGTACAGCAGTGGCCTACCGTACTGCTATATATAGTATACTGGTGGACACTGTGTCAGCAAACTGCAAAACTAAAATGCACCACAGGTATAGAATGTAGATGGATAGTATACTTAATGGATGACGACACAAAGGTAGGTACAGCGGTGGCCTACCGTACTGCTATATATACTATACTGGTGGTCACTGTGTCAGCAAACTGCAAAACTAAAATGCACCACAGGTATAGAATGTAGATGGATAGTATACTTAATGGATGACGACACAGAGGTAGGTACAGCAGTGGCCTACCGTACTGCTATATATAGTATACCTGTGGACACTGTCAGCAAACTGCAAAACTAAAATGCACCACAGGTATAGAATGTAGATGGATAGTATACTTAATGGATGACGACACAGAGGTAGGTACAGCAGTGGCCTACCGTACTGCTATATATAGTATACTGGTGGACACTGTCAGCAAACTGCAAAACTAAAATGCACCACAGGTATAGAATGTAGATGGATAGTATACTTAATGGATGATGACACAGAGGTAGGTAGAGCAGTGGCCTACCGTACTGCTATATATAGTATACTGGTGGACACTGTCAGCAAGCTGCAAAACTAAAATGCACCACAGGTATAGAATGTAGATGGATAGTATACTTAATGGATGACGACACAGAGGTAGGTACAGCAGTGGCCTACCGTACTGCTATATATAGTATACTGGTGGACACTGTCAGCAAACTGCAAAACTAAAATGCACCACAGGTATAGAATGTAGATGGATAGTATACTTAATGGATGACGACTCAGAGGTAGGTACAGCAGTGGCCTACGTACTGCTATATATAGTATACTGGTGGACACTGTCAGCAAACTGCAAAACTAAAATGCATCACAGGTATAGAATGTAGATGGATAGTATACTTAATGGATGACGACACAGAGGTAGGTACAGCAGTGGCCTACCGTAATGCTATATATAGTATACTGGTGGACACTGTGTCAGCAAACTGCAAAACTAAAATGCACCACAGGTATATAATGTAGATTGATAGTATACTTAATGGAAGACGACACAGAGGTAGGTACAGCAGTGCACTCTGCACTGTACTCCTCCTATATAATATTAATTATACTGGTGGTCCCCAGTCCCCACAATAAAGCAGCACACTGAGCACAGATATGGAGTGTTTTTCAGGCAGACAACGTATACTGGTGGTCACTGTTAGCAAAACTCTGCACTATACTCCTGCTATAGCTGCTCCCCAGTCCCCACAATTAAGCAGTGTGAGCACTCAGCACAGATATATTATGCAGCACACTGAGCACAGATATGGTATGGAGCGTTTTTTTCAGGCAGAGAACGGATAAAAACTGGTGGTCACTTATCAGCAAAACTCTGCACTGTACTCCTCCTAACAGCTGCTCCCCAGTCCTCCCCACAATTAAGCAATAAACCAATCAACTTCAACAATAAACGGAGAGGACGCCAGCCACGTCCTCTCCCTATCATCTCCAATGCACGAGTGAAAATGGCGGCGACGCGCAGCTGCTTATATAGAATCCGAATCTCGCGAGAATCCGACAGCGGGATGATGACGTTCGGGCGCGCTCGGGTTAGCCGAGAAAGGCGGGAAGGTTCGAACCTGCTCGGACCCGTGTAAAAAGGGTGAAGTTCGGGGGGGTTCGGTTTCCGAGAAACCGAACCCGCTCATCACTAACCAGAACCTGGCATCTGTACTGTAAAGTCCCACCAGAACCTGGCATCTGTACTGTAAAGTCCCACCAGAGCCTGTCTGACATCTGTACAGTAAAGTACCCTCCAGAGCCTGGCATCTGTACTGAAAAGTCCCACCAGAGCCTGGCATCCGTATTCTAAAGATCCACCAGAGCCTGGCATCTGTACTGTAAAGTCCCACCAGAACCTGGCATCTGTCCTGTAAAGTCGCACCAGAGCCTGTCTGGCATCTGTACTGTAAATTACCCTCCAGAGCCTGGCATCTGTACTGTAAAGTCCCACCAAAGCCTGGCATCTGTACTGTAAAGTAACCACCAGAGCCTGCCATCTGTACTGTAAAGTATTTACCAGAGCTTGGCATCTGTACTGTAAAGTGCCCACACAGTACTGTGAAGTCCCACCAGAGCCTGGCATCTGTACTGTAAAATACCCTAAAGAGCCTGGCATCTGTACTGTAAAGTACCATCCAGAGCCTGGCATCTGTACTGTAAAATCCCACCAGAGCCTCACCAGTGTCCTAAAAAATGCAGTTGTACCCAATGTCCACTTAACCACGGACATGTGGACAAGTGGAGCAGGGCAAACTCAGGACTATATGACTGTGACAGCCCACTGGGTAGATGTATTGCCTCCCGCAGCAAGAACAGCAGCGGCGGCACCAGTAGCAGCATCTCGCAAACGCCAACTCGTTCCTAGGCAGGCTACGCTTTGTATCACCGCTTTCCTGAATAGGCACACAGCTGACAACCTCTTACGGCAACTGAGGAAGATCATCGCAGAATGGCTTACCCCAATTGGACTCTCCTGGGGATTTGTGACATCGGACAACGCCAGCAATATTGTGCGTGCATTACATCTGGGCAAATTCCAGCACGTCCCATGTTTTGCACATACATTGAATTTGGTGGTGCAGAATTATTTAAAAAACGACAGGGGCGTGCAAGAGATGCTGTCGGTGGCCCGAAGAATTGCGGGCCACTTTCGGCATTCAGCCACCGCGTACAGAAGACTGGACCAAACATTCCTGAACCTGCCCTGCCATCATCTGAAGCAAGAGGTGGTAACGAGGTGGAATTCAACCCTCTATATGCTTCAGAGGATGGAGGAGCAGCAAAAGGCCATTCAATCCTATACATCTGCCCACGATATAGGCAAAGGAGGGGGAATGCACCTGACTCAAGCGCAGTGGAGAATGATTTCAACGTTGTGCAAGGTTCTGCAACCCTTTGAACTTGCCACACGTGAAGTCAGTTCAGACACTGCCAGCCTGAGTCAGGTCATTCCCCTCATCAGGCTTTTGCAGAAGAAGCTGGAGACATTGAAGGAGGAGCTAAAACAGAGCGATTCCGCTAGGCATGTGGGACTTGTGGATGGAGCCCTTAATTCGCTTAACCAGGATTCACGGGTGGTCAATCTGTTGAAATCAGAGCACTACATTTTGGCCACCGTGCTCGATCCTAGATTTAAAACCTACGTTGTATCTCTCTTTCCGGCAGACACAAGTCTGCAGAGGTTCAAAGACCTGCTGGTGAGAAAATTGTCAAGTCAAGCGGAACGTGACCCGTCAACATCTCCTCCTTCACATTCTCCCGCAACTGGGGGTGCGAGGAAAAGGCTAAGAATTCCGAGCGAGTGCTGACATCTGGTCCGGACTGAAGGACCTGCCAACGATTACTGAAATGTCGTCTACTGTCACTGCATATGATTCTCTCACCATTGAAAGAATGGTGGAGGATTATATGAGTGACCGCATCCAAGTAGGCACGTCAGACAGTCCGTACGTATACTGGCAGGAAAAAGAGGCAATTTGGAGGCCCTTGCACAAACTGGCTTTATTCTACCTAAGTTGCCCTCCCTCCAGTGTGTACTCCGAAAGAGTGTTTAGTGCAGCCGCTCACCTTGTCAGCAATCGGCGTACGAGGTTACTTCCAGAAAATGTGGAGAAGATGATGTTCATCAAAATGAATTATAATCAATTCCTCCGTGGAGACATTCACCAGCAGCAATTGCCTCCACAAAGTACGCAGGGACCTGAGATGGTGGATTCCAGTGGGGACGAATTAATAATCTGTGAGGAGGGGGATGTACACAGTGAAAGGGGTGAGGAATCGGAGGATGATGATGAGGTGGACATCTTGCCTCTGTAGAGCCAGTTTGTGCAAGGAGAGATTGATTGCTTCTTTTTTTGGTGGGGGCCCAAACCAACCAGTCATTTCAGTCACAGTCGTGTGGCAGATCCTGTCGCTGAAATGATGGGTTCGTTAAAGTGTACATGTCCTGTTTATACAACATAAGGGTGGGTGGTAGGGCCCAAGGACAATTCCATCTTGCACCTCTTTTTTCTTTAATTTTTCTTTGCATCATGTGCTGTTTGGGGACAATTTTTTTGAAGTGCCATCCTGCCTGACACTGCAGTGCCACTCCTAGATGGGCCAGGTGTTTGTGTCGGCCACTTGTGTCGCTTAGCTTAGTCACACAGCGACCTTGGTGCGCCTCTTTTTTTCTTTGCATCATGTGCTGTTTGGGGACAATTTTTTTGAAGTGCCATCCTGCCTGACACTGCAGTGCCACTCCTAGATGGGCCAGGTGTTTGTGTCGGCCACTTGTGTCGCTTAGCTTAGTCACACAGCGACCTTGGTGCGCCTCTTTTTTTCTTTGCATCATGTGCTGTTTGGGGACAATTTTTTTGAAGTGCCATCTTGCCTTACACTGCAGTGCCACTCCTAGATGGGCCAGGTGTTTGTGTCGGCCACTTGTGTCGCTTAGCTTAGCCATCCAGCGACCTCGGTGCAAATTTTAGGACTAAAAATAATATTGTGAGGTGTGAGGTGTTCAGAATAGACTGGAAATGAGTGGAAATTATGGTTATTGAGGTTAATAAAACTATGGGATCAAAATGACCCCCAAATTCTATGATTTAAGCTGTTTTTTAGTTTTTTTTGTAAAAAACACCCGAATCCAAAACACACCCGAATCCGACAAAAAATTTCCGGTGAGGTTTTGCCAAAACGCGTCCGAATCCAAAACACGGCCGCGGAACCGAATCCAAAACCAAAACACAAAACCCGAAAAATGTCCGGTGCACATCACTAGTATTACTATATATTTCTATTATACCGGAGGTATCACTATATATTTCTATTATACTGGAGGCATCACTATATATTTCTATTATACTGGAGGCATTACTATATATTTCTATTATACTGGAGGTATCACTATATATTTCTATTATACTGGGGGTATTACTATATATTTCTATTATACTGGAGGTATCACTATATATTTCTATTATACTGGAGGTATCACTATATATTTCTATTATACTGGAGGCATTACTATATATTTCTATTATACTGGAGGTATCACTATATATTTCTATTATACTGGAGGTATCACTATATATTTCTATTATACTGGAGGCATCACTATATATTTCTATTATACTGGAGGTATTACTATATCTTTCTATTATACTGGAGGTATCACTATATATTTCTATTATACTGGAGGTATTACTATATATTTCTATTATACTGGAGGTATCACTATATATTTCTATTATACTGGAGGTATCACTATATATTTCTATTATACTGGAGGTATTACTATATATTTCTATTATACTGGAGGTATTACTATATATTTCTATTATACTGGAGGTATCACTATATATTTCTATTATACTGGAGGTATCACTATATATTTCTATTATACTGGAGGCATCACTATATATTTCTATTATACTGGAGGCATCACTATATATTTCTATTATACTGGAGGCATCACTATATATTTCTATTATACTGGAGGTATCACTATATATTTCTATTACTAGGCGATTCATCGCGCCCTACGGGAGCTCTTCACACCGTCGTTAGGGGCTTCGCCCCGTTAACCTCTGCACGGCTTTGCCGCGGGTGGGGTAGGGGGCAGTTAGCCGGGGTGGTGCGGTTGGGGGTGGGTGGGTGTGAGGGTGCTATGGTTGCAGGGGCGGGTGGGGGTGGTGCTGCAGGTAGGGGAGGGGTGGGGGTGCGGGAGCAGGGGTGCTGTGCGTAGTGGAGGGTCAGGGTGCCATGGGTGGGGAGTTGGGAGCAGGGGTGATGTGGGTTTGGGAGGGCTGTGGGAGAAGCTGGTGTGGGAGTGCCGTGGGTAGGGGAGGACGGGGGGGTTTCTGGGCATGGGGGCATTGTGCCATGGGTGGGGGACAGGAGTGGGGGGGCAGTGGTGGTGCGGATGGGGGGTGGAAGGTGGCTGCGGGGGTTCTGAGGGTTGGGGATGTGGCGTGGGTGGGGGAGGGGGTGCAGGAGCAGGGGTGTGGCGGATGGGAGAGGGGTGGGTGCAGGAGGGGCAGATGCGGTGGTGGTGCGGGTGGAGTGGAGGATGCAGGGGTGTAGCGGGGGGAGAGGTTGGTATGGGGGTGGAGTAGGGGGTGCCACGGGTGGGGAGGGGGCGGTTTGCCGGTGTGGTGGGTTTGAAGGTGCCACGGTTGCAGGGGCGGGTGCTACAGGTAGGGGAGGGGTCGGGGGTCGGGGTGCTGTGCGTAGGAGAGGGGCGGGGGTGCCATGGGTGGGGGGTTGGGAGCAGGGGTGATGTGGGTGTGGGAGAAGCTGGTGTGGGAGTGCCGTGGATGGGGGAGGGGGGGTCCTGGGGGTGGGGGCGTGGTGCCATGGGTGGGGGCTGGAGCAGTGGTGGTGCAGTTGGGCGGTGGGAAGCAGCAGCTAGGGTTCCCCGAGGGTTGGGTGGGTGCGGGTGGGGGAGGGGGGGGTGCAGGAGGGGCAGATGCGGTGGTGGTGCCGGTTGGGTGAAGGGTGCAGCGGGGGGGAGAGGTGGGTATGGGGGAGGGGTGCTGCAGGTGTGGGAGCTACGGGTGGGGGTGGGAGTGCCGCGGGTAAGAGCGGATGTGGGGGATGCGTTGGGTGCCGCAGGGGGTGGCAGCGGGTGTTGGTGCTGTGGGTGGGGGAGGGGGCAGAGTGCCACGGGTGGTGCGGGTGTTAGTGCTGCGGGTGGGGGAGGGGGTGGAGTGCCACGGGTGGTGGGTGGATGAGGTGGGTGCCGCGGGTAGGTGGCGCGGGTGTTGGTGCTGCGGGTGGGGGAGAGGGTGGGTATGGGGGAGGGGCAGGGTTGCAGCGGGTGGGAGAGGGGCGGGGGATGCGTTGGGTGCCGCTGGGGGGGGCAGTGGGTGTTGGTGCTGTGGGTGGGGGAGGGGGCAGAGTGCCACGGGTGGTGCGGGTGTTGGTGCTGTGGGTGGGGGAGTGCCACGGGTGGTGGGTGGATGCGGTGGGTGCCACGGGTGTTGGTGTTGCGGGTGGGGGAGAGGGTAGGAGTGCCGCGGGTGGGGGGCGAATGCGGTTGGTTGCCGCGGGTGTTGGTGCTACGGGTTGGGGGAGGGGGCGGGAGTTCCGTGGGTGGGTGGCGCGGGTGTTTGTGCTCTGGGTGGGGGAGGGGACGGGAGTGCCGCGGGTGGTGCGGGTGTTGGTGCTGCGGGTGGGGGAGGGGGGGGGGAGTGCCACGGGTGGTGGGTGGATGCGGTGGGTGCCACGGGTGTCGGTGCTGCGGGTTGGGGAGAGGCTGGGAGTGCCGCGGGTGGGGGGCGAATGCGGTTGGCTGCCGCGGGTGTTGGTGCTACGGGTTGGGGGAGGGGGCGGGAGTTCTGTGGGTGGGTGGCGCGGGTGTTTGTGCTCTGGGTGGGGGAGGGGACGGGAGTGCCGCGGGTGGTGCGGGTGTTGGTGCAGCGGGTGGGGGAGGGGGGGGGGGGTGCCACGGGTGGTGGGTGGATGCGGTGGGTGCCGCGGGTGTTGGTGCTGCGGGTGGGGGAGGGGGGGAGTGCCACGGGTGGTGGGTGGATGCGGTGGGTGCCGCGGGTGTTGGTGCTACGGGTTGGGGGAGGGGGCGGGAGTTCTGCGGGTGGGTGGCGCGGGTGTTTGTGCTCTGGGTGGGGGAGGGGACGGGAGTGCCGCGGGTGGTGCGGGTGTTGGTGCAGCGGGTGGGGGAGGGGGGGGAGTGCCACGGGTGGTGGGTGGATGCGGTGGGTGCCGCGGGTGTTGGTGCTGCGGGTGGGGGAGGGGGGGAGTGCCACGGGTGGTGGGTGGTTGCGGTGGGTGCCGCGGGTGTTGGTGCTGCTGGTGGGGGAGAGGGTGGGAGTGCCGCGGGTGGGGTGCGAATGCGGTTGGTTGCCGCGGGTGTTGGTGCTACGGGTTGGGGGAGTGGGCGGGAGTTCCGCGGGTGGGTGGCGCGGGTGTTTGTACTCTGGGTGGGGGAGAGGACGGGAGTGCCGCGGGTGGTGCGCGTGTTGGTGCAGCGGGTGGGGGAGGGGGGGAGTGCCACGGGTGTTGGGTGGATGCGGTGGGTGCCGCGGGTGTTGGTGCTGCGGGTGGGGGAGGGGGTGGAGTGCCACGGGTGGTGGGTGGATGCGGTGGGTGCTGCGGGTAGGTGGTGCGGGTGTTGGTGCTGCGGGTGGGGGAGAGGGTGGGAGTGCAGCGGGTTGAGGGCGAATGCGGTTGGTTCCCGCGGGTGTTGGTGCTACGGGTGGGGGAGGGGGCGGGAGTTCTGCGGGTGGGTGGCGCGGGTGTTTGTGCTCTGGGTGGGGGAGGGGACGGGAGTGCCGCGGGTGGTGCGGGTGTTGGTGCAGCAGGTGGGGGAGGGGGGGAGTGCCACGGGAGGTGAGTGGATGCGGTGGGTGCCGCGGGTGTTGGTGCTGCGGGTGGGGGAGAGGGTGGGAGTGCCGCAGGTGGGGTGCGAATTTGGTTGGTTGCCGCGGGTGTTGGTGCGGGTTGGGGGAGGGAGCGGGAGTTCCACAGGTGGGTGGTGCGGGTGTTTGTGCTCTGGGTGGGGGAGGGGACGGGAGTGCCGCGGGTGGTGGGTGGATGCGGTGGGTGCCGCGGGTGTTGGTGCTGCAGGTGGGGGAGGAGTGCCACGGGTGGTGGGTGGATGCGGTGGGTGCTGCGGGTAGGTGGCGCGGGTGTTGGTGCTGCGGGTGGGGGAGAGGGTGGGAGTGCAGCGGGTGGGGGGCGAATGCGGTTGGTTACCGCGGGTGTTGGTGCTACGGGTGGGGAAGGGGACGGGAGTTCCGCGGGTGGGTTGCGTGGGTGTTTGTGCTCTGGGTGGGGGAGGGGACGGGAGTGCCGCGGGTGGTGGGTGGAGACGGTGGGTGTTTGTGCTACGGGTGGGGGAGGGGGCAGGAGCAGTGGCGCCACAACGTGGGTCCGGGGAGTGCGGCCCGCACCCGGGTGTTACCCTCTGAGGGGTGACACCAAAGTGCCGGCTCCTGTCACAGCGCAGAAGCCAGCACTCCAGATTCAGCAGTGTCCCCCGAACCACAAGGTGTCGAAAACGGGGTTCGGGATGCAAAGCCACGCCCCTTCCGCGAAGCCACACCCCCTTTTTGCCCGAGACCGCAGCGGGTGTTAGAAAAGTGAAGAATCTGGGCGGGAGTGCTGCGGATGTTGGTGCTGCGGGAGGGGGAGGGGACGGGAGTGCCGCGGGAGGGGGGCAGATGCTACGGGCGGGAGGGAGGGAGGGGGCAGGGGGCGAGTCACTGTTCAGCATGTCTCCCTGACTCAGTGGCAGCCGCAAGACTGTGAGGCGGGTAATGTGAGTTCCGCTCACAGTCAGCGGCTGCGGTGTCACCACTCACCAGGGGCAGTACGTGGAGAAGGGAGACAGGGGACTGGGCGTAGATCGGGAGGGGACTGGGCGGAGAGAGGGAGGGGACTGTTCCTGGCCAGATCTGTGCCTGTGACTCCGCCCAGCGTTACGGCCAGCACAGAGTCACAGACTTGGGCTAATATATAGGAGATACTGGAGGTATCACTATATATTTCTATTATACTGGAGGTATTACTATATATTTCTATTATACTGGAGGTATCACTATATATTTCTATTATACTGGAGGTATAACTATATATTTCTATTATACTGGAGGTATCACTATATATTTCTATTATACTGGAGGTAGTACTATATATTTCTATTATACTGGAGGTATCACTATATATATTTCTATTATACTGGAGGTATCACTATATATTTCTATAATACTGGAGGTATCACTATATATTTCTATTATAATTGAGGTATTACTATATATTTCTATTGTACTTCAGGTATCACTATATATTTCTATTATACTGGAGGTATCATTATATATTTCTATTATACTGGGGGCATTACTATATATTTCTATTATACTGGAGGTATCACTATATATTTCTATTATACTGGAGGAATCACTATATATTTCTATTATACTGGAGGTATCACTATATATTTCTATTATACTGGAGAAATCACTATATATTTCTATTATACTGGATGTATCACTATATATTTCTATTATACTGGAGGTATCACTATATATTTCTATTATACTGGGGACATTACTATATATTTCTATTATACTGGAGGCATTACTATATATTTCTATTATACTGGAGGTATCACTATATATTTCTATTATACTGGAGGAATCACTATATATTTATATTATACTGGAGGTATCACTACATATTTCTATTATACTGGAGGTATCACTATATACAGGTTGAGTATCCCTTATCCAAAATGCTTGGGACCAGAGGTATTTTGGATATGGGATTTTTCCGTATTTTGGAATAATTGCATACCATAATGATATATCATGGTGATAGGACCTAAATCTAATCACAGAATGCATTTATGTTTCATATACACCTTATACACACAGCTTGAAGGTCATTTTAGCCAATATTTTTTATAACTTTGTGCATTAAACAAAGTGTGTGTACATTCACACCATTTATGTTTCATATACACCTTATACACACAGCCTGAAGGTCATTTAAATACAATATTTTAATAACTTTGTGTGTTAAACAAAGTTTGTGTACATTGAGCCATCAAAAAACAAAAGTTTCACTATCTCACTCTCACTCAAAAAAGTCCGTATTTCGGAATATTCCGTATTTCGGAATATTTGGATATGGGATACTCAACCTGTATTTCTATTATACTGGAGGTATCACTATATATTTCTATTATACTGGAGGTATCACTATATATTTCTATTATACTGGAGGTAGTACTATATATTTCTATTTTACTGGAGGTAGTACTATATATTTCTATTATACTGGAGGTACCACTATATATATATTTCTATTATACTGGAGGTATCACTATATATTTCTATTATACTGGAGGTATCACTATATATTTCTATTATAATTGAGGTATTACTATATATTTCTATTATACTGGAGGTACCACTATATATTTCTATTATACTGGAGGTATCACTATATATTTCGATTATACTGGAGGCATCACTATATATTTCTATTATACTGGAGGCATTACTATATATTTCTATTATACTGGATGTATCACTATATATTTCTATTATACTGGAGGTATCACTATATATTTCTATTATACTGGAGGTATCACTATATATTTCTATTATACTGGAGGTATCACTATATATTTCTATTATACTGGGGGCATTACTATATATTTCTATTATACTGGAGGTATCACTATATATTTATATTATACTGGAGGAATCACTATATATTTCTATTATACTGGATGTATCACTATATATTTCTTTTATACTGGAGGTATCACTATATATTTCTATTATACTGGGGACATTACTATATATTTCTATTATACTGGAGGCATCTCCTATATAATAGCCCTATTCTGTGACCTTGTGATTCATTTGCTAACGCTGGGCGGAGTCACAACAGTGGGCGGAGTTATTCAAATGAGTCACAGAGATCTGGCCAAATCTACAGGAGACTAGGAGCAGAAGCAGATAGCATGGGCATTGGGCATGTCACAGGCAGGGGTGCATACCTCCCAGCTTTCTGCAGGAGCTTTCTCCAGGCAGAAGGAGGGAAACACACTCGGCGAAAAGGGGGCGTGGCTTCACGGGAGGGCCCCCGTTTTCGTCAGTGAGGGGGCTTGCCCAGCGCTCTGTGAGCTGCTGGCATGCCCCCAGGGGCTGATTATGAGTCCGGGGGGCACAGGGCACTTGAGACAGGGGAGCCCTATCTCATTGCTGTGCCTGCTGTGGGTTGGGGGCGTGGCCTAATCGCGCCTGCGCGGCCACGCCCCCTTATGCAAATTCGGATTTTTATTTTTATTTTTTTTATGGGATTTTGGCCCCTCAGCTAGGGCTAAATCCAGAGGACGTGGTCACTCCCCCTACACACCCGCACAGGGAGAAGAAAGCAGGGAGACTGCTGCCTCCCTGCAACACCACAGACCTGCCAATATGCAGCAGCGTGTGCTGACTGTAGCACAATGCTGCCGCTGTTGCTGGCAGGACGGGGGGAGCTTCTGAGCTGGGACAGAGCTACTCCAGCCGGGGGGCCCCCTAAAACTGTGGGGCCAACGGTACGTATCCCCTGGCCACCCCCCCCCCCCTTAATCCGGCTCTACTGCTGGAACCCCCCCATTAATCCGTACCCCCTGATGCCCCCTCTCCCTCTGTCTCCACTATTCACCGCTGCTCTGCTAAGCAGAACAGCGAGTACAGGAGCTTTCCAACTGCCCCCCCCACCGCCGGACACTGCGACCCGCGGGTGGGACAGCGGGACAGACCCCAAAAAATGGGACTGTCCCGCGAAAATCGGGACATTTGGGAGGTATGGGGGTGTGTGAGGGGTATGTCATACAGACAGACGGGCACCGGCTCACTGTGTGCTTGACCCCCCACATCGGCATACTCAGCAGGGTCTCTCTGGTGCGGAGGAGCGTCACTTTCTGACACACTCCACGCTTCTTAGCTGCAGTTTAGTGGGGCACCTGCCGCTGTGCAGGTTCCATACTGCCTCTGTTATCTCCAGCCCCGGCAACCCCACCGCTAGCTGCAGCGCTGCCACCCGCAGTGGAGTGCGCCCAGCTCATTCACACACTTTAGCCGGCGGGTAGCACTGCAGAAGTCCGCGCTGCTTGCAGGCTCTGACCCACTCCTCCCTCCAGCCGCAGCGTCTCCTGGGAGCTAACCAGTCACTCCCAGGCTCCCCTTACCACAGTGCCCGGAAGCCGTGAGGTCCGCGCCACGTGCATGCTATGATCCCCTCCTCCCTCCAGCCGCAGCATCTCCTGGGGGCTAACCAGTCATTTCCAGTCTCACCTTACCACAGTGCCCGGCAGCTGCGCGAGGTCTGCGGTGTGTGACTGAGGAGGGGGGGAGGGATGCGGACTGGCAGAGAAAGCAGGACTCCAGCCTGAGAGAGTCAGCCATGCCAAGTCTCCAGCAGCAGCAGATCCCAACAGGTTGGAATGGAACAGCAGCAGCCAGCAGCAGTGACTCCGGTAAGACACATCTGTCTGTCAGCACTGTTTTGTCCCTAATACCAATCTCTCCCGTGCCCTGTGTTCTGTCATGTCCCTGTCACCCCTGGCCTTGCCCTGCCACCCTTATTCTGGCCCTTTCACCCTTATCCTGGCCCTTTCACCCTTATCCTGGCCCTGTCACCCTTATGCTGGCCCTGTTACCCCTATCCTGGCCCTGTCACCCCTGTGCTTGCCCTGTCAACCCTATACTGGCCCCGTCACCCCTGTCCTGGTCCTGCCGCCCTTACCCTGGCCCTGTCACCCCTATCCTGTCCCTATCATTTCTGTCCTGGCCCTGTCACCCCTGTCCTGGCCCCGTCACCCCTGTCCTGGCCCCGTCACCCCTGTCCTGGCACCGTCACCCCTGTCCTGGCCCCGTCAACCCTGTACTGACCCTGTCACCCCTGTCCTGGCCCTGTTACTGCATACCCTCCAACAACCTTTTATGGCATGTACAGTACCCGCAGCGCCTCCAGACCTCTCCCCAATGCACTACACCTCCGCACCTTCCCCTCCACCACATGCGGCACTCCACCCCTCCCCCACATGCTGTGCCTCCAGACCCCCTACACCACCCGTGGCTCCCACTCCTCCACCCCTTCACCACCCACAGCACCTCCAGGCCCCTTCCACCATTCACCCCCCTTATACGTCTCCCCCCACACCTGCCCCCCTCCACCCGCAGCATCTGCAGACACCCTCCTCCATCAGCGGTCCCCCCCTCACCCACCCCTCCCCCACCAATGGCACCGCCGCACCTGCCCCTCCACCACCTGCAGCACCTCCGGACCTCCTTTCCCATCCGCCGCAACACCCGTACCTGCCCCTACCCTACCCATGGTGCCTGCGGTCCCCTACCCAACCCCCGGCACACCCATCCCACAGCACCTCCGGAACCCTTCACCCATCCACAACATCCCCACACCTGCCCCTCTCCCACCCGTGGCACCCCTGCCCCTCCCCCACCTGCAGTGCCTCCGGACCCCTCCCCCATCTGCATCCCCCACTCCTCTGCCCCTCCCCCACGCGCAGCACCTCCCGAACCTTCCCCATCCGGGCCCCACCCCCACTTCTGCCTCCCCTCCACCCGCAGCATCTACAGACACCATCCGCAGTCCCCCCCGCACCCGCTACACTCTGTACATCGTGCCCTGCAGGTGCTGTTCACGCCGTCGCAAGGGGCTGCGCCTCCTTCACCATCGCACGCCCTTTCATTGTGCAATATTTAACCACTAACAAAGGAATGCAGGTAATACTCCATATAATACAAATATTAAACCCCAGAAAGGCATGCAAGGGTTAAGGGGGCGTAGCCCCTTGCGACGGTGTGAAGAGCGCCCGTAGGGTGCGATGAAGCACCTAGTTACTATATATTTCTATTATACTGGAGGTATCACTATATATTTCTATTATACTGGAGGAATCACTATATATTTCTATTATACTGGAGGTATCACTATATATTTCTATTATACTGGAGGTATCACTATATATTTCTATTATACTGGATGTATCACTATATATTTCTATTATACTGGAGGCATTACTATATATTTCTATTATACTGGAGGCATCACTATATATTTCTATTATACTGGAGGCATTACTATATATTTCTATTACAGGTTGAGTATCCCTTATCCAAAATGCTTGGGACCAGAGGTATTTTGGATATAGGATTTTTCCGTATTTTGGAATAATTGCATACCATAATGAGATATCATGGTGATGGGACCTAAATATAAGCACAGAATGCATTTATGTTACATATACACCTTATACGCACAGCCTGAAGGTAATTTTAGACAATATTTTTTTATAACTTTGTGCATTAAACAAAGTTTGTGTAAACATAGAAACATAGAATTTGACGGCAGATAAGAACCACTTGGCCCATCTAGTCTGCCCCTTTTTTATTTTATCCTTTAGGCAATCTCAACCCTTTTTTAACCTCAATTCTTTGTAAGGATATTCATATGCCTGTCCCAAGCATGTTTAAATTGCCCTACAGTCTTAGCCTCTACCACCTCCGATGGGAGGCTATTCCACTTATCCACTACCCTTTCCGTGAAGTAATTTTTCCTTAAATTTCCCCTGAACCTCCCCCCCTCCAGTCTCAGTGTATGCCCTCGAGTTCTAATACTTCTTTTCCTTTGAAGAATGTTTCCCTCCTGAACTTTGTTAAGACCCTTGATATATTTGAAAGTTTCTATCATGTCCCCCCTTTCCCTTCTCTCCTCCAAACTATACATGTTAAGATCTTTTAGCCTTTCCGGGTAAGTTTTGTGATGTAGGCCATGCACCATTTTAGTTGCCCTTCTTTGTACACTCTCTAATGTATTTATATCCTTCTGGAGATAGGGTCTCATTGAGCCATCAAAAAACAAAGGTTTCACTATCTCTCTCTCTCACTCAAAATAGTCCGTATTTCGGAATATTCCGTATTTCGGAATATTTGGATATGGGATACTCAACCTGTATTATACTGGAGGTATCACTATATATTTCTATTATACTGGAGGCATCACTTTATATTTCTATTATACTGGAGGCATCACTATATATTTCTATTATACTGGAGGTATTACTATATATTTCTATTATACTGGAGGCATCACTATATATTTCTATTATACTGGAGGTATCACTATATATTTCTATTATACTGGAGGTATCACTATATATTTCTATTATACTGGGGGTATTACTATATATTTCTATTATACTGGAGGTATCACTGTATATTTCTATTATACTGGAGGTATCACTATATATTTCTATTATACTGGAGGCATTACTATATATTTCTATTATACTGGAGGTATCACTATATATTTCTATTATACTGGAGGCAGTACTATATATTTCTATTATACTGGAGGCATCACTATATATTTCTATTATACTGGAGGTATCACTATATATTTCTATTATACTGGAGGTATCACTATATATTTCTATTATACTGGAGGCATCACTATATATTTCTATTATACTGGAGGTATCACTATATATTTCTATTATACTGGAGGTATCACTATATATTTCTATTATACTGGAGGTATCACTATATATTTCTATTATACTGGAGGTATCACTATATATTTCTATTATACTGGAGGTATTACTTAGTGATGAGCGGGTTCGGTTTCTCGGATACCGAACCCCCCCGAACTTCACCCTTTTTACACGGGTCCGAGCCATACTCGGATTCTCCCGTATGGCTCGGGTAACCCGAGCGCGCCCGAACGTCATCATCCCGCTGTCGGATTCTCGCAAGATTTGGATTCTATATAAGCAGCCGCGCGTCGCCGCCATTTTCACTCGTGCATTGGAAATGTTAGGGAGAGGACGTGGCTGGCGTCCTCTCCGTTATTGTTGAACTTGATTGTGCTGTGCACTATTGCTTAATTGTGGGGAGGGCTGGGGAGCAGTTGTATATAGGAGGAGTACAGTGCAGAGTTTTGCTGATCAGTGACCACCAGTTATCCGTTCTGTGTGCTCACAGTGTGCTGCATATATCTGTGCTCACACTGCTAATTGTGGGGACTGGGGAGCAGCTGTATTATATAGCAGGAGTACAGTGCAGAGTTTTGCTGACAGTGACCACCAGTATACGTTGTCTGCCTGAAAAACACTCCATATCTGTGCTCAGTGTGCTGCTTTATTGTGGGGACTGGGGACCACCAGTATAATATTATATAGGAGGAGTACAGTGCAGAGTTTTGCTGACCAGTGACCACCAGTATATAATATATAGCATTACGGTACAGTAGGCCACTGCTGTACCTACCTCTGTGTCGTCATTAAGTATACTATCCATCTACATTCTATACCTGTGGTGCATTTTAGTTTTGCAGTTTGCTGACACAGTGACCACCAGTATACTATATATAGCAGTACGGAAGGCCACTGCTGTACCTACCTCTGTGTCGTCATTAAGTATACTATCCATCTACATTTTATACCTGTGGTGCATTTTAGTTTTGAAGTTTGCTTACACAGTGACCACCAGTATACTATATATAGCAGTACGGAAGGCCACTGCTGTACCTACCACTGTGTCATCATTAAGTATACTATCCATCTACATTCTATACCTGTGGTGCATTTTAGTTTTGAAGTTTGCTTACACAGTGACCACCAGTATACTATATATAGCAGTACGGAAGGCCACTGCTGTACCTACGTCTGTGTCGTCATTCATTAAGTATACTATCCATCTACATTCTATACCTGTGGTGCATTTTAGTTTTGCAGTTTGCTGACACAGTGACCACCAGTATACTATATATAGCAGTACGGTACGGAAGGCCACTGCTGTACCTACCTCTGTGTCGTCATTCATTAAGTATACTATCCATCTACATTCTATACCTGTGGTGCATTTTAGTTTTGCAGTTTGCTGACACAGTGACCACCAGTATACTATATATAGCAGTACGGTACGGAAGGCCACTGCTGTACCTACCTCTGTGTCGTCATTCATTAAGTATACTATCCATCTACATTCTATACCTGTGGTGCATTTTAGTTTTGCAGTTTGCTGACACAGTGACCACCAGTATACTATATATAACAGTACGGTACGGAAGGCCACTGCTGTACCTACCTCTGTGTCGTCATTCATTAAGTATACTATCCATCTACATTCTATACCTGTGGTGCATTTTAGTTTTGCAGTTTGCTTACACAGTGACCACCAGTATACTATATATAGCAATACGGTACGGAAGGCCACTGCTGTACCTACCTCTGTGTCGTCATTCATTAAGTATACTATCCATCTACATTCTATACCTGTGGTGCATTTTAGTTTTGCTGTTTGCTGACACAGTGACCACCAGTATACTATATATAGCAGTACGGAAGGCCACTGCTGTACCTACCTCTGTGTCGTCATTCATTAAGTATACTATCCATCTACATTCTATACCTGTGGTGCATTTTAGTTTTGCAGTTTGCTGACACAGTGACCACCAGTATACTATATAGAGCAGTACGGAAGGCCACTGCTGTACCTACCTCTGTGTCGTCATTCATTAAGTATACTATCCATCTACATTCTATACCTGTGGTGCATTTTAGTTTTGCAGTTTGCTTACACATTGACCACCAGTATACTATATATAGCAATACGGTACGGAAGGCCACTGCTGTACCTACCTCTGTGTCGTCATTCATTAAGTATACTATCCATCTACATTCTATACCTGTGGTGCATTTTAGTTTTGCAGTTTGCTTACACAGTGACCACCAGTATACTATATATAGCAATACGGTACGGAAGGCCACTGCTGTACCTACCTCTGTGTCGTCATTCATTAAGTATACTATCCATCTACATTCTATACCTGTGGTGCATTTTAGTTTTGCAGTTTGCTGACACAGTGACCACCAGTATACTATATATAGCAGTACGGAAGGCCACTGCTGTACCTACCTCTGTGTCGTCATTCATTAAGTATACTATCCATCTACATTCTATACCTGTGGTGCATTTTAGTTTTGCAGTTTGCTGACACAGTGACCACCAGTATACTATATATAGCAGTACGGAAGGCTACTGATGTACCTACCTCTGTGTCGTCATTCATTAAGTATACTATCCATCTACATTCTATACCTGTGGTGCATTTTAGTTTTGCAGTTTGCTGACACAGTGACCACCAATATACTATATATAGCAGTACAAAAGGCCACTGCTGTAACTACCTCTGTGTCGTCATTCATCAAGTATACTATCCATCTACATTCTATACCTGTGGTGCATTTTAGTTTTGCAGTTTGCTGACACAGTGACCACCAGTATACTATATATAGCAGTACGGAAGGCCACTGCTGTACCTACCTCTGTGTCATCATTCATTAAGTATACTATCCATCTACATTCTATACCTGTGGTGCATTTTAGTTTTGCAGTTTGCTGACACAGTGACCACCAGTATACTATATATAGCAGTACGGAAGGCCACTGCTGTACCTACCTCTGTGTCGTCATTCATTAAGTATACTATCCATCTACATTCTATACCTGTGGTGCATTTTAGTTTTGCAGTTTGCTTACACATTGACCACCAGTATACTATATATAGCAATACGGTACGGAAGGCCACTGCTGTACCTACCTCTGTGTCGTCATTCATTAAGTATACTATCCATCTACATTCTATACCTGTGGTGCATTTTAGTTTTGCAGTTTGCTGACACAGTGACCACCAGTATACTATATATAGCAGTACGGAAGGCCACTGCTGTACCTACCTCTGTGTCGTCATTCATTAAGTATACTATCCATCTACATTCTATACCTGTGGTGCATTTTAGTTTTGCAGTTTGCTGACACAGTGACCACCAGTATACTATATATAGCAGTACGGAAGGCCACTGCTGTACCTACCTCTGTGTCATCATTCATTAAGTATACTATCCATCTACATTCTATACCTGTGGTGCATTTTAGTTTTGCAGTTTGCTGACACAGTGACCACCAGTATACTATATATAGCAGTACGGTACGGAAGGCCACTGCTGTACCTACCTCTGTGTCGTCATTCATTAAGTATACTATCCATCTACATTCTATACCTGTGGTGCATTTTAGTTTTGCAGTTTGCTGACACAGTGACCACCAGTATACTATATATAGCAGTACGGTACGGAAGGCCACTGCTGTACCTACCTCTGTGTCGTCATTCATTAAGTATACTATCCATCTACATTCTATACCTGTGGTGCATTTTAGTTTTGCAGTTTGCTGACACAGTGACCACCAGTATACTATATATAACAGTACGGTACGGAAGGCCACTGCTGTACCTACCTCTGTGTCGTCATTCATTAAGTATACTATCCATCTACATTCTATACCTGTGGTGCATTTTAGTTTTGCAGTTTGCTTACACAGTGACCACCAGTATACTATATATAGCAATACGGTACGGAAGGCCACTGCTGTACCTACCTCTGTGTCGTCATTCATTAAGTATACTATCCATCTACATTCTATACCTGTGGTGCATTTTAGTTTTGCAGTTTGCTGACACAGTGACCACCAGTATACTATATATAGCAGTACGGAAGGCCACTGCTGTACCTACCTCTGTGTCGTCATTCATTAAGTATACTATCCATCTACATTCTATACCTGTGGTGCATTTTAGTTTTGCAGTTTGCTGACACAGTGACCACCAGTATACTATATAGAGCAGTACGGAAGGCCACTGCTGTACCTACCTCTGTGTCGTCATTCATTAAGTATACTATCCATCTACATTCTATACCTGTGGTGCATTTTAGTTTTGCAGTTTGCTTACACATTGACCACCAGTATACTATATATAGCAATACGGTACGGAAGGCCACTGCTGTACCTACCTCTGTGTCGTCATTCATTAAGTATACTATCCATCTACATTCTATACCTGTGGTGCATTTTAGTTTTGCAGTTTGCTTACACAGTGACCACCAGTATACTATATATAGCAATACGGTACGGAAGGCCACTGCTGTACCTACCTCTGTGTCGTCATTCATTAAGTATACTATCCATCTACATTCTATACCTGTGGTGCATTTTAGTTTTGCAGTTTGCTGACACAGTGACCACCAGTATACTATATATAGCAGTACGGAAGGCCACTGCTGTACCTACCTCTGTGTCGTCATTCATTAAGTATACTATCCATCTACATTCTATACCTGTGGTGCATTTTAGTTTTGCAGTTTGCTGACAAAGTGACCACCAGTATACTATATATAGCAGTACGGAAGGCTACTGATGTACCTACCTCTGTGTCGTCATTCATTAAGTATACTATCCATCTACATTCTATACCTGTGGTGCATTTTAGTTTTGCAGTTTGCTGACACAGTGACCACCAATATACTATATATAGCAGTACAAAAGGCCACTGCTGTAACTACCTCTGTGTCGTCATTCATCAAGTATACTATCCATCTACATTCTATACCTGTGGTGCATTTTAGTTTTGCAGTTTGCTGACACAGTGACCACCAGTATACTATATATAGCAGTACGGAAGGCCACTGCTGTACCTACCTCTGTGTCATCATTCATTAAGTATACTATCCATCTACATTCTATACCTGTGGTGCATTTTAGTTTTGCAGTTTGCTGACACAGTGACCACCAGTATACTATATATAGCAGTACGGAAGGCCACTGCTGTACCTACCTCTGTGTCGTCATTCATTAAGTATACTATCCATCTACATTCTATACCTGTGGTGCATTTTAGTTTTGCAGTTTGCTTACACATTGACCACCAGTATACTATATATAGCAATACGGTACGGAAGGCCACTGCTGTACCTACCTCTGTGTCGTCATTCATTAAGTATACTATCCATCTACATTCTATACCTGTGGTGCATTTTAGTTTTGCAGTTTGCTGACACAGTGACCACCAGTATACTATATATAGCAGTACGGAAGGCCACTGCTGTACCTACCTCTGTGTCGTCATTCATTAAGTATACTATCCATCTACATTCTATACCTGTGGTGCATTTTAGTTTTGCAGTTTGCTGACACAGTGACCACCAGTATACTATATATAGCAGTACGGAAGGCCACTGCTGTACCTACCTCTGTGTCATCATTCATTAAGTATACTATCCATCTACATTCTATACCTGTGGTGCATTTTAGTTTTGCAGTTTGCTGACACAGTGACCACCAGTATACTATATATAGCAGTACGGAAGACCACTGCTGTACCTACCTCTGTGTCGTCAAGTATACTATCCATCCATACCTGTGGTGAATTTCAGTTGTGCGCAGTAAATATAGTAGTAGGCCATTGCTATTGATACTGGCATATAATTCCACACATTAAAAAATGGAGAACAAAAATGTGGAGGTTAAAATAGGGAAAGATCAAGATCCACTTCCACCTCGTGCTGAAGCTGCTGCCACTAGTCATGGCCGAGACGATGAAATGCCATCAACGTCGTCTGCCAAGGCCGATGCCCAATGTCATAGTAGAGAGCATGTAAAATCCAAAAAACAAAAGTTCAGTAAAATGACCCAAAAATCAAAATTAAAAGCGTCTGAGGAGAAGCGTAAACTTGCCAATATGCCATTTACGACACGGAGTGGCAAGGAACGGCTGAGGCCCTGGCCTATGTTCATGGCTAGTGGTTCAGCTTCACATGAGGATGGAAGCACTCATCCTCCCGCTAGAAAAATGAAAAGAGTTAAGCTGGCAAAAGCACAGCAAAGAACTGTGCGTTCTTCTAAATCACAAATCCTCAAGGAGAGTCCAATTGTGTTGGTTGCGATGCCTGACCTTCCCAACACTGGACGAGAAGAGGTGGCTCCTTCCACCATTTGCACGCCCCCTGCAAGTGCTGGAAGGAGCACCTGCAGTCCAGTTCCTGATGGTCAAATTGAAGATGTCACTGTTGAAGTACACCAGGATGAGGATATGGGTGTTGCTGGTGCTGGGGAGGAAATTGACAAGGAGGATTCTGATGGTGAGGTGGTTTGTTTAAGTCAGGCACCCGGGGAGACACCTGTTGTCCGTGGGCCGAATATGGCCATTGACATGTCTGGTCAAAATACAAAAAAAATCAGCTCTTCGGTGTGGAATTATTTCAACACAAATGCGGACAACAGGTGTCAAGCCGTGTGTTGCCTTTGTCAAGCTGTAATAAGTAGGGGTAAGGACGTTAACCACCTAGGAACATCCTCCCTTATACGTCACCTGCAGCGCATTCATCATAAGTCAGTGACAAGTTCAAAAACTTTGGGTGACAGCGGAAGCAGTCCACTGACCACTAAATCCCTTCCTCTTGTAACCAAGCTCCTGCAAACCACACCACCAACTCCCTCAGTGTCAATTTCCTCCTTACCCAGGAAAGCCAATAGTCCTGCAGGCCATGTCACTGGCAAGCCTGACGAGTCCTCTCCTGCCTGGGATTCCTCCGATGCATCCTTGAGTGTAACGCCTACTGCTGCTGGCGCTGCTGTTGTAGCTGCTGGGAGTCGATCGTCATCCCAGAGGGGAAGTCGGAAGACCACTTGTACTACTTCCAGTAAGCAATTGACTGTCCAACAGTCCTTTGCGAGGAAGATGAAATATCACAGCAGTCATCCTGCTGCAAAGCAGATAACTCAGGCCTTGGCAGCCTGGGCGGTGAGAAACGTGGTTCCGGTATCCACCGTTAATTCAGAGCCAACTAGAGACTTGATTGAGGTACTGTGTCCCCGGTACCAAATACCATCTAGGTTCCACTTCTGTAGGCAGGCGATACCGAAAATGTACACAGACCTCAGAAAAAGACTCACCAGTGTCCTAAAAAATGCAGTTGTACCCAATGTCCACTTAACCACGGACATGTGGACAAGTGGAGCAGGGCAGACTCAGGACTATATGACTGTGACAGCCCACTGGGTAGATGTATTGCCTCCCACAGCAAGAACAGCAGCGGCGGCACCAGTAGCAGCATCTCGCAAACGCCAACTCGTTCCTAGGCAGGCTACGCTTTGTATCACCGCTTTCCAGAATAGGCACACAGCTGACAACCTCTTACGGCAACTGAGGAAGATCATCGCAGAATGGCTTACCCCAATTGGACTCTCCTGGGGATTTGTGACATCGGACAATGCCAGCAATATTGTGCGTACATTACATCTGGGCAAATTCCAGCACGTCCCATGTTTTGCACATACATTGAATTTGGTGGTGCAGAATTATTTAAAAAACGACAGGGGCGTGCAAGAGATGCTGTCGGTGGCCCGAAGAATTGCGGGCCGCTTTCGGCATTCAGCCACCGCGTACAGAAGACTGGACCACCACCAAACATTTCTGAACCTGCCCTGCCATCATCTAAAGCAAGAGGTGGTAACGAGGTGGAATTCAACCCTCTATATGCTTCAGAGGATGGAGGAGCAGCAAAAGGCCATTCAAGCCTATACATCTGCCCACGATATAGGCAAAGGAGGGGGAATGCACCTGACTCAAGCGCAGTGGAGAATGATTTCAACGTTGTGCAAGGTTCTGCAACCCTTTGAACTTGCCACACGTGAAGTCAGTTCAGACACTGCCAGCCTGAGTCAGGTCATTCCCCTCATCAGGCTTTTGCAGAAGAAGCTGGAGACATTGAAGGAGGAGCTAAAACAGAGCGATTCCGCTAGGCATGTGGGACTTGTGGATGGAGCCCTTAATTCGCTTAACCAGGATTCACGGGTGGTCAATCTGTTGAAATCAGAGCACTACATTTTGGCCACCGTGCTCGATCCTAGATTTAAAACCTACGTTGTATCTCTCTTTCCGGCAGACACAAGTCTGCAGAGGTTCAAAGACCTGCTGGTGAGAAAATTGTCAAGTCAAGCGGAACGTGACCCGTCAACATCTCCTCCTTCACATTCTCCCGCAACTGGGGGTGCGAGGAAAAGGCTAAGAATTCCGAGCGAGTGCTGACATCTGGTCCGGACTGAAGGACCTGCCAACGATTACTGACATGTCGTCTACTGTCACTGCATTTGATTCTCTCACCATTGAAAGAATGGTGGAAGATTATATGAGTGACCGCATCCAAGTAGGCACGTCAGACAGTCCGTACGTATACTGGCAGGAAAAAGAGGCAATTTGGAGGCCCTTGCACAAACTGGCTTTATTCTACCTAAGTTGCCCTCCCTCCAGTGTGTACTCCGAAAGAGTGTTTAGTGCAGCCGCTCACCTTGTCAGCAATCGGCGTACAAGGTTACTTCCAGAAAATGTGGAGAAGATGATGTTCATCAAAATGAATTACAGGTTGAGTATCCCATATCCAAATATTCCGAAATACGGAATATTCCGAAATACGGACTTTTTTGAGTGAGAGTGAAATACTGAAACCTTTGTTTTTTGATGGCTAAATGTACACAAACTTTGTTTAATACACACAAGTTATTAAAAAATATTGTATTAAATGACCTTCAGGCTGTGTGTATAAGGTGTATATGAAACATAAATGAATTGTGTGAATGTAGACACACTTTGTTCAATGCACAAAGTTATAAAAATTATTGGCTAAAATTGACTTCAGGCTGTGTGTATAAGCTGTATATGTAACATAAATGTATTCTGTGCTTAGATTTAGGTCCCATCACCATGATATCTCATTATGGTATGCAATTATTCCAAAATACGGAAAAATCCCATATCCAAAATTCCTCTGGTCCCAAGCATTTTGGATAAGGGATACTCAACCTGTATAATCAATTCCTCCGTGGAGACATTCACCAGCAGCAATTGCCTCCACAAAGTACACAGGGACCTGAGATGGTGGATTCCAGTGGGGACGAATTAATAATCTGTGAGGAGGGGGATGTACACAGTGAAAGGGGTGAGGAATCGGAGGATGATGATGAGGTGGACATCTTGCCTCTGTAGAGCCAGTTTGTGCAAGGAGAGATTGATTGCTTCTTTTTTTGGTGGGTGCCCAAACCAACCATTCATTTCAGTCACAGTCGTGTGGCAGACCCTGTCGCTGAAATGATGGGTTCGTTAAAGTGTGCATGTCCTGTTTATACAACATAAGGGTGGGTGGTAGGGCCCAAGGACAATTCCATCTTGCACCTCTTTTTTCTTTAATTTTTCTTTGCATCATGTGCTGTTTGGGGACAATTTTTTTGAAGTGCCATCCTGCATGACACTGCAGTGCCACTCCTAGATGGGCCAGGTGTTTGTGTCGGCCACTTGTGTCGCTTAGCTTAGTCACACAGCGACCTTGGTGCGCCTCTTTTTTTCTTTGCATCATGTGCTGTTTGGGGACAATTTTTTTGAAGTGCCATCCTGCCTGACACTGCAGTGCCACTCCTAGATGGGCCAGGTGTTTGTGTCGGCCACTTGTGTCGCTTAGCTTAGTCACACAGCGACCTTGGTGCGCCTTTTTTTTCTTTGCATCATGTGCTGTTTGGGGACAATTTTTTTGAAGTGCCATCCTGTCTGACACTGCAGTGCCACTCCTAGGTGGGCCAGGTGTTTGTGTCGGCCACTTGTGTCGCTTAGCTTAGCCATCCAGCGACCTCGGTGCAAATTTTAGGACTAAAAATAATATTGTGAGGTGTTCAGAATAGACTGGAAATGAGTGGAAATTATGGTTATTGAGGTTAATAAAACTATGGGATCAAAATGACCCCCAAATTCTATGATTTAAGCTGTTTTTTAGTTTTTTTTTAAAAAAACACCCGAATCCAAAACACAACCGAATCCGACAAAAAATTTTCGGTGAGGTTTTGCCAAAACGCGTCCGAATCCAAAACACGGCCGCGGAACCGAATCCAAAACCAAAACACAAAACCCGAAAAATGTCCGGTGCACATCACTAATTACTATATATTTCTATTATACCGAAGGTATCACTATATATTTCTATTATACTGGAGGCATCACTATATATTTCTATTAAACTGGAGGCATTACTATATATTTCTATTATACTGGAGGTATCACTATATATTTCTATTATACTGGGGGTATTACTATATATTTCTATTATACTGGAGGCATCACTATATATTTCTATTATACTGGAGGTATCACTATATATTTCTATTATACTGGAGGCATTACTATATATTTCTATTATACTGGAGGTATCACTATATATTTCTATTATACTGG
Organism: Pseudophryne corroboree; assembly: GCF_028390025.1. NCBI lineage: Eukaryota > Metazoa > Chordata > Amphibia > Anura > Myobatrachidae > Pseudophryne > Pseudophryne corroboree. Next base: position 827,335,327 of record NC_086448.1, on the reverse strand, counting down.
AGGTATCACTATATATTTCTATTATACTGGAGGCATCACTATATATTTCTATTATACTGGAGGTATTACTATATATTTCTATTATACTGGAGGTATCACTATATATTTCTATTATACTGGAGGTATTACTATATATTTCTATTATACTGGAGGTATCACTATATATTTCTATTATACTGGAGGTATCACTATATATTTCTATTATACTGGAGGTATTACTATATATTTCTATTATACTGGAGGTATCACTATATATTTCTATTATACTGGAGGTATCACTATATATTTCTATTATACTGGAGGTATCACTATATATTTCTATTATACTGGAGGCATCACTATATATTTCTATTATACTGGAGGTATCACTATATATTTCTATTATACTGGAGGTATCACTATATATTTCTATTATACTGGAGGTATCACTATATATTTCTATTATACTGGAGGTATCACTATATATTTCTATTATACTGGAGGTATCACTATATATTTCTATTATACTGGAGGTATCACTATATATTTCAATTATACTGGAGGTAGTACTATATATTTCTATTTTACTGGAGGTAGTACTATATATTTCTATTATACTGGAGGTATCACTATATATTTCTATTATACTGGAGGTATTACTATATATTTCTATTATACTGGAGGTATCACTATATATTTCAATTATACTGGAGGTAGTACTATATATTTCTATTTTACTGGAGGTAGTACTATATATTTCTATTATACTGGAGGTATCACTATATATTTCTATTATACTGGAGGTATCACTATATATTTCTATTATACTGGGGGCATTACTATATATTTCTATTATACTGGAGGTATCACTATATATTTCTATTATACTGGAGGAATCACTATATATTTCTATTATACTGGATGTATCACTATATATTTCTATTATACTGGAGGTATCACTATATATTTCTATTATACTGGGGACATTACTATATATTTCTATTATACTGGAGACATTACTATATATTTCTATTATACTGGAGGTATCACTATATATTTCTATTATACTGGAGGAATCACTATATATTTCTATTATACTGGAGGTATCACTATATATTTCTATTATACTGGAGGTATCACTATATATTTCTATTATACTGGATGTATCACTATATATTTCTATTATACTGGAGGCATTACTATATATTTCTATTATACTGGAGGCATCACTATATATTTCTATTATACTGGAGGCATTACTATATATTTCTATTACAGGTTGAGTATCCCTTATCCAAAATGCTTGGGACCAGAGGTATTTTGGATATAGGATTTTTCCGTATTTTGGAATAATTGCATACCATAATGAGATATCATGGCGATGGGACCTAAATATAAGCACAGAATGCATTTATGTTACATATACACCTTATACACACAGCCTGAAGGTAATTTTAGACAATATTTTTTTATAACTTTGTGCATTAAACAAAGTTTGTGTAAACATAGAAACATAGAAACATAGAATTTGACGGCAGATAAGAACCACTTGGCCCATCTAGTCTGCCCCTTTTTTATTTTATCCTTTAGGCAATCTCAACCCTTTTTTAACCTTAATTCTTTGTAAGGATATTCATATGCCTGTCCCATGCATGTTTAAATTGCCCTACAGTCTTAGCCTCTACCACCTCTGATGGGAGGCTATTCCACTTAACCACTACCCTTTCTGTGAAGTAATTTTTCCTTAAATTTCCCCTGAACCTCCCCCCTCCAGTCTCAGTGTATGCCCTCGAGTTCTAATACTTCTTTTCCTTTGAAGAATGTTTCCCTCCTGAACTTTGTTAACTAGAGATGAGCACCGGAAATTTTTCGGGTTTTGTGTTTTGGTTTTGGGTTCAGTTCCGCGGCCGTGTTTTGGGTTCGACCGCGTTTTGGCAAAACCTCACCGAATTTTTTTTGTCGGATTCGGGTGTGTTTTGGATTCGGGTGTTTTTTTCAAAAAACACTAAAAAACAGCTTAAATCATAGAATTTGGGGGTCATTTTGATCCCAAAGTATTATTAACCTCAAAAACCATAATTTACACTCATTTTCAGTCTATTCTGAATACCTCACACCTCACAATATTATTTTTAGTCCTAAAATTTGCACCAAGGTCGCTGGATGACTAAGCTAAGCGACCCTAGTGGCCGACACAAACACCGGGCCCATCTAGGAGTGTCACTGCAGTGTCACGCAGGATGTCCCTTCCAAAAAACCCTCCCCAAACAGCACATGACGCAAAGAAAAAAAGAGGCGCAATGAGGTAGCTGTGTGAGTAAGATAAGCGACCCTAGTGGCCGACACAAACACCGGGCCCATCTAGGAGTGTCACTGCAGTGTCACGCAGGATGTCCCTTCCAAAAAACCCTCCCCAAACAGCACATGACGCAAAGAAAAAAAGAGGCGCAATGAGGTAGCTGTGTGAGTAAGATAAGCGACCCTAGTGGCCGACACAAACACCGGGCCCATCTAGGAGTGTCACTGCAGTGTCACGCAGGATGTCCCTTCCAAAAAACCCTCCCCAAACAGCACATGACGCAAAGAAAAAAAGAGGCGCAATGAGGTAGCTGTGTGAGTAAGATAAGCGACCCTAGTGGCCGACACAAACACCGGGCCCATCTAGGAGTGTCACTGCAGTGTCACGCAGGATGTCCCTTCCAAAAAACCCTCCCCAAACAGCACATGACGCAAAGAAAAAAAGAGGCGCAATGAGGTAGCTGTGTGAGTAAGATAAGCGACCCTAGTGGCCGACACAAACACCGGGCCCATCTAGGAGTGTCACTGCAGTGTCACGCAGGATGTCCCTTCCAAAAAACCCTCCCCAAACAGCACATGACGCAAAGAAAAAAAGAGGCGCAATGAGGTAGCTGTGTGAGTAAGATAAGCGACCCTAGTGGCCGACACAAACACCGGGCCCATCTAGGAGTGTCACTGCAGTGTCACGCAGGATGTCCCTTCCAAAAAACCCTCCCCAAACAGCACATGACGCAAAGAAAAAAAGAGGCGCAATGAGGTAGCTGTGTGAGTAAGATAAGCGACCCTAGTGGCCGACACAAACACCGGGCCCATCTAGGAGTGTCACTGCAGTGTCACGCAGGATGTCCCTTCCAAAAAACCCTCCCCAAACAGCACATGACGCAAAGAAAAAAAGAGGCGCAATGAGGTAGCTGTGTGAGTAAGATAAGCGACCCTAGTGGCTGACACAAACACCGGGCCCATCTAGGAGTGTCACTGCAGTGTCACGCAGGATGTCCCTTCCAAAAAAACCCTCCCCAAACAGCACATGACGCAAAGAAAAAAAGAGGCGCAATAAGGTAGCTGTGTGAGTAAGATAAGCGACCCTAGTGGCCGACACAAACACCGGGCCCATCTAGGAGTGGCACTGCAGTGTCACGCAGGATGTCCCTTCCAAAAAACCCTCCCCAAACAGCACATGACGCAAAGAAAAAAAGAGGCGCAATGAGGTAGCTGTGTGAGTAAGATAAGCGACCCTAGTGGCCGACACAAACACCGGGCCCATCTAGGAGTGGCACTGCAGTGTCACGCAGGATGTCCCTTCCAAAAAACCCTCCCCAAACAGCACATGACGCAAAGAAAAATTAAAGAAAAAAGAGGTGCAAGATGGAATTGTCCTTGGGCCCTCCCACCCACCCTTATGTTATATAAACAGGACATGCACACTTTAACCAACCCATCATTTCAGTGACAGGGTCTGCCACACGACTGTGACTGAAATGACGGGTTGGTTTGGACCCCCACCAAAAAAGAAGCAATTAATCTCTCCTTGCACAAACTGGCTCTACAGAGGCAAGATGTCCACCTCATCATCATCCTCCGATATATCACCGTGTACATCCCCCTCCTCACAGATTATCAATTCGTCCCCACTGGAATCCACCATCTCAGCTCCCTGTGTACTTTGTGGAGGCAATTGCTGCTGGTCAATGTCTCCACGGAGGAATTGATTATAATAATTCATTTTAATGAACATCATCTTCTCCACATTTTCTGGATGTAACCTCGTACGCCGATTGCTGACAAGGTGAGCGGCGGCACTAAACACTCTTTCGGAGTACACACTTGTGGGAGGGCAACTTAGGTAGAATAAAGCCAGTTTGTGCAAGGGCCTCCAAATTGCCTCTTTTTCCTGCCAGTATAAGTACGGACTGTGTGACGTGCCTACTTGGATGCGGTCACTCATATAATCCTCCACCATTCTTTCAATGGTGAGAGAATCATATGCAGTGACAGTAGACGACATGTCCGTAATCGTTGTCAGGTCCTTCAGTCCGGACCAGATGTCAGCATCAGCAGTCGCTCCAGACTGCCCTGCATCACCGCCAGCGGGTGGGCTCGGAATTCTGAGCCTTTTCCTCGCACCCCCAGTTGCGGGAGAATGTGAAGGAGGAGATGTTGACAGGTCGCGTTCCGCTTGACTTGACAATTTTCTCACCAGCAGGTCTTTCAACCCCAGCAGACTTGTGTCTGCCGGAAAGAGAGATCCAAGGTAGGCTTTAAATCTAGGATCGAGCACGGTGGCCAAAATGTAGTGCTCTGATTTCAACAGATTGACCACCCGTGAATCCTTGTTAAGCGAATTAAGGGCTCCATCCACAAGTCCCACATGCCTAGAGGAATCGCTCCGTGTTAGCTCCTCCTTCAATGTCTCCAGCTTCTTCTGCAAAAGCCTGATGAGGGGAATGACCTGACTCAGGCTGGCAGTGTCTGAACTGACTTCACGTGTGGCAAGTTCAAAGGGCATCAGAACCTTGCACAACGTTGAAATCATTCTCCACTGCGCTTGAGACAGGTGCATTCCACCTCCTATATCGTGCTCAATTGTATAGGCTTGAATGGCCTTTTGCTGCTCCTCCAACCTCTGAAGCATATAGAGGGTTGAATTCCACCTCGTTACCACTTCTTGCTTCAGATGATGGCAGGGCAGGTTCAGTAGTTTTTGGTGGTGCTCCAGTCTTCTGTACGTGGTGCCTGTACGCCGAAAGTGTCCCGCAATTCTTCTGGCCACCGACAGCATCTCTTGCACGCCCCTGTCGTTTTTTAAAAAATTCTGCACCACCAAATTCAAGGTATGTGCAAAACATGGGACGTGCTGGAATTTGCCCATATTTAATGCACACACAATATTGCTGGCGTTGTCCGATGCCACAAATCCACAGGAGAGTCCAATTGGGGTAAGCCATTCCGCGATGATCTTCCTCAGTTGCCGTAAGAGGTTTTCAGCTGTGTGCGTATTCTGGAAAGCGGTGATACAAAGCGTAGCCTGCCTAGGAAAGAGTTGGCGTTTGCGAGATGCTGCTACTGGTGCCGCCGCTGCTGTTCTTGCGGCGGGAGTCCATACATCTACCCAGTGGGCTGTCACAGTCATATAGTCCTGACCCTGCCCTGCTCCACTTGTCCACATGTCCGTGGTTAAGTGGACATTGGGTACAGCTGCATTTTTTAGGACACTGGTGAGTCTTTTTCTGAGGTCTGTGTACATTTTCGGTATCGCCTGCCTAGAGAAGTGGAACCTAGATGGTATTTGGTAACGGGGGCACACTACCTCAAGAAATTGTGTAGTTCCCTGTGAACTAACGGCGGATACCGGACGCACGTCTAACACCAACATAGTTGTCAAGGCCTCAGTTATCCGCTTTGCAGCAGGATGACTGCTGTGATATTTCATCTTCCTCGCAAAGGACTGTTGGACAGTCAATTGCTTACTGGAAGTAGTACAAGTGGTCTTCCGACTTCCCCTCTGGGATGACCATCGACTCCCAGCAGCAACAACAGCAGCGCCAGCAGCAGTAGGCGTTACACGCAAGGATGCATCGGAGGAATCCAAGGCAGGAGAGGAATCGTCAGAATTGCCAGTGACATGGCCTGCAGGACTATTGGCATTCCTGGGGAAGGAGGAAATTGACACTGAGGGAGTTGGTGGTGTGGTTTGCGTGAGCTTGGTTACAAGAGGAAGGGATTTACTGGTCAGTGGACTGCTTCCGCTGTCACCCAAAGTTTTTGAACTTGTCACTGACTTATTATGAATGCGCTGCAAGTGACGTATAAGGGAGGATGTTCCGAGGTGGTTAACGTCCTTACCCCTACTTATTACAGCTTGACAAAGGCAACACACGGCTTGACACCTGTTGTCCGCTTTTCTGTTGAAATACCTCCACACTGAAGAGCTGATTTTTTTGGTATTTTCACCAGGCATGTCAACGGCCATATTCCTCCCACGGACAACAGGTGTCTCCCCGGGTGCCTGACTTAAACAAACCACCTCACCATCAGAATCCTCCTGGTCAATTTCCTCCCCAGCGCCAGCAACACCCATATCCTCCTCATCCTGGTGTACTTCAACACTGACATCTTCAATCTGACTATCAGGAACTGGACTGCGGGTGCTCCTTCCAGCACTTGCAGGGGGCGTGCAAATGGTGGAAGGCGCATGCTCTTCACGTCCAGTGTTGGGAAGGTCAGGCATCGCAACCGACACAATTGGACTCTCCTTGTGGATTTGGGATTTCGAAGAACGCACAGTTCTTTGTGGTGCTTTTGCCAGCTTGAGTCTTTTCAGTTTTCTAGCGAGAGGCTGAGTGCTTCCATCCTCATGTGAAGCTGAACCACTAGCCATGAACATAGGCCAGGGCCTCAGCCGTTCCTTGCCACTCCGTGTGGTAAATGGCATATTGGCAAGTTTACGCTTCTCCTCCGACAATTTTATTTTAGGTTTTGGAGTCCTTTTTTTACTGATATTTGGTGTTTTGGATTTGACATGCTCTGTACTATGACATTGGGCATCGGCCTTGGCAGACGACGTTGCTGGCATTTCATCGTCTCGGCCATGACTAGTGGCAGCAGCTTCAGCACGAGGTGGAAGTGGATCTTGATCTTTCCCTAATTTTGGAACCTCAACATTTTTGTTCTCCATATTTTAATAGGCACAACTAAAAGGCACCTCAGGTAAACAATGGAGATGGATGGATACTAGTATACTTATGGATGGACTGCCGAGTGCCGACACAGAGGTAGCTACAGCCGTGGACTACCGTACTGTGTCTGCTGCTAATAGACTGGATGATAATCAATATATATATATGTATGTATATATAATATCACTAGTACTGCAGCCGGACAGGTAGATAATATATTTATTAGGTAATGATGACTGATGACGGACCTGCTGGACACTGTCAGCTCAGCAGCACCGCAGACTGCTACAGTAAGCTACTATACTATAGTAGTATGTACAAAGAAGAAAGAAAAAAAAAAAACCACGGGTAGGTGGTATACAATTATGGATGGACTGCTGAGTGCCGACACAGAGGTAGCTACAGCCGTGGACTAACGTACTGTGTCTGCTGCTAATATAGACTGGATGATTGATAATCAGATGAAATCAATATATATATGTATGTATATATAATATCACTAGTACTGCAGCCGGACAGGTAGATAATATATTTATTAGGTAATGATGACTGATGACGGACCTGCTGGACACTGTCAGCTCAGCAGCACCGCAGACTGCTACAGTAAGCTACTATACTCTATAGTAGTATGTACAAAGAAGAAAGAAAAAAAAAAAAACACGGGTAGGTGGTATACAATTATGGATGGACTGCCGAGTGCCGACACAGAGGTAGCTACAGCCGTGGACTAACGTACTGTGTCTGCTGCTAATATAGACTGGATGATTGATAATGAGATGAAATCAATATATATATGTATGTATATATAATATTACTAGTACTGCAGCCGGACAGGTAGATAATATATTTATTAGGTAATGATGACTGATGACGGACCTGCTGGACACTGTCAGCTCAGCAGCACTGCAGACTGCTACAGTAAGCTACAATACTATAGTAGTATGTACAAAGAAGAAAGAAAAAAAAAAAACCACGGGTAGGTGGTATACAATTATGGATGGACTGCCGAGTGCCGACACAGAGGTAGCTACAGCCGTGGACTAACGTACTGTGTCTGCTGCTAATATAGACTGGATGATTGATAATGAGATGAAATCAATATATATATGTATGTATATATAATATCACTAGTACTGCAGCCGGACAGGTAGATAATATATTTATTAGGTAATGATGACTGATGACGGACCTGCTGGACACTGTCAGCTCAGCAGCACCGCAGACTGCTACAGTAAGCTACTATACTCTATAGTAGTATGTACAAAGAAGAAAGAAAAAAAAAAAACCACGGGTAGGTGGTATACAATTATGGATGGACTGCCGAGTGCCGACACAGAGGTAGCTACAGCCGTGGACTAACGTACTGTGTCTGCTGCTAATATAGAGTCTAGACTGGATGATAAATTATTGATAATGAGATGAAATCAATATAATATCACTAGTACTGCAGCCGGACAGGTACTATATATATTTATTATGTAATGACTGATGACGGACCTGCTGGACACTGTCAGGTCAGCACAGCACCGCAGACTGCTACAGTAAGCTACTATAGTAGTATGTATAAAGAAGAATGAAAAAAAAAAAAAAAACCACGGGTAGGTGGTATACAATATTATATATATATATATTATATACAATTATATATATATATATATATATATATTAAACTGGTGGTGATTATTAAACTAGTGGTCACTTCAGGTCACGTTGCAACTTGCAACTAGTACTCCGAGGCCTAAGCAGACAATCACAAAATATATTATTATACTGGTGGTCAGTGTGGTCACAACAATGGCAGTGTGGCACTGACTCTGGCAGCAAAAGTGTGCACTGTACGTTATATGTACTCCTGAGTCCTGCTCTCAGACTCTAACTGCTCCCCACTGTCAGTGTCTCCCCCACAAGTCAGATAATACACTTACAGTCACACTATCTAATCTATAAATATCACTTCAGCAAGTAGTAAGTATAGTAGTATACAGTATAGTAGTACTCCTCCTAATAATGCTCCCCAAAATACTGTGTCTCTCTCTTCTCTAAACGGAGAGGACGCCAGCCACGTCCTCTCCCTATGACTCTCAATGCACGTGTGAAAATGGCGGCGACGCGCGGCTCCTTATATAGAATCCGAGTCTCGCGATAGAATCCGAGCCTCGCGAGAATCCGACAGCGTGATGATGACGTTCGGGCGCGCTCGGGTTAGCCGAGCAAGGCGGGAAGATCCGAGCCTGCTCGGACCCGTGTAAAAAACCTGAAGTTCGGGCGGGTTCGGATTCAGAGGAACCGAACCCGCTCATCTCTAGTTAAGACCCTTGATATATTTGAAAGTTTCTATCATGTCCCCCCTTTCCCTTCTCTCCTCCATACTATACATGTTAAGATCTTTTAGCCTTTCTGGGTAAGTTTTGTGAAGTAGGCCATGCACCATTTTAGTTGCCCTTCTTTGTACACTCTCTAATGTATTTATATCCTTCTGGAGATAGGGTCTCATTGAGCCATCAAAAAACAAAGGTTTCACTATCTCTCTCTCACTCAAAATAGTCCGTATTTCGGAATATTCCGTATTTCGGAATATTTGGATATGGGATACTCAACCTGTATACTGGAGGAATCACTATATATTTATATTATACTGGAGGTATCACTATATATTTCTATTATACTGGAGGTATCACTATATATTTCTATTATACTGGAGGCATCACTATATATTTCTATTATACTGGAGGTATTACTATATATTTCTATTATACTGGAGGCATCACTATATATTTCTATTATACTGGAGGTATCACTATATATTTCTATTATACTGGAGGTATTACTATATATTTCTATTATACTGGAGGTATCACTATATATTTCTATTATACTGGAGGTATTACTATATATTTCTATTATACTGGAGGTATCACTATATATTTCTATTATACTGGAGGTATCACTATATATTTCTATTATACCGGAGGTATCACTATATATTTCTATTATACTGGTGGTATCACTATATATTTCTATTATACTGGAGGCATCACTATATATTTCTATTATACTGGAGGCATCACTATATATTTCTATTATACTGGAGGTATCACTATATATTTCTATTATACTGGAGGCATCACTATATATTTCTATTATACTGGAGGCATCACTATATATTTCTATTATATTGGAGGCATCACTATATATTTCTATTATACTGGAGGCATCACTATATATTTCTATTATACTGGAGGCATTACTATATATTTCTATTATACTGGAGGAATCACTATATATTTCTATTATACTGGAGGTATCACTATATATTTCTATTATACAGGAGGAATCACTATATATTTCTATTATACTGGAGGTATCACTATATATTTCTATTATACTGGAGGCATCACTATATATTTCTATTATACTGGAGGCATCACTATATATTTCTATTATACTGGAGGCATCACTATATATTTCTATTATACTGGAGGCATCACTATATATTTCTATTATACTGGAGGTATCACTATATATTTCTATTATACTGGAGGCATCACTATATATTTCTATTATACTGGAGGCATCACTATATATTTCTATTATACTGGAGGTATTACTATATATTTCTATTATACTGGAGGTATCACTATATATTTCTATTATACTGGAGGTATTACTATATATTTCTATTATACTGGAGGTATCACTATTTATTTCTATTATACTGGAGGTATCACTATATATTTCTATTATACTGGAGGTATCACTATATATTTCTATTATACTGGAGGTATCACTATATATTTCTATTATACTGGAGGTAGTACTATATATTTCTATTATACTGGAGGTATCACTATATATTTCTATTATACTGGAGGTATCACTATATATTTCTATTATACTGGAGGTAGTACTATATATTTCTATTATACTGGAGGTATCACTATATATTTCTATTATACAGGAGGAATCACTATATATTTCTATTATACTGGAGGTATCACTATATATTTCTATTATACTGGAGGCATCACTATATATTTCTATTATACTGGAGGCATCACTATATATTTCTATTATACTGGAGGTATCACTATATATATCTATTATACTGGAGGTATCACTATATATTTCTATTATACTGGAGGTATCACTATATATTTCTATTATACTGGAGGTATCACTATATATTTCTATTATACTGGAGGTATCACTATATATATCTATTATACTGGAGGTATCACTATATATTTCTATTATACTGGAGGTAGTACTATATATTTCTATTATACTGGAGGTATCACTATATATTTCTATTATACTGGAGGTATCACTATATATTTCTATTATACTGGAGGTATCACTATATATTTCTATTATACTGGAGGTATCACTATATATTTCTATTATACTGGGGACATTACTATTTATTTCTATTATACTGGAGGTATCACTATATATTTCTATTATACTGGAGGTATCACTATATATTTCTATTATACTGGAGGTAGTACTATATATTTCTATTATACTGGAGGTCTCACTATATATTACTATTATACTGGAGGTATCACTATATATTTCTATTATACTGGAGGTAGTACTATATATTTCTATTATACTGGAGGTATCACTATATATTTCTATTATACTGGAGGTATCACTATATATTTCTATTATACTGGAGGTAGTACTATATATTTCTATTATACTGGAGGCATCACTATATATTTCTATTATACTGGAGGTATCACTATATATATCTATTATACTGGAGGTATCACTATATATTTCTATTATACTGGAGGTATCACTATATATTTCTATTATAATGGAGGCATTACTATATATTTCTATTATACTGGAGGCATCACTATATATTTCTATTATACTGGAGGTATCACTATATATATCTATTATACTGGAGGTATCACTATATATTTCTATTATACTGGAGGTATCACTATATATTTCTATTATACTGGAGGTAGTACTATATATTTCTATTATACTGGAGGCATCACTATATATTTCTATTATACTGGAGGCATCACTATATATTTCTATTATACTGGAGGCATCACTATATATTTCTATTATACTGGAGGCACCACTATATATTTCTATTATACTGGAGGTATCACTATATATTTCTATTATACTGGAGGCATCACTATATATTTCTATTATACTGGAGGTATAACTATATATTTCTATTATACTGGAGGTATCACTACATATTTCTATTATACTGGAGGCATCACTATATATTTCTATTATACTGGAGGTATCACTATATATTTCTATTATACTGGAGGTATTACTATATATTTCTATTATACTGGAGGTATCACTATATATTTCTATTATACTGGAGGTATTACTATATATTTCTATTATACTGGAGGTATCACTATATATTTCTATTATACTGGAGGTATCACTATATATTTCTATTATACTGGAGGTATCACTATATATTTCTATTATACTGGAGGTATTACTATATATTTCTATTATACTGGAGGCATTACTATATATTTCTATTATACTGGAGGCATCACTATATATTTATATTATACTGGAGGCATCACTATATATTTCTATTATACTGGAGGTATCACTATATATTTCTATTATACTGGAGGTATCACTATATATTTCTATTATACTGGAGGCATTACTATATATTTATATTATACTGGAGGCATCACTATATATTTCTATTATACTGGGGGTATCACTATATATTTCTATTATACTGGAGGTATCACTATATATTTCTATTATACTGGAGGCATTACTATATATTTATATTATACTGGAGGCATCACTATATATTTCTATTATACTGGGGGTATCACTATATATTTCTATTATACTGGGGGTATCACTATATATTTCTATTATACTGGAGGCATCACTATATATTTCTATTATACTGGAGGTATCACTATATATTTCTATTATACTGGAGGCATTACTATATAGTTCTATTATACTGGAGGTATCACTATATATTTCTATTATACTGGAGGTATCACTACATATTTCTATTATACTGGAGGTATCACTATATATTTCTATTATACTGGAGGTATTACTATATATTTCTATTATACTGGAGGCATCACTATATATTTCTATTATACTGGAGGCATTACTATATAGTTCTATTATACTGGAGGTATTACTATATATTTCTATTATACTGGAGGCATCACTATATATTTCTATTATACTGGAGGCATTACTATATAGTTCTATTATACTGGAGGTATCACTATATATTTCTATTATACTGGAGGTATTACTATATATTTCTATTATACTGGAGGTATCACTATATATTTCTATTATACTGGAGGCATTACTATATAGTTCTATTATACTGGAGGTATCACTATATATTTCTATTATACTGGAGGTATCACTATATATTTCTATTATACTGGAGGTATTACTATATATTTCTATTATACTGGAGGCATCACTATATATTTCTATTATACTGGGGGTATCACTATATATTTCTATTATACTGGAGGTATCACTATATATTTCTAGCCTTGCCTCCAGAGTGCAAAGAAAAGGGGCTTTGTAGTGTCTCCACGCCACTATTGTCATGTAGCCACTCCCACTTGTGCCATATGGCCACGCCCCTTCACAACACATGACCACGCCCATTTTCCAGCACTCAGTACCACTAAGAAAATATTTCTACTTGCACCACTGGACTAGAGGGAGAGTGTACAGCAATGGATGTTGGGGGACAGTCTAATATAAGGATGGAGGGCATTCCACCATCTTTCATCATTTGTAATTATTATTTCCTAGTCTGATAGTGATTTATCTATTTACTTATTACCGGTTATTTATTCTACAGAGAATATTTCAGTCATTCACACCAGTCCATGCCCCAGTGGTGTTTACAATCTATGGCCCAGATTTATCAAGCCTTGGAGAGTGATAAATTGCACGGTGATTTAGGGGACTATTTAGTAAGCCTTGGATGGAGATAAAGTTGCTGGAGATAAAGTACCAGCTAATCAGCTCCTAACTGTCATTTTTCAAACACAGCCTGTGACATGACAGTTAGGAGCTGATTGGCTGGTACTTTATCTCCGGCAACTTAATCTCCATCCAAGGCTTAGTAAATAGACTCCAATTAGAGCCAATTAGCTCCCAACTGCCATGTTACAGGCTTGTTTGAAAAATGACAGTTAGGAGCTGATTGGTTGGTACTTTATCACCGTGCAATTTATCACTCTCCAAGGCTTGATAAATCTGGCCCTATATACTTTATCAGATGAACACACACAAACACACACACACACACACACACACACACACACACACACACACACACATACAAACTCCACACTTTCAGTGCCTTGGTAGGGATCGAACCCAAAACATCAGGGCCGTGTGGCAGAAATAATACCCACTACACTACACCAACCTTGCTGCCCTGAAAATGAACCCTTTTGCCCTGGTTTGGCTGTGCCCTTTCTTAGGACAGGCGCACACGGAGGCTGATTTTTGCAGCACAGCTGGGACGGATCTGCAAATGGTGCTGCGTAATGAATGGCGCGTCAGTAGTCACTGAGAGAATGCCCTTCACTATAGACTCCAAGTGCAGTGACATCTATATTCATCATATTGAAGTGAGTGCTCAGCAGGCACAAAACAAACCGTAAGTTGGGACTCATCGCCCTGAACACAAAGCGTCTGGAATCTGAAGGGCCTTTTCCGTCATGCAGGCCAGTAGGCCCAGCTTCTACGTGGCCTGCAGGAATCGCCTCATGAAAACATGGCCCGTCCAGTCCGCACAGACCTCTGCGTGGCTCATTTTCTGAAAAATAAGCAAATCAAACAGCATTTCTCATTGGATCCTTTTATGGCTCATTTTGAGAATTAATGGAGCGTCCATTAAAAGTATAAAACAATGCAAGAATCAACTTATTAACTGGTTTACAAGCTCAGGGGCCCAGGAGGAACAATGTTTGTGATGCAATTAAGCAGTCAATCACGCCTCGACCTTAGCATAACCCGGGAGACTTTGGAGAATGCGTGAACCCCTCAGAGGCTCAGCAGCTGAATAAATCTGTAATAACAATATAAGTATATTCTGTGCGCCTCTCCTAAACATAACTCACTGTATCACATGACACCGCGCTTCAGGTATATGTTTACCAAGAATTTCCACAGACCCTCCAGTATGACCCCAGCAGCAAACGCTCAGCTCACTGGCGCCCCCTCTCCATCTAACGTGCATAGCTGTAAAAGTAAATGAATTATTTTATTCGATCTCAAAAATCAATTATTTCCATCCAGGCAAATGCAATTGTTATTATTTTTAAAAGAGCGAGTATACAGAAATATTGCTGTAGCATGTTACCTGAACCATTTGCTAATCGACGGTTGCCTGATTAGGGGGGAGATTTATCAAACCTTGGAGAAAGAGAAAGTAGAGAGAGAGAGATAAAGTACCAAACCTGTCATTTTTTCACACATATAGCCTGTAATATGGCAGCTAGGAGCGGATTGGCTGGCACTTTATCTTTCTCCACTTTATTTATTTCAAAGCTTTGATAAATTTCCCCCTTATTTGTTGTAAATGTACATCGTTGTTGTTTTGTAGTTCAGCTGCACTGTTGTATTTGGTCACAATGAGTCACGCGCTGTACACAATCATTTTTCCACAATGTACAGTAAATGGACAGAACTGGAAACACTGCGCTTATGACAGAACGGACCTGCGCAATTTCCCTAGGGTGTTGTCATTGTGGCGATTTGTGGCGGCGTATCAAGCGTTGGAGAGAGATGCGTAAAAACTAAAAATGTGTAAACTCGCTGTGAGGGCACCGGATTTAGGACATAAAGCCCACCGTTATTCTCGGACCTCCTTAAATACAGCGCTGACTCAGATAAGGAGAAGGTGCCTTATAAAATCAGACGTTTATTGGCACACTTACCTACTTTGCTGCCCCCCTCCTCCGGGAGGAGGCAGCGTTGTAGGTGCATGTGGGCATGCCCGGCAGCAGGATGGACGGTCTGGGGGCGTGACCGACAGGGAAGTTGGCAGTCCAAGGGCGTGACATCAGGATCGAGTTATTGTGGCTCCGCCCCCCACTATGCAGTGCCGAGAAAATAGGCGCTGTATAGCGGGGGGCGGAGCTATGATGACGCGATTCAGCGCGAATCGCGTCATCGGACCCCCTCGGACTGCCCACTTGTTCTCTGCTGCGGGCGGCCGAGGAGGGTCCTGGAGTGGCTGCAGGGAAAGCAAGAGGCTTGCCCACCTTTCCGGGGGGCTGGGAGGGTCTCCCAATTTTCGGGAGCCTCCCGGCCATTCTAGGAGGGTAGGCAAGTATGCTTTATTGGAGAAGTGTACAAACAACAGAAGCCTCCTAGGTGACATCACACAATCACCAAAGGGCTTTTAGCAACATCTCATAATTATCAGATTTAACACCAGACTCAACCAAAAGTCCCAGCCGAGCACCAGAGCCGGCCATAGGCATAGGCAAACTAGGCAATTGCCTAGGGCATTTGATATGCCTGGGGGCATCAGCAGCTTCTGCTGATTAAAATGATATGCAGCATGCCTATATTCTGTGTGTAGCATTTCATATGCAGATACAGCCACAGTCACACACAGTATATAGGCATGCTGCATATCATTTTAATCAGCAGAAGCTGCTTGTGCATCCTAGCCACATAGCAATGCAAATAAGATGCATTTTCATTAAAAAAAAAGGTGCCCGACATTAGCATTGATGCAAGATTTATGAGGACACATCTGTATCCAAGCAGAGGCAGAGGTCACAGTGTTAGTGGCAGTGTGAGTGTGTTGGTTGTGCAGTAGTGTTCGGAATATGTGTAAGGAGCATTATGTATTTCATGTAAAAATGCATTAATAATGTGCAACATATGTGTAAAGGGCCATTATGTGTGTCATTATGTGTATAAGGGCATTAATAATGTGCGGCATATGTGTAACAGGGTACTACTGTATGTGTGTCATTATGTGTATAGGGGCACTAATAATGTGCAGCAAATGTGTAGGGGGCACTATGTGTGTCATTATGTGTATAAGGGCATTAATAATGTGCGGCATATGTGTAAGGGACATTATGTGTAAAAGGGCATTAATAAAGGTTGTCATAATGTGTAAGGTGCATTATGTTTATAAGGACATTAATGTGTCTCATATGTGTAAGGGGCATTACTGTGTGGAATTGTGTATAATGCATTACTAATGTGTGGCATTATGTGTATAAGGTGCTCTACTATGTGGCGTTGCAAATAGAAAGGGCACTACTGTGTCGTCTAATGTGAATAAAGAGCAATAAGGTGTGGTGTAATGTGAATAAGGAACAATTCAGTGTGATATAATGTGAATAAGGGGCTCTACTGTGAGGAGTAACGTTTATAAGGTAAAGTGATACTACTGTGGGATGTAATATGAATTATGGACACTATCGCAAGATAAAATGTGAATAAAGTTGCAGTACTGTGTGGGGTTACTATTGTGTGGCCATGTCCCTTCCCAGCAAGAAGATGCCCCTTTTTGGGCTGTGCGTCAAATGTGCGAACTGTTCCTATTTAAAATATAGGGGGTACAAGGACTGCTATGGGTGAGGGGTAATGGTGCTGGGAAAGATGTGCAAGGTCAGAGGCAGAACCAGCGGTGGTGCTAGGGGGCACCAGCCAAAATCTTGCCTAGGGCATCATATTGGTTAGGGCCGGCTCTGCCGAGCACCCAAAACTCATGAGAGGCCGCGTTACCCCGTTATAATACAGCTCCGACCAGGAACTCAGGTAAACAACTCTCTGCAAGGCTTGGTACATCTCCCCCTCAACATTTGAAACACATCGATATACTAGCTAAGGGGTGGTCTTCAGGTTGCCGACTGTCGGGATCCCGGCGCACAGTATACCGGCGCCGGAATCCCGACAGCCGGCATACCGACAGTTTTTCTCCCTCGTGGGGTCCATGACCCCCCTGGAGGGAGAATAAATAGCAAGGCGCATGTAGCGCGCCACCACGCCCGCAGTGTGGAGAGCCCGCAAGGGGCTCATTTGCGCTCGCCATGCTGTCGGTATGCCGGTGGTCGGGCTTCCGGCACCGGTATGCTGGTCGCCGGGAGCCCAGCCGCCGGCATACCGTACCATACCCCCAGCTAAGTTCAGGTCCATACAAATGAAGCTGCCGTTTTACGAAATTTGAAGCTGTGATTGCTGGGGAAACGCTGGGGGGGGGGGGTTAGGGGTTGCAGCATTTTGTCACAGTGAGAAAATCACTTGGAAAATTTAGACACCAATTTGAACCACTGAAAACTGGTCATACTGAGCGATTAAACAGTACAAACATCTGGATTTATCAGTCAGCTATGATTAGAGGATGTGCACTAACCGGCAGAAGAGACAGCGCCGTTGCATAGGAGAAGCAGGCACAGCGCAGCATCACAGAAGGGCTTTGGTCTGCAGGTTTGTTCTTTTCCAGTCTGCATATGAACATTTGAATGATAGGCTTGCAGTCTTCTAAGTAACAGAATATTAATACATAAACACACAGCGCTTATATAACCACCAAAAAATCTATTAGCATTAACTGTTTTAATTGATACCAAGTTCCTGCAGCTCCTACTGGTGGTACTGTTCCACCCACTAATTACCAGAAATATAAAAGAACTTATAAAGGAGCGCCTGAAACAAGGATATACAATCAAATAGGTTTATAATCAATTTATTTAAATACACTCCACATAGAGCACAAAGATAAAATTCATAAAATGTATAGACATTTTATGAATTTTATCTTTGTGCTCTATCTATGTGGAGTGTATTTAAATAAATTGACTATAAACCTATTTGATTGTATATCCTTGTTTCAGGCGCTCCTTTATAAGTTCTTTTATATTTCTTCTAAGTAACAGCAATTCTCTATGAATTAAGTTTTGCATGACACCTTTAGAAGGAGTCAGGAAAACCATGAGAGGGCTTCTGGCACGGTGACTGCGGGTGGTTACTTGTACTGATTGGACTCCAGTGGCCGGGGAGAGAAGGTAGCACCATGATAGTGCCCGAGGGAAGTCCAGTCTGATTTGAGGAGTGGGAGGGGCTAAATGGGTTGAGAGCAGGAAACGAGAATTGGACGCCGTCCAACTACAGTGCTGCGGAATGTCGATTAGGCGCAATGTCATGTCCAGCAGTCGGTACACAGAGCAGCAGGTATCAGGTCTTTAGGTCGACATGGTCACTAGGGCTACATGGCAAAGGTCGACACATGAAAAGGTTGACATGAGTTTTTCAAATTTTTTTCATTCTTTTAACATTTTCATACTTTACGATCCACGTGGACTATGATTGGGAACAAGGAGCCATGCGAGGGGACGCGTGCACTAATTGGGGTTCCCGGTCACTTTACGGAGAAAACAACACCAAAACCCCCCATAAAAAACTCATGTCGACCTTTTTCCATATCAACCTTTTCCATGTTGACCTATTTCGGGTGTCGACCTAGTCACTGTCGGCCAATAGTGGTTGACGTAATGACTGTGGACCTAGTTACTGATGACCCTATGATCCACACCCGAGCAGCAGAGAGTGGTAGCAAGGTTCTGCATGCAGGCTAGTAAGGACTGATAACCTAGCACTGACTGCCAAAGCCAACTAGAACCCGCCGGGAAGCTGCCTGGAAAGGATTTGCCCAAACCGCATATGTACGACAGGTGCCGGTTCTACACCTTGTGGCGCCCAGTGCAAAAGTTTCCACTGGCGCCCCCCCCCCCCCCCCCCCCCGCGGCAAAACAGTTAGTGCACGCCGGAAGCGCGCGTTTAAAAATAGGGGCGTGACTTCATAGGGGAGGGGCGTGGCCACAGTTATGCCCCCAGTAACTGTGCCCCCAGATTTGCTCCAAGTAGTTGTGCACCCCAGTAGATTTGCCCCCTGTAGCTGTGCCCCCAGTAGATTTGCCCCAGTAGTTGTGCCCCTTGTTGCTTTGCCCCCAGTAGTTATGCCCCCTGTTGCTTTGCCCCCAGTAGTTGTGCCCCCTGTAGCTATGTTCCCAGTAGATTTGCCCCCAGTAGTTGTGCCCCCTGTTGCTTTGCCCCCAGTAGTTGTGCCCCCTGTTGCTTTGCCCCCAGTAGTTGTGCCTGTTGCTGTGCCCCCTGTTGCTGTGCCCCCAGTAGTTGTGCCCCCTGTCGCTGTGCCCCTTAGTAGCCGCTTACAAACACACAAAAAAAAAAAAATACTTACCACTGCCCCACACCTGCTTCCCGACCGCTGCTGCTGCTGCTCCGTCTTGCCGCCGGCTCCTCTCTATGGGAGAGACGTCATGACGTCTCTCCCATAGCAGCGCCGCACAGACACTAATAATGACCTCTAGTGTCTGTCACTGGAGCCGGCTGCAGCAGACACCCGTACAGCCCACGGCGTCTGCTGCAGCCAGGGTGCGGGTAGGCGGCGGTGCCTGCGGGGTGACTGCGGCTGAACCACCGTGCCGCAGCACCCCGGGCGCATGCACTGATTGCCCGCACCAAGAACCGCTCCTGACGTACGGCCCCCCTGGCGGCGTCAGCACAACACCTCTGACCAAGATCCTGGCAGGTGTTTGACATTCTGAACATTTACATTTACAAATAAAAGTGGCGATGTAAGAAAGAGTGGAGAGGGGGAGAAGTTACCCCGAGCACCAATCTGCTTCTACCTATCCATTTTATAGAATGCGCTTCATGTTAGAAGCCGCTTCTCCTCTATTTAGAAGCTTTGATACAGTACATCTCATCTGTACAGTGGTATATCAAGAAGGATGCGCAGAAGAGAGGAAAGACTGCACAGTGTTATCTAAATAATAATAATAATAATAATAATAAGAATTTACTCACCGGTAATTCTATTTCTCGTAGTCCGTAGTGGATGCTGGGAACTCCGTAAGGACCATGGGGAATAGCGGGCTCCGAAGGAGGCTGGGCACTCTAGAAAGATCTTAGACTACCTGGTGTGCACTGGCTCCTCCCACTATGACCCTCCTCCAAGCCTCAGTTAGGTACTGTGCCCGGACGAGCGTACACAATAAGGAAGGATTTTGAATCCCGGGGTAAGACTCATACCAGCCACACCAATCACACCGTATAACTCGTGATATGAAACACAGTTAACAGTATGAAACAATAGAGCCCTCTCAACAGATGGCTCAACAGTAACCGATTATAGTTAACAATAACTATGTACAAGTATTGCAGATAAACCGCACTTGGGATGGGCGCCCAGCATCCACTACAGACTACGAGAAATAGAATTACCGGTGAGTAAATTCTTATTTTCTCTAACGTCCTAGTGGATGCTGGGAACTCCGTAAGGACCATGGGGATTATACCAAAGCTCCCAAACGGGCGGGAGAGTGCGGATGACTCTGCAGCACCGAATGAGAGAACTCCAGGTCCTCCTCAGCCAGGGTATCAAATTTGTAGAATTTTGCAAACGTGTTTGCCCCTGACCAAGTAGCTGCTCGGCAAAGTTGTAAAGCCGAGACCCCTCGGGCAGCCGCCCAAGATGAGCCCACCTTCCTTGTGGAATGGGCATTGACAGATTTTGGCTGTGGCAGGCCTGCCACAGTATGTGCAAGCTGAATTGTACTACAAATCCAACGAGCAATAGTCTGCTTAGAAGCAGGAGCACCCAGCTTGTTGGGTGCATACAGGTATAAACAGCGAGTCAGATTTTCTGACTCCAGCCGTCCTGGAAACATATATTTTCAGGGCCCTGACAACGTCTAGCAACTTGGAGTCCTCCAAATCCTTAGTAGCCGCAGGCACCACAATAGGCTGGTTCAGGTGAAACGCTGACACCACCTTAGGGAGAAACTGGGGACGAGTCCTCAATTCTGCCCTATCCATATGGAAAATCAGATAAGGGCTTTTACATGATAAAGCCGCCAACTCTGACACTCGCCTGGCTGAAGCCAAGGCCAATAACATGACCACTTTCCACGTGAGATATTTCAGATACACAGTTTTTAGTGGCTCAAACCAATGTGATTTTAAGAAACTCAACATCACGTTGAGATCCCAAGGTGCCACAGGAGGCACAAATGGGGGCTGAATATGCAGCACTTCTGAGGCAGCAATCGGCAAGGCGGATTTTAGGAAACGGCGGGGTGGAGTCGCCTCGAATTCCAGCCTGTATCCCTGAGATACTATTTGAAGGATCCAGGGATCCACCTGTGAGCGGGCCCACTGATCGCTGAAATTCCTGAGGCGGGCCCCCACCGTACCTGGCTCCGCTTGTGAAGCCCCACCGTCATGTGGCGGACTTGGAAGAGGAAGCGGGGGAGGACTTTTGTTCCTGGGAACTAGAGATGAGCGCCTGAAATTTTTCGGGTTTTGTGTTTTGGTTTTGGGTTCGGTTCCGCGGCCGTGTTTTGGGTTCGAACGCGTTTTGGCAAAACCTCACCGAATTATTTTTGTCGGATTCGGGTGTGTTTTGGATTCGGGTGTTTTTTTCCAAAAACACTAAAAAACAGCTTAAATCATAGAATTTGGGGGTCATTTTGATCCCAAAGTATTATTAACCTCAAAAACCATAATTTACACTCATTTTCAGTCTATTCTGAATACCTCACACCTCACAATATTATTTTTAGTCCTAAAATTTGCACCGAGGTCGCTGTGTGAGTAAGATAAGCGACCCTAGTGGCCGACACAAACACCGGGCCCATCTAGGAGTGGCACTGCAGTGTCACGCAGGATGTCCCTTCCAAAAAACCCTCCCCAAACAGCACATGACGCAAAGAAAAAAAGAGGCGCAATGAGGTAGCTGTGTGAGTAAGATTAGCGACCCTAGTGGCCGACACAAACACCGGGCCCATCTAGGAGTGGCACTGCAGTGTCACGCAGGATGGCCCTTCCAAAAAACCCTCCCCAAACAGCACATGACGCAAAGAAAAAAAGAGGCGCAATGAGGTAGCTGACTGTGTGAGTAAGATTAGCGACCCTAGTGGCCGACACAAACACCGGGCCCATCTAGGAGTGGCACTGCAGTATGTATGTATAAAGAAAGAAAAAAAAACCACGGTTAGGTGGTATATACAATTATGGACGGGCTGCCGAGTGCCGACACAGAGGTAGCCACAGCCGTGAACTACCGCACTGTACTGTGTCTGCTGCTAATATATAGACTGGTTGATAAAGAGATAGTATACTCGTAACTAGTATGTATGTATAAAGAAAGAAAAAAAAACCACGGTTAGGTCACTGGTATATACAATTATGGACGGGCTGCCGAGTGCCGACACAGAGGTAGCCACAGCCGTGAACTACCGCACTGTACACTGGTTGATAAAGAGATAGTAGTATACTCGTAACAACTAGTATGACGACGGTATAAAGAATGAAAAAAAAACCACGGTTAGGTGGTATATAATACAATTATGGTTGGACGGACTGCCTGCCGAGTGCCGACACAGAGGTAGCCACAGCCGTGAACTACCGCACTGTACACTGGTTGATAAAGAGATAGTAGTATACTCGTAACAACTAGTATGACGACGGTATAAAGAATGAAAAAAAAAACCACGGTTAGGTGGTATATAATACAATTATGGTTGGACGGACTGCCTGCCGAGTGCCGACACAGAGGTAGCCACAGCCGTGAACTACCGCACTGTACACTGGTTGATAAAGAGATAGTAGTATACTCGTAACAACTAGTATGACGACGGTATAAAGAACGAAAAAAAAACCACGGTTAGGTGGTATATATTATAATACAATTATGGATGGACGGACTGCCTGCCGAGTTCCGACACAGAGGTAGCCACAGCCGTGAACTACCGCACTGTACACTGGTTGATAAAGAGATAGTAGTATACTCGTAACAACTAGTATGACTGACTATGACGGTATAAAGAATGAAAAAAAAACCACGGTTAGGTGGTATATATTATAATAATACAATTATGGATGGACGGACTGCCTGCCGAGTTCCGACACAGAGGTAGCCACAGCCGTGAACTACCGCACTGTACACTGGTTGATAAAGAGATAGTAGTATACTCGTAACAACTAGTATGACTGACTATGACGGTATAAAGAATGAAAAAAAAACCACGGTTAGGTGGTATATATTATAATACAATTATGGATGGACGGACTGCCTGCCGACTGCCGACACAGAGGTAGCCACAGCCGTGAACTACCGCACTGTACACTGGTTGATAAAGAGATAGTAGTATACTCGTAACAACTAGTATGACACTATGACGGTATAAAGAATGAAAAAAAAACCACGGTTAGGTGGTATATATTATAATACAATTATGGATGGACGGACTGCCTGCCGACTGCCGACACAGAGGTAGCCACAGCCGTGAACTACCGCACTGTACACTGGTTGATAAAGAGATAGTAGTATACTCGTAACAACTAGTATGACTGACTATGACGGTATAAAGAATGAAAAAAAAACCACGGTTAGGTGGTATATATTATAATAATACAATTATGGATGGACGGACTGCCTGCCGAGTTCCGACACAGAGGTAGCCACAGCCGTGAACTACCGCACTGTACACTGGTTGATAAAGAGATAGTAGTATACTCGTAACAACTAGTATGACTATGACGACGGTATAAAGAAAGAAAAAAAAATACCACGGTTAGGTGGTATATAATTATACAATTATGGATGGACGGACTGCCTGCCGAGTGCCGACTGCCGACACAGAGGTAGCCACAGCCGTGAACTACCGCACTGTACTGTGTCTGCTGCTAATATAGACTGGTTGATAAAGAGATAGTATACAACAATATACTACTATACTGGTGGTCAGGCACTGGTCACCACTAGTCACACTGGCAGTGGCACTCCTGCAGCAAAAGTGTGCACTGTTTAATTTTAAATTAATATAATATTATGTACTCCTGGCTCCTGCTATAACAACCTGCAGTGCTCCCCAGTCTCCCCCACAATTATTATAAGCTTTTATACATTGATGTGCAGCACACTGGGCTGAGCTGAGTGCACACAGACTGAGTCACACTGTGTGACTGCTGTGTATCGTTTTTTTCAGGCAGAGAACGGATATAGCAGAGAACGGATATATTAAATAAAAGTTAACTTAACAACAACTGCACTGGTCACTGTGGTAAACTCTGTCTGCACAATCTCTCTCTCTCTCTCTCTCTTCTAATCTATTCTAATGGAGAGGACGCCAGCCACGTCCTCTCCCTATCAATCTCAATGCACGTGTGAAAATGGCGGCGACGCGCGGCTCCTTATATAGAATCCGAGTCTCGCGAGAATCCGACAGCGTCATGATGACGTTCGGGCGCGCTCGGGTTAACCGAGCAAGGCGGGAAGATCCGAGTCGCTCGGACCCGTGAAAAAAAAAGTGAAGTTCGTGCGGGTTCGGATTCAAAGAAACCGAACCCGCTCATCTCTACTGGGAACCTGCTGTTTGCTGCAGCCTTTTTCCCCTGCCTCTGCCTCTTGACAGAAAAGACCCTCCTTTTCCCCGCTTGTTTTTCTGGGACCGAAAGGACTGAACCTGATAAAATGGCGCCTTCTTAGGCTGTGAGGGGACATGGGGTAAAAATGCTGACTTCCCAGACGTTGCTGTGGAAACTAGGTCGGAGAGACCATCCCCAAATAATTCCTCCCCCTTATAAGGCAAGACTTCCATGTGCCTTTTGGAATCTGCATCTCCAGTCCACTGGCGAGTCCATAAGCATCTCCTAGCAGAGATAGATAATGCACTTATTTTAGATGCCAGCCGGCAGATTTCCCTCTGTGCATCTCTCATGTATAAGACTGAGTCTTTTATATGGTCAATTGTTAGCAGGATCGTGTCTCTGTCTAACGTGTCAATATTTTCTGACAGTTTATCTGACCACGCAGCGGCAGCACTGCACATCCATGCTGACGCAATAGCTGGTCTGAGTATAATGCCTGAGTGTGTATATACAGACTTCAGGATCGCCTCCTGCTTTCTATCAGCAGGTTCCTTAAGGGCGGCCGTATCCTGGGACGGTAGTGCCACCTTTTTAGACAAACGTGTGAGCGCTTTATCCACCCTCGGGGGTGTTTCCCAACGTAGCCTATCCTCTGGCGGGAAAGGGAACGCCATTAGTAGCTTCTTAGGAATTACCAATTTCTTATCAGGGGAAGCCCACGCTTCTTCACACACTTCATTTAATTCATCTGACGGGGGAAAAACTACAGGTAGTTTTTTCTCCCCAAACATAATACCCTTTTTTGTGGTACCTGGATGTAAATCAGAAATATTTAACACCTCTTTCATTGCCTCAATCATGCAGTGAATGGCCTTAACGGGCATTACATTTGACTCATCGTCGTCGACACTGGTGTCAGTATCCGTGTCGACATCTACTTGTGCCACCTGAGATAACGGGCGTTTCAGAGTCCCTGATGACTTTTGAGACACCTGGACAGGCACGAGCTGAAGACTCGGCTGTCCCACAGTCGGCATGTCGTCAAATTTTTTATGTAAGGAGTCTATACGTGCACTCATTTCCTGCCATAATACCATCCACTCAGGTGTCTGACCCCCAGGGGGTGACATCCCTGCTAAAGGCATCTGCTCCCCCTCCACATCATTATCCTCCTCAAACATGTCGACACAGCCGTACCGACACACTCCACACACAGAGGGAATGCTCAAATAGAGGACAGGACCCACAGAAGCCCTTTGGGGGGACAGAGTAAGAGTATGCCAGCACACACCAGAGCGCTATATATATACAGGGACTAACTGAGTTATGTCCCTAATAGCTGCTTTTTATATAATATACTGTATACAGTGCCAATTTTAATGCCCCCCCTCTCTTTTCCCTCTTACTGTACTGTAGAATTGCAGGGAAGAGCCAGGGAGCTTCCTTCCAGCCGAGCTGTGAGGGAAAAATGGCGCCAGTGTGCTGAGGAGATAGGCTCCGCCCCTTTTTCGCGGCCTATTCTCCCGCTTTTTATGGGATTCTGGCAGGGGTATTTACCTCATATATAGCCCCAGGGGCTATATATTGAGGTATTTTAGCCAGCCAAGGTGTTTTTATTGCTGCCTCAGGGCGCCCCCCCCCAGCGCCCTGCACCCTCAGTGACCGGAGTGTGAAGTGTGTATGAGGAGCAATGGCGCACAGCTGCAGTGCTGTGCGCTACCTTGGTGAAGACAGGATGTCTTCATGCCGCCGATTTTCCGGACCATCTTCTTGCTTCTGGCTCTGTAAGGGGGACGGCGGCGCGGCTCCGGGACCGAACATCAAGGCTGGGCCTGCGGTCGATCCCTCTGGAGCTAATGGTGTCCAGTAGCCTAAGAAGCCCAATCCGGCTGCAAGCAGGCGAGTTCGCTTCTTCTCCCCTTAGTCCCTCGCTGCAGTGAGCCTGTTGCCAGCAGGTCTCACTGAAAATAACAAATTCTAAGACTATAACTTTCTAAGAGCTCAGGAGAGCCCCTAGTGTGCATCCAACCTCGGCCGGGCACGAAATCTAACTGAGGCTTGGAGGAGGGTCATAGTGGGAGGAGCCAGTGCACACCAGGTAGTCTAAGATCTTTCTAGAGTGCCCAGCCTCCTTCGGAGCCCGCTATTTCCCATGGTCCTTACGGAGTTCCCAGCATCCACTAGGACGTTAGAGAAAATAATAATAATAATAATTAGTGATGTGCACCGGACATTTTTCGGGTTTTGTGTTTTGGTTTTGGATTCGGTTCCGCGGCCGTGTTTTGGATTCGGACGCGTTTTGGCAAAACCTCCCTGAAAATTTTTTGTCGGATTCGGGTGTGTTTTGGATTCGTTTTTTTTTTAACAAAAAACCCTCAAAAACAGCTAAAATCATAGAATTTGGGGGTAATTTTGATCCCATAGTATTATTAACCTCAATAACCATAATTTACTAGAGATGAGCGCCTGAAATTTTTCGGGTTTTGTGTTTTGGTTTTGGGTTCGGTTCCGCGGCCGTGTTTTGGGTTCGACCGCGTTTTGGCAAAACCTCACCGAATTTTTTTTGTCGGATTCGGGTGTGTTTTGGATTCGGGTGTTTTTTTTAAAAAACACTAAAAAACAGCTTAAATCATAGAATTTGGGGGTCATTTTGATCCCATATTATTATTAACCTCAAAAACCATAATTTCCACTCATTTTCAGTCTATTCTGAATACCTCACACCTCACAATATTATTTTTAGTCCTAAAATTTGCACCAAGGTCGCTGGATGACTAAGCTAAGCGACACTAGTGGCCGACACAAACACCTGGCCCATCTAGGAGTGGCACTGCAGTGTCACGCAGGATGTCCCTTCCAAAAAACCCTCCCCAATCAGCACATGACGCAAAGAAAAAAAGAGGCGCAATGAGGTAGCTGACTGTGTGAGTAAGATAAGCGACCCTAGTGGCCGACACAAACACCGGGCCCATTTAGGAGTGGCACTGCAGTGTCACGCAGGATGTCCCTTCCAAAAAACCCTCCCCAATCAGCACATGACGCAAAGAAAAAAAGAGGCGCAATGAGGTAGCTGACTGTGTGAGTAAGATTAGCGACCCTAGTGGCCGACACAAACACCGGGCCCATTTAGGAGTGGCACTGCAGTGTCACGCAGGATGTCCCTTCCAAAAAACCCTCCCCAGTCAGCACATGACGCAAAGAAAAAAAGAGGCGCAATGAGGTAGCTGACTGTGTGAGTAAGATTAGCGACCCTAGTGGCCGACACAAACACCGGGCCCATTTAGGAGTGGCACTGCAGTGTCACGCAGGATGTCCCTTCCAAAAAACCCTCCCCAATCAGCACATGACGCAAAGAAAAAAAGAGGCGCAATGAGGTAGCTGACTGTGTGAGTAAGATTAGCGACCCTAGTGGCCGACACAAACACCGGGCCCATTTAGGAGTGGCACTGCAGTGTCACGCAGGATGTCCCTTCCAAAAAACCCTCCCCAATCAGCACATGACGCAAAGAAAAAAAGAGGCGCAATGAGGTAGCTGACTGTGTGAGTAAGATTAGCGACCCTAGTGGCCGACACAAACACCGGGCCCATTTAGGAGTGGCACTGCAGTGTCACGCAGGATGTCCCTTCCAAAAAACCCTCCCCAATCAGCACATGACGCAAAGAAAAAAAGAGGCGCAATGAGGTAGCTGACTGTGTGAGTAAGATTAGCGACCCTAGTGGCCGACACAAACACCGGGCCCATTTAGGAGTGGCACTGCAGTGTCACGCAGGATGTCCCTTCCAAAAAACACTCCCCAAACAGCACATGACGCAAAGAAAAAAAGAGGCGCAATGAGGTAGAGATGAGCGCCTGAAATTTTTCGGGTTTTGTGTTTTGGTTTTGGGTTCGGTTCCGCGGCCGTGTTTTGGGTTCGAACGCGTTTTGGCAAAACCTCACCGAATTATTTTTGTCGGATTCGGGTGTGTTTTGGATTCGGGTGTTTTTTTCCAAAAACACTAAAAAACAGCTTAAATCATAGAATTTGGGGGTCATTTTGATCCCAAAGTATTATTAACCTCAAAAACCATAATTTACACTCATTTTCAGTCTATTCTGAATACCTCACACCTCACAATATTATTTTTAGTCCTAAAATTTGCACCGAGGTCGCTGTGTGAGTAAGATAAGCGACCCTAGTGGCCGACACAAACACCGGGCCCATCTAGGAGTGGCACTGCAGTGTCACGCAGGATGTCCCTTCCAAAAAACCCTCCCCAAACAGCACATGACGCAAAGAAAAAAAGAGGCGCAATGAGGTAGCTGTGTGAGTAAGATTAGCGACCCTAGTGGCCGACACAAACACCGGGCCCATCTAGGAGTGGCACTGCAGTGTCACGCAGGATGTCCCTTCCAAAAAACCCTCCCCAAACAGCACATGACGCAAAGAAAAAAAGAGGCGCAATGAGGTAGCTGACTGTGTGAGTAAGATTAGCGACCCTAGTGGCCGACACAAACACCGGGCCCATTTAGGAGTGGCACTGCAGTGTCACGCAGGATGTCCCTTCCAAAAAACCCTCCCCAATCAGCACATGATGCAAAGAAAAAGAAAAGAAAAAAGAGGTGCAAGATGGAATTATCCTTGGGCCCTCCCACCCACCCTTATGTTGTATAAACAAAACAGGACATGCACACTTTAACCAACCCATCATTTCAGTGACAGGGTCTGCCACACGACTGTGACTGATATGACGGGTTGGTTTGGACCCCCCCCAAAAAAGAAGCAATTAATCTCTCCTTGCACAAACTGGCTCTACAGAGGCAAGATGTCCACCTCATCTTCACCCTCCGATATATCACCGTGTACATCCCCCTCCTCACAGATTATCAATTCGTCCCCACTGGAATCCACCATCTCAGCTCCCTGTGTACTTTGTGGAGGCAATTGCTGCTGGTCAATGTCTCCGCGGAGGAATTGATTATAATTCATTTTAATGAACATCATCTTCTCCACATTTTCTGGATGTAACCTCGTACGCCGATTGCTGACAAGGTGAGCGGCGGCACTAAACACTCTTTCGGAGTACACACTTGTGGGAGGGCAACTTAGGTAGAATAAAGCCAGTTTGTGCAAGGGCCTCCAAATTGCCTCTTTTTCCTGCCAGTATAAGTACGGACTGTGTGACGTGCCTACTTGGATGCGGTCACTCATATAATCCTCCACCATTCTATCAATGTTGAGAGAATCATATGCAGTGACAGTAGACGACATGTCCGTAATCGTTGTCAGGTCCTTCAGTCCGGACCAGATGTCAGCATCAGCAGTCGCTCCAGACTGCCCTGCATCACCGCCAGCGGGTGGGCTCGGAATTCTGAGCCTTTTCCTCGCACCCCCAGTTGCGGGAGAATGTGAAGGAGGAGATGTTGACAGGTCGCGTTCCGCTTGACTTGACAATTTTGTCACCAGCAGGTCTTTCAACCCCAGCAGACCTGTGTCTGCCGGAAAGAGAGATCCAAGGTAGGCTTTAAATCTAGGATCGAGCACGGTGGCCAAAATGTAGTGCTCTGATTTCAACAGATTGACCACCCGTGAATCCTTGTTAAGCGAATTAAGGGCTGCATCCACAAGTCCCACATGCCTAGCGGAATCGCTCCCTTTTAGCTCCTTCTTCAATGCCTCCAGCTTCTTCTGCAAAAGCCTGATGAGGGGAATGACCTGACTCAGGCTGGCAGTGTCTGAACTGACTTCACGTGTGGCAAGTTCAAAGGGCATCAGAACCTTGCACAACGTTGAAATCATTCTCCACTGCACTTGAGACAGGTGCATTCCATCTCCTATATCGTGCTCAATTGTATAGGCTTGAATGGCCTTTTGCTGCTCCTCCAACCTCTGAAGCATATAGAGGGTTGAATTCCACCTCGTTACCACTTCTTGCTTCAGATGATGGCAGGGCAGGTTCAGTAGTTTTTGGTGGTGCTCCAGTCTTCTGTACGTGGTGCCTGTACGCCGAAAGTGTCCCGCAATTTTTCTGGCCACCGACAGCATCTCTTGCACGCCCCTGTCGTTTTTTAAAAAATTCTGCACCACCAAATTCAAGGTATGTGCAAAACATGGGACGTGCTGGAATTTGCCCATATTTAATGCACACACAATATTGCTGGCGTTGTCCGATGCCACAAATCCACAGGAGAGTCCAATTGGGGTAAGCCATTCCGCGATGATCTTCCTCAGTTGCCGTAAGAGGTTTTCAGCTGTGTGCGTATTCTGGAAAGCGGTGATACAAAGCGTAGCCTGCCTAGGAAAGAGTTGGCGTTTGCGAGATGCTGCTACTGGTGCCGCCGCTGCTGTTCTTGCGGCGGGAGTCCATACATCTACCCAGTGGGCTGTCACAGTCATATAGTCCTGACCCTGCCCTGCTCCACTTGTCCACATGTCCGTGGTTAAGTGGACATTGGGTACAACTGCATTTTTTAGGAGACTGGTGAGTCTTTTTCTGACGTCCGTGTACATTCTCGGTATCGCCTGCCTAGAGAAGTGGAACCTAGATGGTATTTGGTAACGGGGGCACACTGCCTCAATAAATTGTCTAGTTCCCTGTGAACTAACGGCGGATACCGGACGCACGTCTAACACCAACATAGTTGTCAAGGACTCAGTTATCCGCTTTGCAGTAGGATGACTGCTGTGATATTTCATCTTCCTCGCAAAGGACTGTTGAACAGTCAATTGCTTACTGGAAGTAGTACAAGTGGGCTTACGACTTCCCCTCTGGGATGACCATCGACTCCCAGCGGCAACAACAGCAGCGCCAGCAGCAGTAGGCGTTACACGCAAGGATGCATCGGAGGAATCCCAGGCAGGAGAGGACTCGTCAGACTTGCCAGTGACATGGCCTGCAGGACTATTGGCATTCCTGGGGAAGGAGGAAATTGACACTGAGGGAGTTGGTGGGGTGGTTTGCGTGAGCTTGGTTACAAGAGGAAGGGATTTACTGGTCAGTGGACTGCTTCCGCTGTCACCCAAAGTTTTTGAACTTGTCACTGACTTATTATGAATGCGCTGCAGGTGACGTATAAGGGAGGATGTTCCGAGGTGGTTAACGTCCTTACCCCTACTTATTACAGCTTGACAAAGGGAACACACGGCTTGACACCTGTTGTCCGCATTTCTGGTGAAATACCTCCACACCGAAGAGCTGATTTTTTTGGTATTTTCACCTGGCATGTCAACGGCCATATTCCTCCCACGGACAACAGGTGTCTCCCCGGGTGCCTGACTTAAACAAACCACCTCACCATCAGAATCCTCCTGGTCAATTTCCTCCCCAGCGCCAGCAACACCCATATCCTCCTCATCCTGGTGTACTTCAACACTGACATCTTCAATCTGACTATCAGGAACTGGACTGCGGGTGCTCCTTCCAGCACTTGCAGGGGGCGTGCAAATGGTGGAAGGCGCATGCTCTTCACGTCCAGTGTTGGGAAGGTCAGGCATCGCAACCGACACAATTGGACTCTCCTTGTGGATTTGGGATTTCAAAGAACGCACAGTTCTTTGCGGTGCTTTTGCCAGCTTGAGTCTTTTCAGTTTTCTAGCGAGAGGCTGAGTGCTTCCATCCTCATGTGAAGCTGAACAACTAGCCATGAACATAGGCCAGGGCCTCAGCCGTTCCTTGCCACTCCGTGTGGTAAATGGCATATTGGCAAGTTTACGCTTCTCCTCCAACAATTTTATTTTAGGTTTTGGAGTCCTTTTTTTACTGATATTTGGTGTTTTGGTTTTGACATGCTCTGTACTATGCCATTGGGCATCGGCCTTGGCAGACGACGTTGCTGGCATTTCATCGTCTCGGCCATGACTAGTGGCAGCAGCTTCAGCACGAGGTGGAAGTGGATCTTGATCTTTCCCTAATTTTGGAACCTCAACATTTTTGTTCTCCATATTTTAATAGGCACAACTAAAAGGCACCTCAGGTAAACAATGCAGATGGATGGATTGGATACTAGTATACAATTATGGACGGGCTGCCGAGTGCCGACACAGAGGTAGCCACAGCCGTGAACTACCGCACTGTACTGTGTCTGCTGCTAATATATAGACTGGTTGATAAAGAGATAGTATACTCGTAACTAGTATGTATGTATAAAGAAAGAAAAAAAAACCACGGTTAGGTCACTGGTATATACAATTATGGACGGGCTGCCGAGTGCCGACACAGAGGTAGCCACAGCCGTGAACTACCGCACTGTACTGTGTCTGCTGCTAATATATAGACTGGTTGATAAAGAGATAGTATACTCGTAACTAGTATGTATGTATAAAGAAAGAAAAAAAAACCACGGTTAGGTCACTGGTATATACAATTATGGACGGGCTGCCGAGTGCCGACACAGAGGTAGCCACAGCCGTGAACTACCGCACTGTACTGTGTCTGCTGCTAATATATAGACTGGTTGATAAAGAGATAGTATACTCGTAACTAGTATGTATGTATAAAGAAAGAAAAAAAAACCACGGTTAGGTCACTGGTATATACAATTATGGACGGGCTGCGGAGTGCCGACACAGAGGTAGCCACAGCCGTGAACTACCGCACTGTACTGTGTCTGCTGCTAATATATAGACTGGTTGATAAAGAGATAGTATACTCGTAACTAGTATGTATGTATAAAGAAAGAAAAAAAAACCACGGTTAGGTGGTATATACAATTATGGACGGGCTGCCGAGTGCCGACACAGAGGTAGCCACAGCCGTGAACTACCGCACTGTACTGTGTCTGCTGCTAATATATAGACTGGTTGATAAAGAGATAGTATACTCGTAACTAGTATGTATGTATAAAGAAAGAAAAAAAAACCACGGTTAGGTCACTGGTATATACAATTATGGACGGGCTGCCGAGTGCCGACACAGAGGTAGCCACAGCCGTGAACTACCGCACTGTACACTGGTTGATAAAGAGATAGTAGTATACTCGTAACAACTAGTATGACGACGGTATAAAGAATGAAAAAAAAACCACGGTTAGGTGGTATATAATACAATTATGGTTGGACGGACTGCCTGCCGAGTGCCGACACAGAGGTAGCCACAGCCGTGAACTACCGCACTGTACACTGGTTGATAAAGAGATAGTAGTATACTCGTAACAACTAGTATGACGACGGTATAAAGAATGAAAAAAAAACCACGGTTAGGTGGTATATAATACAATTATGGTTGGACGGACTGCCTGCCGAGTGCCGACACAGAGGTAGCCACAGCCGTGAACTACCGCACTGTACACTGGTTGATAAAGAGATAGTAGTATACTCGTAACAACTAGTATGACGACGGTATAAAGAACGAAAAAAAAACCACGGTTAGGTGGTATATATTATAATACAATTATGGATGGACGGACTGCCTGCCGAGTTCCGACACAGAGGTAGCCACAGCCGTGAACTACCGCACTGTACACTGGTTGATAAAGAGATAGTAGTATACTCGTAACAACTAGTATGACGACGGTATAAAGAACGAAAAAAAAACCACGGTTAGGTGGTATATATTATAATACAATTATGGATGGACGGACTGCCTGCCGAGTTCCGACACAGAGGTAGCCACAGCCGTGAACTACCGCACTGTACACTGGTTGATAAAGAGATAGTAGTATACTCGTAACAACTAGTATGACTATGACGACGGTATAAAGAAAGAAAAAAAAAACCACGGTTAGGTGGTATATAATACAATTATGGATGGACGGACTGCCTGCCGAGTGCCGACACAGAGGTAGCCACAGCCGTGAACTACCGCACTGTACTGTGTCTGCTGCTAATATAGACTGGTTGATAAAGAGATAGTATACAATACTACTAATATACTGGTGGTCAGGCACTGGTCACCACTAGTCACACTGGCAGTGGCACTCCTGCAGCAAAAGTGTGCACTGTTTAATTTTAATATAATATTATTTATCATGTACTCCTGGCTCCTGCTATAACAACCTGCAGTGCTCCCCAGTCTCCCCCACAATTATAAGCTTTATATACAATACATTGATGTGCAGCACACTGGGCTGAGCAGTGCACACAGACTGAGTCACTGTGTGACTGTGTATCGTTTTTTTCAGGCAGAGAACGGATATATTAAATAAAACAAACAACTGCACTGTCTCTGGTGGTCACTGGTCACTGTGGTCGTCAGTCACTAAACTCTGTCTGCACTCTGCACTCTCTTCTAATCTACAGTATCACAGCAATCTCTCTCTCTCTCTCTCTTCTAAATCTAATCTAAATGGAGAGGACGCCAGCCACGTCCTCTCCCTATCAATCTCAATGCACGTGTGAAAATGGCGGCGACGCGCGGCTCCTTATATAGAATCCGAGTCTCGCGAGAATCCGACAGCGTCATGATGACGTTCGGGCGCGCTCGGGTTAACCGAGCAAGGCGGGAAGATCCGAGTCGCTCGGACCCGTGAAAAAAAAAGTGAAGTTCGTGCGGGTTCGGATTCAAAGAAACCGAACCCGCTCATCTCTACAATGAGGTAGCTGTGTGAGTAAGATAAGCGACCCTAGTGGCCGACACAAACACCTGGCCCATCTAGGAGTGGCACTGCAGTGTCACGCAGGATGGCCCTTCCAAAAAACACTCTCCAAACAGCACATGACGCAAAGAAAAATTAAAGAAAAAAGAGGTGCAAGATGGAATTGTCCTTGGGCCCTCCCACCCACCCTTATGTTGTATAAACAGGACATGCACACTTTAACCAACCCATCATTTCAGTGACAGGGTCTGCCACACGACTGTGACTGAAATGACGGGTTGGTTTGGACCCCCACCAAAAAAGAAGCAATTAATCTCTCCTTGCACAAACTGGCTCTACAGAGGCAAGATGTCCACCTCATCATCACCCTCCGATATATCACCGTGTACATCCCCCTCCTCACAGATTATCAATTCGTCCCCACTGGAATCCACCATCTCAGCTCCCTGTGTACTTTGTGGAGGCAATTGCTGCTGGTCAATGTCTCCGCGGAGGAATTGATTATAATTCATTTTAATGAACATCATCTTCTCCACATTTTCTGGATGTAACCTCGTACGCCGATTGCTGACAAGGTGAGCGGCGGCACTAAACACTCTTTCGGAGTACACACTTGTGGGAGGGCAACTTAGGTAGAATAAAGCCAGTTTGTGCAATGGCCTCCAAATTGCCTCTTTTTCCTGCCAGTATAAGTATGGACTGTGTGACGTGCCTACTTGGATGCGGTCACTCATATAATCCTCCACCATTCTTTCAATGGTGAGAGAATCATATGCAGTGACAGTAGACGACATGTCCGTAATCGTTGTCAGGTCCTTCAGTCCGGACCAGATGTCAGCATCAGCAGTCGCTCCAGACTGCCCTGCATCACCGCCAGCGGGTGGGCTCGGAATTCTGAGCCTTTTCCTCGCACCCCCAGTTGCGGGAGAATGTGAAGGAGGAGATGTTGACAGGTCGCGTTCCGCTTGACTTGACAATTTTCTCACCAGCAGGTCTTTCAACCCCAGCAGACTTGTGTCTGCCGGAAAGAGAGATCCAAGGTAGGCTTTAAATCTAGGATCGAGCACGGTGGCCAAAATGTAGTGCTCTGATTTCAACAGATTGACCACCCGTGAATCCTTGTTAAGCGAATTAAGGGCTCCATCCACAAGTCCCACATGCCTAGCGGAATCGCTCCGTGTTAGCTCCTCCTTCAATGTCTCCAGCTTCTTCTGCAAAAGCCTGATGAGGGGAATGACCTGACTCAGGCTGGCAGTGTCTGAACTGACTTCACGTGTGGCAAGTTCAAAGGGCATCAGAACCTTGCACAACGTTGAAATCATTCTCCACTGCGCTTGAGACAGGTGCATTCCACCTCCTATATCGTGCTCAATTGTATAGGCTTGAATGGCCTTTTGCTGCTCCTCCAACCTCTGAAGCATATAGAGGGTTGAATTCCACCTCGTTACCACTTCTTGCTTCAGATGATGGCAGGGCAGGTTCAGTAGTTTTTGGTGGTGCTCCAGTCTTCTGTACGTGGTGCCTGTACGCCGAAAGTGTCCCGCAATTTTTCTGGCCACCGACAGCATCTCTTGCACGCCCCTGTCGTTTTTTAAATAATTCTGCACCACCAAATTCAAGGTATGTGCAAAACATGGGACGTGCTGGAATTTGCCCATATTTAATGCACACACAATATTGCTGGCGTTGTCCGATGCCACAAATCCACAGGAGAGTCCAATTGGGGTAAGCCATTCCGCGATGATCTTCCTCAGTTGCCGTAAGAGGTTTTCAGCTGTGTGCGTATTCTGGAAACCGGTGATACAAAGCGTAGCCTGCCTAGGAAAGAGTTGGCGTTTGCGAGATGCTGCTACTGGTGCCGCCGCTGCTGTTCTTGCGGCGGGAGTCCATACATCTACCCAGTGGGCTGTCACAGTCATATAGTCCTGACCCTGCCCTGCTCCACTTGTCCACATGTCCGTGGTTAAGTGGACATTGGGTACAACTGCATTTTTTAGGACACTGGTGAGTCTTTTTCTGAGGTCCGTGTACATTCTCGGTATCGCCTGCCTAGAGAAGTGGAACCTAGATGGTATTTGGTAATGGGGGCACACTGCCTCAATAAATTGTCTAGTTCCCTGTGAACTAACGGCGGATACCGGACGCACGTCTAACACCAACATAGTTGTCAAGGCCTCAGTTATCCGCTTTGCAGTAGGATGACTGCTGTGATATTTCATCTTCCTCGCAAAGGACTGTTGAACAGTCAATTGCTTACTGGAAGTAGTACAAGTGGGCTTACGACTTCCCCTCTGGGATGACCATCGACTCCCAGCAGCAACAACAGCAGCGCCAGCAGCAGTAGGCGTTACACGCAAGGATGCATCGGAGGAATCCCAGGCAGGAGAGGACTCGTCAGAATTGCCAGTGACATTGCCTGCAGGACTATTGGCATTCCTGGGGAAGGAGGAAATTGACACTGAGGGAGTTGGTGGGGTGGTTTGCGTGAGCTTGGTTACAAGAGGAAGGGATTTACTGGTCAGTGGACTGCTTCCGCTGTCACCCAAAGTTTTTGAACTTGTCACTGACTTATTATGAATGCGCTGCAGGTGACGTATAAGGGAGGATGTTCCGAGGTGGTTAACGTCCTTACCCCTACTTATTACAGCTTGACAAAGGGAACACACGGCTTGACACCTGTTGTCCGCATTTCTGTTGAAATAGTTCCACACCGAAGAGCTGATTTTTTTGGTATTTTCACCAGGCATGTCAACGGCCATATTCCTCCCACGGACAACAGGTGTCTCCCCGGGTGCCTGACTTAAACAAACCACCTCACCATCAGAATCCTCCTGGTCAATTTCCTCCCCAGCGCCAGCAACACCCATATCCTCCTCATCCTGGTGTACTTCAACACTGACATCTTCAATCTGACTATCAGGAACTGGACTGCGGGTGCTCCTTCCAGCACTTGCAGGGGCCGTGCAAATGGTGGAAGGCGCATGCTCTTCATGTCCAGTGTTGGGAAGGTCAGGCATCGCAACCGACACAATTGGACTCTCCTTGTGGATTTGGGATTTCGAAGAACGCACAGTTCTTTGCGGTGCTACTGCTTTTGCCAGCTTGAGTCTTTTCATTTTTCTAGCGAGAGGCTGAGTGCCTCCATCCTCATGTGAAGCTGAACCACTAGCCATGAACATAGGCCAGGGCCTCAGCCGTTCCTTGCCACTCCGTGTGGTAAATGGCATATTGGCAAGTTTACGCTTCTCCTCCGACAATTATATTTTAGGTTTTGGAGTCCTTTTTTTACTGATATTTGGTGTTTTGGATTTGACATGCTCTGTACTATGACATTGGGCATCGGCCTTGGCAGACGACGTTGCTGGCATTTCATCGTCTCGGCCATGACTAGTGGCAGCAGCTTCAGCACGAGGTGGAAGTGGATCTTGATCTTTCCCTAATTTTGGAACCTCAACATTTTTGTTCTCCATATTTTAATAGGCACAACTAAAAGGCACCTCAGGTAAACAATGGAGATGGATGGATACTAGTATACAATTATGGACGGACTGCCGAGTGCCGACACAGAGGTAGCTACAGCCGTGAACTACCGTACTGTGTCTGCTGCTAATATAGACTGGTTGATAAAGAGATGTCGTAGTATGTATGTATGAAGAAGAAAGAAAAAAAAACCACGGTTAGGTGGTATACAATTATGGACGGACTGCCGAGTGCCGACACAGAGGTAGCCACAGCCGTGAACTACCGTACTGTACTGTGTCTGCTGCTAATATAGACTGGTTGATAAAGAGATGTCGTAGTATGTATGTATGAAGAAGAAAGAAAAAAAAACCACGGGTAGGTGGTATACAATTATGGACGGACTGCCGAGTGCCGACACAGAGGTAGCCACAGCCGTGAACTACCGTACTGTACTGTGTCTGCTGCTAATATAGACTGGTTGATAAAGAGATGTAGTAGTATGTATGTATAAAGAAGAAAGAAAAAAAAACCACGGGTAGGTGGTATACAATTATGGACGGACTGCCGAGTGCCGACACAGAGGTAGCCACAGCCGTGAACTACCGTACTGTACTGTGTCTGCTGCTAATATAGACTGGTTGATAAAGAGATGTCGTAGTATGTATGTATGAAGAAGAAAGAAAAAAAAACCACGGTTAGGTGGTATACAATTATGGACGGACTGCCGAGTGCCGACACAGAGGTAGCCACAGCCGTGAACTACCGTACTGTACTGTGTCTGCTGCTAATATAGACTGGTTGATAAAGAGATGTCGTAGTATGTATGTATAAAGAAGAAAGAAAAAAAAACCACGGTTAGGTGGTATACAATTATGGACGGACTGCCGAGTGCCGACACAGAGGTAGCCACAGCCGTGAACTACCGTACTGTACTGTGTCTGCTGCTAATATAGACTGGTTGATAAAGAGATGTCGTAGTATGTATGTATGAAGAAGAAAGAAAAAAAAACCACGGGTAGGTGGTATACAATTATGGACGGACTGCCGAGTGCCGACACAGAGGTAGCCACAGCCGTGAACTACCGTACTGTACTGTGTCTGCTGCTAATATAGACTGGTTGATAAAGAGATGTCGTAGTATGTATGTATTAAGAAGAAAGAAAAAAAAACCACGGTTAGGTGGTATACAATTATGGACGGACTGCCGAGTGCCGACACAGAGGTAGCCACAGCCGTGAACTACCGTACTGTACTGTGTCTGCTGCTAATATAGACTGGTTGATAAAGAGATGTAGTAGTATGTATGTATAAAGAAGAAAAAAAAACCACGGGTAGGTGGTATACAATTATGGATGGACTGCCGAGTGCCGACACAGAGGTAGCTACAGCCGTGAACTACCGTACTGTGTCTGCTGCGACTGGATGATAAATAATGATATAAAAAATATATATATATCACTACTGCAGCCGGACAGGTATATATATTATATAATGACGGACCTGCTGGACACTGTCTGTCAGCAGAATGAGTTTTTTATAGAATTAAAAAAAAAACACCACACAAGTGAAGTCACACGACGAGTGTTTAACTTTTTCAGGCAATCACAATATAGTATACTACTAACTATACTGGTGGTCAGTGTGGTCAGGTCACTGGTCAGTCACACTGGCA
Source organism: Pseudophryne corroboree (assembly GCF_028390025.1). Lineage (NCBI taxonomy): Eukaryota > Metazoa > Chordata > Amphibia > Anura > Myobatrachidae > Pseudophryne > Pseudophryne corroboree. Next base: position 827,294,274 of record NC_086448.1, on the reverse strand, counting down.
GTGGCACTCCTGCAGCAAAAGTGTGCACTGTTTAATTTTAATATAATATGTACTCCTGGCTCCTGCTATAACCTATAACTGGCACTGCAGTGCTCCCCAGTCTCCCCCACAATTATAAGCTGTGTGAGCTGAGCACAGTCAGATATATAATATATACATAGATGATGCAGCACACTGGGCTGAGCAGTGCACACAGATATGGTATGTGACTGTCTTGTACTCCTGGCTCCTGCTATAACCTATAACTGGCACTGCAGTGCTCCCCAGTCTCCCCCACAATTATAAGCTGTGTGAGCTGAGCACAGTCAGATATATAATATATACATAGATGATGCAGGCATGCAGCACACTGGGCTGAGCAGTGCACACAGATATGGTATGTGACTGAGTCACTGTGTGTACCGTTTTTTTCAGGCAGAGAACGGATATATTAAATAAAACAACTGCACTGCAGGTGGTCACTGTGGTCAGTCACTAAACTCTGCACTCTCTTCTACAGTATCAGCCTCAGGTCAATCTCTCTCTCTCTCTCCTAATCTAAATGGAGAGGACGCCAGCCACGTCCTCTCCCTATCAATCTCAATGCACGTGTGAAAATGGCGGCGACGCGCGGCTCCTTATATAGAATCCGAGTCTCGCGAGAATCCGACAGCGTCATGATGACGTTCGGGCGCGCTCGGGTTAACCGAGCAAGGCGGGAAGATCCGAGTCGCTCGGACCCGTGAAAAAAAACATGAAGTTCGTGCGGGTTCGGATTCAGAGAAACCGAACCCGCTCATCTCTATAATTTACACTCATTTTCAGTCTATTCTGAACACCTCACACCTCACAATATTATTTTTAGTCCTAAAATTTGCAACAAGGTCGCTGGATGGCTAACCTAAGCGACACAAGTGGCCGACACAAACACCTGGCCCATCTAGGAGTGGCACTGCAGTGTCAGGCAGGATGGCACTTCAAAAAAATTGTCCCCAAACAGCACATGATGCAAAGAAAAAAAGAGGCGCACCAAGGTCGCTGTGTGACTAAGCTAAGCGACCCAAGTGGCCGACACAAACACCTGGCCCATCTAGGAGTGGCACTGCAGTGTCAGGCAGGATGGCACTTCAAAAAAATAGTCCCCAAACAGCACATGATGCAAAGAAAAAAGAGGCGCAATGAGGTAGCTGTGTGACTAAGCTAAGCGACCCAAGTGGCCGACACAAACACCTGTCCCATCTAGGAGTGGCATTGCAGTGTCAGACAGGATGGCACTTCAAAAAAATAGTCCCCAAACAGCACATGATGCAAAGAAAAATGAAAGAAAAAAGAGGTGCAAGATGGAATTGTCCTTGGGCCCTCCCACCCACCCTTATGTTGTATAAACAGGACATGCACACTTTAACCAACCCATCATTTCAGCGACAGGGTCTGCCACACGACTGTGACTGAAATGACTGCTTGGTTTGGGCCCCCACCAAAAAAAGAAGCAATCAATCTCTCCTTGCACAAACTGGCTCTACAGAGGCAAGATGTCCACCTCATCATCATCCTCCGATTCCTCACCTCTTTCACTGTGTACATCCCCCTCCTCACAGATTATTAATTCGTCCCCACTGGAATCCACCATCTCAGGTCCCTGTGTACTTTCTGGAGGCAATTGCTGCTGGTGAATGTCTCCACGGAGGAATTGATTATAATTCATTTTGATGAACATCATCTTCTCCACATTTTCTGGAAGTAACCTCGCACGCCGATTGCTGACAAGGTGAGCGGCTGCACTAAACACTCTTTCGGAGTACACACTGGAGGGAGGGCAACTTAGGTAGAATAAAGTCAGTTTGTGCAAGGGCCTCCAAATTGCCTCTTTTTCCTGCCAGTATACGTACGGACTGTCTGACGTGCCTACTTGGATGCAGTCACTCATATAATCCTCCACCATTCTTTCAATGGTGAGAGAATCATATGCAGTGACAGTACATGACATGTCAGTAATCGTTGGCAGGTCCTTCAGTCCGGACCAGATGTCAGCACTCGCTCCAGACTGCCCTGCATCACCGCCAGCATCACCGCCAGCGGGTGGGCTCGGAATTCTTAGCCTTTTCCTCGCACCCCCAGTTGGGAAGGAGGAGCTGTTGACGGGTCACGTTCCGCTTGACTTGACAATTTTCTCACCAGCAGGTCTTTGAACCTCTGCAGACTTGTGTCTGCCAGAAAGAGAGATACAACGTAGAGATGAGCGCCGGAAATTTTTCGGGTTTTGTGTTTTGGTTTTGGGTTCGGTTCCGCGGCCGTGTTTTGGGTTCGACCGCGTTTTGGCAAAACCTCACCGAATTTTTTTTGTCGGATTCGGGTGTGTTTTGGATTCGGGTGTTTTTTTCCAAAAAACCTAAAAAACAGCTTAAATCATAGAATTTGGCGGTCATTTTGATCCCAAAGTATTATTAACCTCAAAAACCATAATTTCCACTCATTTTCAGTCTATTCTGAATACCTCACACCTCACAATATTATTTTTAGTCCTAAAATTTGCACCGAGGTCGCTGTGTGAGTAAGATAAGCGACCCTAGTGGCCGACACAAACACCGGGCCCATCTAGGAGTGGCACTGCAGTGTCACGCAGGATGTCCCTTCCAAAAAACCCTCCCCAAACAGCACATGACGCAAAGAAAAAAAGAGGCGCAATGAGGTAGCTGACTGTGTGAGTAAGATAAGCGACCCTAGTGGCCGACACAAACACCGGGCCCATCTAGGAGTGGCACTGCAGTGTCACGCAGGATGTCCCTTCCAAAAAACCCTCCCCAAACAGCACATGACGCAAAGAAAAAAAGAGGCGCAATGAGGTAGCTGACTGTGTGAGTAAGATAAGCGACCCTAGTGGCCGACACAAACACCGGGCCCATCTAGGAGTGGCACTGCAGTGTCACGCAGGATGTCCCTTCCAAAAAACCCTCCCCAAACAGCACATGACGCAAAGAAAAAAAGAGGCGCAATGAGGTAGCTGACTGTGTGAGTAAGATAAGCGACCCTAGTGGCCGACACAAACACCGGGCCCATCTAGGAGTGGCACTGCAGTGTCACGCAGGATGTCCCTTCCAAAAAACCCTCCCCAAACAGCACATGACGCAAAGAAAAAAAGAGGCGCAATGAGGTAGCTAACTGTGTGAGTAAGATAAGCGACCCTAGTGGCCGACACAAACACCGGGCCCATCTAGGAGTGGCACTGCAGTGTCACGCAGGATGTCCCTTCCAAAAAACCCTCCCCAAACAGCACATGACGCAAAGAAAAAAAGAGGCGCAATGAGGTAGCTGACTGTGTGAGTAAGATAAGCGACCCTAGTGGCCGACACAAACACCGGGCCCATCTAGGAGTGGCACTGCAGTGTCACGCAGGATGTCCCTTCCAAAAAACCCTCCCCAAACAGCACATGACGCAAAGAAAAAGAAAAGAAAAAAGAGGTGCAAGATGGAATTGTCCTTGGGCCCTCCCACCCACCCTTATGTTGTATAAACAGGACATGCACACTTTAACCAACCCATCATTTCAGTGACAGGGTCTGCCACACGACTGTGACTGATATGACGGGTTGGTTTGGACCCCCACCAAAAAAGAAGCAATTAATCTCTCCTTGCACAAACTGGCTCTACAGAGGCAAGATGTCCACCTCATCATCATCCTCCGATATATCACCGTGTACATCCCCCTCCTCACAGATTATCAATTCGTCCCCACTGGAATCCACCATCTCAGCTCCCTGTGTACTTTGTGGAGGCAATTGCTGCTGGTCAATGTCTCCACGGAGGAATTGATTATAATTCATTTTAATGAACATCATCTTCTCCACATTTTCTGGATGTAACCTCGTACGCCGATTGCTGACAAGGTGAGCGGCGGCACTAAACACTCTTTCGGAGTACACACTTGTGGGAGGGCAACTTAGGTAGAATAAAGCCAGTTTGTGCAAGGGCCTCCAAATTGCCTCTTTTTCCTGCCAGTATAAGTACGGACTGTGTGACGTGCCTACTTGGATGCGGTCACTCATATAATCCTCCACCATTCTTTCAATGGGGAGAGAATCATATGCAGTGACAGTAGACGACATGTCCGTAATCGTTGTCAGGTCCTTCAGTCCGGACCAGATGTCAGCATCAGCAGTCGCTCCAGACTGCCCTGCATCACCGCCAGCGGGTGGGCTCGGAATTCTGAGCCTTTTCCTCGCACCCCCAGTTGCGGGAGAATGTGAAGGAGGAGATGTTGTTGACAGGTCGCGTTCCGCTTGACTTGACAATTTACTCACCAGCAGGTGTTTGAACCCCAGCAGACTTGTGTCTGCCGGAAAGAGAGATCGAAGGTTGGCTTTAAATCTAGGATCGAGCACGGTGGCCAAAATGTAGTGCTCTGATTTCAACAGATTGACCACCCGTGAATCCTTGTTAAGCGAATTAAGGGCTCCATCCACAAGTCCCACATGCCTAGCGGAATCGCTCCGTGTTAGCTCCTCCTTCAATGTCTCCAGCTTCTTCTGCAAAAGCCTGATGAGGGGAATGACCTGACTCAGGCTGGCAGTGTCTGAACTGACTTCACGTGTGGCAAGTTCAAAGGGCATCAGAACCTTGCACAACGTTGAAATCATTCTCCACTGCGCTTGAGACAGGTGCATCCCACCTCCTATATCGTGCTCAATTGTATAGGCTTGAATGGCCTTTTGCTGCTCCTCCAACCTCTGAAGCATATACAGGGTTGAATTCCACCTCGTTACCACTTCTTGCTTCAGATGATGGCAGGGCAGGTTCAGTAGTTTTTGGTGGTGCTCCAGTTTTCTGTACGTGGTGCCTGTACGCCGAAAGTGTCCCGCAATTCTTCTGGCCACCGACAGCATCTCTTGCACGCCCCTGTCGTTTTTTAAAAAATTCTGCACCACCAAATTCAAGGTATGTGCAAAACATGGGACGTGCTGGAATTGGCCCAGATTTAATGCACACACAATATTGCTGGCGTTGTCCGATGCCACAAATCCACAGGAGAGTCCAATTGGGGTAAGCCATTCCGCGATGATCTTCCTCAGTTGCCGTAAGAGGTTTTCAGCTGTGTGCGTATTCTGGAAACCGGTGATACAAAGCGTAGCCTGCCTAGGAAAGAGTTGGCGTTTGCGAGATGCTGCTACTGGTGCCGCCGCTGCTGTTCTTGCGGCGGGAGTCCATACATCTACCCAGTGGGCTGTCACAGTCATATAGTCCTGACCCTGCCCTGCTCCACTTGTCCACATGTCCGTGGTTAAGTGGACATTGGGTACAGCTGCATTTTTTAGGACACTGGTGACTCTTTTTCTGAGGTCTGTGTACATTTTCGGTATCGCCTGCCTAGAGAAATGGAACCTAGATGGTATTTGGTACCGGGGACACAGTACCTCCAACAAGTCTCTAGTTGGCTCTGCAGTAATGATGGATACCGGAACCACGTTTCTCACCACCCAGGATGTCAAGGCCTCAGTTATCCGCTTTGCAGTAGGATGACTGCTGTGATATTTCATCTTCCTCGCAAAGGACTGTTGGACAGTCAATTGCTTGGTGGAAGTAGTAAAAGTGGTCTTACGACTTCCCCTCTGGGATGACCATCGACTCCCAGCAGCAACAACAGCAGCGCCAGCAGCAGTAGGCGTTACACGCAAGGATGCATCGGAGGAATCCCAGGCAGGAGAGGACTCGTCAGAATTGCCAGTGACATGGCCTGCAGGACTATTGGCATTCCTGGGGAAGGAGGAAATTGACACTGAGGGAGTTGGTGGGGTGGTTTGCGTGAGCTTGGTTACAAGAGGAAGGGATTTACTGGTCAGTGGACTGCTTCCGCTGTCGGCCCAAGTTTTTTAACTTGTCACTGACTTATTATGAATGCGCTGCAGGTGACGTATAAGGGAGGATGTTCCGAGGTGGTTAACGTCCTTACCCCTACTTATTACAGCTTGACAAAGGGAACACACGGCTTGACACCTGTTGTCCGCATTTCTGGTGAAATACTTCCACACCGAAGAGCTGATTTTTTTGGTATTTTCACCAGGCATGTCAACGGCCATATTCCTACCACGGACAACAGGTGTCTCCCCGGGTGCCTGACTTAAACAAACCACCTCACCATCAGAATCCTCCTGGTCAGTTTCCTCCCCAGCGCCAGCAACACCCATATCCTCCTCATCCTGGTGTACTTCAACACTGACATCTTCAATCTGACTATCAGGAACTGGACTGCGGGTGCTCCTTCCATCACTTGCAGGGGGCGTGCAAATGGTGGAAGGCGCATGCTCTTCACGTCCAGTGTTGGGAAGGTCAGGCATCGCAACCGACACAATTGGAGTCGGACTCTCCTTGTGGATTTGGGATTTCGAAGAACGCACAGTTCTTTGCGGTGCTACTGCTTTTGCCAGCTTTAGTCTTTTCATTTTTCTAGCGAGAGGCTGAGTGCTTCCATCCTCATGTGAAGCTGAACCACTAGCCATGAACATAGGCCAGGGCCTCAGCCATTCCTTGCCACTCCGTGTGGTAAATGGCATATTGGCAAGTTTACGCTTCTCCTCCGACAATTTTATTTTAGGTTTTGGAGTCCTTTTTTTACTGATATTTGGTGTTTTGGATTTGACATGCTCTGTACTATGACATTGGGCATCGGCCTTGGCAGACGACGTTGCTGGCATTTCATCGTCTCGGCCATGACTAGTGGCAGCAGCTTCAGCACGAGGTGGAAGTGGATCTTGATCTTTCCCTAATTTTGGAACCTCAACATTTTTGTTCTCCATATTTTAATAGGCACAACTAAAAGGCACCTCAGGTAAACAATGGAGATGGATGGATTGGATACTAGTATACAATTATGGACGGACTGCCGAGTGCCGACACAGAGGTAGCCACAGCCGTGAACTACCGCACTGTACTGGGACTGCTGCTAATATAGACTGGTTGATAAAGAGATAGTATACTCGTAACTAGTATGTATGTATAAAGAAAGAAAAAAAAACCACGGTTAGGTGGTATATACAATTATGGACGGGCTGCCGAGTGCCGACACAGAGGTAGCCACAGCCGTGAACTACCGCACTGTACTGTGTCTGCTGCTAATATATAGACTGGTTGATAAAGAGATAGTATACTCGTACCTAGTATGTATGTATAAAGAAAGAAAAAAAAAACCACGGTTAGGTGGTATATACAATTATGGACGGGCTGCCGAGTGCCGACACAGAGGTAGCCACAGCCGTGAACTACCGCACTGTACTGTGTCTGCTGCTAATATATAGACTGGTTGATAAAGAGATAGTATACTCGTAACTAGTATGTATGTATAAAGAAAGAAAAAAAAACCACGGTTAGGTGGTATATACAATTATGGACGGGCTGCCGAGTGCCGACACAGAGGTAGCCACAGCCGTGAACTACCGCACTGTACTGTGTCTGCTGCTAATATATAGACTGGTTGATAAAGAGATAGTATACTCGTAACTAGTATGTATGTATAAAGAAAGAAAAAAAAAACACGGTTAGGTGGTATATACAATTATGGACGGGCTGCCGAGTGCCGACACAGAGGTAGCCACAGCCGTGAACTACCGCACTGTACTGTGTCTGCTGCTAATATAGACTGGTTGATAAAGAGATAGTATACTCGTAACTAGTATGACTATAAAGAAAGAAAAAAAAACCATGGTTAGGTGGTATATACAATTATGGACGGGCTGCCGAGTGCCGACACAGAGGTAGCCACAGCCGTGAACTACCGTACTGTACTGTGTCTGCAGCTAATATAGACTGGTTGATAAAGAGAAGATGTCTATGTAACTATGTATGTATAAAGAAGAATGAAAAAAATCCACGGTTAGGTGGTATTACAATTATGGACGGACTGCCTGCCGAGTGCAGAGACACAGAGGTAGCCACAGCCGTGAACTACCGTACTGTGTCTGCTGCGACTGGATGATAAATGATATAAAAAATATATATATATCACTACTGCAGCCGGACAGGTATATATTATATATTATATAATGACGGACCTGCTGGACACTGTCTGTCAGCAGAATGAGTTTTATTTTTATAGAATAAAAAAAAAAAAAACACACAAGTGAAGTCACACGACGAGTGTTTAACTTTTTCAGGCAATCACAATATAAGTATACTACTAACTATACTGGTGGTCAGTGTGGTCAGGTCACTGGTCAGTCACACTGGCAGTGGCACTCCTGCAGCAAAAGTGTGCCCTGTTTAATTTTAATATAATATGTACTCCTGGCTCCTGCTATAACCTATAACTGGCACTGCAGTAGTGCTCCCCAGTCTCCCCCACAATTATAAGCTGTGTGAGCTGAGCAGTCAGACAGATATATAATATATATAGATGATGCAGCACACTGGCCTGAGCCTGAGCAGTGCACTGCACAGTGCACACAGATATGGTATGTGACTGACTGAGTCACTGTGTGTATCGCTTTTTTCAGGCAGAGAACGGATATATTAAATAAACTGCACTGTGTGTCTGGTGGTCACTCACTATATAATATATTATGTACTCCTGGCTCCTGCTATAACCTATAACTGGCACTGCAGTAGTGCTCCCCAGTCTCCCCCACAATTATAAGCTGTGTGAGCTGAGCAGTCAGACAGATATATATAATATTATATATAGATAATAGATGATGCAGCACACTGGCCTGAGCCTGAGCAGTGCACACAGATATGGTATGTGACTGACTGAGTCACTGTGTGTATCGCTTTTTTCAGGCAGAGAACGGATATATTAAATAAACTGCACTGTGTGTCTGGTGGTCACTCACTATATAATATATTATGTACTCCTGGCTCCTGCTATAACCTATAACTGGCACTGCAGTAGTGCTCCCCAGTCTCCCCCACAATTATAAGCTGTGTGAGCTGAGCAGTCAGACAGATATATATAATATTATATATAGATAATAGATGATGCAGCACACTGGCCTGAGCCTGAGCAGTGCACACAGATATGGTATGTGACTGAGTCACTGTGTGCTGTGTATCGCTTTTTTCAGGCAGAGAACGGATTATAAAGTAAACTGCACTGTCCTCACTAGTAAACTCTCTCCACTCAGTCTCTACACTTCTACAGTAACAGTACTCCTCCTAGTCAGCTCCAGTAAATCTCTCTCAGTCTCTTATAATCTAAATGGAGAGGACGCCAGCCACGTCCTCTCCCTATCAATCTCAATGCACGTGTGAAAATGGCGGCGACGCGCGGCTCCTTATATAGAATCCGAGTCTCGCGAGAATCCGACAGCGTCATGATGACGTTCGGGCGCGCTCGGGTTAACCGAGCAAGGCGGGAAGATCCGAGTCTGCTCGGACCCGTGAAAAAAACCATGAAGTTCTGGCGGGTTCGGATTCAGAGAAACCGAACCCGCTCATCTCTAATACAACGTAGGTTTTAAATCTAGGATCGAGCACGGTGGCCAAAATGTAGTGCTCTGATTTCAACAGATTGACCACCCGTGAATCCTGGTTAAGCGAATTAAGGGCTCCACCCACAAGTCCCACATGCCTAGCGGAATCGCTCTGTTTTAGCTCCTCCTTCAATCTTTCCAGCTTCTTCTGCAAAAGCCTGATGAGGGGAATGACCTGACTCAGGCTGGCAGTGTCTGAACTGACTTCACGTGTGGCAAGTTCAAAGGGTTGCAGTACCTTGCACAACGTTGAAATCATTCTCCACTGCGCTTGAGTCAGGTGCATTCCCCCTCCTTTGCCTATATCATGGGCAGATGTATAGGCTTGAATGGCCTTTTGCTGCTCCTCCATCCTCTGAAGCATATAGAGGGTTGAATTCCACCTCGTTACCACCTCTTGCTTCAGATGATGGCAGGGCAGGTTCAGGAATGTTTGGTGGTGCTCCAGTCTTCGGCAGGCGGTGGCTGAATGCCGAAAGTGGCCCGCAATTTTTCGGGCCACCGGCAGCTTCTCTTGCACGCCCCTGTCGTTTTTTAAATAATTCTGCACCACCAAATTCAATGTATGTGCAAAACATGGGACATGCTGGAATTTGTCCAGATGTAATGCACGCACAATATTGTTGGCGTGGTCCGATGTCACAAATCCCCAGGAGAGTCCAATTGGGGTAAGCCATTCTGCGATGATGTTCCTCGGTTTCCGTAAGAGGTTGTCAGCTGTGTGCCTCTTCTGGAAAGCGGTGATACAAAGCGTAGCCTGCCTAGGAACGAGTTGGCGTTTGCGAGATGCTGCTACTGGTGCCGCCGCTGCTGTTCTTGCTGCGGGAGGCAATACATCTACCCAGTGGGCTGTCACAGTCATATAGTCCTGAGTCTGCCCTGCTCCACTTGTCCACATGTCCGTGGTTAAGTGGACATTGGGTACAACTGCATTTTTTAGGACACTGGTGACTCTTTTTCTGAGGTCTGTGTACATTTTCGGTATCGCCTGCCTAGAGAAATGGAACCTAGATGGTATTTGGTACCGGGGACACAGTACCTCAATCAAGTCTCTAGATGCCTCTGAATTAACGGTGGATACCGGAACCACGTTTCTCACCGCCCAGGCTGCCAAGGCCTGAGTTATCCGCTTTGCAGCAGGATGACTGCTGTGATATTTCATCTTCCTCGCAAAGGACTGTTGGACAGTCAATTGCTTACTGGAAGTAGTACAAGTGGTCTTCCGACTTTCCCTCTGGGATGACCATCGACTCCCAGCAGCAACAACAGCAGCGCCAGCAGCAGTAGGCGTTACACTCAAGGATGCATCAGAGGAATTCCAGGCAGGAGAGGACTCGTCAGACTTGCCAGTGACATGGCCTGCAGGACTATTGGCTTTCCTGTGTAAGGAGGAAATTGACACTGAGGGAGTTGGTGGTGTGGTTTGCAGGAGCTTGGTTACAAGAGGAAGGGATTTAGTTGTCAGTGGACTCCTTCCGCTGTCACCCAAAGTTTTTGAACTTGTCACTGACTTCTGATGAATGCGGTCCAGGTGACGTATAAGGGAGGATGTTCCTAGGTGGTTAACGTCCTTACCCCTACTTATTACAGCTTGACAAAGGCAACACACGGCTTGACACCTGTTGTCCACATTTGTGTTGAAATAATTCCACACCGAAGAGCTGATTTTTTTTTGTAATTTGACCAGGCATGTCAATGGCCATATTCGTCCCACGGACAACAGGTGTCTCCCCGGGTGCCTGACTTAAACAAACCACCTCACCATCAGAATCCTCCTTGTCAATTTCCTCCCCAGCGCCAGCAACACCCATATCCTCATCCTGGTGTACTTCAACAGTGACATCTTCAATTTGACTATCAGGAACTGGACTGCGGGTGCTCCTTCCAGCACTTGCAGGGGGCGTGCAAATGGTGGAAGGCGCCACCTCTTCACGTCCAGTGTTGGGAAGGTCAGGCATCGCAACCAACACAATTGGACTCTCCTTGGGGATTTGTGATTTAGAAGAACGCACAGTTCTTTGCTGTGCTTTTTGCCTGCTTAAGTCTTTTCATTTTTCTAGCGAGAGGATGAGTGCTTCCATCCTCATGTGAATCTGAACCACTAGCCATGAACATAGGCCAGGGTCTCAGCCGTTCCTTGCCACTCCGTGTCATAAATGGCATATTGGCAAGTTTACGCTTCGCCTCAGACGCTTTTAATTTAGATTTTTGGGTCATTTTACTGAACTTTTGTTTTTTGGATTTTACATGCTCTCTACTATGACATTGGGCATCGGCCTTGGCAGACGACGTTGATGGCATTTCATCATCTCGGCCATGACTAGTGGCAGCAGCTTCAGCACGAGGTGGAAGTGGATCTTGATCTTTCCCTATTTTACCCTCCACATTTTTGTTCTCCATTTTTTAATGTGTGGAATTATATGCCAGTATCAATAGCAATGGCCTACTACTATATATACTGCGCACAACTGAAATGCACCACAGGTATAGAATGTAGATGGATAGTATACTTGACGACACAGAGGTAGGTACAGCAGTGGCCTTCTGTACCGTACTGCTATATATACTGGTGGTCACTGTGTCAGCAAACTGCACAACTGAAATGCACCACAGGTATAGAATCTAGATGGATAGTATACTTGACGACACAGAGGTAGATACAGCAGTGGCCTTCCGTACCGTACTGCTATATATACTGGTGGTCACTGTGTCAGCAAACTGCAAAACTAAAATGCACCACAGGTATAGAATGTAGATGGATAGTATACTTGACGACACAGAGGTAGGTACAGCAGTGGCCTACTGTACCGTAATGCTATATATTATATACTGGTGGTCAGCAAACTGTGCAAAACTGAAATGCACCACAGGTATGGATGGATAGTATACTTGACGACACAGAGGTAGGTACAGCAGTGGCCTACTGTACCGTAATGCTATATATTATATATTGGTGGTCAGCAAACTGTGCAAAACTGAAATGCACCACAGGTATGGATGGATAGTATACTTGACGACACAGAGGTAGGTACAGCAGTGGCCTTCTGTACCGTACTCCTATATATTATATACTGGTGGTCAGCAAAATTATGCACTGTACTCCTACTATATACTGTCTACAATGCAGCACAGATATGGAGTGTTTTTCAGGCAGACAACGTATACTGGTGGTCACTGGTCAGCAAAACTCTGCACTGTACTCCTCCTATATAATATTATATTGGTGGTCCCCAGTCCCCACAATAAAGCAGCACACTGAGCACAGATATGGAGTGTTTTTCAGGCAGACAACGTATACTAGTGGTCACTGTCAGCAAAACTCTGCACTGTACTCCTCCTATATAATACAGCTGCTCCCCAGTCCCCACAATAAAGCAGTGTGAGCACAGATATATGCAGCAAACTGAGCACAGATAAGGAGCGTTTATTTCATGCAGAGAACGGATAAAACTGGTGGTCACTGATCAGCAAAACTCTGCACTGTACTCCTCCTATATTAATAATACAGCTGCTCCCCAGTCCCCACAATTAAGCAATAAGTAAAGCAAGCACAAATATTTGCATCAACAATACACGGAGAGGACGCCAGCCACGTCCTCTCCCTAACATTTCCAATGCACGAGTGAAAATGGCGGCGACGCGCAGCTGCTTATATAGAATCCGAATCTCGCGAGAATCCGACAGCGGGATGATGACGTTCGGGCGCGCTCGGGTTAACCGAGCCATACGGGAGAATCCGAGTATGCCTCGGACCCGTGTAAAAAGGGTGAAGTTCGGGGGGGTTCGGTTTCCGAGGAACCGAACCCGCTCATCACTAATAATAATAGTAATAATAATAATAATAGTGATCTCCCAAAATACCATAAACAAATACCCTGTGATCCCAGGAATATAATGCCACACACAGGTGTCACGTTCATGCATTGTACATGCAGTTCCTACTGTATCACAAATCATGTAACCAGGCTTGTATCCAAACACCTGCAGTGATTTGTGATGTCACTTGTGTACATTAGCACTTAGCACTGCAGGAATCCCTTGAGGAAGTCTACATGAGTGGTAGAAACGTGACGACTATCCCGAATCACATACCCCTGGATAGCTTACCATGTGAACACATTTGGAGTACGTTCCCCCTGGCCAAAGGACTTTCCCTCATCTAGTCTGATAGAAAGGATGTCAAATAAGCCTGGATTATGTTATCCAATTCTTATAATGTATAAGAAAATAACTAATTTTTTTTTTAACATTATTACACTATTCCACATTTTCTATTTTTTATGTATATGGGATTTACAAATGTGCACCGAAAATTTTTCGGGTTTTGTGTTTTGGTTTTGGGTTCGGTTCCGCGGCCGTGTTTTGGGTTCGGACGCGTTTTGGCAAAACCTCACCGAATTTTTTTTGTCGGATTCGGGTGTGTTTTGGATTCGGGTGTTTTTTTTTCAAAAAACCCTAAAAAACAGCTTAAATCATAGAATTTGGGGGTCATTTTGATCCCATAGTATTATTAACATCAATAACCATAATTTCCACTAATTTTCAGTCTATTCTGAACACCTCACATCTCACAATATTATTTTTAGTCCTAAAATTTGCACCGAGGTCGCTGGATGGCTAAGCTAAGCGACCCAAGTGGCCGACACAAACACCTGGCCCATCTAGGAGTGGCACTGCAGTGTCAGACAGGATGGCCCTTCAAAAAAATTGTCCCCAAACAGCACATGATGCAAAGAAAAAAAGAGGCGCAATGAGGTAGCTGTGTGACTAAGATAAGCGACCCAAGTGGCCGACACAAACATCTGGCCCATCTAGGAGTGGCACTGCAGTGTCAGGCAGGATGGCACTTCAAAAAAATACTCCCCAAACAGCACATGATGCAAAGAAAAGTGAAAGAAAAAAGAGGTGCAAGATGGAATTGTCCTTGGGCCCTCCCACCCACCCTTATGTTGTATAAACAGGACATGCACACTTTAACGAACCCATAATTTCAGTGACAGGGTCTGCCACACGAGTGTGACTGAAATGACTGGTTGGTTTGGGCCCCCACCAAAAAAGAAGCAATCTCTCCTTGCACAAACTGGCTCTACAGAGGCAAGATGTCCACCTCCTCCTCATCGTCCGATTCATCACCCCTTTCACTGTGTACATCCCCCTTCTCACAGATTATTAATTCGTCCCCACTGGAATCCACCATCTCAGGTCCCCGTGTACTTTCTGGAGGCAATTGCTGCTGGTGAATGTCTCCACGGAGGAATTGATTATAATTCATTTTAATGAACATCATCTTCTCCACATTTTCTAGAAGTAACCTCGTACGCCGATTGCTGACAAGGTGAGCGGCTGCACTAAACACTCTTTCGGAGTACACGCTGGAGGGAGGGCAACTTAGGTAGAATAAAGCCAGTTTCTGCAAGGGCCTCCAAATTGCCTCTTTTTCCTGCCAGTATACGTACGGACTGTCTGACGTGCCTACTTGGAAGCGGTCACTCATATAATCCTCCACCATTCTTTCAATGGTGAGAGAATCATATGCAGTGACAGTAGACGACATGTCAGTAATCGTTGGCAGGTCCTTCAGTCTGGACCAGATGTCAGCACTCGCTCCAGACTGCCCTGCATCACCGCCAGCGGGTGGGCTCGGAATTCTCAACCTTTTCCTCGCACCCCCAGTTGCGGGAGAATGTGAAGGAGGAGCTGTTGACGGGTCACGTTCCGCTTGACTTGACAATTTTCTCACCAGCAGGTCTTTGAACCCCTGCATACTTGTGTCTGCCGGAAAGAGATACAACGTAGGTTTTAAATCTAGGATCGAGCACGGTGGCCAAAATGTAGTGCTCTGATTTCAACAGATTGACCACCCGTGAATCCTGGTTAAGCGAATGAAGGGCTCCATCCACAAGTCCCACATGCCTAGCGGAATCACTCTGTTTTAGCTCCTCCTTCAATGTCTCCAGCTTCTTCTGCAAAAGCCTGATGAGGGGAATGACCTGACTCAGGCTGGCAGTGTCTGAACTGACTTCACGTGTGGCAAGTTCAAAGGGTTGCAGAACCTTGCACAACGTTGAAATCATTCTCCACTGCGCTTGAGACAGGTGCATTCCACCTCCTTTGCCTATATCGTGGCCAGATGTATAGGCTTGAATGGCCTTTTGCTGCTCCTCCATCCTCTGAAGCATATAGAGGGTTGAAATCCACCTCGTTACCACCTCCTGCTTCAGATGATGGCAGGGCAGGTTCAGGTGTGTTTGGTGGTGCTCCAGTCTTCTGTACGCGGTGCCTGAACGCCGAAAGTGGCCTGCAATTCTTCGGGCCACCGACAGCATCTCTTGCACGCCCCTGTCGTTTTTTAAATAATTCTGCACCACCAAATTCAAGGTATGTGCAAAACATGGGACCTACTGGAATTTGCCCAGATGTAATGCACGCACAATATTGCTGGCGTTGTCCGATGTCACAAATCCCCAGGAGAGTCCAATTGGGGTAAGCCATTCTGCGATGATCTTCCTCAGTTGCCGTAAGAGGTTTTCAGCTGTGTGCGTATTCTGGAAAGCGGTGATACAAAGCGTAGCCTGCCTAGGAACGAGATGGCGTTTGCGAGATGCTGCTACTGGTGCCGCCGCTGCTGTTCTTGCAGCGGGTGGCAATACATCTACCCAGTGGGCTGTCACAGTCATATAGTCCTGAGTCTGCCCTGCTCCACTTGTCCACATGTCCGTGGTTAAGTGGACATTGGGTACAACTGCATTTTTTAGGACACTGGTGAGTCTTTTTCTGAGGTCTGTGTACATTTTCGGTATCGCCTGCCTAGAGAAATGGTACCTAGATGGTATTTGGTACCGGGGACACAGTACCTCAATCAAGTCTATAGTTGGCTCTGAATTAACGATGGATACCGGAACCACGTTTCTCACTGCCCAGGCTGCCAAGGCCTCAGTTATCCGCTTTGCAGCAGGATGACTGCTGTGATATTTCACCTTCCTCGCAAAGGACTGTTGGACAGTCAATTGCTTACTGGCAGTAGTAGTACAAGTGGTCTTCCGACTTCCCCTCTGGGATGACGATCGACTCCCAGCAGCAACAACGGCAGCGCCAGCAGCAGTAGGCGTTACACTCAAGGATGCATCGGAGGAATCCCAGGCAGGAGAGGACTCGTCAGACTTGCCAGTGACATGGCCTGCAGGACTATTGGCTTTTCTGGGTAAGGAGGAAATTGACACTGAGGGAGTTGGTGGTGTGGTTTGCAGGAGCTTGGTTACAAGAGGAAGGGATTTACTGGTCAGTGGACTGCTTCCGCTGTCGCCCAAAGTTTTTGAACTTGTCACTGACTTATGATGAATGCGCTGCAGGTGACGTATAAGGGAGGATGTTCCGAGGTGGTTAACGTCCTTACCCCTACTTATTACAGCTTGACAAAGGCAACACACGGCTTGACACCTGTTGTCCGCATTTGTGTTGAAATAATTCCACACCGAAGAGCTGATTTTTTTTGTATTTTGACCAGGCATGTCAATGGCCATATTCCTCCCACGGACAACAGGCGTCTCCCCGGGTGCCTGACTTAAACAAACCACCTCACCATCAGAATCCTCCTTGTCAATTTCCTCCCTAGCGCCAGCAACACCCATATCCTCATCCTGGTGTACTTCAACAGTGACATCTTCAATTTGACTATCAGGAACTGGACTGCGGGTGCTCCTTCCAGCACTTGCAGGGGGCGTGCAAATGGTGGAAGGCGCAAGCTCTTCCCGTCCAGTGTTGGGAAGGTCAGGCATCGCAACCGACACAATTGGACTCTCCTTGGGGATTTGTGATTTCGAAGAACGCACAGTTCTTTGCTGTGCTTTTGCCAGCTTAAGTCTTTTCTTTTTTCTAGCGAGAGGATGAGTGCTTCCATCCTCATGTGAAGCTGAACCACTAGCCATGAACATAGGCCAGGGCCTCAGCCGTTCCTTGCCACTCCGTGTCGTAAATGGCATATTGGCAAGTTTACGCTTCTCCTCAGACGCTTTTAATTTTGATTTTTGGGTCATTTTACTGATCTTTTGTGTTTTGGATTTTACATGCTCTGTACTATGACATTGGGCATCGGCCTCGGCAGACGACGTTGATGGCATTTCATCGTCTCGGCCATAACTAGTGGCAGCAGCTTCAGCACGAGGTGGAAGTGGATCTTGATCTTTCCCTATTTTTTTAACCTCCACATTTTTGTTCTCCATATTTTAATGCGCACAACTAAAAGGCACCACAGGTATACAATGTAGATGGATGGATACTAGTATACTTATGGACGACGAGTGATGACACAGAGGTAGGTACAGCAGTGGCTTACCGTACTGCTATATACAGTATAATGGACCTGCTGGACACTGTCAGCAGACTGCGTTTATAGTATAAAGAAAAAAAGACACCACAGGTATACAATGTAGATGGATGGATACTTAGTATTCTTATGGACGACGAGTGACGACACAGAGGTAGGTACAGCAGTGGCCTACCGTACTGCTATATACAGTATAATGGACCTGGTGGACACTGTCAGCAGACTGCGTTTATAGTATAAAGAAAAGAAGACACCACAGGTATACAATGTAGATGGATGGATACTTAGTATACTTATGGACGACGAGTGACGACACAGAGGTAGGTACAGCAGTGGCCTACCGTACTGCTATATACAGTATAATGGACCTGGTGGACACTGTCAGCAGACTGCGTTTATACTTAGTATAAAGAAAAAAAGACACCACAGGTATACAATGTAGATGGATGGATACTTAGTATACTTATGGACGACGAGTGACGACACAGAGGTAGGTACAGCAGTGGCCTACCGTACTGCTATATACAGTATAATGGACCTGGTGGACACTGTCAGCAGACTGCGTTTATAGTATAAAGAAAAAAAGACACCACAGGTATACAATGTAGATGGATGGATACTTAGTATACTTATGGACGACGAGTGACGACACAGAGGTAGGTACAGCAGTGGCCTACCGTACTGCTATATACAGTATAATGGACCTGGTGGACAGTGTCAGCAGACTGCGTTTATAGTATAAAGAAAAAAAGACACCACAGGTATACAATGTAGATGGATGGATACTTAGTATACTTATGGACGACGAGTGACGACACAGAGGTAGGTACAGCAGTGGCCTACCGTACTGCTATATACAGTATAATGGACCTGGTGGACACTGTCAGCAGACTGCGTTTATAGTATAAAGAAAAAAAGACACCACAGGTATACAATGTAGATGGATGGATACTTAGTATACTTATGGATGACGAGTGACGACACAGAGGTAGGTACAGCAGTGGCCTACCGTACTGCTATATACAGTATAATGGACCTGGTGGACACTGTCAGCAGACTGCGTTTATACTTAGTATAAAGAAAAAAAGACACCACAGGTATACAATGTAGATGGATGGATACTTAGTATACTTATGGATGACGAGTGACGACACAGAGGTAGGTACAGCAGTGGCCTACCGTACTGCTATATACAGTATAATGGACCTGGTGGACACTGTCAGCAGACTGCGTTTATAGTATAAAAAAAAAAGACACCACAGGTATACAATGTAGATGGATGGATATTAGTATACTTATGGACGATGAGTGACGACACAGAGGTAGGTACAGCAGTGGCCTACCGTACTGCTATATACAGTATAATGGACCTGGTGGACACTGTCAGCAGACTGCGTTTATAGTATTAAAAAAAAAGACACCACAGGTATACAATGTAGATGGATGGATAGTATACTTATGGACGACGAGTGACGACACAGAGGTAGGTACAGCAGTGGCCTACCGTACTGCTATATACAGTATAATGGACCTGGTGGACACTGTCAGCAGACTGCGTTTATAGTATAAAGAAAAAAAGACACCACAGGTATACAATGTAGATGGATGGATACTTAGTATACTTATGGATGACGCGTGACGACACAGAGGTAGGTACAGTAGTGGCCTACCGTACTGCTATATACAGTATAATGGACCTGGTGGACACTGTCAGCAGACTGCGTTTATACTTAGTATAAAGAAAAAAAGACACCACAGGTATACAATGTAGATGGATGGATACTTAGTATACTTATGGACGACGAGTGACGACACAGAGGTAGGTACAGCAGTGGCCTACCGTACTGCTATATACAGTATAATGGACCTGGTGGACACTGTCAGCAGACTGCGTTTATAGTATAAAAAAAAAAGACACCACAGGTATACAATGTAGATGGATGGATACTAGTATACTTATGGACGACGAGTGACGACACAGAGGTAGGTACAGCAGTGGCCTACCGTACTGCTATATACAGTATAATGGACCTGGTGGACACTGTCAGCAGACTGCGTTTATAGTATTAAAAAAAAAGACACCACAGGTATACAATGTAGATGGATGGATAGTATACTTATGGACGACGAGTGACGACACAGAGGTAGGTACAGCAGTGGCCTACCGTACTGCTATATACAGTATAATTGACCTGGTGGACACTGTCAGCAGACTGCGTTTATAGTATAAAAAAAAAAGGCACCACAGGAGTGTTTTTCAGGCAGACAAACGTATACTGGTGGTCACTGTCAGCAAAACTGTGCACTGTACTCCTGCTATAGCTGCTCCCCAGTCCCCACAATTAAGAAGTGTGAGCACTCAGCACAGATATATCATGCAGCACTGCACACTGAGCACAGATATGGTATGGAGCGTTTTTTTCAGGCAGAGAACGGATAAAAAACTGGTGGTCACTATTAGCAAAACTCTGCACTGTACTCCTCCTAACAGCTGCTCCCCAATCCTCCCCACAATAAGCTAAGCAATCAGATCAACTGTGTAGTATATAACCAGTATATAAACGGAGAGGACGCCAGCCACGTCCTCGCCCTATCAATCTCAATGCACGTGTGGAAAATGGCGGCGACACACGGCTGCTTATATAGAATCCGAATCTCGCGAGAATCCGACAGCGGGATGATGACGTTCGGGCGCGCTCGGGTTAACCGAGCCATACGGGAGAATCCAAGTATGGCTCGGACCCGTCTAAAAAGGGTGAAGTTCGGGGGGGTTCTGTTTCTCGGAAACCGAACCCGCTCATCACTACTAAACAATATCTGTAGGTGTTCCCATATTTGCGGGTTATGGGAATAAAAGATATATCTCTCAAAGCTCTTTGAAGCCTTTGTAAGGTATTAAACATCCTAGTGACATTTGGTGGACCCCTTCATTCTAAGTAAAGCATTCGTTACCTCTAATACCAAGAAATAAAGACACGGAGACTTGAATTTGGCAGAAAAATTGCTAGCTATTTATTTGACCCTAACCATAGCAAACCTGTAAATGAAAACTTTGTTAAAATGCCGATTCAGCCGGCATATGGTGGCAGAAAAAAGAACGGCTCTATTAAACTGATGCTAACCTTAAAATGCTAAAATCAAAACCATCCTAATTTAACTACAAACTATCCAAAACGGTAATAGGTGCTAGCTCAACCCCCACAGTGACTACCCACCCTGATGGGTGCCCATACCGCTGCCTCCCGGTCGGGTGGTCGAGCGGCCAATAAGTCGATGGAGGTGAGTGCACCTAAACCACATCAAACTGTAAATCACTACAGCTTACCATACAACTACAAACTGCCGTTCTTTTCCGCCAACAGCGAAAGACTCCTCCCCAGAGTCTTCGCACCGCCACCATAACCTCACCCTAACTCCTGCAACACTAGGAACAGATCCTCCAGGAAAAACATAATCCCCTCATTGGATAGATGCACACCATCAGGCCGAAAAAGGTGACTGTCTCGGAACCGAATCCTAGGGTGGCGAACTACCTTGCCTCCGTGGGACAGCACCCACTTCGCCACCGCCCCATTCACCTTCTTTCTGGCCTCATCCATCAGGCGACCATCCGCCACCCCTCGCCAACTCAACCTTGGCACTATCAGGGAGAAAACCAATGCACAATTGGTCCATGCTGCGGCCACACTTGCCAGATCCTGTATCATGGCACACCGCAGCTCCAAAGATGTCGTCTTCCCTAGATCGTTGCCACCTAGATGGACAATCAGTACTCTAGGAACTCCATGCTTGCTGGCCTGACTAACTAGTCTATTCCTCAGATCTTTCCACATCATTCCTCGCCAACCAAGCCATCTAACTCCCTGAGCCCTAGGAAACAGCTGAGCCCTTGCCGAGGCTAAAAACTTTGCGGCCCAAAAAACATACGAGTGGCCCACCACCCAAACGGTCAAGTCATCAGCAAACCAACCTGAAGAGGAGGAAAGGGGGTAAAATTGGTTACTTTATATCTATACCATAGTTTAGTAAGTGCGCTAACCTGAAGGATCTGCCAAAAAGAAAAATTTTGTTCCGTATATTGCAGAAATCACGGCCTAGCCGATCTGCACGAGCTTCCAGCCAATTTGAAGCAGAACATGAACACACAAATGGGAAAGATTAAAACAAAATTAAGAAAATAAACGGGGGGGGGGGTAAAAAAGGGGTAAAACATGTAAGAACTCAGCTGGAGGTGAAGGCGTAAAGACCTGCTGAGGGACTCTGATTAGAACAGATTAGCCGAATTGTGGATTAGAATTCAGTCCGTCAAGTCAGGCAAAAAATCGCAAAATAACTCCAGACCCCCGCTGCCGGCTCATGCCAGCAACGGCGAGTAGCTAATCCCTGAGTAGGATAAAAACGGGAAGACAAACAAACGCACAACACCATAACGTACTGAACTGTAACAACATGATTAAACAACTGTAATTAAACAAAAAGTACGCGCGAGCCAACATCTCATGCAACGGGGCGAATATACCGTCTGTAACTTGACGACTTCCATCGCCCCACCGCCTGGATCTCAGCCATGGAAAATCCCGCCGCCGCAGCCGACGTCGCCGCCCCTATGCGGAAGGAATGCGTCCCGAACGCAGCGGGTGGAAGGCCCAAACTCGCAAGACAGCGACCCCGCATCCAACGAAATTGATACTTCGTCATCGGCAGCCCGTCATAATGCAGCAGCCATGACCCCCGACCGTTGGGCCGTACTGCCTCATACTGCACTGCCAACCTTACTGGGCAAATGCTCTCTTCAAGTACCGGAACCAAGGTGACCCATCGACCTCTCCCCACTTGGTCCGTCTTAGAGCGACGCAATCTGCAAAGTAAGGACCTGTCACCCACCACCACGTCCCCGACAAGCATGCGCGAATCTGCTCGCTTAGAAGGCGCTACCAATTCCGAAACCCTTAAGGCCCCATGGTAAGCCATTGAGAACGCCAAACTGAACAACAGCGACTCAAACATGGACGACGCGACACCTCCAACCGCCCTGATGACAGCCGGCAACAAGGCCGCATCAATGGGCCGCCTCCTGTCAGGTGGCGTCGGCGCGACTCGCGCCCATCCTTTCATCGCCTTCAGCAGAATCCCACTTTTCGTCACGTCGGGGACGCCCTCTATTTTGCTGAAAAACGAAATACCAGCCAAGTACCGGGATACCACCGCTCTGGACCTACCCGAAACATACAGCTGACAAATAAAAGAAAGCATCATCCGATGCCCGCTCTTAACTTGTTGATTTCGTTCTCGAACAAACTCCTCCCACTCGCTCCAAGCTTGTCCGTAAGCCTTAAGCGTGGTTGGCGCGAAGGACCGCAACGCTAGACCCTCCAGTCCGGCCCGATCACCTGCCAAACATAACCGGGACAATGAAAACCATGCTCGTCGGCCTCGGGTGTCAACAAACAAAACCTTTCCCACTGCCCTCGTGACAAAGCGTCGGCAATCCCGTTCTCCAGCCCAGGCACATGCTGCGCGCGGAACCACACGTTCCGACGTAGGCATGTCAACAGCAACCGCCCCAGCACCCGCAGAACGACCAGCGACTTCACCCTCTGGTTATTTATCGCATGCACCACGCCCAGATTGTCACATCTAAACAAGATGCTGCGATGAGCCAGCCGATCGCCCCAGACCTCCAGCGCCACCATAATGGGGAAAAGCTCCAGAAGCAAAAGGTCCTTAGTTAAACCTTCGCGATGCCATTCCGCCGGCCACGAGGCCGCGCACCAAGATCCCTCCATATAGCAACCGAATCCAGAGGCACCCGCTGCGTCGGTGAACAGCTGCAACCTAGCGCAGTCCACCATTGGGGCCTGCCATATACACACCCCGTTGAAGTCCTCGAGGAACGAGGCCCATACAGCCAAATCCCTCTTAATCTGAGGACAATCGCACGAAATGGTGTGGTCTGGCACACCCCGCAGTCGCCCTTTCTAGCTTCCGGCAGAAAACCCTGCCCATCGGGATTACCCGACAAGCAAAGTTCAACATGCCCAGCAAGGACAGCGCCTGCCGCAGTGTGACCTTACGCGACCCCTCGAACCGGCAAATAGCGTCGCGGAGCTTCACCACCTTGTCCCGAGGCAGCCGACACGATCCTGCCACTGTGTCAATCTCAATCCCCAAAAAGGACAAACAGGAGGCCGGGCCCTCTGTTTTCTCCTTGGCCACAGGAACGCCGAAGTGGAAAAACAGCGCTCGGATGCTGAAAAGCAAGTCGCCGCACCGTGAAGAATATGCCGGACCCGCGCACTGGAAGTCATCGAGGTAATGGGCGACCCCGCCGTGACCCCCTGACGAAGACTCCACGCACCAATGTAGAAACGTGCTAAACCGCTCGAAAAACGAGCATGAAACGGAACATCCCATCGGCAAACATTTGTCGATGAAATACTCCGCTCCAATCCGGAAACCCATAAAACGGAATGAGTCCGGATGTAACGGCAGCAACCGAAAAGCGGACTCAACATCAATCTTAGCCATGAGGGCCCCAGTCCCGTAACTGCGGACCATCTCCAACGCCTCGTCAAACGACTGATACACCACCGAGCAATGAGCCGGCGGTATTGCGTCATTGACCGACGCCCCCGACGGGTAAGAAAGATGCTGAATGAGCCGGAAAGCGCCTGGAGTCTTGGGAACCACCCCCACTGGAGATATGACCAAGTCATCCACCGGGGGTGATAGAAACGGTCCCTCCATCCTGCCCAACCTGACCTCCTTATCCACTTTCTCCCGCAGCACTAACGGCAAGGCTCGGGCAGACTGGAGGTTCCGCTGGGCCCGCACCGACACCTCGCTCGCAACAGGCAAGCGAAACCCAAAACGAAAACCGGAAAACAAAATTTTTGCATCCTCCTTATTCGGATACCAGTCCAACCACCGGCCCATAGTCTCCAATTTAATTGGCGTTGGAGCTCTGCGGAGCGCTCCCGCCCGCGACCTGTCTGGGGTAAGTTTGCTTACCCCGCGCACCCTGCCGACTGCCTTTGAAGCAGGAGGAGGCTGGATGGGATCCGCCACATTGCAAGCACAAGTGTCGAAAACGACACTGCTTGCCGAAGGAACAGGCCACGTTGTTAAACGCGAAACATTTTCCTTTTGTGGCGGCTCGCCCCCCTGCACGGACGGCCGACCTACCTGGCTTGGCCGATCCGCCATCTGCGCCGGACCCTTGGGCGGACGACCCTGCGCGGTGCCCGTCCGCCCCCGGTTTCCGGGGCTCCTCAGCCTGTTGCGAAGCCCGAGTGACCTTGAGCCAGACCTCGACGTCCTTGAACCCAAAGTCCATGACCTGCAAACCGCCCTGCTTTTCCCTGAATTCCTGGTCATACCTACGCCACTCCGATCCCGAAGACGTGCGCTGCATGTCATGCACGAGATGCAGGTACCGAATTATATTCATGTGCTCCGCCGGCCTGTCCTCCAGGTAACACGCCGCGAAGACCCAAAACCCGGCCAGCCAGTTATCGAAGGTACGGAATGCCTCAGCCCCGATGCCCTTCTTTGCGGCCGCCGCCTTATACTCCTTCTTTGCGTCTTTCGTCAAGACGAACACATCAACGAAGTCCCCCCTGTGAATCTTCCTGCGGCAGATATCCCCCAGCCCCCGCATTACTGCAGTGTAGTCGCAGCGAACAACCCCGGGCAAATCGCGGCGTTTCTTGGCCCTACGAGCTTCCTCGCTAAGCCGCTTGCACCTCTTCCGCCTCTTCTGCTGACCCGCTGCCCTCTTGGCGAATTTCGTCGCCCGCTTCTTTGCCCTAGTCGTGCTACTGACTTCGGACGCCTGCGACGACAGAGAAGATGAAGAGGAGGAAGAGGAAGAACTACGAGAACTAGAGCTCGTGGAGGAGCCCGATACCGACTGCACCACCTCACCTGATGCCGTCGACTGCCCCGACATGGAATCCTCCGGCGTGGCCAAACCGACGTCTTCCTCCTCGTACTCTGCCATCTCCACTTCCCTGTGATCCCCTGTAACAGAGAAAGAAGCGGAGGACCCAGACAGCACTCGCGGCGCATGCCGAGCCATACGTGAGGGGGGCGTTGCTGCCGCGCGCCCCTGCCCGTCCTGTCCCGGACCATGCTCCAATTCTGCAGCGGCCGCCCCGAGCTCCCGGCAGGCGCGTGCCACTCGCTGCGCCGTCGAAGCCCTCCGCCCACCGGACCCGCCCTGCAACCGCAGGTGCGCCGGAACTTGCAGCCGCCCTTGGGGAGGCAGCCGCGGCTAGCAGCCCTAATGCCTCCACCACCGTGGCCAGGGCCGACGCCAGCGCTCCGGAGGGGTCGTGACTGTCCCAAAACGCGGCATCGGGCCCCGAGGGACCTCCAGCCGGGTCCCGCGCGCGACCACGCGCCCGCCGCCCGACAGGCGGCAACCGGGCACCCGACGCCCGCTGCCCCGGCGGGAAAACGGGGGCGCCCCTGTCGGTGCCCGCGCTGCCCTCACTCTCCACCTCCAAATATGCCCCCTCCCCCTGCGGATCGGAACTATCTCCCGCCGCTGGGGGGGAGCTGCCGCGAGACCAAGCAGCGCGTGCAGCAGCCCTGCGGCCACTAACCCAATCCCTGACCCACCCCTCCCCCGCAGGCCGCTGGATTCCGGCCCCAGGGGAGTAAGTAGGGGAGACAGTGAAACCTGCGGCGCAGCTGCGCGCGCACGGCACCGCTCGCAGTGGGCACGGGCCCACGCGCATCCCGTGCGCACGCCCCGTTACCGCGCGCTGCTGCACCCCCTTGTGCATATCCTACCGGCTCCACTTCATGCTGCCTGCTGACTCCCACCATTGCCCTGCCTCTCCTCCCCCCCCGGCCCCCGCCGGACTCCGGCTGCCGGGGAGTTAACTGGGGAGACAATGGGGCTGGCGGCTCCGCTGCGCGCACACGTGCGCGACCGGCGCCGCCGGAGGCGAGCGAGGGCGCGCGCGCACCTCGTGCGCGCGTCCCACTGTTTCCCGCCACAGAGCTCCCGCCTGCCGCACCCGTAACACCCGCCGCGCGAGGCCCCGTGACAAGCCCCGCGCGGCGAACAGCCGACCCCTGTCCGGCCTCCCCCCCCCGCCTGGCACTTCCACCCGGCCGCGGCAAGGGGGGAGTGATAGAGGCCGATTGTGAATCAACCGCCCCGCCGGGCGCCCACCGCCGGACACCGCCGCTTCGTCTGGCGCTCCCGGAGGCGAGGGCTGATGCCCGTCTACCTCCGGGCGGCCTGACCGGTCCTCCGGCCTACCCCGCCGCCCGAGCCCGTGGAGGCCCCGGGGGACGGAGCCCCGTCCCCCAGGCCTGCCACCCCTTCCTCCGGTCCAGCTCCACCGCCAGAAGCGCGGTACCGAGTTGGAGTCCCGGCGGAACGACGAGGGCGGGAAGCCATTAAAGCTACTAGGTAATGCAGGGAGAGCTCACAAAATCAAACTCTGTAAAGCACTATACACAAATGGGGAGCTCTGCTGTGCAGCACTCACCACTACCAAGGCAATTTCACCAACAAGAGAGAAACAAAATAGCCTATCCTTCCCTATATATACTAACCCTCCCCTTTTCCCAAGGGCTGTACTTTCCTTCCAGCTAGGTCCACCCCTCACAAGATGTTTAACTCATTCCTTTCCTATGCTGTCAATTCTCTCTCCTAAGGTGGTCATTCCGAGTTGTTCGCTTGTTGACGATTTTTGCTATGCTGTGATTTGTTGCTAAATGCGCATGCACATGGTACGCAGCGCGCATGCGCTTAGTTATCTAACACAAAACTTAGTAGATTTGCTGGTGTTCGTGCGGCGCTTTTCAGTCGCACTGCTGATCGGTGAATGATTGACAGGAAAGGGGAGTTTCTTGGTGGTAACTGAGCGTTTTCCGGGAGTGTGCTAAAAAACGCAGACGTGTCAGGAAAAACGCGGCAGTGGCTGGAGAAATGGGGGAGTGGCTGGCCGAACGCAGGGCGTGTTTGTGACGTCAAACCAGGAACTAAACGGACTGAGCTGATCGCAGTGTAGGGGTAAGTCTCGAGCTACTCAGAAACTGCTAAGAATTATTTAGTAGCAGTTCTGCTAATCTTTCGTTCGCTATTCTGCTAAGCTAAGATACACTCCCAGAGGGCGGCGGCCTAGCGTGTGCAATGCTGCTAAAATCAGCTAGCGAGCGAACAACTCGGAATGACCACCTAAGTCTGATTATCAATGGCTTAGATATTGTTAGCAAACCAAAAGAGAACACTAATGGGCAAAAACATGGGCCTAATTCAGACCTGATCGCTGGATAGCGTTTTTTGCAGCGCTGCGATCAGATAGTCGCCGCCTATAGGGGAGTGTATTTTCGATTTGCAAGTGTGTGAACGCATGTGCAGCCGAGCGGTACAAAAAAGTTTTGTGCAGTTTCTGAGTTCCCCAGAACTTACTCAGCCGCTGCGATCACTTCAGCCTGTCCGGTCACGGAATTGACGTCAGACACCCGCCCTGCAAACGCTTGGACACGCCTGTGTTCTTCCTACCACTCCCAGAAAACGGTCAGTTGACACCCACAAACACCTTCTCCCTGTCTATCTCCTTGCTATTGGCTGTGCGAATGGATTCTTCGTAAAACCCATCACCGATCCGCTTTGTACCCGCACGATGCGCCTGCGCATTGCAGTGCATACGCATGCGCAGTTTTGCCGAGTTTTGACCTGATTGCAGCGCTGCAAAAAATAGCTAGCGTGCGATCAGGTCAGAATGACCCCCACTTACTTGAAGAAGGTGTTTGTGGGTGGCAACTGACCGTTTTCAGGGAGTGGTTGGAAAAACGCAGGCGTGTCCAGGCATTTGCAGGGCGGGTGTCTGACGTCAATTCCGGCCCCGGACAGGCTGATGTGATCGCAGCGGCTGAGTAAGTCCTGGGCAACTCAGAAACTGCACAAGATCTGTTTGTACAGCTCTGCTACACATGCGATCACACACTTGCACAGCTAAAATACGAATACGTGGGCATCGACTATACGAATGCTGGACTGCAAAAAAACCCTAGCGAACGATCAGGTCTGAATTAGGCCCCATGTGCACTGCAGGGGAGGCAGATGTAACATGTGCAGAGAGAGTTAGATTTGGGTGGGGTGTATTCAAACCGAAATCTAAATTGCAGTGTAAAAATAAAGCAGCCAGTATTTACCCTGCACAGAAACACTATAACCCCCTCAAATCTAACTCTCTCTGCACATGTTACATCTGCCACAACCTTCAGTGCACATGGTTTTGCTCATTAGTGTGCTGTTTTGGTTTTACGTTGTGCATCGTCTGTTGGGGGTGGGGTGGGGGTGATGTCTGTCCCTTATTGACACCCCCCGAATCTTTCCATTCTCACTCATTGTGGTAGGGAAATAGAGGGGCCAGAGTAGGGAACATTTTGGTTGGCACGGCGGTGACTGGCTGGAGAGAGGATATTTATAGGTTGGGGTTTTTGTTAGACAGTTACCAGCAATTTCCCTGCACATAAGAGGCAGGGTCAGCGATTTCCCTGCGCAGGTTGTGTACAGCTGTGTGCACAGGAATGGCAGGGGGGAATGAAGGATCACGCTGCGCTCATCACTACACACAAAGGTGACCATGTTTCCCCCACACTGTTTGTTGACCACTTTGCCAAAAGGAAATCGTTCCGGAATGATATATGGGTTGGGGAAGTGTTGGAGTGACGAGCTGCTGAGAGGTGGCTGTAACTGGGGGAGACGGATGATACAAGTTACACACTAATAGTTACACATCATTACACTAATCATTACACATCATTCGTTACCATGACAACGCCAAGCCCTTGTTATCTCATGACCTGGGCTTGGTAACTCATTGTCTTTGCTCTTCCATTACCAGCATTATTACATGTTCACTATTCATGTATACACCTGATTTTAATGAACACCCATTTATAATACGGGCACAAATACAAGGCTAACAGTTATATTTCTTATTTTTGGGGTCATTTTATTCTTGTATTAAAAAAATCAGGACAGTCTCTGCTCTCTGGTGGGGCCGCTGTGCTATAGTTAGCGCCTATCCTTATGTATCCTTCCTCATTCCCTATAGATTGTAAGCTTGCGAGCAGGGCCCTCCTACCTCTATGTCGGTCTGTTATTACTCAGTTTCTCTTATCACTGTTGTTTCCGATTGTAAAGCACAACGGAATATGCTGCTCTATGGGCCTAATTCAAGGTTTATTGCAAAACAACATTTTCCTCTAATGGGCAAAACCATGGGGGTGATTCCGAGTTGTTCGCTCGCTAGCTGCTTTTAGCAGCATTGCACACGCTAGGCCGCCGCCCTCTGGGAGTGTATCTTAGCTTAGCAGAATTGCGAACGAAAGATTAGCAGAATTGCGAATAGAAAATTCTTAGCAGTTTCTGAGTAGCTCGAGACTTACTCCTACACTGCGATCAGTTCAGTCAGTTTCGTTCCTGGTTTGACGTCACACACACGCCCAGCGTTCGACCAGCTACTCCCCCGTTTCTCCAGACACTCCCGCATTTTTCCCTGACAAGCCTGCTTTTTTCCGCACACTCCCAGAAAACGGTCAGTTTCCGCCCAGAAACACCCACTTCCTGTCAATCACACTACGATCACCAGAACAATGAAAAAATAAGAATTTACTCACCGGTAATTCTATTTCTCGTAGTCCGTAGTGGATGCTGGGTACTCTGTAAGGTCCATGGGGTATAGACGGGCTCCGCAGGAGACTGGGCACTCTTTAAAGAAAGATTAGGTACTATATCTGGTGTGCACTGGCTCCTCCCTCTATGCCCCTCCTCCAGACCTCAGTTAGGGAAACTGTGCCCGGAAGAGCTGACATTACTAGGAAAGGATTTGGAATCCAGGATAAGACTCATACCAGCAGGGCCGTCTTTTCGTATGGGCTCAATGGGCTCTTGCCCAAGGGCCCCAGGAGTATAATGGCCCTAGGCTGATAGCTGAGGGTCCCCTCTTTCCAGGGGTACCAGATTTTTGAAAATCGGCCCTAGGGAACCGGAGATATCCGACTTCAAAGCAGTGGTCCCCATCAGAGCCTGTTAATTGCTCTTCCCAGACAGATCTCTAGGGCTCTTTCTGACTTAAGAGTTTTTCTGAGGGTATACTCCAAAAGCTGGGACTCTCTACTTTCGGTGGACACTGGCAGCTTGTCTCTATTTTGCTCAGAACCAGAGATATCAGCCTACCAGCAGCTGGTCCCTGCTCCAGCTCCACATGCCTAATACGCAGTTTTATAAATTCGTCAGGGGATTGCTCTGGCTCCTGAACTCTCATCCCCTAGTCCCCAGATCCTCCTGATAGGTTAGACTCTCTAATTTTTTTTATCCCATTCAAAGCTAAGAAATGTTTTTCCAGGAACTTGAAATATCTGCAGTCAAGCAAGCTGCCCTCCCACCAGAAAATGATTAATATTTAGCCAACTTCACTATCGACCCCTCCCCTACGTATTAAACACCCTATACCACCAGGGGTGTTGGAACGTATTTTGGTTGGGGGAGGCCAAGCTAGAATCTCAGTTTGGCGCCCCTACCTCGAGGAGAACTATGGAGGAGGCCAGGAGTCATCAGCCGCAGGAGATGGAAAGAGGCGGTACGGTGGGAGGAGAAGAGGTGGCCGGCAATGGTACAGCCAGGGTCAGCGTGAGCCTAATTTTTTTGGTATACGAGTATATATTTTGGCGCCCCTTAGTGGTTAGTGGAATATATATAGAGCCGCTTATACACATCACACCACAGAAGAGCCGCTTATACGTCTCATCCCAGTAGAGCAGCTTATACGCGTTACACCACAGAGGAGACGCTTATACGCATTAACCACAGAGGAGCCGCTTCTACACGTTACACCACAGAGGAGCCGCTTCTACACGTTACACTGCAGTAGAACCGCTTATACACGTTACATTACAGTAGAGCTGCTTATACACGTTACACCACAGGGGAGCCGCTTATACACATTACACCACAGAGGAGACGCTTATACACGTTACACCACAGAGGAGACGCTTATACACGTTACACCACAGTTGAACCGCTTATACACGTTACACCACAGTAGAACCGCTTATACACGTTACACCACAGAGGTGACGCTTATATGCGTTACACCACAGAGGAGCCGCTTATACACGTTACACCACAGAGGAGACGCTTATACGCGTTACACCACAGTAGAACCGCTTATACACGTTACACCACAGTAGAACCGCTTATACACGTTACACCACAGAGGAGACGCTTATACTCGTTACACCACAGAGGTGCCGCTTATACACGTTACACCACAGAGGAGACGCTTATACACGTTACACCACAGAGGAGACACAGGGCCGTCTTAACAGCAGTGTGGGCCCCTGGGCAGAGCAATGCTCTGGGGCCCCTACCCATCCTCCAGCAGTAGGGGTGGGGGGTGCTATCAGTGGCAACTTTGATGTCCTGTGGGCGGTAAGGGGTGTTCTATCTTCCACTCAGCATGTAGGACCTGGAGCAGTAATTTCTGCTAATCACTCTTTTACTGCACATATAGGGCCGGAGGGAGAACACTAAACTGTAGAAGGGGGCATTGGGCTGAATGAAGGGGCCCCGGTACATGACTACCAGGGTGGTATACAGGGGCATCGGAATGGGGGGGGGCAAGGGGGCAGCTCGCTCCCCCCAAATATGAGAGAGGCGCTGATACTGGAGGAGCAGGGGAGCGGTCAGGTGAAATGCCGCTGCTGCACCTTACGCCACCTCCTCCTCCGTAGTGCAGTGGCTCCTGCAGCTGCTTCCCCGTTACACCACAGAGGAGACGCTTATACGCGTTACACCACAGAGGAGACGCTTATACACGTTACACCACAGTAGAGCCCCTTATACGCGTTACACCGCAGAAGAGCCGCTTATACGCGTTACACCACAGTAGAGCCGCTTATATGCGTTACACCACAGAAGAGCCGCTTATACGCGTTACACCGCAGAGGAAACGCTTATACACGTTACACCACAGAGGAGACGCTTATACCCGTTACACCACAGAAGAGACGCTTATACCCGTTACACCACAGAGGAGACGCTTATACCCGTTACACCACAGAGGAGACGCTTATACGCGTTACACCACAGAGGAGACGCTTATACACGTTACACCGCAGAGGAGTCGCTTATACACGTTACACCACAGAGGAGATGCTTATACACGTTACACCACAGAGGAGACGCTTACACACGTTACACCGCAGAGGAGACACTTATACACGTGACACCGCAGAGGAGACGCTTATACGCGTTACACCGCAGAGGAGACGCTTATACACGTTACACCGCAGAGGAGACGCTTACACACGTTACACCACAGAGGAGACACTTACACACGTTACACCGCAGAGGAGAAACTTACACACGTTACACCGCAGAGGAGCCGCTTATACACGTTACACCGCAGAGGAGACGCTTATACACGTTACACCACAGAGGAGACACTTATACACGTTACACCAGAGGAGACGCTTATACACGTTACACCACAGAGGAGACGCTTATACTTGTTACACTACAGTAGAACCGCTTATACACGTTACACGACAGTAGAACCGCTTATACACGTTACACCGCAGAGGAGACACTTACACACGTTACACCACAGTAGAACTGCTTATACACGTTACACCACAGTGGAGCCGCTTATACGCATTACACCACAGAAGAGCCGCTTATATGCGTTACATCACAGAAGAGCCGCTTATACGCGTTACACCACAGTAGAGCCCCTTATACGCGTTACACCACAGAAGAGCCGCTTATACGCGTTACACCACAGAAGAGCCGCTTATATGCGTTACACCACAGAAGAGCCGCTTATACGCGTTACACCGCAGAGGAGACGCTTTTACACGTTACACCACAGAGGAGACGCTTATACCCGTTACACCACAGAGGCGATGCTTATACCCATTACACCACAGAGGAGACGCTTATACCCGTTACACCGCAGAGGAGTCGCTTATACGCGTTACACCACAGAGGAGACGCTTACACACGTTACACTGCAGAGGAGTCGCTTATACACGTTACACCACAGTAGAGCCCCTTATACGCGTTACATCACAGAAGAGCCGCTTATACGCGTTACACCACAGAGGAGACGCTTATACCCGTTACACCACAGAGGAGACGCTTATACACGTTACACCACAGAGGAGACGCTTATACCCGTTACACCATAGAAGAGACACTTATACACGTTACACCGCAGAGGAGACGCTTATACACGTTACACCGCAGAGGAGACGTTACACCGCAGAGGAGACGCTTATACACGTTACACCGCAGAGGAGACACTTATACACGTTACACCGCAGAGGAGACACTTATACGCGTTACACCACAGTAGAACTGCTTATACACGTTACACCACAGAGGAGACACTTATACACGTTACACCACAGAAGTGCCACTTATACACGTTACATAGATTGCATAAAGGGCACACTGACACACACACACATATATATATAGCAGCAACCAGAGGCACACTGACACATTGTACAGGGGGCTGCACATACCTTTGATCTGTAGGTCATAGCTCCAGCTCCCCCCGTTAGTAGACACTGTACTGTCTCCCTCCCCCTGTTCCCTGGAGCGCTGTGGAGACAGAACAGTCACTCGGTACGCGGATCATTGCAGGTCTCCTCTGTGCGCTTGTCAGAGGAGCCTGCTTGTTACTGTCCATGGTGTAATGCGGGTGGTGAGCGCCGCGGCGGGTGGAGAGAGGTGAGTGGCTGTAGTGAGAGATGAGTGGCGGTCGGCAGGTGGTAAGAGGTGAGCGGCGGTTGGGGAGCAGCAGGATGCGGGCGGCGTACGGCAGAGAATGAGTGACTTCATCAGCGCCAGAGTGCCCTCATAGTTCCAACGCTCTACGCAGCCGCGTAATCGGTATATGCGTAGGGCCGGGCCTGGGTACAGCACCATGGGATAGCCGTGGTAGGTCCGATGTCCGGCCGCAGGGACATTGGGGAAGCAGCTGCAGGAGCCACTGCACTACGGAGGAGGAGGTGGCGTAAGGTGCAGCAGTGGCATTTCACCTGACCGCTCCCCTGCTCCTCCAGTATCAGCGCCTCTCTCATATTTGGGGGGAGCAAGCTGCCCCCTTGCCCCCCCCTTCCCATTCCGACGCCCCTGTATACCACCCTGGTAGTCATGTACCCGGGCCCCTTCATTCAGCCCAATGCCCCCTTCTACAGTTTAGTGTTCTCCCTCCGGCCCTATATGTGCAGTAAAAGAGTGATTAGCAGAAATTACTGCTCCAGGTCCTACATGCTGAGTGGAAGATAGAACACCCCTTACCGCCCACAGGACATCAAAGTTGCCACTGATAGCACCCCCCACCCCTACTGCTGGAGGATGGGTAGGGGCCCCAGAGCATTGCTCTGCCCAGGGGCCCACACTGCTGTTAAGACGGCCTTGCATACCAGCCACACCAATCACACCGTACAACTCGTGATAACTATACCCAGTTAACAGTATGAACAATAACTGAGCCTCTCTCAACAGATGGCTCATACAATAACCCTTTAGTTAAGCAATAACTATATACATGTATTGCAGAGAGTCCGCACTTGGGACGGGCTCCCAGCATCCACTACGGACTACGAGAAATAGAATTACCGGTGAGTAAATTCTTATTTTCTCTGACGTCCTAGTGGATGCTGGGTACTCCGTAAGGACCATGGGGATTATACCAAAGCTCCCAAACGGGCGGGAGAGTGCGGATGACTCTGCAGCACCGAATGAGCAAACTCAAGGTCCTCCTCAGCCAGGGTATCAAACTTGTAGAATTTTGCAAAAGTGTTTGAACCCGACCAAGTAGCAGCTCGGCAAAGTTGTAAAGCCGAGACCCCTCGGGCAGCCGCCCAAGAAGAGCCCACCTTCCTCGTGGAATGGGCTTTTACTAATTTAGGATGCGGCAGTCCAGCCGCAGAATGTGCAAGCTGAATCGTGCTACAGATCCAGCGAGCAATAGTCTGCTTAGAAGCAGGAGCACCCAGCTTGTTGGGTGCATGCAGGATAAATAGCGAGTCAGTTTTTCTAACTCTAGCCGTCCTGGAAACATAAAGTTTCAGGGCCCGGACTACGTCCAGCAACTTGGAATCCTCCAAGTCCCTAGTAGCCGCAGGCACCACAATAGGTTGGTTCAAATGAAACGATGATACCACCTTAGGGAAAAATTGGGGACGAGTCCTCCATTCTGCCCTTTCCATATGGAAGATCAGATATGGGCTTTTACATGACAAAGCCGCCAATTCTGACACACGCCTAGTCCAAGCTAAGGCCAAAAGCATAACCACTTTCCACGTGAGATATTTTAGCTCCACGGTCTTAAGTGGCTCAAACCAGTGGGATTTTAGGAATCCAACACACGTTAAGATCCCAAGGTGCCACTGGAGGCACAAAAGGGGCTGAATATGCAGCACCCCTGTAACAACGTCCGAACTTCAGGCAGTGAAGCCAGTTCTTTTTGAGAGAAAAAGGGATAGGGCCGAAATCTTGGCCTTTATGGATCCTAATTTTAGGCCCATAGTCACTCCTGACTGTAGGAAGTGCAGGAATCGACCCCCCTGGAATTCCTCTGTAGGGCCTTCCCGGCCACACACCAAGCAACCTATTTTCGCCATATACAGTGAAAAAGTCTTGCTGTCACGTCTTTCCTAGCCTTTATCAGCATAGGAATAACTGCATCCGGAATGCCCTTTTCCGCTAGGATCCGGCGTTCAACCGCCATGCCGTCCAACGCAGCCGCGGTAAGTCTTGGATCAGACAGGGTCCCTGTTGCAACATGTCCTGACTGAGAGGCAGAGGCCATGGGTCCTCTGAGAGCATTTCTTGCAGTTCCGGGTACCGAGTCCTTCTTGGCCAATCCGGAGCAAAGAATATTGTTCACACTCCTCCGTTTATTACAATTCTCAGCCCTTGGGTCTGAGAGGAAGAGGAGGGAATATATAGACCGACTGGAACACCCACGGTGTTACTAGTGCGACCACAGCTATCGCCTGAGAGTCCCTTGACCCAGCGTAAAACCTTTTTTATCTTTTTATTGAGGTGGGACGCCATGTAGTCCACCTGAGGCAGTTTCCATCAATTTGCAAAACTGCGTGAAGACTTCCTGATGAAGTCACCACTTTCCCGGGTGGAGGTCGTGTCCACTCCCGGAATGAACACTGCTGACAGTGCGCTTACTTGATTCTCCGCCCAGCGAAGAATTCTGGTGGCTTCTACCCTCGCCACCCTGCTCCTTGTGCCGCCCTGGCGGTTTACATGAGCCCCTGCGGTCTGACTGGATCAGAACCGGTTGGTCGCGAAGCAGGAACTCCGCTTGACTTAGGGCGTTGTATATGGCCCTTAGTTCCAGGATATTGATGTGAAGGCAAGTCTGTTGGCTTGACCACAAACCTTGGAATTTTCTTCCCTGTGTAACTGCCCCCCACCCTCGGAGGCTTGCATCCGTGGTCACCAGGACCCAGTCCTGAATGCCGAATCTGCGGCCCTCGAGAAGGTGAGCACTCTGCAGCCACCACAGGAGAGACACCCTGGCGGATAGGGTGATTAACTGATGCATCTGAAGATGTGATCCGGACCACTTGTCCAGTAAGTTCCATTGTCCTTGCATGGAACCAGCCGAAGGGGATGGCCTCGTATGATGCCATCATCCTTCCCAGGACTCGAGTGCAGTGATGCACTGACACCTGTTTTGGTTTTCAATGGATTCCTGACCAGTGTCATGAGCTCCTGAGCTCTCTCTATCGGGAGATAAACACTCTTCTGGTCTGTGTCTAGGATCATGCCTAGGCGAGGCAGATGAGCTGTAGGAACCAACTGCGACTTCGGAATATATAGAATCCAGTCGTGTTGCCGTTTCACTTCCAGAGAAGGTGATACGCTGTCCAGCAACTGCTCTCTTGATCTCGCTTTTATGAGGAGATCATCCAAGTATGTGATAATAGTGACACCTTGCTTCCGCAGGAGCACCATCATATCCGCCATTACCTTGGTGAAATTGGTAATGACAATCCCGTACCGCAATTCTGAGGTACGCCTGATGAGGTGGATAAATGGGGACACGAAGGTATGCATCCCTTATGTCCCGATTCATTTCAGGCTTGCAATGACCGCTCTTAGCGATTCCATCTTGAACCTGAACCTTTTCAGGTATATGTTCAGGGATTTTAATACAATATGGGTCTAACCGAACCGTCTGGTTTCGGGATTATAACATGGTCGAATAATAACACCCTCTTGTTGAAGGAGGGGACCCTTGACCACCACCTGTTGAAGATACAATTTACGAATTGCAGTTAACACTGGCTCCCTCTCTTGGGGGGAAGCCCGCCGGGTCCTCGGTGAGGGGGCATCTTCTCACAGTCCAGCCTGTATCCCTGCGATACAATTTCTATTGCCCAGGGATCTAACAGGGAGTGAACCCACTTGTGGCTGAACTTACGAAGGCGTGTCCCCACCGGGCCTAGCTCCGCCTGTGGAGCCCCAGCGACATGCGGTGGATTTTTGTAGAGGCCGGGGAGGACTTCTGTTCCTGGGGACTAGCTGTGTTGTACAGCTTCTTTCCTCTGCCCCCGACTCTGACAAGAAAGGACGCACCTCAGACTTTCTTGTTTCTTTATTCGAAAAGCTGCATTTAATAATGTCGTGCTTTCCTAGGCTGTGCAGGAATATAAGGCAAAATATCATAATTACCAGCTATAGCTGTGGAGACCAGGCCCGAGAACCTTTCTCCACACAATCCTCAGCCTTCCATATGCCTCTTAAGTCGGCATCATCTGTCCAATGTATATTCTACAGGACACGTCAAGCAGAAATCGACATAGCTTTTGTCTCTAGGACCCAGTATACTCATGTCCCTTTGGGCATGCTTTATAATTATATATCTATCACTTAAGACAGCATCTTAAAATATTTATATGCATACTAGGGTCTCAATCTCTGCTGATAAGGTACCTGTCCACGCTGCCACAGCGCTATAAACCCATGCCGACACAATCGCCGGTCTGGGTAGTATACTAGAATGTGCACACTATCTGCAGGATCCCTGAGAATAGCTAGTGCAAACAGGACACCCAAGGGGAAGATTATCAACACATCCTGGCCCTAGTGGGGAAAGGATACAGCCTGAGAATTCTCTTGTGGGAAGCTGCCGTCTCTTGTCTGGAGATTCCCGCTCTTTTTCCTCATGAGAGGAGGGAAATTTACCTCAGCATTCTTCCCCTTAACATGTGTACTCTCGTGTCAGGGACAGATGAGTCATCAGTGATATGCAAATCATCTTTTATTCCAATAATCATATATTGAATATCTTTAGCCCTCTTGGCTGTAACTTTGCATTATCGTAGTCGACAGTGGAGTTAAACTCCGTGTCGATACTTTGTTATTTTGGATAGTGAACATAGAGAGACTCTGAAGGACTCTGTGACATAGGGACAGACCAGGGTAGATTTCCTTTCTGTTCCCTAACCTTTTGTGCAATAATTTTACCTCAGCACTTACACATATCCAAACAGGTGTCGGCGTTGTCGACGGAGACACCCTCCCACACACATATCCGCTCTATCACCTCCTTAGAGGAGCCTTTTACCTCGGACATGTCGACACACGCGTACCGACACACCACACACACAGGGGATGCTCTATTTGAAGACAGTTCCCCCACCAGGCCCTTTGGAGAGACAGAGAGAGAGAGTATGCCAGCACACACCACAGCGCTATATAATACAGGGATGTACACTATACTGAGTGATTTTTCCCCTATAGCAGCTTATATACACAGTTTTGCGCCTAAATTTATGTGCCCCCCCCTCTCTTTTTTACCCTTTGTGTACCAGGATACTGCAGGGGAGAGCCTGGGGAGCTTCCTTCCAGCTGAGCTGTGAAGAGAAAATGGCGCCGGTGTGCTGAGGAAGAAGGCCCGGCCCCCTCAGCGGCGGGCTTCTGTCCTTTTATGTACTTTAATGGCGGGGGTTAATGCACATATACAGTTTATCAGACTGTATTATGTGCTTTTCGCCTAGTAAGGTAATCTAATTGCTGCCCAGGGCGCCCCCCAGCGCCCTGCACCCATCAGTGACCGGAGTGTGTGGTGTGCTAAGGGAGCAATGGCGCACAGCTGCAGTGCTGTGCGCTACCTTAATGAAGACCGGAGCAGGGCCGGTGCTAGGGTGTTCGGCGCCCCCCTGCAAACTAAAAATTTGCGCCCTCCCATACTTTTACTTTACAAAGGGCCAGCACGCACTGAAAAATGGGGTGTGGTCTCACAAGGAAGGAGCGTGGCCACACATTAGTACCCCCATTTTTTAATTTACGCCACACAGTAGCACAATCTTATTCACATTACACTGCACCTAGTATCGCTGCTTATACACAAAAGTAGCAGTGCCGCTTATACACTTAAATTCCCAGTTCTACTGCCAATAACACATAATGTCCCCTGTAGTAGTGCTGCTTGCATATAATACCCCCTGTAGCAGTGCCACTTACATATAATCCATCCTGTAGCAGTGCCACTTGCATATAATATCCCCTGTAGTAGTGCCGCTTGCATATAATATCCCCTGTAGTAGTGCCGCTTACATATAATGCCCCCTGTAGTAGTGCCGCTTACACAAATTATGCCCAGACACACGCACAGTGGTGTAACTACTGTGGGTGCAGGGGATGCTACAGGGCCCAAGCTGTCTCCGGGGCCCGTAGCTCTTCCTACACCTGGTCATGCGATACAGTCTCTCAGTCTCACTCGCATAACAGAAGCAGCGTCTGTTCGGCTGCCTGCTCCGGCGCTGGGACGTCCGTGGGGGGGAGCGAACCTCAGCAGAGCCGGAATACGTGGCGGTGCTGGGGCACCATGTGTTTCTTTGAACTTCTGTTTTGTTTCTCAGGACCTCCCCCTCCCACCCCTGCAAGTGGCCATTTGCTTGGAGCAGCTGCTATGCACAGTGGAGGGGGACAAGCTGGATGTGGAAAGGGGCTGTCCAGAAGAGGAGGAGGGAGTGGGTCAGATGAAAGGGGCAGGCTGCATGTGGAGATCAGGTGGCCCATAGGTTGCACAAGGAGAACGGTGGGTCAGATAAGTGGCCCTAATTCAGACCTGATCGCTAGCAGGTGATTTTTTCACTGCTGCGATCAGATAGTCGCCGCCTACAGGGGGAGTGTATTTTAGCTGTGCAAGTGTGCGAACGCATGTGTAGCAGAGCTGTACAAACAGATCTTGTGCAGTCTCTGAGTAGCCCAGGACTTACTCAGCCGCTGCGATCACATCAGCCTGTCTGGGACCGGAATTGACATCAGGAACCCTCCCGGCAAACACATGGACATGCCTACGATTTTCCAAGCACTCCCTGAAAACGGTCAGTTGCCACCCACAAACGCCCTCTTCCTGTCAGTCTCCTTGCGATCGGTTGTGTAAATGGATTCTTCACACAAAGCTGAACAGCGATCCGCTTTGTACCCATACGACGTGCCTGCTCATTGCGGTACATACGCATGCGCAGTTTAGACCTGATCACAGACTGTACAAAAACGCAGCCTAGCGATCAGGTCTGAATTAGGCCAAATGAGAGGGGACAGGTGGGACTAGTAGTGGGGGAACAGTTTGGGGAGCGGGGAGCTTGGTTACAAGAGACGAGACTGATACTAGAGAGGGTTTGCTGAGGGGAAAGGAAGGACAGCAGCAGGGGTCTGGCTTAGTAGAAGTTAGAGCAGAGAGGGGCAGCAGGAGCCCAGGGTGCTTGCAGGAGAAGACAGAGAGAGGCACAGCAGCATGGAGCTTATAGCCAGAACATACAGAGAAGTATAGCTGGGGGTGGGGGGACAGTAAGCAGGCAAAACGAGGGAGAACTGCGAGCATACACATAGATAAAGTAGGGAAGGAGCAGGAGGTAAAGGATGGATGATAGAGAACACAGAAAAAAGAAAAGCTGAGGAGATAATGCTGTTTGGTTTTGGGGGAGAGATTGAGAGGCCTAAATGGCGAAACATGCAGCCGCTGGTGATCGTGCGTGCCAGTGGAGAGTGTGGCAGGAGTAAAGAGAAATTGAATCAGCAGACAGCGCTAGCACCTGTGAAGCCAACAGTCTCAAGGTTAATGCGTGTGCCTGTACACAGTTTTTTCTTGTTAGATCTTAAGGGCCCTACACATTTAAAGATCCGCCGCCGAGCTGCCCGACGGTGGATACGGCCGACAGGCGACCCAGCTGCGCGGGGGGGGGGGGGGGGGGGGGCAGTGACGGGGAAAGTGAAGTTACTTCACTCCCCCCGTCACACGGCTCCATAGCAGTGCAGCAAATATGGACGAGATCGTCCATATTGGCCTGCATGCACAGCCGACGGGGCACCAGCAATGAACGAGCGCAGGGCCGCACATCGTTTATCGCTGGTGCCTCCGCACTGCCTGATATGAACGTTATCTTGTTCATTAATGAACAAGATTGTTCATATCTTTGAGTGATATCGCCCAGTGTGTAGGGCCTATTATACTACATCTTAATGACACCTCAGTCTCTACACTGACAGTTTCCACCCCCTTTTTTGCTTCTCTGTCCTTTTCAGCTGCTCTGTCCCCCCACATCCAGGGTAAATTGGCAGGTGGTCCAGCATGGGCCCACAGGGAGCCGAGACGGCAGTGCGCAGCCTCCTGCTCTCTGAGTTGGCTCCCCCCCCCCACCCGCCTAAACTGTGTGTTTCCATGGAAATTGTG
Source organism: Pseudophryne corroboree (assembly GCF_028390025.1). Classification (NCBI taxonomy): domain Eukaryota; kingdom Metazoa; phylum Chordata; class Amphibia; order Anura; family Myobatrachidae; genus Pseudophryne; species Pseudophryne corroboree. The sequence goes on along the minus strand of NC_086448.1, from coordinate 827,251,759 downwards.
CCATGTCGCATACACTCCCCCCTCAATACTAGGGCAGATTCAAAGCCCCAGTCTATCCCTGCCCACATCACTTTAGCAGAGCCCTGGGGGGCCCTTTCAGCATTTTGCTGTGGGGCCCATAAAGGTCTAGTTACGCCCCTGCACACACACACATACATACAGACACATACATACATACATACATACATACATACAGACAGACACCATTACAGACACATACATACATACATACATACACAAACATTACACACACACTTTCTCTAACTAGCTCTTTTTCCATAAATTTACCTTTAACAATCTAGCTGGCTGGAGCTGTGCTGTGGGCATCATCCTGGTCCCGGTAGCTCCGCCCCATATGCCTCCGTGAAGCTTCATCTCCTATGTCCGTGTAGCTACGCCCCCATGTAGCTCCGCCCATATGCCTCCGTGTATCCTCATACCGTATGCCCCGTGTAGCTCCGCCCCCATTTTTCTACCGAGTGCAGACAGACAGTGACACTCGGGTGGGGGGGGAGAGTGGATGCTGCAACCTGCTGGCGCTGCTGCCTGTCAGTATGACAGGTGAAGCAGCAGCAGGGGAGGACAGGCGGCGCAGCACAGGGATGCAGAGCAGTGAAGGCGCCTCTCCTGTCTGGCGCCTACCTGCAGTGCATCCCTTTGCTGAGCGGGTCGCGCCGTCCCTGGACCGGAGTCTTCAGCCGCCGATTTTCAACTTCTCTTCGTTCTTCTGGCTCTGCAAGGGGGATGGCGGCGCGGCTCCGGGACCGGACGACCGAGGACTGGGCCTGTGTTCGATCCCTCTGGAGCTAATGGTGTCCAGTAGCCTTAGAAGCCCAAGCTAGCTGCAAGCAGGTAGGTTCGCTTCTCTCCCCTCAGTCCCACGTAGCAGTGAGTCTGTTGCCAGCAGATCTCACTGAAAATAAAAAACCTAACAAATACTTTCTTCTCTAGGAAGCTCAGAAGAGCCCCTAGGGTGCATCCAGTTCTGGCCGGGCACAGATACTTACTGAGGTCTGGAGGAGGGGCATAGAGGGAGGAGCCAGTGCACACCAGATATAGGCCCTCATTCCGAGTCGTTCACTCGGTAATTTTCTTCGCATCGCAGCGTTTTTCTGCTTAGTACGCATGCGCAATGTTCGCACTGCGACTGCGCCAAGTAATTTTGCTATGAAGATAGTTTTTTTACTCACGGCTTTTTCTTCGCTCCGGCGAACGTAATGTGATTGACAGGAAATGGGTGTTACTGGGCGGAAACACGGCGTTTTATGGGCGTGTGGATGAAAACGCTACCGTTTCCGGAAAAAACGCAGGAGTGGCTGGAGAAACGGGGGAGTGTCTGGGCGAACGCTGGGTGTGTTTGTGACGTCAAACCAGGAACGACAAGCACTGAACTGATCGCAGATGCCGAGTAAGTCTGAAGCTACTCTGAAACTGCTAAGTAGTTTGTAAACGCAATATTGCGAATACATCGTTCGCAATTTTAAGAAGCTAAGATTCACTCCCAGTAGGCGGCGGCTTAGCGTGTGTAACTCTGCTAAAATCGCCTTGCGAGCGAACAACTCGGAATGAGGGCCATAGTACCTAATCTTTCTTTTAAGAGTGCCCAGTCTCCTGCGGAGCCCGTCTATACCCCATGGTCCTTACGGAGTACCCAGCATCCACTAGGACGTCAGAGAAAACTTCGTTACGCCGTGAGTAAAATACCAAACTTTTGTGCTAATTTAGTTGGCGCAGGCGCGCTGCGTACATTGCGCATGCGCAGTTTGCGACTAATCGCTCCGTAGCGAAAAAAATAATAATAACGAGAGAACAACTCGGAATGACCCCCCATGTGCACTGCAGGTGTGGCAGATGTAACATGTGCAGAGAGAGTTAGATTTGGGTGGGTTATATTGTTTCTGTGTAAGGTAAATACTGGCTGCTTTATTTTTACACTGCAATTTAGATTTCAGTTTGAACACACCACACCCAAATCTAACTCTCTCTGCACATGTTACATCTGCCCCACCTGCAGTGCACATGGGGGGTCATTCCGAGTTGATCGTATTAGTGCTAAATTTAGCACAGCTATGATAATTCACACTGACATGCGGAGGGACGCCCAGCACAGGGCTAGTCCGCCCCGCATGTCAGTGCCCCCCCCCCCCCCCCCTGCAGAAGTGCAAAGGCACTTCAAGAGTAGCTCCCGACCAGCGCAGCTTTAGCGTGCTGGCCGGGAGCTACTCGTTGCTCCCCGGCCCGCAGCGGCTGCATGTGACGTCACACAGCCGCCGCGGCCCGCCCCCCCCAACGGTCCGGCCACGCCTGCGTTGGCCAAACCACGCCCCCTAAATGGCGGCTTAACGCCGCCGTCCAGCCCCCTCCTGCCCAGCGACCGCCTCTGCCTCAGGGGCGATCGCTAGGCAATGACGGCTGCCATGCGCTGGCGCACTGCGGCGCTGGCTCATGCGCAGTTCCAACCCGATCGATGCGCTGCGAGAAACTGCAGCGAGTGATCGGGTCGTAATGACCCCCATGCCCATTAGAGGAAAATTTTGTTTTGCAATCAACCTTCAATTAAGCCCATTATAAGAAACTGGTAATAAATATAATGAAAAAATAATGAGAAAGTTCATTTCAAAGACATAGGGCTGTAACACACTGGCCGATTTCTCCCGGATGGCAAAAAGACGGACAAACTTTGTCCGGCTTTTTGCCATCCGGGAGAAACCGGCAGAGTCTGTCACACAGGACGGCTTTGAGTCGTGTGTGATGCTGTGCGCATGCGCAGCATCAGACACGGCTTGAGAAAAAACCGTTGTGTGTGAAAGCTCCCCTTCACACAGACGGTTTACTGGCTGCAAAGACGGCCCGGCGCCGGCCCAGCAGCCGGACCTTCCAGTGGATAGTTCCGGCTGCAACCCGGCAGCCGGGCCGGGACCGTGCCGTGTGTAAGGACACATTGTGCTGCATGTGTCTTTACATCACGGCAGCGGTTTAAAGCCGGCCGGGTTTTTACCGGGCGGCGCCAGCCGCCTCGTGTGTTTTAGCCCATAGGGCATATTTATCAAAATCCATCTGGATGTATGTATATACTGTACAGTATGGGGGACCGCAGCAGATATTGTTAGGTGAAAGTACATATAAAGGCTCATATTGAGTTGTATACATATAAACAAAAGGGTATCCGGATGGAAGGTATACAGTAAATAGACAGGCAACAGATCGACACCAGATGGTTGACAGTTAAAAGGAGAATAGGGTCAAACGGTCGACGGGGTCAAAATATCGACCGCTAAATGGCCGACACGAACTTTGGTCAACATGAATATAATATCGACAGGATCGACAGGATCATGCGAATCGTCAACATAGAACTGTTGACACATTGTTTTTCAGGATTTTTTATGCTTTTTGGGGGTTAGGGTGACGGCTAGGGTTAAGATTAGCGTTAAGCCCTTGGGGAAGGGTTAGGGTGAGGGCTGGGGTTAAGATTAGGGTTAAGCCCTTGGGGAAGGGTTAGGGTGAGCGCTGGGGTTAGGGTTAGGGTTAAGCACTTGGGGAAGGGTTAGGGTGAGTGCTGGGGTTAGGATTAGGGTTAAGCCCATGGGGAAGGGTTAGGGTGAGGGCTAGGGTGAAGATTAGGGTTAAGCACTTGGGGAAGGGTTAGGGTGAGGGCTGGGGTAGTATTAGGGTTAAGCCCTTGGGGAAGGGTTAGGGTGAGGGCTGGGGTAGTATTAGGGTTTAGCCCTTGGGGAAGGGTTAGGGTGAGGGCTGGGGTTAGTATTAGGGTTAAGAACTTGGGGAAGGGTTAGGGTGAGGGCTGGGGTTAGCATTAGGTCCACCCTTGGGGAAGGGTTAGGGTGAGGGCTGGGGTAGGATTAGGGTTAAGTATTTGGGGAAAGGTTAGGGTGAGGGCTGGGGTTAGGATTAGGGTTAAGGCCTTGGGTAAGGGTTTGGGTGAGGGCTGTGGTTAGGATTAGGGTTAAGTATTTGGGGAACGGTTAGAGTGAGGGCTAGGGTGAAGATTAGGGTTAAGCACTTGGGGAAGGGTTAGGATGAGGGCTGGGGTTAGTATTAGGGTTAAGAACTTGGGGAAGGGTTAGGGTGAGGGCTGGGGTTAGCATTAGGTCCACCCTTGGGGAAGGGTTAAGGTGAGGGCTGGGGTAGGATTAGGGTTAAGTATTTGGGGAAAGGTTAGGGTGAGGGCTGGGGTTAGGATTAGGGTTAAGGCCTTGGGCAAGGGTTTGGGTGAGGGCTGTGGTTAGGATTAGGGTTAAGTATTTGGGGAACGGTTAGAGTGAGGGCTAGGGTGAAGATTAGGGTTAAGCACTTGGGTTAGGGTTAGGATGAGGGCTGGGGTTAGGATTAGGGTTAAACCCTTTGGGAAGCATTAGGGTGAGGGTTGGGGTAGGATTAGGATTAAGTATTTGGGGAAAGGTTAGGGTGAGGGCTGGGGTTAGGATTAGGGTTAAACCCTTGGGGAAAGGTTGGGGCAGGGGTTAGGATTAGGGTTAAGCACTTGGGGAACAGTTAGGGTGAGGGCTGTGGTTAGGATTAAGTCCTTGGGGAAGGGTTAGGGTGAGGGCTAGGGTGAAGATTAGGGTTAAGCACTTGGGAAATGGTTAGGGTGAGGGCTGTGGTTAGGATGAGGGTTAAGCACTTGGGGAAAGGTTAGGGTGAGGGCTGGGGTTAGGAATAGGGTTAAGCATTTGGGGAAGGGTTAGGGTGAGGGCTGTAGTTAGGATTAGGGTTAAGCCCTTGGGGAAGGGTTAGGGTGAGGGCTGTGGTTAGGATTAGGGTTATGCACTTGGGGAAGGGTTAGGGTGAGGACTAGGAGTAGGATTAGGGTTAAGTACTTGGGGAAGAATTAGGGTGAGGGCTGGGGTTAGGATTAGGGTTACGCACTTGGGGAAGGGTTAGGGTGAGGGCTGTGGTTAGTATTAGGGTTAAGCACTTGGGGAACGGTTAGGGAGAGGGCTGGGGTTAGGATTAGGGTTAAGCACTTGGGGAAGGGTTAGGGTGAGGGCTGTGGTTAGGATGAGGGTTAAGCACTTGGGGAAGGGTTAGGGTGGGATCCGGACTGAAAGTCGACAGTAACTAGGTCGACAATGTCTAGGTCGACCACTATTGGTCGACAGTAACTAGGTCGACAGGGTGTCTAGGTCGACAGGGTCTTTAGGTCGACATGTTCTAGGTCGACAGGTTAAAAGGTCGACATGAGTTTTTCACAAATTTTTTCTTTTTTTGAACCTTTCATAGTTAACGATCCACGTGGACTACGATCGGAACGGTAATCTGTGCCGAGAGAAGCGAAGGCACCATGCCCGAAGCATGGCGAGCGAAGCGAGCCATGCGAGGGGACGCAGTGCACTAATTGGGGTTTCCGGTCACTCTACGAAGAAAACGACACCAAAATAACATTAAAAACTCATGTCGACCTTTTGACCTGTCGACCTAGAACATGTCGACCTAAAGACCCTGTCGACCTAGACACCCTGTCGACCTAGTTACTGTCGACCAATAGTGGTCGACCTAGACATTGTCGACCTAGTTACTGTCGACTTTCAATACCACACCCGGTTAGGGTGAGGGCTGGGGTTGGGATTAGGGTTAAGCACTTGAGGAAGGGTTAGGGTGAGGGCTGTAGTTAGGATTAGGGTTAAGCACTTGGGGAAAGGTTAGGGTGAGGGCTGTGGTTAGGATTAGGGTTAAGCACTTGGGGAAGGGTTAGGGTGAGGACTAGGAGTAGGATTAGGGTGAAGCACTTGGGGAAGGGTTAGGGTGAGGACTAGGATTAGGGTTAAGCACTTGGGGAAAGGTTAGTGTGAGGGTTAGGATTAGGGTTAAGCCCTTTGGGAAGGGTTAGGGTGAGGGCTAGGGTTAGGATTAGGGTTAAGCACTTAGGGAAGGGTTAGGATGAGGGCTGGGGTTAGGATTAGGGTTAAACCCTTTGGGAAGGGTTAGGGTGAGGGCTGGGGTAGGATTAGGGTTAAGTACTTTGGGAAGAATTAGCGTGAGGGCTGGGGTTAGGATTAGGGTTAGGCCCTTGGGGAAGGGTTAGGGTGAGGGCTAGGGTGAAGATTAGGGTTAAGCATTTGGGGAAGGGTTAGGGTGAGGGCTGGGGTTAAGATTAGGGTTAAGCCTTGGGGAAGGGTTAGGGTGAGGGTTGGGTTTAGGATTAGGATTAAGCCCTTGGGGAAGGGTTAGGGTGAGGGCTGGGGTAGTATTAGGGTTAAGCCCTTGGGGAAGGGTTAGGGTGAGGGCTGGGGTAGTATTAGGGTTTAGCCCTTGGGGAAGGGTTAGGGTGAGGGCTGGGGTTAGCATTAGGTACTCCCTTGGGGAAGGGTTAGGGTGAGGGCTGGGGTAGGATTAGGGTTAAGGCCTTGGGTAAGGGTTTGGGTGAGGGCTGTGGTTAGGATTAGGGTTAAGTATTTGGGGAACGGTTAGAGTGAGGGCTAGGGTGAAGATTAGGGTTAAGCACTTGGGGAAGGGTTAGGTTGAGGGCTGGGGTTAGTATTAGGGTTAAGAACTTGGGGAAGGGTTAGGGTGAGGGCTGGGGTTAGCATTAGGTCCACCCTTGGGGAAGGGTTAGGGTGAGGGCTGGGGTAGGATTAGGGTTAAGTATTTGGGGAAAGGTTAGGGTGAGGGCTGGGGTTAGGATTAGGGTTAAGGCCTTGGGCAAGGGTTTGGGTGAGGGCTGTGGTTAGGATTAGGGTTAAGTATTTGGGGAACGGTTAGAGTGAGGGCTAGGGTGAAGATTAGGGTTAAGCACTTGGGGAAGGGTTAGGATGAGGGCTGGGGTTAGGATTAGGGTTAAACCCTTTGGGAAGCATTAGGGTGAGGGTTGGGGTAGGATTAGGATTAAGTATTTGGGGAAAGGTTAGGGTGAGGGCTGGGGTTAGGATTAGGGTTAAACCCTTGGGTAAAGGTTGGGGCTGGGGTTAGGATTAGGGTTAAGCACTTGGGGAACAGTTAGGGTGAGGGCTGTGGTTAGGATTAAGTCCTTGGGGATGGGTTAGGGTGAGGGCTAGGGTGAAGATTAGGGTTAAGCACTTGGGAAATGGTTAGGGTGAGGGCTGCGGTTAGGATGAGGGTTAAGCACTTGGGGAAAGGTTAGGGTGAGGGCTGGGGTTAGGAATAGGGTTAAGCATTTGGGGAAGGGTTAGGGAGAGGGCTGTAGTTAGGATTAGGGTTAAGCCCTTGGGGAAGGGTTAGGGTGAGGGCTGTGGTTAGGATTAGGGTTATGCACTTGGGGAAGGGTTAGGGTGAGGACTAGGAGTAGGATTAGGGTTAAGTACTTGGGGAAGAATTAGGGTGAGGGCTGGGGTTAGGATTAGGGTTACGCACTTGGGGAAGGGTTAGGGTGAGGGCTGTGGTTAGTATTAGGGTTAAGCACTTGGGGAACGGTTAGGGTGAGGGCTGGGGTTAGGATTAGGGTTAAGCACTTGGGGAAGGGTTAGGGTGAGGGCTGTGGTTAGGATGAGGGTTAAGCACTTGGGGAAGGGTTAGGGTGGGATCCGGACTGAAAGTCGACAGTAACTAGGTCGACAATGTCTAGGTCGACCACTATTGGTCGACAGTAGCTAGGTCGACAGGGTGTCTAGGTCGACAGGGTCTTTAGGTCGACATGTTCTAGGTCGACAGGTCAAAAGGTCGACATGAGTTTTTCACAAATTTTTTCTTTTTTTGAACCTTTTCATAGTTAACGATCCACGTGGACTACGATCGGAACGGTAATCTGTGCCGAGAGAAGTGAAGGCACCATGCCCGAAGCATGGCGAGCGAAGCGAGCCATGCGAGGGGACGCAGTGCACTAATTGGGGTTTCCGGTCACTCTACGAAGAAAACGACACCAAAATAACATTAAAAACTCATGTCGACCTTTTGACCTGTCGACCTAGAACATGTCGACCTAAAGACCCTGTCGACCTAGACACCCTGTCGACCTAGGTACTGTCGACCAATAGTGGTCGACCTAGACATTGTCGACCTAGTTACTGTCGACTTTCAATACCACACCCGGTTAGGGTGAGGGCTGGGGTTGGGATTAGGGTTAAGCACTTGAGGAAGGGTTAGGGTGAGGGCTGTAGTTAGGATTAGGGTTAAGCACTTGGGGAAAGGTTAGGGTGAGGGCTGTGGTTAGGATTAGGGTTAAGCACTTGGGGAAGGGTTAGGGTGAGGACTAGGAGTAGGATTAGGGTGAAGCACTTGGGGAAGGGTTAGGGTGAGGACTAGGATTAGGGTTAAGCACTTGGGGAAAGGTTAGTGTGAGGGTTAGGATTAGGGTTAAGCCCTTGGGGAAGGGTTAGGGTGAGGGCTAGGTTTAGGATTAGGGTTAAGCACTTGGGGAAGGGTTAGGATGAGGGCTGGGGTTAGGATTAGGGTTAAACCCTTTGGGAAGGGTTAGGGTGAGGGCTGGGGTAGGATTAGGGTTAAGTACTTTGGGAAGAATTAGCGTGAGGGCTGGGGTTAGGATTAGGGTTAAGCACTTGGGGAAGGGTTAGGGTGAGGGCTGGGGTTAGGATTAGGGTTAGGCCCTTGGGGAAGGGTTAGGGTGAGGGCTGGGGTTAAGATTAGGGTTAAGCCTTGGGGAAGGGTTAGGGTGAGGGTTTGGTTTAGGATTAGGATTAAGCCCTTGGGGAAGGGTTAGGGTGAGGGCTGGGGTAGTATTAGGGTTAAGCCCTTGGGGAAGGGTTAGGGTGAGGGCTGGGGTAGTATTAGGGTTTAGCCCTTGGGGAAGGGTTAGGGTGAGGGCTGGGGTTAGCATTAGGTACTCCCTTGGGGAAGGGTTAGGGTGAGGGCTGGGGTAGGATTAGGGTTAAGTATTTGGGGAAAGGTTAGGGTGAGGGCTGGGGTTAGGATTAGGGTTAAGGCCTTGGGGAAGGGTTTGGGTGAGGGCTGTGGTTAGGATTAGGGTTAAGTATTTGGGGAACGGTTAGAGTGGGGCTAGGGTGAAGATTAGGGTTAAGCACTTGGGGAAGGGTTAGGATGAGGGCTGGGGTTAGGATTAGGGTTAAACCCTTTGGGAAGCGTTAGGGTGAGGGCTGGGGTAGGATTAGGGTTAAGTATTTGGGGAAAGGTTAGGGTGAGGGCTGGGGTTAGGATTAGGGTTAAACCCTTGGGGAAAGGTTAGGGCAGGGGTTAGGATTAGGGTTAAGCACTTGGGGAACGGTTAGGGTGAGGGCTGTGGTTAGGATTAGGGTTAAACCCTTGGGGAAGGGTTAGGGTGAGGGCTAGGGTGAAGATTAGGGTTAGCACTTGGGAAATGGTTAGGGTGAGGGCTGTGGTTAGGATGAGGGTTAAGCACTTGGGGAAAGTTTAGGGTGAGGGCTGGGGTTAGGATAAGGGTTAAGCATTTGGGGAAGGGTTAGGGTGGGGGCTGTAGTTAGGATTAGGGTTAAACCCTTGGGGAAGGGTTAGGGTGAGGGCTGTGGTTAGGATTAGGGTTATGCACTTGGGGAAGGGTTAGGGTGAGGACTAGGAGTAGGATTAGGGTTAAGTACTTGGGGAAGAATTAGGGTGAGGGCTGGGGTTAGGATTAGGGTTAAGCACTTGGGGAAGGGTTAGGGTGAGGGCTGGGGTTAGTATTAGGGTTAAGCACTTGGGGAACGGTTAGGGTGAGGGCTGGAGTTAGGATTAGGGTTAAGCACTTAGGGAAGGGTTAGGGTGGGGGCTGTGGTTAGGATGAGGGTTAAGCACTTGGGGAAGGGTTAGGGTGAGGGCTGGTGTTGGGATTAGGGTTAAGCACTTGGGGAAGGGTTAGGGTGAGGGCTGTAGTTAGGATTAGGGTTTAGCACTTGGGGAAGGGTTAGGGTGAGGGCTGTGGTTAGATTTAGGGTTAAGCACTTGGGGAAGGGTTAGGGTGAGCACTAGGAGTAGTATTAGGGTTAAGCACTTGGGGAAGGGTTAGGGTGAGGACTAGGAGTAGGATTAGGGTTAAGCACTTGGGGAAGGGTTAGGGTGAGGTCTAGGAGTAGAATTAGGGTTAAGCACCTGGGGAAAGGTTAGGGTGAGGGCTAGGGTTAGGATTAGGGTTGAGCACTTGGGGAAGGGTTATGGCTGGGGTTAGTATTAGGGTTAAGCACTTGGGGAAGGGTTAGGGTGAGGGCTGGGGTTAGGATTAGGGTTAAACCCTTGGGGAAGGGTAAAGGTGAGGGCTGGGGTAGTATTAGGGTTTAGCCCTTGGGGAAGGGTTAGGGTGAGGGCTGGGGTTAGGATTAGGGTTAAGCACTTGGAGAAGGGTTAGGGTGAGAGCTGGGGTTAGGATTAGGGTTAAGCACTTGGGGAAGGGTTAGGGTGAGAGCTGGGGTTAGCATTAGGTACTCCCTTGGGGAAGGGTTAGGGTGAGGGCTGGGGTAGGATTAGGGTTAAGTATTTGGGGAAAGGTTAGGGTGAGGGCTGGGGTTAGGATTAGGGTTAAGGCCTTGGGGAAGGGTTTGGGTGAGGGCTGTGGTTAGGATTAGGGTTAAGTATTTGGGGAATGGTTAGAGTGAGGGCTAGGGTGAAGATTAGGGTTAAGCACTTGGGGAAGGGTTAGGATGAGGGATGGGGTTAGGATTAGGGTTAAACCTTTTGGGAAGCGTTAGGGTGAGGGCTGGGGTAGGATTAGGGTTAAGTATTTGGGGAAAGGTTAGGGTGAGGGCTGGGGTTAGGATTAGGGTTAAACCCTTGGGGAAAGGTTAGGGCTGGGGTTAGGATTAGGATTAAGCACTTGGGGAACGGTTAGGGTGAGGGCTGTTGTTAGGATTAGGGTTAAGCCCTTGGGGAAGGGTTAGGGCTAGGGTGAAGATTAGGTTTAAGCACTTGGGAAATGGTTAGGGTGAGGGCTGTGGTTAGGATGAGGGTTAAGCACTTGGGGAAAGTTTAGGGTGAGGGCTGGGGTTAGGATTAGGGTTAAGCATTTGGGGAAGGGTTAGGGTAAGGGCTGTAGTTAGAATTAGGGTTAAACCCTTGGGGAAGGGTTAGGGTGAGGGCTGTGGTTAGGATTAGGGTTATGCACTTGGGGAATGGTTAGGGTGAGGACTAGGAGTAGGATTAGGGTTAAGTACTTGGGGAAGAATTAGGGTGAGGGCTGGGGTTAGGATTAGGGTTAAGCACTTGGGGAAGGGTTAGGGTGAGGGCTGGGGTTAGTATTAGGGTTAAGCACTTGGGGAATTGTTAGGGTGAGGGCTGGAGTTACGATTAGGGTTAAGCACTTAGGGAAGGGTTAGGGTGGGGGCTGTGGTTAGGATGAGGGTTAAGCACTTGGGGAAGGGTTAGGGTGAGGGCTGGGGTTGGGATTAGGGTTAAGCACTTGAGGAAGGGTTAGGGTGAGGGCTGTAGTTAGGATTAGGGTTTAGCACTTGGGGAAGGGTTAGGGTGAGGGCTGTGGTTAGGATTAGGGTTAAGCACTTGGGGAAGGGTTAGGGTGAGCACTAGGAGTAGGATTAGGGTTAAGCACTTGGGGAAGGGTTAGGGTGAGGACTAGGAGTAGGATTAGGGTTAAGCACTTGGGGAAGGGTTAGGGTGAGGACTATTAGTAGAATTAGGGTTAAGCACCTGGGGAAAGGTTAGGGTGAGGGCTAGGGTTAGGATTAGGGTTAAGCACTTGGGGAAGGGTTATGGCTGGGGTTAGTATTAGGGTTAAGCATTTAGGGAAGGGTTAGGGTGAGGGCTGGGGTTAGGATTAGGGTTAAACCCTTGGGGAAGGGTTAGGGTGAGGGCTGGGGTTAGTATTAGGGTTAAGCACTTGGGGAATTGTTAGGGTGAGGGCTGGAGTTACGATTAGGGTTAAGCACTTAGGGAAGGGTTAGGGTGGGGGCTGTGGTTAGGATGAGGGTTAAGCACTTGGGGAAGGGTTAGGGTGAGGGCTGGGGTTGGGATTAGGGTTAAGCACTTGAGGAAGGGTTAGGGTGAGGGCTGGGGTAGTATTAGGGTTTAGCCCTTGGGGAAGGTTTAGGGTGAGGGCTGGGGTTAGGATTAGGGTTAAGCACTTGGGGAAGGGTTAGGTTGAGAGCTGGGGTTAGCATTAGGTCCTCCCTTGGGGAAGGGTTAGGGTGAGGGCTGGGGTAGGATTAGGGTTAAGTATTTGGGAAAAGGTTAGGGTGAGGGCTGGGATTAGGATTAGGGTTAAGGCCTTGGGGAAGGGTTTGGGTGAGGGCTGTGGTTAGGATTAGGGTTAAGTATTTGGGGAATGGTTAGAGTGAGGGCTAGGGTGAAGATTAGGATTAAACACTTGGGGAAGGGTTAGGATGAGGGATGGGGTTAGGATTAGGGTTAAGCCCTTTGGGAAGCGTTAGGGTGACGACTGGGGTAGGATTAGGGTTAAGTATTTGGGGAAAGGTTAGGGTGAGGGCTGGGGTTAGGATTAGGGTTAAACCCTTGTGGAAAGGTTAGGGCTGGGGTTAGGATTAGGATTAAGCACTTGGGGAAAGGATAGGGTGAGGGCTGTTGTTAGGATTAGGGTTAAACCCTTGGGGAAGGGTTAGGGCTAGGGTGAAGATTAGGTTTAAGCACTTGGGAAATGCTTAGGGTGAGGGCTGTGGTTAGGATTAGGGTTAAGCATTTGGGGAAGGGTTAGGGTGAGGGCTGTAGTTAGGATTAGGGTTAAGCTCTTGGGAAAGGGTTAGGGTGAGTGCTGTGGTTAGGATTAGGGTTATGCACTTGGGGAAGGTTTAGGGAGAGGGCTGGGGTTAGGATTAGGGTTAAGCATTTGGGGAAGGGTTAGGGTGAGGGCTGTAGTTAGGATTAGGGTTAAGCTCTTGGGAAAGGGTTAGGGTGAGTGCTGTGGTTAGGATTAGGGTTATGCACTTGGGGAAGGGTTAGGGTGAGGACTAGGAGTAGGATTAGGGTTAAGTACTTGGGGAAGAATTAGGGTGAGGGCTGGGGTTAGGATTAGGGTTAAGCACTTGGGGAAGGGTTAGGGTGAGGGCTGGGGTTAGTATTAGGGTTAAGTACTTGGGGAACGGTTAGGGTGAGGGCTGGTGTTAGGATTAGGGTTAAGCACTTGGGGAAGGGTTAGGGTGAGGGCTGTGGTTAGGATGAGGGATAAGCACTTGGGGAAGGGTTAGGGTGAGGGCTGGGGTTGGGATTAGGGTTAAGCACTTGGGGAAGGGTTAGTGTGAGGGCTGTAGTTAGAATTAGGGTTAAGCACTTGGGGAAGGGTTAGGGTAAGGGCTGTGGTAAGGATTAGAGTTAAGCACTTGGGGAAGGGTTAGGGTGAGGACTAGGAGTAGGATTAGGGTTAAGCACTTGGGGAAGGGTTAGGGTGAGGACTAGGAGTAGGATTAGGGTTAAGCACTTGGGGAAGGGTTAGGGTGAGGACTTGGAGTAGAATTAGTGTTAAGCACTTGGGGAAAGGTTAGGGTGAGGGCTAGGGTTAGGATTAGGGTTAAGCACTTGGGGTAGGGTTAGGGCTGGGATTTGGATTAGGGTTAAGCACTTGGGGAACGGTTAGGGTGAGGGCTGTGGTTAGGATTAGGGTTAAGCCCTTGGGGAAGGGTTAGGGTGAGGGCTAGGGTGAAGATTAGGGTTAAGCACTTGGGAAATGGTTTGGGTGAGGGCTGTGGTTAGGATTAGGGTTAAGCACTTGGGGAAAGTTTAGGATGAGGGCTGGGGTTAGGATTAGGGTTAAGCATTCGGGGAAGGGTTAGGGTGAGGGCTGTAGTTAGGATTAGGGTTAAACCCTTGGGGAAGGGTTAGGGTGAGGGCTGTGGTTAGGATGAGGGTTAAGCACTTGGGGAAGGGTTAGGGTGAGGGCTGGGGTTGGGATTAGGGTTAAGCATTTGGGGAAGGGTTAGGGTGAGGGCTGTAGTTAGGATTAGGGTTAAGCACTTGGGGAAGGGTTAGGGTGAGGGCTGTGGTTAGGATTAGTGTTAAGCACTTGGGGAAGGGGTAGGGTGAGGACTAGGAGTAGGATTAGGGTTAAGCACTTGGGGAAGGGTTTGGGTGAGGACTAGGAGTAAGATTAGGGTTAAGCACTTGGGGAAGGGTTAGGGTGAGGGCTGTGGTTAGGATTAGGGTTAAGCACTTGGGGAAGGGTAAGGGTGAGGACTAGGAGTAGGATTAGGGTTAAGCACTTGGGGAAGGGTTAGGATGAGGGCTGGGGTTAGGATTAGGGTTAAACCCTTTTGGAAGGGTTAGGGTGAGGGCTGGGGTAGGATTAGGGTTAAGTATTTGGAGAAAGGTTAGGGTGAGGGCTGGGGTTAGGATTAGGGTTAAACCCTTGGGGAAAGGTTAGGGCAGGGGTTAGGATTAGGGTTAAGCACTTGGGGAATGGTTAGGGTGAGGGCTGTGGTTAGGATTAGGGTTAAGCATTTGGGAAATGGTTAGGGTGAGGGCTGTGGTTAGGATGAGGGTTAAGCACTTGGGGAAAGGTTAGGGTGAGGGCTGGGGTTAGGATTAGGGTTAAGCACTTGGGGAACAGTTAGGGTGAGGGTTAGGATTAAAGTTAAGCACTTTGGGAACGGTTAGGGTGAGGACTAGGGGTAAGATTGGGGTTAAGCACTTGGGGAAGGGTTAGGGTGAGGGCTGTGGTTAGGATTAGGGTTAAGCACTTGGGGAATGGTTAGGGTGAGGACTAGGGGTAGGATTAGGGTTAAGCACTTGGGGAACGGTTAGGGTTAAGCCTGGGGTTAGGATTAGGGTTAAACACTTGGGGAACAGTTAGGGTGAGGGCTGGGGTTAGGATTAAAGTTAAGCACTTGGGGAACGGTTAGGGTGAGGGCTAGGGGTAGGATTAGGGTTAAATCCTTGGGGAAGGGTTAGGGTGAGGGCTGGGGTTAGTATTAGGGTTAAGCACTTGGGGTACGGTTAGAGTGAGGGCTACGGTTAGGATTAGGGTTAAGCACTTGGGGAACAGTTAGGGTGAGGGCTAGGGTTAGGATTAAAGTTAAGCACTTGGGGAACGGTTAGGGTGAGGGCTAGGGGTAGGATTAGGGTTAAGCACTTGGGGAACGGTTAGGGTGAGGGCTAGGGGTAGGATTAGGGTTAAGCACTTGGGGAACGGTTAGGGTGAGGGCTAGGGGTAGGATTAGGGTTAAGCACTTGGGGAAGGGTTAGGGTGAGGGCTGTGGTTAGGATTAGGGTTAAGCACTTGGGGAAGGGTTAGGGTGAGGACTAGGAGTAGGATTAGGGTTAAGCACTTGGGGAAGGGTTAGGGTGAGGGCTGGGGTTAGGATTAGGGTTAAGCACTTGGGGAAGGGTTAGGGTAAGGGCTGTGGTTAGGATGAGGGATAAGCACTTGGGGAAGATTTAGGGTGAGGGCTGGGGTTGGGATTAGGGTTAAGCATTTGGGGAAGGCTTAGGGTGAGGGCTGTAGTTAGAATTAGGGTTAAGCACTTGGGGAAGGGTTAGGGTGAGGGCTGTGGTAAGGATTAGGGTTAAGCACCTGGGGAAGGGTTAGGGTGAGGACTAGGAGTAGGATTAGGGTTAAGCACTTGGGGAAGGGTTAGGGTGAGGACTAGGAGTAGGATTAGGGTTAAGCACTTGGGGAAGGGTTAGGGTGAGGACTTGGAGTAGGATTAGGGTTAAGCACTTGGGGAAAGGTTAGGGTGAGGGCTAGGGTTGGGATTAGGGTTAAGCACTTGGGGTAGGGTTAGGGCTGGGATTTGGATTAGGGTTAAGCACTTGGGGAACGGTTAGGGTGAGGGCTGTGGTTAGGATTAGGGTTAAGCCCTTGGGGAAGGGTTAGGGTGAGGGCTAGGGTGAAGATTAGGGTTAAGCACTTGGGAAATGGTTAGGGTGAGGGCTGTGGTTAGGATGAGGGTTAAGCACTTGGGGAAAGTTTAGGGTGAGGGCTGGGGTTAGGATTAGGGTTAAGCATTTGGGGAAGGGTTAGGGTGAGGGCTGTAGTTAGGATTAGGGTTAAACCCTTGGGGAAGGGTTAGGGTGAGGGCTGTGGTTAGGATTAGAGTTATACACTTGGGGAAGGGTTAGGGTGAGGGCTGTGGTTAGGATGAGGGTTAAGCACTTGGGGAAGGGTTAGAGTGAGGGCTGGGGTTGGGATTAGGGTTAAGCATTTGGGGAAGGGTTAGGGTGAGGGCTGGGGTTAGTATTAGGGTTAAGCACTTTGGGAACGGTTAGGGTGAGGGCTGGGGTTAGGATTAGGGTTAAGCACTTGGGGTAGGGTTAGGGTGAGGGCTGTGGTTAGGATGAGGGTTAAGCACTTGGGGAAGGGTTAGAGTGAGGGCTGGGGTTGGGATTAGGGTTAAGCATTTGGGGAAGGGTTAGGGTAAGGGCTGTGGTTAGGATTAGGGTTAAGCACTTGGGGAAGGGGTAGGGTGAGGACTAGGAGTAGGATTAGGGTTAAGCACTTGGGGAAGGGTTTGGGTGAGGACTAGGAGTAGGATTAGGGTTAAGCACTTGGGGAAGGGTTAGGGTGAGGACTAGGAGTAGGATTAGGGTTAAGCACTTGGGGAAGGGTTAGGGTGAGGGCTGTGGTTAGGATTAGGGTTAAGCACTTGGGGAAGGGTTAGGGTGAGGACTAGGAGTAGGATTAGTGTTAAGCACTTGGGGAAGGGTTAGGATGAGGGCTGGGGTTAGGATTAGGGTTAAACCCTTTGGGAAGGGTTAGGGTGAGTGCTGGGGTAGGATTAGGGTTAAGTATTTGGAGAAAGGTCAGGGTGAGGACTGGGGTTAGGATTAGGGTTAAACCCTTGGGGAATGGTTAGGGTGAGGGCTGTGGTTAGGATTAGGGTTAAGCATTTGGGAAATGGTTAGGGTGAGGGCTGTGGTTAGGATGAGGGTTAAGCACTTGGGGAAAGGTTAGGGTGAGGGCTGTGGTTAGGATGAGGGTTAAGCTCTTGGGGAACGGTTAGGGTGAGGGCTGGTGTTAGGATTAGGGTTAAGCACTTGGGGAAGGGTTAGGGTGAGGGCTGTGGTTAGGATGAGGGATAAGCACTTGGGGAAGGGTTAGGGTGAGGGCTGGGGTTAGGATGAGGGTTAAGCACTTGGGGAAGGGGTAGGGTGAGGACTAGGAGTAGGATTAGGGTTAAGCACTTGGGGAAGGGTTTGGGTGAGGACTAGGAGTAGGATTAGGGTTAAGCACTTGGGGAAGGGTTAGGGTGAGGGCTGTGGTTAGGATTAGGGTTAAGCACTTGGGGAAGGGTAAGGGTGAGGACTAGGAGTAGGATTAGGGTTAAGCACTTGGGGAAGGGTTAGGATGAGGGCTGGGGTTAGGATTAGGGTTAAACCCTTTTGGAAGGGTTAGGGTGAGGGCTGGGGTAGGATTAGGGTTAAGTATTTGGAGAAAGGTTAGGGTGAGGGCTGGGGTTAGGATTAGGGTTAAACCCTTGGGGAAAGGTTAGGGCAGGGGTTAGGATTAGGGTTAAGCACTTGGGGAATGGTTAGGGTGAGGGCTGTGGTTAGGATTAGGGTTAAGCATTTGGGAAATGGTTAGGGTGAGGGCTGTGGTTAGGATGAGGGTTAAGCACTTGGGGAAAGGTTAGGGTGAGGGCTGGGGTTAGGATTAGGGTTAAGCACTTGGGGAACAGTTAGGGTGAGGGTTAGGATTAAAGTTAAGCACTTTGGGAACGGTTAGGGTGAGGACTAGGGGTAAGATTGGGGTTAAGCACTTGGGGAAGGGTTAGGGTGAGGGCTGTGGTTAGGATTAGGGTTAAGCACTTGGGGAATGGTTAGGGTGAGGACTAGGGGTAGGATTAGGGTTAAGCACTTGGGGAACGGTTAGGGTTAAGCCTGGGGTTAGGATTAGGGTTAAACACTTGGGGAACAGTTAGGGTGAGGGCTGGGGTTAGGATTAAAGTTAAGCACTTGGGGAACGGTTAGGGTGAGGGCTAGGGGTAGGATTAGGGTTAAATCCTTGGGGAAGGGTTAGGGTGAGGGCTGGGGTTAGTATTAGGGTTAAGCACTTGGGGTACGGTTAGAGTGAGGGCTACGGTTAGGATTAGGGTTAAGCACTTGGGGAACAGTTAGGGTGAGGGCTAGGGTTAGGATTAAAGTTAAGCACTTGGGGAACGGTTAGGGTGAGGGCTAGGGGTAGGATTAGGGTTAAGCACTTGGGGAACGGTTAGGGTGAGGGCTAGGGGTAGGATTAGGGTTAAGCACTTGGGGAACGGTTAGGGTGAGGGCTAGGGGTAGGATTAGGGTTAAGCACTTGGGGAAGGGTTAGGGTGAGGGCTGTGGTTAGGATTAGGGTTAAGCACTTGGGGAAGGGTTAGGGTGAGGACTAGGAGTAGGATTAGGGTTAAGCACTTGGGGAAGGGTTAGGGTGAGGGCTGGGGTTAGGATTAGGGTTAAGCACTTGGGGAAGGGTTAGGGTAAGGGCTGTGGTTAGGATGAGGGATAAGCACTTGGGGAAGATTTAGGGTGAGGGCTGGGGTTGGGATTAGGGTTAAGCATTTGGGGAAGGGTTAGGGTGAGGGCTGTAGTTAGAATTAGGGTTAAGCACTTGGGGAAGGGTTAGGGTGAGGGCTGTGGTAAGGATTAGGGTTAAGCACCTGGGGAAGGGTTAGGGTGAGGACTAGGAGTAGGATTAGGGTTAAGCACTTGGGGAAGGGTTAGGGTGAGGACTAGGAGTAGGATTAGGGTTAAGCACTTGGGGAAGGGTTAGGGTGAGGACTTGGAGTAGGATTAGGGTTAAGCACTTGGGGAAAGGTTAGGGTGAGGGCTAGGGTTGGGATTAGGGTTAAGCACTTGGGGTAGGGTTAGGGCTGGGATTTGGATTAGGGTTAAGCACTTGGGGAACGGTTAGGGTGAGGGCTGTGGTTAGGATTAGGGTTAAGCTCTTGGGGAAGGGTTAGGGTGAGGGCTAGGGTGAAGATTAGGGTTAAGCACTTGGGAAATGGTTAGGGTGAGGGCTGTGGTTAGGATGAGGGTTAAGCACTTGGGGAAAGTTTAGGGTGAGGGCTGGGGTTAGGATTAGGGTTAAGCATTTGGGGAAGGGTTAGGGTGAGGGCTGTAGTTAGGATTAGGGTTAAACCCTTGGGGAAGGGTTAGGGTGAGGGCTGTGGTTAGGATTAGAGTTATACACTTGGGGAAGGGTTAGGGTGAGGACTAGGAGTAGGATTAGGGTTAAGTACTTGGGGAAGAATTAGGGTGAGGGCTGGGGTTAGGATTAGGGTTAAGCACTTGAGAAGGGTTAGGGTGAGGGCTGGGGTTAGTATTAGGGTTAAGCACTTTGGGAACGGTTAGGGTGAGGGCTGGGGTTAGGATTAGGGTTAAGCACTTGGGGTAGGGTTAGGGTGAGGGCTGTGGTTAGGATGAGGGTTAAGCACTTGGGGAAGGGGTAGGGTGAGGACTAGGAGTAGGATTAGGGTTAAGCACTTGGGGAAGGGTTTGGGTGAGGACTAGGAGTAGGATTAGGGTTAAGCACTTGGGGAAGGGTTAGGGTGAGGACTAGGAGTAGGATTAGGGTTAAGCACTTGGGGAAGGGTTAGGGTGAGGGCTGTGGTTAGGATTAGGGTTAAGAACTTGGGGAAGGGTTAGGGTGAGGGCTGGGGTTAGCATTAGGTCCACCCTTGGGGAAGGGTTAGGGTGAGGGCTGGGGTAGGATTAGGGTTAAGTATTTGGGGAAAGGTTAGGGTGAGGGCTGGGGTTAGGATTAGGGTTAAAGCCTTGGGCAAGGGTTTGGGTGAGGGCTGTGGTTAGGATTATGGTTAAGTATTTGGGGAACGGTTAGAGTGAGGGCTAGGGTGAAGATTAGGGTTAAGCACTTGGGTTAGGGTTAGGATGAGGGCTGGGGTTAGGATTAGGGTTAAACCCTTTGGGAAGCATTAGGGTGAGGGTTGGGGTAGGATTAGGATTAAGTATTTGGGGAAAGGTTAGGGTGAGGGCTGGGGTTAGGATTAGGGTTAAACCCTTGGGGAAAGGTTGGGGCTGGGGTTAGGATTAGGGTTAAGCACTTGGGGAACAGTTAGGGTGAGGGCTGTGGTTAGGATTAAGTCCTTGGGGAAGGGTTAGGGTGAGGGCTAGGGTGAAGATTAGGGTTAAGCACTTGGGAAATGGTTAGGGTGAGGGCTGTGGTTAGGATGAGGGTTAAGCACTTGGGGAAAGGTTAGGGTGAGGGCTGGGGTTAGGAATAGGGTTAAGTATTTGGGGAAGGGTTAGGGTGAGGGCTGTAGTTAGGATTAGGGTTAAGCCCTTGGGGAAGGGTTAGGGTGAGGGCTGTGGTTAGGATTAGGGTTATGCACTTGGGGAAGGGTTAGGGTGAGGACTAGGAGTAGGATTAGGGTTAAGTACTTGGGGAAGAATTAGGGTGAGGGCTGGGGTTAGGATTAGGGTTACGCACTTGGGGAAGGGTTAGGGTGAGGGCTGTGGTTAGTATTAGGGTTAAGCACTTGGGGAACGGTTAGGGAGAGGGCTGGGGTTAGGATTAGGGTTAAGCACTTGGGGAAGGGTTAGGGTGAGGGCTGTGGTTAGGATGAGGGTTAAGCACTTGGGGAAGGTTTAGGGTGGGATCCGGACTGAAAGTCGACAGTAACTAGGTCGACAATGTCTAGGTCGACCACTATTGGTCGACAGTAACTAGGTCGACAGGGTGTCTAGGTCGACAGGGTCTTTAGGTCGACATGTTCTAGGTCGACAGGTTAAAAGGTCGACATGAGTTTTTCACAAATTTTTTCTTTTTTTGAACCTTTTCATAGTTAACGATCCACGTGGACTACGATCGGAACGGTAATCTGTGCCGAGAGAAGCGAAGGCACCATGCCCGAAGCATGGCGAGCGAAGCGAGCCATGCGAGGGGACGCAGTGCACTAATTGGGGTTTCCGGTCACTCTACGAAGAAA
The DNA here is from genome assembly GCF_028390025.1 of Pseudophryne corroboree. Lineage (NCBI taxonomy): Eukaryota > Metazoa > Chordata > Amphibia > Anura > Myobatrachidae > Pseudophryne > Pseudophryne corroboree. The sequence continues at coordinate 827,231,054 of NC_086448.1, read as the reverse complement.
ACGACACCAAAATAACATTAAAAACTCATGTCGACCTTTTGACCTGTCGACCTAGAACATGTCGACCTAAAGACCCTGTCGACCTAGACACCCTGTCGACCTAGTTACTGTCGACCAATAGTGGTCGACCTAGACATTGTCGACCTAGTTACTGTCGACTTTCAATACCACACCCGGTTAGGGTGAGGGCTGGGGTTGGGATTAGGGTTAAGCACTTGAGGAAGGGTTAGGGTGAGGGCTGTAGTTAGGATTAGGGTTAAGCACTTGGGGAAAGGTTAGGGTGAGGGCTGTGGTTAGGATTAGGGTTAAGCACTTGGGGAAGGGTTAGGGTGAGGACTAGGAGTAGGATTAGGGTGAAGCACTTGGGGAAGGGTTAGGGTGAGGACTAGGATTAGGGTTAAGCACTTGGGGAAAGGTTAGTGTGAGGGTTAGGATTAGGGTTAAGCCCTTGGGGAAGGGTTAGGGTGAGGGCTAGGGTTAGGATTAGGGTTAAGCACTTGGGGAAGGGTTAGGATGAGGGCTGGGGTTAGGATTAGGGTTAAACCCTTTGGGAAGGGTTAGGGTGAGGGCTGGGGTAGGATTGGGGTTAAGTACTTTGGGAAGAATTAGCGTGAGGGCTGGGGTTAGGATTAGGGTTAGGCCCTTGGGGAAGGGTTAGGGTGAGGGCTAGGGTGAAGATTAGGGTTAAGCATTTGGGGAAGGGTTAGGGTGAGGGCTGGGGTTAAGATTAGGGTTAAGCCTTGGGGAAGGGTTAGGGTGAGGGTTGGGTTTAGGATTAGGATTAAGCCCTTGGGGAAGGGTTAGGGTGAGGGCTGGGGTAGTATTAGGGTTAAGCCCTTGGGGAAGGGTTAGGGTGAGGGCTGGGGTAGTATTAGGGTTTAGCCCTTGGGGAAGGGTTAGGGTGAGGGCTGGGGTTAGCATTAGGTACTCCCTTGGGGAAGGGTTAGGGTGAGGGCTGGGGTAGGATTAGGGTTAAGGCCTTGGGTAAGGGTTTGGGTGAGGGCTGTGGTTAGGATTAGGGTAAAGTATTTGGGGAACGGTTAGAGTGAGGGCTAGGGTGAAGATTAGGGTTAAGCACTTGGGGAAGGGTTAGGTTGAGGGCTGGGGTTAGTATTAGGGTTAAGAACTTGGGGAAGGGTTAGGGTGAGGGCTGGGGTTAGCATTAGGTCCACCCTTGGGGAAGGGTTAGGGTGAGGGCTGGGGTAGGATTAGGGTTAAGTATTTGGGGAAAGGTTAGGGTGAGGGCTGGGGTTAGGATTAGGGTTAAGGCCTTGGGCAAGGGTTTGGGTGAGGGCTGTGGTTAGGATTAGGGTTAAGTATTTGGGGAACGGTTAGAGTGAGGGCTAGGGTGAAGATTAGGGTTAAGCACTTGGGGAAGGGTTAGGATGAGGGCTGGGGTTAGGATTAGGGTTAAACCCTTTGGGAAGCATTAGGGTGAGGGTTGGGGTAGGATTAGGATTAAGTATTTGGGGAAAGGTTAGGGTGAGGGCTGGGGTTAGGATTAGGGTTAAACCCTTGGGTAAAGGTTGGGGCTGGGGTTAGGATTAGGGTTAAGCACTTGGGGAACAGTTAGGGTGAGGGCTGTGGTTAGGATTAAGTCCTTGGGGATGGGTTAGGGTGAGGGCTAGGGTGAAGATTAGGGTTAAGCACTTGGGAAATGGTTAGGGTGAGGGCTGCGGTTAGGATGAGGGTTAAGCACTTGGGGAAAGGTTAGGGTGAGGGCTGGGGTTAGGAATAGGGTTAAGCATTTGGGGAAGGGTTAGGGTGAGGGCTGTAGTTAGGATTAGGGTTAAACCCTTGGGGAAGGGTTAGGGTGAGGGCTGTGGTTAGGATTAGGGTTATGCACTTGGGGAAGGGTTAGGGTGAGGACTAGGAGTAGGATTAGGGTTAAGTACTTGGGGAAGAATTAGGGTGAGGGCTGGGGTTAGGATTAGGGTTACGCACTTGGGGAAGGGTTAGGGTGAGGGCTGTGGTTAGTATTCGGGTTAAGCACTTGGGGAACGGTTAGGGTGAGGGCTGGGGTTAGGATTAGGGTTAAGCACTTGGGGAAGGGTTAGGGTGAGGGCTGTGGTTAGGATGAGGGTTAAGCACTTGGGGAAGGGTTAGGGTGGGATCCGGACTGAAAGTCGACAGTAACTAGGTCGACAATGTCTAGGTCGACCACTATTGGTCGACAGTAGCTAGGTCGACAGGGTGTCTAGGTCGACAGGGTCTTTAGGTCGACATGTTCTAGGTCGACAGGTCAAAAGGTCGACATGAGTTTTTCACAATTTTTTTCTTTTTTTGAACCTTTTCATAGTTAACGATCCACGTGGACTACGATCGGAACGGTAATCTGTGCCGAGAGAAGTGAAGGCACCATGCCCGAAGCATGGCGAGCGAAGCGAGCCATGCGAGGGGACGCAGTGCACTAATTGGGGTTTCCGGTCACTCTACGAAGAAAACGACACCAAAATAACATTAAAAACTCATGTCGACCTTTTGACCTGTCGACCTAGAACATGTCGACCTAAAGACCCTGTCGACCTAGACACCCTGTCGACCTAGGTACTGTCGACCAATAGTGGTCGACCTAGACATTGTCGACCTAGTTACTGTCGACTTTCAATACCACACCCGGTTAGGGTGAGGGCTGGGGTTGGGATTAGGGTTAAGCACTTGAGGAAGGGTTAGGGTGAGGGCTGTAGTTAGGATTAGGGTTAAGCACTTGGGGAAAGGTTAGGGTGAGGGCTGTGGTTAGGATTAGGGTTAAGCACTTGGGGAAGGGTTAGGGTGAGGACTAGGAGTAGGATTAGGGTGAAGCACTTGGGGAAGGGTTAGGGTGAGGACTAGGATTAGGGTTAAGCACTTGGGGAAAGGTTAGTGTGAGGGTTAGGATTAGGGTTAAGCCCTTGGGGAAGGGTTAGGGTGAGGGCTAGGGTTAGGATTAGGGTTAAGCACTTGGGGAAGGGTTAGGATGAGGGCTGGGGTTAGGATTAGGGTTAAACCCTTTGGGAAGGGTTAGGGTGAGGGCTGGGGTAGGATTAGGGTTAAGTACTTTGGGAAGAATTAGCGTGAGGGCTGGGGTTAGGATTAGGGTTAAGCACTTGGGGAAGGGTTAGGGTGAGGGCTGGGGTTAGGATTAGGGTTAGGCCCTTGGGGAAGGGTTAGGGTGAGGGCTGGGGTTAAGATTAGGGTTAAGCCTTGGGGAAGGGTTAGGGTGAGGGTTTGGTTTAGGATTAGGATTAAGCCCTTGGGGAAGGGTTAGGGTGAGGGCTGGGGTAGTATTAGGGTTAAGCCCTTGGGGAAGGGTTAGGGTGAGGGCTGGGGTAGTATTAGGGTTTAGCCCTTGGGGAAGGGTTAGGGTGAGGGCTGGGGTTAGCATTAGGTACTCCCTTGGGGAAGGGTTAGGGTGAGGGCTGGGGTAGGATTAGGGTTAAGTATTTGGGGAAAGGTTAGGGTGAGGGCTGGGGTTAGGATTAGGGTTAAGGCCTTGGGGAAGGGTTTGGGTGAGGGCTGTGGTTAGGATTAGGGTTAAGTATTTGGGGAACGGTTAGAGTGGGGCTAGGGTGAAGATTAGGGTTAAGCACTTGGGGAAGGGTTAGGATGAGGGCTGGGGTTAGGATTAGGGTTAAACCCTTTGGGAAGCGTTAGGGTGAGGGCTGGGGTAGGATTAGGGTTAAGTATTTGGGGAAAGGTTAGGGTGAGGGCTGGGGTTAGGATTAGGGTTAAACCCTTGGGGAAAGGTTAGGGCAGGGGTTAGGATTAGGGTTAAGCACTTGGGGAACGGTTAGGGTGAGGGCTGTGGTTAGGATTAGGGTTAAACCCTTGGGGAAGGGTTAGGGTGAGGGCTAGGGTGAAGATTAGGGTTAAGCACTTGGGAAATGGTTAGGGTGAGGGCTGTGGTTAGGATGAGGGTTAAGCACTTGGGGAAAGTTTAGGGTGAGGGCTGGGGTTAGGATAAGGGTTAAGCATTTGGGGAAGGGTTAGGGTGGGGGCTGTAGTTAGGATTAGGGTTAAACCCTTGGGGAAGGGTTAGGGTGAGGGCTGTGGTTAGGATTAGGGTTATGCACTTGGGGAAGGGTTTGGGTGAGGACTAGGAGTAGGATTAGGGTTAAGTACTTGGGGAAGAATTAGGGTGAGGGCTGGGGTTAGGATTAGGGTTAAGCACTTGGGGAAGGGTTAGGGTGAGGGCTGGGGTTAGTATTAGGGTTAAGCACTTGGGGAACGGTTAGGGTGAGGGCTGGAGTTAGGATTAGGGTTAAGCACTTAGGGAAGGGTTAGGGTGGGGGCTGTGGTTAGGATGAGGGTTAAGCACTTGGGGAAGGGTTAGGGTGAGGGCTGGTGTTGGGATTAGGGTTAAGCACTTGGGGAAGGGTTAGGGTGAGGGCTGTAGTTAGGATTAGGGTTTAGCACTTGGGGAAGGGTTAGGGTGAGGGCTGTGGTTAGATTTAGGGTTAAGCACTTGGGGAAGGGTTAGGGTGAGCACTAGGAGTAGGATTAGGGTTAAGCACTTGGGGAAGGGTTAGGGTGAGGACTAGGAGTAGGATTAGGGTTAAGCACTTGGGGAAGGGTTAGGGTGAGGTCTAGGAGTAGAATTAGGGTTAAGCACTTGGGGAAGGGTTTGGGTGAGGACTAGGAGTAGGATTAGGGTTAAGCACTTGGGGAAGGGTTAGGGTGAGGGCTAGGGTTAGGATTAGGGTTGAGCACTTGGGGAAGGGTTATGGCTGGGGTTAGTATTAGGGTTAAGCACTTGGGGAAGGGTTAGGGTGAGGGCTGGGGTTAGGATTAGGGTTAAACCCTTGGGGAAGGGTAAAGGTGAGGGCTGGGGTAGTATTAGGGTTTAGCCCTTGGGGAAGGGTTAGGGTGAGGGCTGGGGTTAGGATTAGGGTTAAGCACTTGGAGAAGGGTTAGGGTGAGAGCTGGGGTTAGGATTAGGGTTAAGCACTTGGGGAAGGGTTAGGGTGAGAGCTGGGGTTAGCATTAGGTACTCCCTTGGGGAAGGGTTAGGGTGAGGGCTGGGGTAGGATTAGGGTTAAGTATTTGGGGAAAGGTTAGGGTGAGGGCTGGGGTTAGGATTAGGGTTAAGGCCTTGGGGAAGGGTTTGGGTGAGGGCTGTGGTTAGGATTAGGGTTAAGTATTTGGGGAATGGTTAGAGTGAGGGCTAGGGTGAAGATTAGGGTTAAGCACTTGGGGAAGGGTTAGGATGAGGGATGGGGTTAGGATTAGGGTTAAACCTTTTGGGAAGCGTTAGGGTGAGGGCTGGGGTAGGATTAGGGTTAAGTATTTGGGGAAAGGTTAGGGTGAGGGCTGGGGTTAGGATTAGGGTTAAACCCTTGGGGAAAGGTTAGGGCTGGGGTTAGGATTAGGATTAAGCACTTGGGGAACGGTTAGGGTGAGGGCTGTTGTTAGGATTAGGGTTAAGCCCTTGGGGAAGGGTTTGGGCTAGGGTGAAGATTAGGTTTAAGCACTTGGGAAATGGTTAGGGTGAGGGCTGTGGTTAGGATGAGGGTTAAGCACTTGGGGAAAGTTTAGGGTGAGGGCTGGGGTTAGGATTAGGGTTAAGCATTTGGGGAAGGGTTAGGGTAAGGGCTGTAGTTAGGATTAGGGTTAAACCCTTGGGGAAGGGTTAGGGTGAGGGCTGTGGTTAGGATTAGGGTTATGCACTTGGGGAAGGGTTAGGGTGAGGACTAGGAGTAGGATTAGGGTTAAGTACTTGGGGAAGAATTAGGGTGAGGGCTGGGGTTAGGATTAGGGTTAAGCACTTGGGGAAGGGTTAGGGTGAGGGCTGGGGTTAGTATTAGGGTTAAGCACTTGGGGAATTGTTAGGGTGAGGGCTGGAGTTACGATTAGGGTTAAGCACTTAGGGAAGGGTTAGGGTGGGGGCTGTGGTTAAGATGAGGGTTAAGCACTTGGGGAAGGGTTAGGGTGAGGGCTGGGGTTGGGATTAGGGTTAAGCACTTGAGGAAGGGTTAGGGTGAGGGCTGTAGTTAGGATTAGGGTTTAGCACTTGGGGAAGGGTTAGGGTGAGGGCTGTGGTTAGGATTAGGGTTAAGCACTTGGGGAAGGGTTAGGGTGAGCACTAGGAGTAGGATTAGGGTTAAGCACTTGGGGAAGGGTTAGGGTGAGGACTAGGAGTAGGATTAGGGTTAAGCACTTGGGGAAGGGTTAGGGTGAGGACTATTAGTAGAATTAGGGTTAAGCACCTGGGGAAAGGTTAGGGTGAGGGCTAGGGTTAGGATTAGGGTTAAGCACTTGGGGAAGGGTTATGGCTGGGGTTAGTATTAGGGTTAAGCATTTAGGGAAGGGTTAGGGTGAGGGCTGGGGTTAGGATTAGGGTTAAACCCTTGGGGAAGGGTTAGGGTGAGGGCTGGGGTTAGTATTAGGGTTAAGCACTTGGGGAATTGTTAGGGTGAGGGCTGGAGTTACGATTAGGGTTAAGCACTTAGGGAAGGGTTAGGGTGGGGGCTGTGGTTAGGATGAGGGTTAAGCACTTGGGGAAGGGTTAGGGTGAGGGCTGGGGTTGGGATTAGGGTTAAGCACTTGAGGAAGGGTTAGGGTGAGGGCTGGGGTAGTATTAGGGTTTAGCCCTTGGGGAAGGTTTAGGGTGAGGGCTGGGGTTAGGATTAGGGTTAAGCACTTGGGGAAGGGTTAGGTTGAGAGCTGGGGTTAGCATTAGGTCCTCCCTTGGGGAAGGGTTAGGGTGAGGGCTGGGGTAGGATTAGGGTTAAGTATTTGGGAAAAGGTTAGGGTGAGGGCTGGGATTAGGATTAGGGTTAAGGCCTTGGGGAAGGGTTTGGGTGAGGGCTGTGGTTAGGATTAGGGTTAAGTATTTGGGGAATGGTTAGAGTGAGGGCTAGGGTGAAGATTAGGATTAAACACTTGGGGAAGGGTTAGGATGAGGGATGGGGTTAGGATTAGGGTTAAGCCCTTTGGGAAGCGTTAGGGTGACGACTGGGGTAGGATTAGGGTTAAGTATTTGGGGAAAGGTTAGGGTGAGGGCTGGGGTTAGGATTAGGGTTAAACCCTTGGGGAAAGGTTAGGGCTGGGGTTAGGATTAGGATTAAGCACTTGGGGAACGGATAGGGTGAGGGCTGTTGTTAGGATTAGGGTTAAACCCTTGGGGAAGGGTTAGGGCTAGGGTGAAGATTAGGTTTAAGCACTTGGGAAATGCTTAGGGTGAGGGCTGTGGTTAGGATTAGGGTTAAGCATTTGGGGAAGGGTTAGGGTGAGGGCTGTAGTTAGGATTAGGGTTAAGCTCTTGGGAAAGGGTTAGGGTGAGTGCTGTGGTTAGGATTAGGGTTATGCACTTGGGGAAGGTTTAGGGAGAGGGCTGGGGTTAGGATTAGGGTTAAGCATTTGGGGAAGGGTTAGGGTGAGGGCTGTAGTTAGGATTAGGGTTAAGCTCTTGGGAAAGGGTTAGGGTGAGTGCTGTGGTTAGGATTAGGGTTATGCACTTGGGGAAGGGTTAGGGTGAGGACTAGGAGTAGGATTAGGGTTAAGTACTTGGGGAAGAATTAGGGTGAGGGCTGGGGTTAGGATTAGGGTTAAGCACTTGGGGAAGGGTTAGGGTGAGGGCTGGGGTTAGTATTAGGGTTAAGTACTTGGGGAACGGTTAGGGTGAGGGCTGGTGTTAGGATTAGGGTTAAGCACTTGGGGAAGGGTTAGGGTGAGGGCTGTGGTTAGGATGAGGGATAAGCACTTGGGGAAGGGTTAGGGTGAGGGCTGGGGTTGGGATTAGGGTTAAGCACTTGGGGAAGGGTTAGTGTGAGGGCTGTAGTTAGAATTAGGGTTAAGCACTTGGGGAAGGGTTAGGGTAAGGGCTGTGGTAAGGATTAGAGTTAAGCACTTGGGGAAGGGTTAGGGTGAGGACTAGGAGTAGGATTAGGGTTAAGCACTTGGGGAAGGGTTAGGGTGAGGACTAGGAGTAGGATTAGGGTTAAGCACTTGGGGAAGGGTTAGGGTGAGGACTTGGAGTAGAATTAGTGTTAAGCACTTGGGGAAAGGTTAGGGTGAGGGCTAGGGTTAGGATTAGGGTTAAGCACTTGGGGTAGGGTTAGGGCTGGGATTTGGATTAGGGTTAAGCACTTGGGGAACGGTTAGGGTGAGGGCTGTGGTTAGGATTAGGGTTAAGCCCTTGGGGAAGGGTTAGGGTGAGGGCTAGGGTGAAGATTAGGGTTAAGCACTTGGGAAATGGTTTGGGTGAGGGCTGTGGTTAGGATTAGGGTTAAGCACTTGGGGAAAGTTTAGGATGAGGGCTGGGGTTAGGATTAGGGTTAAGCATTCGGGGAAGGGTTAGGGTGAGGGCTGTAGTTAGGATTAGGGTTAAACCCTTGGGGAAGGGTTAGGGTGAGGGCTGTGGTTAGGATGAGGGTTAAGCACTTGGGGAAGGGTTAGGGTGAGGGCTGGGGTTGGGATTAGGGTTAAGCATTTGGGGAAGGGTTAGGGTGAGGGCTGTAGTTAGGATTAGGGTTAAGCACTTGGGGAAGGGTTAGGGTGAGGGCTGTGGTTAGGATTAGTGTTAAGCACTTGGGGAAGGGGTAGGGTGAGGACTAGGAGTAGGATTAGGGTTAAGCACTTGGGGAAGGGTTTGGGTGAGGACTAGGAGTAGGATTAGGGTTAAGCACTTGGGGAAGGGTTAGGGTGAGGGCTGTGGTTAGGATTAGGGTTAAGCACTTGGGGAAGGGTAAGGGTGAGGACTAGGAGTAGGATTAGGGTTAAGCACTTGGGGAAGGGTTAGGATGAGGGCTGGGGTTAGGATTAGGGTTAAACCCTTTTGGAAGGGTTAGGGTGAGGGCTGGGGTAGGATTAGGGTTAAGTATTTGGAGAAAGGTTAGGGTGAGGGCTGGGGTTAGGATTAGGGTTAAACCCGTGGGGAAAGGTTAGGGCAGGGGTTAGGATTAGGGTTAAGCACTTGGGGAATGGTTAGGGTGAGGGCTGTGGTTAGGATTAGGGTTAAGCATTTGGGAAATGGTTAGGGTGAGGGCTGTGGTTAGGATGAGGGTTAAGCACTTGGGGAAAGGTTAGGGTGAGGGTTAGGATTAAAGTTAAGCACTTTGGGAACGGTTAGGGTGAGGACTAGGGGTAAGATTGGGGTTAAGCACTTGGGGAAGGGTTAGGGTGAGGGCTGTGGTTAGGATTAGGGTTAAGCACTTGGGGAACAGTTAGGGTGAGGGTTAGGATTAAAGTTAAGCACTTTGGGAACGGTTAGGGTGAGGACTAGGGGTAAGATTGGGGTTAAGCACTTGGGGAAGGGTTAGGGTGAGGGCTGTGGTTAGGATTAGGGTTAAGCACTTGGGGAATGGTTAGGGTGAGGACTAGGGGTAGGATTAGGGTTAAGCACTTGGGGAACGGTTAGGGTTAAGCCTGGGGTTAGGATTAGGGTTAAACACTTGGGGAACAGTTAGGGTGAGGGCTGGGGTTAGGATTAAAGTTAAGCACTTGGGGAACGGTTAGGGTGAGGGCTAGGGGTAGGATTAGGGTTAAATCCTTGGGGAAGGGTTAGGGTGAGGGCTGGGGTTAGTATTAGGGTTAAGCACTTGGGGTACGGTTAGAGTGAGGGCTACGGTTAGGATTAGGGTTAAGCACTTGGGGAACAGTTAGGGTGAGGGCTAGGGTTAGGATTAAAGTTAAGCACTTGGGGAACGGTTAGGGTGAGGGCTAGGGGTAGGATTAGGGTTAAGCACTTGGGGAACGGTTAGGGTGAGGGCTAGGGGTAGGATTAGGGTTAAGCACTTGGGGAACGGTTAGGGTGAGGGCTAGGGGTAGGATTAGGGTTAAGCACTTGGGGAAGGGTTAGGGTGAGGGCTGTGGTTAGGATTAGGGTTAAGCACTTGGGGAAGGGTTAGGGTGAGGACTAGGAGTAGGATTAGGGTTAAGCACTTGGGGAAGGGTTAGGGTGAGGGCTGGGGTTAGGATTAGGGTTAAGCACTTGGGGAAGGGTTAGGGTAAGGGCTGTGGTTAGGATGAGGGATAAGCACTTGGGGAAGATTTAGGGTGAGGGCTGGGGTTGGGATTAGGGTTAAGCATTTGGGGAAGGGTTAGGGTGAGGGCTGTAGTTAGAATTAGGGTTAAGCACTTGGGGAAGGGTTAGGGTGAGGGCTGTGGTAAGGATTAGGGTTAAGCACCTGGGGAAGGGTTAGGGTGAGGACTAGGAGTAGGATTAGGGTTAAGCACTTGGGGAAGGGTTAGGGTGAGGACTAGGAGTAGGATTAGGGTTAAGCACTTGGGGAAGGGTTAGGGTGAGGACTTGGAGTAGGATTAGGGTTAAGCACTTGGGGAAAGGTTAGGGTGAGGGCTAGGGTTGGGATTAGGGTTAAGCACTTGGGGTAGGGTTAGGGCTGGGATTTGGATTAGGGTTAAGCACTTGGGGAACGGTTAGGGTGAGGGCTGTGGTTAGGATTAGGGTTAAGCCCTTGGGGAAGGGTTAGGGTGAGGGCTAGGGTGAAGATTAGGGTTAAGCACTTGGGAAATGGTTAGGGTGAGGGCTGTGGTTAGGATGAGGGTTAAGCACTTGGGGAAAGTTTAGGGTGAGGGCTGGGGTTAGGATTAGGGTTAAGCATTTGGGGAAGGGTTAGGGTGAGGGCTGTAGTTAGGATTAGGGTTAAACCCTTGGGGAAGGGTTAGGGTGAGGGCTGTGGTTAGGATTAGAGTTATACACTTGGGGAAGGGTTAGGGTGAGGACTAGGAGTAGGAGTAGGGTTAAGTACTTGGGGAAGAATTAGGGTGAGGGCTGGGGTTAGGATTAGGGTTAAGCACTTGAGAAGGGTTAGGGTGAGGGCTGGGGTTAGTATTAGGGTTAAGCACTTTGGGAACGGTTAGGGTGAGGGCTGGGGTTAGGATTAGGGTTAAGCACTTGGGGTAGGGTTAGGGTGAGGGCTGTGGTTAGGATGAGGGTTAAGCACTTGGGGAAGGGTTAGAGTGAGGGCTGGGGTTGGGATTAGGGTTAAGCATTTGGGGAAGGGTTAGGGTAAGGGCTGTGGTTAGGATTAGGGTTAAGCACTTGGGGAAGGGGTAGGGTGAGGACTAGGAGTAGGATTAGGGTTAAGCACTTGGGGCAGGGTTTGGGTGAGGACTAGGAGTAGGATTAGGGTTAAGCACTTGGGGAAGGGTTAGGGTGAGGAATAGGAGTAGGATTAGGGTTAAGCACTTGGGGAAGGGTTATGGTGAGGGCTGTGGTTAGGATTAGGGTTAAGCACTTGGGGAAGGGTTAGGGTGAGGACTAGGAGTAGGATTAGTGTTAAGCACTTGGGGAAGGGTTAGGATGAGGGCTGGGGTTAGGATTAGGGTTAAACCCTTTGGGAAGGGTTAGGGTGAGTGCTGGGGTAGGATTAGGGTTAAGTATTTGGAGAAAGGTCAGGGTGAGGACTGGGGTTAGGATTAGGGTTAAACCCTTGGGGAATGGTTAGGGTGAGGGCTGTGGTTAGGATTAGGGTTAAGCATTTGGGAAATGGTTAGGGTGAGGGCTGTGGTTAGGATGAGGGTTAAGCACTTGGGGAAAGGTTAGGGTGAGGGCTGTGGTTAGGATGAGGGTTAAGCTCTTGGGGAACGGTTAGGGTGAGGGCTGGTGTTAGGATTAGGGTTAAGCACTTGGGGAAGGGTTAGGGTGAGGGCTGTGGTTAGGATGAGGGATAAGCACTTGGGGAAGGGTTAGGGTGAGGGCTGGGGTTGGGATTAGGGTTAAGCACTTGGGGAAGGGTTAGTGTGAGGGCTGTAGTTAGAATTAGGGTTAAGCACTTGGGGAAGGGTTAGGGTAAGGGCTGTGGTAAGGATTAGAGTTAAGCACTTGGGGAAGGGTTAGGGTGAGGACTAGGAGTAGGATTAGGGTTAAGCACTTGGGGAAGGGTTAGGGTGAGGACTAGGAGTAGGATTAGGGTAAAGCACTTGGGGAAGGGTTAGGGTGAGGACTTGGAGTAGAATTAGTGTTAAGCACTTGGGGAAAGGTTAGGGTGAGGGCTAGGGTTAGGATTAGGGTTAAGCACTTGGGGTAGGGTTAGGGCTGGGATTTGGATTAGGGTTAAGCACTTGGGGAACGGTTAGGGTGAGGGCTGTGGTTAGGATTAGGGTTAAGCCCTTGGGGAAGGGTTAGGGTGAGGGCTAGGGTGAAGATTAGGGTTAAGCACTTGGGAAATGGTTTGGGTGAGGGCTGTGGTTAGGATTAGGGTTAAGCACTTGGGGAAAGTTTAGGGTGAGGGCTGGGGTTAGGATTAGGGTTAAGCATTCGGGGAAGGGTTAGGGTGAGGGCTGTAGTTAGGATTAGGGTTAAACCCTTGGGGAAGGGTTAGGGTGAGGGCTGTGGTTAGGATTAGGGTTATACACTTGGGGAAGGGTTAGGGTGAGGACTAGGAGTAGGATTAGGGTTAAGTACTTGGGGAAGAATTAGGGTGAGGGCTGGGGTTAGGATTAGGGTTAAGCACTTGAGAAGGGTTAGGGTGAGGGCTGGGGTTAGTATTAGGGTTAAGCACTTTGGGAACGGTTAGGGTGAGGGCTGGGGTTAGGATTAGGGTTAAGCACTTGGGGAAGGGTTAGGCTGAGGGCTGTGGTTAGGATGAGGGTTAAGCACTTGGGGAAGGGTTATGGTGAGGGCTGGGGTTGGGATTAGGGTTAAGCATTTGGGGAAGGGTTAGGGTGAGGGCTGTAGTTAGGATTAGGGTTAAGCACTTGGGGAAGGGTTAGGGTGAGGGCTGTGGTTAGGATTAGTGTTAAGCACTTGGGGAAGGGGTAGGGTGAGGACTAGGAGTAGGATTAGGGTTAAGCACTTGGGGAAGGGTTTGGGTGAGGACTAGGAGTAGGATTAGGGTTAAGCACTTGGGGAAGGGTTAGGGTGAGGGCTGTGGTTAGGATTAGGGTTAAGCACTTGGGGAAGGGTAAGGGTGAGGACTAGGAGTAGGATTAGGGTTAAGCACTTGGGGAAGGGTTAGGATGAGGGCTGGGGTTAGGATTAGGGTTAAACCCTTTTGGAAGGGTTAGGGTGAGGGCTGGGGTAGGATTAGGGTTAAGTATTTGGAGAAAGGTTAGGGTGAGGGCTGGGGTTAGGATTAGGGTTAAACCCTTGGGGAAAGGTTAGGGCAGGGGTTAGGATTAGGGTTAAGCACTTGGGGAATGGTTAGGGTGAGGGCTGTGGTTAGGATTAGGGTTAAGCATTTGGGAAATGGTTAGGGTGAGGGCTGTGGTTAGGATGAGGGTTAAGCACTTGGGGAAAGGTTAGGGTGAGGGCTGGGGTTAGGATTAGGGTTAAGCACTTGGGGAACAGTTAGGGTGAGGGTTAGGATTAAAGTTAAGCACTTTGGGAACGGTTAGGGTGAGGACTAGGGGTAAGATTGGGGTTAAGCACTTGGGGAAGGGTTAGGGTGAGGGCTGTGGTTAGGATTAGGGTTAAGCACTTGGGGAATGGTTAGGGTGAGGACTAGGGGTAGGATTAGGGTTAAGCACTTGGGGAACGGTTAGGGTTAAGCCTGGGGTTAGGATTAGGGTTAAACACTTGGGGAACAGTTAGGGTGAGGGCTGGGGTTAGGATTAAAGTTAAGCACTTGGGGAACGGTTAGGGTGAGGGCTAGGGGTAGGATTAGGGTTAAATCCTTGGGGAAGGGTTAGGGTGAGGGCTGGGGTTAGTATTAGGGTTAAGCACTTGGGGTACGGTTAGAGTGAGGGCTACGGTTAGGATTAGGGTTAAGCACTTGGGGAACAGTTAGGGTGAGGGCTAGGGTTAGGATTAAAGTTAAGCACTTGGGGAACGGTTAGGGTGAGGGCTAGGGGTAGGATTAGGGTTAAGCACTTGGGGAACGGTTAGGGTGAGGGCTAGGGGTAGGATTAGGGTTAAGCACTTGGGGAACGGTTAGGGTGAGGGCTAGGGGTAGGATTAGGGTTAAGCACTTGGGGAAGGGTTAGGGTGAGGGCTGTGGTTAGGATTAGGGTTAAGCACTTGGGGAAGGGTTAGGGTGAGGACTAGGAGTAGGATTAGGGTTAAGCACTTGGGGAAGGGTTAGGGTGAGGGCTGGGGTTAGGATTAGGGTTAAGCACTTGGGGAAGGGTTAGGGTAAGGGCTGTGGTTAGGATGAGGGATAAGCACTTGGGGAAGATTTAGGGTGAGGGCTGGGGTTGGGATTAGGGTTAAGCATTTGGGGAAGGGTTAGGGTGAGGGCTGTAGTTAGAATTAGGGTTAAGCACTTGGGGAAGGGTTAGGGTGAGGGCTGTGGTAAGGATTAGGGTTAAGCACCTGGGGAAGGGTTAGGGTGAGGACTAGGAGTAGGATTAGGGTTAAGCACTTGGGGAAGGGTTAGGGTGAGGACTAGGAGTAGGATTAGGGTTAAGCACTTGGGGAAGGGTTAGGGTGAGGACTTGGAGTAGGATTAGGGTTAAGCACTTGGGGAAAGGTTAGGGTGAGGGCTAGGGTTGGGATTAGGGTTAAGCACTTGGGGTAGGGTTAGGGCTGGGATTTGGATTAGGGTTAAGCACTTGGGGAACGGTTAGGGTGAGGGCTGTGGTTAGGATTAGGGTTAAGCCCTTGGGGAAGGGTTAGGGTGAGGGCTAGGGTGAAGATTAGGGTTAAGCACTTGGGAAATGGTTAGGGTGAGGGCTGTGGTTAGGATGAGGGTTAAGCACTTGGGGAAAGTTTAGGGTGAGGGCTGGGGTTAGGATTAGGGTTAAGCATTTGGGGAAGGGTTAGGGTGAGGGCTGTAGTTAGGATTAGGGTTAAACCCTTGGGGAAGGGTTGGGGTGAGGGCTGTGGTTAGGATTAGAGTTATACACTTGGGGAAGGGTTAGGGTGAGGACTAGGAGTAGGATTAGGGTTAAGTACTTGGGGAAGAATTAGGGTGAGGGCTGGGGTTAGGATTAGGGTTAAGCACTTGAGAAGGGTTAGGGTGAGGGCTGGGGTTAGTATTAGGGTTAAGCACTTTGGGAACGGTTAGGGTGAGGGCTGGGGTTAGGATTAGGGTTAAGCACTTGGGGTAGGGTTAGGGTGAGGGCTGTGGTTAGGATGAGGGTTAAGCACTTGGGGAAGGGTTAGAGTGAGGGCTGGGGTTGGGATTAGGGTTAAGCATTTGGGGAAGGGTTAGGGTAAGGGCTGTGGTTAGGATTAGGGTTAAGCACTTGGGGAAGGGGTAGGGTGAGGACTAGGAGTAGGATTAGGGTTAAGCACTTGGGGAAGGGTTTGGGTGAGGACTAGGAGTAGGATTAGGGTTAAGCACTTGGGGAAGGGTTAGGGTGAGGACTAGGAGTAGGATTAGGGTTAAGCACTTGGGGAAGGGTTAGGGTGAGGGCTGTGGTTAGGATTAGGGTTAAGCACTTGGGGAAGGGTTAGGGTGAGGACTAGGAGTAGGATTAGTGTTAAGCACTTGGGGAAGGGTTAGGATGAGGGCTGGGGTTAGGATTAGGGTTAAACCCTTTGGGAAGGGTTAGGGTGAGTGCTGGGGTAGGATTAGGGTTAAGTATTTGGAGAAAGGTCAGGGTGAGGACTGGGGTTAGGATTAGGGTTAAACCCTTGGGGAATGGTTAGGGTGAGGGCTGTGGTTAGGATTAGGGTTAAGCATTTGGGAAATGGTTAGGGTGAGGGCTGTGGTTAGGATGAGGGTTAAGCACTTGGGGAAAGGTTAGGGTGAGGGCTGTGGTTAGGATGAGGGTTAAGCTCTTGGGGAACGGTTAGGGTGAGGGCTGGTGTTAGGATTAGGGTTAAGCACTTGGGGAAGGGTTAGGGTGAGGGCTGTGGTTAGGATGAGGGATAAGCACTTGGGGAAGGGTTAGGGTGAGGGCTGGGGTTGGGATTAGGGTTAAGCACTTGGGGAAGGGTTAGTGTGAGGGCTGTAGTTAGAATTAGGGTTAAGCACTTGGGGAAGGGTTAGGGTAAGGGCTGTGGTAAGGATTAGAGTTAAGCACTTGGGGAAGGGTTAGGGTGAGGACTAGGAGTAGGATTAGGGTTAAGCACTTGGGGAAGGGTTAGGGTGAGGACTAGGAGTAGGATTAGGGTTAAGCACTTGGGGAAGGGTTAGGGTGAGGACTTGGAGTAGAATTAGTGTTAAGCACTTGGGGAAAGGTTAGGGTGAGGGCTAGGGTTAGGATTAGGGTTAAGCACTTGGGGTAGGGTTAGGGCTGGGATTTGGATTAGGGTTAAGCACTTGGGGAACGGTTAGGGTGAGGGCTGTGGTTAGGATTAGGGTTAAGCCCTTGGGGAAGGGTTAGGGTGAGGGCTAGGGTGAAGATTAGGGTTAAGCACTTGGGAAATGGTTTGGGTGAGGGCTGTGGTTAGGATTAGGGTTAAGCACTTGGGGAAAGTTTAGGGTGAGGGCTGGGGTTAGGATTAGGGTTAAGCATTCGGGGAAGGGTTAGGGTGAGGGCTGTAGTTAGGATTAGGGTTAAACCCTTGGGGAAGGGTTAGGGTGAGGGCTGTGGTTAGGATTAGGGTTATACACTTGGGGAAGGGTTAGGGTGAGGACTAGGAGTAGGATTAGGGTTAAGTACTTGGGGAAGAATTAGGGTGAGGGCTGGGGTTAGGATTAGGGTTAAGCACTTGAGAAGGGTTAGGGTGAGGGCTGGGGTTAGTATTAGGGTTAAGCACTTTGGGAACGGACAGGGTGAGGGCTGGGGTTAGGATTAGGGTTAAGCACTTGGGGAAGGGTTAGGCTGAGGGCTGTGGTTAGGATGAGGGTTAAGCACTTGGGGAAGGGTTAGGGTGAGGGCTGGGGTTGGGATTAGGGTTAAGCATTTGGGGAAGGGTTAGGGTGAGGGCTGTAGTTAGGATTAGGGTTAAGCACTTGGGGAAGGGTTAGGGTGAGGGCTGTGGTTAGGATTAGTGTTAAGCACTTGGGGAAGGGGTAGGGTGAGGACTAGGAGTAGGATTAGGGTTAAGCACTTGGGGAAGGGTTTGGGTGAGGACTAGGAGTAGGATTAGGGTTAAGCACTTGGGGAAGGGTTAGGGTGAGGGCTGTGGTTAGGATTAGGGTTAAGCACTTGGGGAAGGGTAAGGGTGAGGACTAGGAGTAGGATTAGGGTTAAGCACTTGGGGAAGGGTTAGGATGAGGGCTGGGGTTAGGATTAGGGTTAAACCCTTTTGGAAGGGTTAGGGTGAGGGCTGGGGTAGGATTAGGGTTAAGTATTTGGAGAAAGGTTAGGGTGAGGGCTGGGGTTAGGATTAGGGTTAAACCCTTGGGGAAAGGTTAGGGCAGGGGTTAGGATTAGGGTTAAGCACTTGGGGAATGGTTAGGGTGAGGGCTGTGGTTAGGATTAGGGTTAAGCATTTGGGAAATGGTTAGGGTGAGGGCTGTGGTTAGGATGAGGGTTAAGCACTTGGGGAAAGGTTAGGGTGAGGGCTGGGGTTAGGATTAGGGTTAAGCACTTGGGGAACAGTTAGGGTGAGGGTTAGGATTAAAGTTAAGCACTTTGGGAACGGTTAGGGTGAGGACTAGGGGTAAGATTGGGGTTAAGCACTTGGGGAAGGGTTAGGGTGAGGGCTGTGGTTAGGATTAGGGTTAAGCACTTGGGGAATGGTTAGGGTGAGGACTAGGGGTAGGATTAGGGTTAAGCACTTGGGGAACGGTTAGGGTTAAGCCTGGGGTTAGGATTAGGGTTAAACACTTGGGGAACAGTTAGGGTGAGGGCTGGGGTTAGGATTAAAGTTAAGCACTTGGGGAACGGTTAGGGTGAGGGCTAGGGGTAGGATTAGGGTTAAATCCTTGGGGAAGGGTTAGGGTGAGGGCTGGGGTTAGTATTAGGGTTAAGCACTTGGGGTACGGTTAGAGTGAGGGCTACGGTTAGGATTAGGGTTAAGCACTTGGGGAACAGTTAGGGTGAGGGCTAGGGTTAGGATTAAAGTTAAGCACTTGGGGAACGGTTAGGGTGAGGGCTAGGGGTAGGATTAGGGTTAAGCACTTGGGGAACGGTTAGGGTGAGGGCTAGGGGTAGGATTAGGGTTAAGCACTTGGGGAACGGTTAGGGTGAGGGCTAGGGGTAGGATTAGGGTTAAGCACTTGGGGAAGGGTTAGGGTGAGGGCTGTGGTTAGGATTAGGGTTAAGCACTTGGGGAAGGGTTAGGGTGAGGACTAGGAGTAGGATTAGGGTTAAGCACTTGGGGAAGGGTTAGGGTGAGGGCTGGGGTTAGGATTAGGGTTAAGCACTTGGGGAAGGGTTAGGGTAAGGGCTGTGGTTAGGATGAGGGATAAGCACTTGGGGAAGATTTAGGGTGAGGGCTGGGGTTGGGATTAGGGTTAAGCATTTGGGGAAGGGTTAGGGTGAGGGCTGTAGTTAGAATTAGGGTTAAGCACTTGGGGAAGGGTTAGGGTGAGGGCTGTGGTAAGGATTAGGGTTAAGCACCTGGGGAAGGGTTAGGGTGAGGACTAGGAGTAGGATTAGGGTTAAGCACTTGGGGAAGGGTTAGGGTGAGGACTAGGAGTAGGATTAGGGTTAAGCACTTGGGGAAGGGTTAGGGTGAGGACTTGGAGTAGGATTAGGGTTAAGCACTTGGGGAAAGGTTAGGGTGAGGGCTAGGGTTGGGATTAGGGTTAAGCACTTGGGGTAGGGTTAGGGCTGGGATTTGGATTAGGGTTAAGCACTTGGGGAACGGTTAGGGTGAGGGCTGTGGTTAGGATTAGGGTTAAGCCCTTGGGGAAGGGTTAGGGTGAGGGCTAGGGTGAAGATTAGGGTTAAGCACTTGGGAAATGGTTAGGGTGAGGGCTGTGGTTAGGATGAGGGTTAAGCACTTGGGGAAAGTTTAGGGTGAGGGCTGGGGTTAGGATTAGGGTTAAGCATTTGGGGAAGGGTTAGGGTGAGGGCTGTAGTTAGGATTAGGGTTAAACCCTTGGGGAAGGGTTAGGGTGAGGGCTGTGGTTAGGATTAGAGTTATACACTTGGGGAAGGGTTAGGGTGAGGACTAGGAGTAGGATTAGGGTTAAGTACTTGGGGAAGAATTAGGGTGAGGGCTGGGGTTAGGATTAGGGTTAAGCACTTGAGAAGGGTTAGGGTGAGGGCTGGGGTTAGTATTAGGGTTAAGCACTTTGGGAACGGTTAGGGTGAGGGCTGGGGTTAGGATTAGGGTTAAGCACTTGGGGTAGGGTTAGGGTGAGGGCTGTGGTTAGGATGAGGGTTAAGCACTTGGGGAAGGGGTAGGGTGAGGACTAGGAGTAGGATTAGGGTTAAGCACTTGGGGAAGGGTTTGGGTGAGGACTAGGAGTAGGATTAGGGTTAAGCACTTGGGGAAGGGTTAGGGTGAGGACTAGGAGTAGGATTAGGGTTAAGCACTTGGGGAAGGGTTAGGGTGAGGGCTGTGGTTAGGATTAGGGTTAAGAACTTGGGAAAGGGTTAGGGTGAGGGCTGGGGTTAGCATTAGGTCCACCCTTGGGGAAGGGTTAGGGTGAGGGCTGGGGTAGGATTAGGGTTAAGTATTTGGGGAAAGGTTAGGGTGAGGGCTGGGGTTAGGATTAGGGTTAAGGCCTTGGGCAAGGGTTTGGGTGAGGGCTGTGGTTAGGATTAGGGTTAAGTATTTGGGGAACGGTTAGAGTGAGGGCTAGGGCGAAGATTAGGGTTAAGCACTTGGGTTAGGGTTAGGATGAGGGCTGGGGTTAGGATTAGGGTTAAACCCTTTGGGAAGCATTAGGGTGAGGGTTGGGGTAGGATTAGGATTAAGTATTTGGGGAAAGGTTAGGGTGAGGGCTGGGGTTAGGATTAGGGTTAAACCCTTGGGGAAAGGTTGGGGCTGGGGTTAGGATTAGGGTTAAGCACTTGGGGAACAGTTAGGGTGAGGGCTGTGGTTAGGATTAAGTCCTTGGGGAAGGGTTAGGGTGAGGGCTAGGGTGAAGATTAGGGTTAAGCACTTGGGAAATGGTTAGGGTGAGGGCTGTGGTTAGGATGAGGGTTAAGCACTTGGGGAAAGGTTAGGGTGAGGGCTGGGGTTAGGAATAGGGTTAAGCATTTGGGGAAGGGTTAGGGTGAGGGCTGTAGTTAGGATTAGGGTTAAGCCCTTGGGGAAGGGTTAGGGTGAGGGCTGTGGTTAGGATTAGGGTTATGCACTTGGGGAAGGGTTAGGGTGAGGACTAGGAGTAGGATTAGGGTTAAGTACTTGGGGAAGAATTAGGGTGAGGGCTGGGGTTAGGATTAGGGTTACGCACTTGGGGAAGGGTTAGGGTGAGGGCTGTGGTTAGTATTAGGGTTAAGCACTTGGGGAACGGTTAGGGAGAGGGCTGGGGTTAGGATTAGGGTTAAGCACTTGGGGAAGGGTTAGGGTGAGGGCTGTGGTTAGGATGAGGGTTAAGCACTTGGGGAAGGGTTAGGGTGGGATCCGGACTGAAAGTCGACAGTAACTAGGTCGACAATGTCTAGGTCGACCACTATTGGTCGACAGTAACTAGGTCGACAGGGTGTCTAGGTCGACAGGGTCTTTAGGTCGACATGTTCTAGGTCGACAGGTTAAAAGGTCGACATGAGTTTTTCACAAATTTTTTCTTTTTTTGAACCTTTTCATAGTTAACGATCCACGTGGACTACGATCGGAACGGTAATCTGTGCCGAGAGAAGCGAAGGTACCATGCCCGAAGCATGGCGAGCGAAGCGAGCCATGCGAGGGGACGCAGTGCACTAATTGGGGTTTCCGGTCACTCTACGAAGAAAACGACACCAAAATAACATTAAAAACTCATGTCGACCTTTTGACCTGTCGACCTAGAACATGTCGACCTAAAGACCCTGTCGACCTAGACACCCTGTCGACCTAGTTACTGTCGACCAATAGTGGTCGACCTAGACATTGTCGACCTAGTTACTGTCGACTTTCAATACCACACCCGGTTAGGGTGAGGGCTGGGGTTGGGATTAGGGTTAAGCACTTGAGGAAGGGTTAGGGTGAGGGCTGTAGTTAGGATTAGGGTTAAGCACTTGGGGAAAGGTTAGGGTGAGGGCTGTGGTTAGGATTAGGGTTAAGCACTTGGGGAAGGGTTAGGGTGAGGACTAGGAGTAGGATTAGGGTGAAGCACTTGGGGAAGGGTTAGGGTGAGGACTAGGATTAGGGTTAAGCACTTGGGGAAAGGTTAGTGTGAGGGTTAGGATTAGGGTTAAACCCTTGGGGAAGGGTTAGGGTGAGGGCTAGGGTTAGGATTAGGGTTAAGCACTTGGGGAAGGGTTAGGATGAGGGCTGGGGTTAGGATTAGGGTTAAACCCTTTGGGAAGGGTTAGGGTGAGGGCTGGGGTAGGATTAGGGTTAAGTACTTTGGGAAGAATTAGCGTGAGGGCTGGGGTTAGGATTAGGGTTAGGCCCTTGGGGAAGGGTTAGGGTGAGGGCTAGGGTGAAGATTAGGGTTAAGCATTTGGGGAAGGGTTAGGGTGAGGGCTGGGGTTAAGATTAGGGTTAAGCCTTGGGGAAGGGTTAGGGTGAGGGTTGGGTTTAGGATTAGGATTATGCCCTTGGGGAAGGGTTAGGGTGAGGGCTGGGGAAGTATTAGGGTTAAGCCCTTGGGGAAGGGTTAGGGTGAGGGCTGGGGTAGTATTAGGGTTTAGCCCTTGGGGAAGGGTTAGGGTGAGGGCTGGGGTTAGCATTAGGTACTCCCTTGGGGAAGGGTTAGGGTGAGGGCTGGGGTAGGATTAGGGTTAAGGCCTTGGGTAAGGGTTTGGGTGAGGGCTGTGGTTAGGATAAGGGTAAAGTATTTGGGGAACGGTTAGAGTGAGGGCTAGGGTGAAGATTAGGGTTAAGCACTTGGGGAAGGGTTAGGTTGAGGGCTGGGGTTAGTATTAGGGTTAAGAACTTGGGGAAGGGTTAGGGTGAGGGCTGGGGTTAGCATTAGGTCCACCCTTGGGGAAGGGTTAGGGTGAGGGCTGGGGTAGGATTAGGGTTAAGTATTTGGGGAAAGGTTAGGGTGAGGGCTGGGGTTAGGATTAGGGTTAAGGCCTTGGGCAAGGGTTAGGGTGAGGGCAGTGGTTAGGATTAGGGTTAAGTATTTGGGGAACGGTTAGAGTGAGGGCTAGGGTGAAGATTAGGGTTAAGCACTTGGGGAAGGGTTAGGATGAGGGCTGGGGTTAGGATTAGGGTTAAACCCTTTGGGAAGCATTAGGGTGAGGGTTGGGGTAGGATTAGGATTAAGTATTTGGGGAAAGGTTAGGGTGAGGGCTAGGGTTAGGATTAGGGTTAAACCCTTGGGTAAAGGTTGGGGCTGGGGTTAGGATTAGGGTTAAGCACTTGGGGAACAGTTAGGGTGAGGGCTGTGGTTAGGATTAAGTCCTTGGGGATGGGTTAGGGTGAGGGCTAGGGTGAAGATTAGGGTTAAGCACTTGGGAAATGGTTAGGGTGAGGGCTGCGGTTAGGATGAGGGTTAAGCACTTGGGGAAAGGTTAGGGTGAGGGCTGGGGTTAGGAATAGGGTTAAGCATTTGGGGAAGGGTTAGGGTGAGGGCTGTAGTTAGGATTAGGGTTAAGCCCTTGGGGAAGGGTTAGGGTGAGGGCTGTGGTTAGGATTAGGGTTATGCACTTGGGGAAGGGTTAGGGTGAGGACTAGGAGTAGGATTAGGGTTAAGTACTTGGGGAAGAATTAGGGTGAGGGCTGGGGTTAGGATTAGGGTTACGCACTTGGGGAAGGGTTAGGGTGAGGGCTGTGGTTAGTATTAGGGTTAAGCACTTGGGGAACGGTTAGGGTGAGGGCTGGGGTTAGGATTAGGGTTAAGCACTTGGGGAAGGGTTAGGGTGAGGGCTGTGGTTAGGATGAGGGTTAAGCACTTGGGGAAGGGTTAGGGTGGGATCCGGACTGAAAGTCGACAGTAACTAGGTCGACAATGTCTAGGTCGACCACTATTGGTCGACAGTAGCTAGGTCGACAGGGTGTCTAGGTCGACAGGGTCTTTAGGTCGACATGTTCTAGGTCGACAGGTCAAAAGGTCGACATGAGTTTTTCACAAATTTTTTCTTTTTTTGAACCTTTTCATAGTTAACGATCCACGTGGACTACGATCGGAACGGTAATCTGTGCCGAGAGAAGTGAAGGCACCATGCCCGAAGCATGGCGAGCGAAGCGAGCCATGCGAGGGGACGCAGTGCACTAATTGGGGTTTCCGGTCACTCTACGAAGAAAACGACACCAAAATAACATTAAAAACTCATGTCGACCTTTTGACCTGTCGACCTAGAACATGTCGACCTAAAGACCCTGTCGACCTAGACACCCTGTCGACCTAGGTACTGTCGACCAATAGTGGTCGACCTAGACATTGTCGACCTAGTTACTGTCGACTTTCAATACCACACCCGGTTAGGGTGAGGGCTGGGGTTGGGATTAGGGTTAAGCACTTGAGGAAGGGTTAGGGTGAGGGCTGTAGTTAGGATTAGGGTTAAGCACTTGGGGAAAGGTTAGGGTGAGGGCTGTGGTTAGGATTAGGGTTAAGCACTTGGGGAAGGGTTAGGGTGAGGACTAGGAGTAGGATTAGGGTGAAGCACTTGGGGAAGGGTTAGGGTGAGGACTAGGATTAGGGTTAAGCACTTGGGGAAAGGTTAGTGTGAGGGTTAGGATTAGGGTTAAGCCCTTGGGGAAGGGTTAGGGTGAGGGCTAGGGTTAGGATTAGGGTTAAGCACTTGGGGAAGGGTTAGGATGAGGGCTGGGGTTAGGATTAGGGTTAAACCCTTTGGGAAGGGTTAGGGTGAGGGCTGGGGTAGGATTAGGGTTAAGTACTTTGGGAAGAATTAGCGTGAGGGCTGGGGTTAGGATTAGGGTTAAGCACTTGGGGAAGGGTTAGGGTGAGGGCTGGGGTTAGGATTAGGGTTAGGCCCTTGGGGAAGGGTTAGGGTGAGGGCTGGGGTTAAGATTAGGGTTAAGCCTTGGGGAAGGGTTAGGGTGAGGGTTTGGTTTAGGATTAGGATTAAGCCCTTGGGGAAGGGTTAGGGTGAGGGCTGGGGTAGTATTAGGGTTAAACCCTTGGGGAAGGGTTAGGGTGAGGGCTGGGGTAGTATTAGGGTTTAGCCCTTGGGGAAGGGTTAGGGTGAGGGCTGGGGTTAGCATTAGGTACTCCCTTGGGGAAGGGTTAGGGTGAGGGCTGGGGTAGGATTAGGGTTAAGTATTTGGGGAAAGGTTAGGGTGAGGGCTGGGGTTAGGATTAGGGTTAAGGCCTTGGGGAAGGGTTTGGGTGAGGGCTGTGGTTAGGATTAGGGTTAAGTATTTGGGGAACGGTTAGAGTGGGGCTAGGGTGAAGATTAGGGTTAAGCACTTGGGGAAGGGTTAGGATGAGGGCTGGGGTTAGGATTAGGGTTAAACCCTTTGGGAAGCGTTAGGGTGAGGGCTGGGGTAGGATTAGGGTTAAGTATTTGGGGAAAGGTTAGGGTGAGGGCTGGGGTTAGGATTAGGGTTAAACCCTTGGGGAAAGGTTAGGGCAGGGGTTAGGATTAGGGTTAAGCACTTGGGGAACGGTTAGGGTGAGGGCTGTGGTTAGGATTAGGGTTAAACCCTTGGGGAAGGGTTAGGGTGAGGGCTAGGGTGAAGATTAGGGTTAAGCACTTGGGAAATGGTTAGGGTGAGGGCTGTGGTTAGGATGAGGGTTAAGCACTTGGGGAAAGTTTAGGGTGAGGGCTGGGGTTAGGATAAGGGTTAAGCATTTGGGGAAGGGTTAGGGTGGGGGCTGTAGTTAGGATTAGGGTTAATCCCTTGGGGAAGGGTTAGGGTGAGGGCTGTGGTTAGGATTAGGGTTATGCACTTGGGGAAGGGTTAGGGTGAGGACTAGGAGTAGGATTAGGGTTAAGTACTTGGGGAAGAATTAGGGTGAGGGCTGGGGTTAGGATTAGGGTTAAGCACTTGGGGAAGGGTTAGGGTGAGGGCTGGGGTTAGTATTAGGGTTAAGCACTTGGGGAACGGTTAGGGTGAGGGCTGGAGTTAGGATTAGGGTTAAGCACTTAGGGAAGGGTTAGGGTGGGGGCTGTGGTTAGGATGAGGGTTAAGCACTTGGGGAAGGGTTAGGGTGAGGGCTGGTGTTGGGATTAGGGTTAAGCACTTGGGGAAGGGTTAGGGTGAGGGCTGTAGTTAGGATTAGGGTTTAGCACTTGGGGAAGGGTTAGGGTGAGGGCTGTGGTTAGATTTAGGGTTAAGCACTTGGGGAAGGGTTAGGGTGAGCACTAGGAGTAGGATTAGGGTTAAGCACTTGGGGAAGGGTTAGGGTGAGGACTAGGAGTAGGATTAGGGTTAAGCACTTGGGGAAGGGTTAGGGTGAGGTCTAGGAGTAGAATTAGGGTTAAGCACCTGGGGAAAGGTTAGGGTGAGGGCTAGGGTTAGGATTAGGGTTGAGCACTTGGGGAAGGGTTATGGCTGGGGTTAGTATTAGGGTTAAGCACTTGGGGAAGGGTTAGGGTGAGGGCTGGGGTTAGGATTAGGGTTAAACCCTTGGGGAAGGGTAAAGGTGAGGGCTGGGGTAGTATTAGGGTTTAGCCCTTGGGGAAGGGTTAGGGTGAGGGCTGGGGTTAGGATTAGGGTTAAGCACTTGGAGAAGGGTTAGGGTGAGAGCTGGGGTTAGGATTAGGGTTAAGCACTTGGGGAAGGGTTAGGGTGAGAGCTGGGGTTAGCACTAGGTACTCCCTTGGGGAAGGGTTAGGGTGAGGGCTGGGGTAGGATTAGGGTTAAGTATTTGGGGAAAGGTTAGGGTGAGGGCTGGGGTTAGGATTAGGGTTAAGGCCTTGGGGAAGGGTTTGGGTGAGGGCTGTGGTTAGGATTAGGGTTAAGTATTTGGGGAATGGTTAGAGTGAGGGCTAGGGTGAAGATTAGGGTTAAGCACTTGGGGAAGGGTTAGGATGAGGGATGGGGTTAGGATTAGGGTTAAACCTTTTGGGAAGCGTTAGGGTGAGGGCTGGGGTAGGATTAGGGTTAAACCCTTGGGGAAAGGTTAGGGCTGGGGTTAGGATTAGGATTAAGCACTTGGGGAACGGTTAGGGTGAGGGCTGTTGTTAGGATTAGGGTTAAGCCCTTGGGGAAGGGTTAGGGCTAGGGTGAAGATTAGGTTTAAGCACTTGGGAAATGGTTAGGGTGAGGGCTGTGGTTAGGATGAGGGTTAAGCACTTGGGGAAAGTTTAGGGTGAGGGCTGGGGTTAGGATTAGGGTTAAGCATTTGGGGAAGGGTTAGGGTAAGGGCTGTAGTTAGGATTAGGGTTAAACCCTTGGGGAAGGGTTAGGGTGAGGGCTGTGGTTAGGATTAGGGTTATGCACTTGGGGAAGGGTTAGGGTGAGGACTAGGAGTAGGATTAGGGTTAAGTACTTGGGGAAGAATTAGGGTGAGGGCTGGGGTTAGGATTAGGGTTAAGCACTTGGGGAAGGGTTAGGGTGAGGGCTGGGGTTAGTATTAGGGTTAAGCACTTGGGGAATTGTTAGGGTGAGGGCTGGAGTTACGATTAGGGTTAAGCACTTAGGGAAGGGTTAGGGTGGGGGCTGTGGTTAGGATGAGGGTTAAGCACTTGGGGAAGGGTTAGGGTGAGGGCTGGGGTTGGGATTAGGGTTAAGCACTTGAGGAAGGGTTAGGGTGAGGGCTGTAGTTAGGATTAGGGTTTAGCACTTGGGGAAGGGTTAGGGTGAGGGCTGTGGTTAGGATTAGGGTTAAGCACTTGGGGAAGGGTTAGGGTGAGCACTAGGAGTAGGATTAGGGTTAAGCACTTGGGGAAGGGTTAGGGTGAGGACTAGGAGTAGGATTAGGGTTAAGCACTTGGGGAAGGGTTAGGGTGAGGACTATTAGTAGAATTAGGGTTAAGCACTTGGGGAAGGGTTAGGGTGAGGGCTGTGGTAAGGATTAGGGTTAAGCACCTGGGGAAGGGTTAGGGTGAGGACTAGGAGTAGGATTAGGGTTAAGCACTTGGGGAAGGGTTAGGGTGAGGACTAGGAGTAGGATTAGGGTTAAGCACTTGGGGAAGGGTTAGGGTGAGGACTTGGAGTAGGATTAGGGTTAAGCACTTGGGGAAAGGTTAGGGTGAGGGCTAGGGTTGGGATTAGGGTTAAGCACTTGGGGTAGGGTTAGGGCTGGGATTTGGATTAGGGTTAAGCACTTGGGGAACGGTTAGGGTGAGGGCTGTGGTTAGGATTAGGGTTAAGCCCTAGGGGAAGGGTTAGGGTGAGGGCTAGGGTGAAGATTAGGGTTAAGCACTTGGGAAATGGTTAGGGTGAGGGCTGTGGTTAGGATGAGGGTTAAGCACTTGGGGAAAGTTTAGGGTGAGGGCTGGGGTTAGGATTAGGGTTAAGCATTTGGGGAAGGGTTAGGGTGAGGGCTGTAGTTAGGATTAGGGTTAAACCCTTGGGGAAGGGTTAGGGTGAGGGCTGTGGTTAGGATTAGAGTTATACACTTGGGGAAGGGTTAGGGTGAGGACTAGGAGTAGGATTAGGGTTAAGTACTTGGGGAAGAATTAGGGTGAGGGCTGGGGTTAGGATTAGGGTTAAGCACTTGAGAAGGGTTAGGGTGAGGGCTGGGGTTAGTATTAGGGTTAAGCACTTTGGGAACGGTTAGGGTGAGGGCTGGGGTTAGGATTAGGGTTAAGCACTTGGGGTAGGGTTAGGGTGAGGGCTGTGGTTAGGATGAGGGTTAAGCACTTGGGGAAGGGGTAGGGTGAGGACTAGGAGTAGGATTAGGGTTAAGCACTTGGGGAAGGGTTTGGGTGAGGACTAGGAGTAGGATTAGGGTTAAGCACTTGGGGAAGGGTTAGGGTGAGGACTAGGAGTAGGATTAGGGTTAAGCACTTGGGGAAGGGTTAGGGTGAGGGCTGTGGTTAGGATTAGGGTTAAGAACTTGGGAAAGGGTTAGGGTGAGGGCTGGGGTTAGCATTAGGTCCACCCTTGGGGAAGGGTTAGGGTGAGGGCTGGGGTAGGATTAGGGTTAAGTATTTGGGGAAAGGTTAGGGTGAGGGCTGGGGTTAGGATTAGGGTTAAGGCCTTGGGCAAGGGTTTGGGTGAGGGCTGTGGTTAGGATTAGGGTTAAGTATTTGGGGAACGGTTAGAGTGAGGGCTAGGGCGAAGATTAGGGTTAAGCACTTGGGTTAGGGTTAGGATGAGGGCTGGGGTTAGGATTAGGGTTAAACCCTTTGGGAAGCATTAGGGTGAGGGTTGGGGTAGGATTAGGATTAAGTATTTGGGGAAAGGTTAGGGTGAGGGCTGGGGTTAGGATTAGGGTTAAACCCTTGGGGAAAGGTTGGGGCTGGGGTTAGGATTAGGGTTAAGCACTTGGGGAACAGTTAGGGTGAGGGCTGTGGTTAGGATTAAGTCCTTGGGGAAGGGTTAGGGTGAGGGCTAGGGTGAAGATTAGGGTTAAGCACTTGGGAAATGGTTAGGGTGAGGGCTGTGGTTAGGATGAGGGTTAAGCACTTGGGGAAAGGTTAGGGTGAGGGCTGGGGTTAGGAATAGGGTTAAGCATTTGGGGAAGGGTTAGGGTGAGGGCTGTAGTTAGGATTAGGGTTAAGCCCTTGGGGAAGGGTTAGGGTGAGGGCTGTGGTTAGGATTAGGGTTATGCACTTGGGGAAGGGTTAGGGTGAGGACTAGGAGTAGGATTAGGGTTAAGTACTTGGGGAAGAATTAGGGTGAGGGCTGGGGTTAGGATTAGGGTTACGCACTTGGGGAAGGGTTAGGGTGAGGGCTGTGGTTAGTATTAGGGTTAAGCACTTGGGGAACGGTTAGGGAGAGGGCTGGGGTTAGGATTAGGGTTAAGCACTTGGGGAAGGGTTAGGGTGAGGGCTGTGGTTAGGATGAGGGTTAAGCACTTGGGGAAGGGTTAGGGTGGGATCCGGACTGAAAGTCGACAGTAACTAGGTCGACAATGTCTAGGTCGACCACTATTGGTCGACAGTAACTAGGTCGACAGGGTGTCTAGGTCGACAGGGTCTTTAGGTCGACATGTTCTAGGTCGACAGGTTAAAAGGTCGACATGAGTTTTTCACAAATTTTTTCTTTTTTTGAACCTTTTCATAGTTAACGATCCACGTGGACTACGATCGGAACGGTAATCTGTGCCGAGAGAAGCGAAGGTACCATGCCCGAAGCATGGCGAGCGAAGCGAGCCATGCGAGGGGACGCAGTGCACTAATTGGGGTTTCCGGTCACTCTACGAAGAAAACGACACCAAAATAACATTAAAAACTCATGTCGACCTTTTGACCTGTCGACCTAGAACATGTCGACCTAAAGACCCTGTCGACCTAGACACCCTGTCGACCTAGTTACTGTCGACCAATAGTGGTCGACCTAGACATTGTCGACCTAGTTACTGTCGACTTTCAATACCACACCCGGTTAGGGTGAGGGCTGGGGTTGGGATTAGGGTTAAGCACTTGAGGAAGGGTTAGGGTGAGGGCTGTAGTTAGGATTAGGGTTAAGCACTTGGGGAAAGGTTAGGGTGAGGGCTGTGGTTAGGATTAGGGTTAAGCACTTGGGGAAGGGTTAGGGTGAGGACTAGGAGTAGGATTAGGGTGAAGCACTTGGGGAAGGGTTAGGGTGAGGACTAGGATTAGGGTTAAGCACTTGGGGAAAGGTTAGTGTGAGGGTTAGGATTAGGGTTAAACCCTTGGGGAAGGGTTAGGGTGAGGGCTAGGGTTAGGATTAGGGTTAAGCACTTGGGGAAGGGTTAGGATGAGGGCTGGGGTTAGGATTAGGGTTAAACCCTTTGGGAAGGGTTAGGGTGAGGGCTGGGGTAGGATTAGGGTTAAGTACTTTGGGAAGAATTAGCGTGAGGGCTGGGGTTAGGATTAGGGTTAGGCCCTTGGGGAAGGGTTAGGGTGAGGGCTAGGGTGAAGATTAGGGTTAAGCATTTGGGGAAGGGTTAGGGTGAGGGCTGGGGTTAAGATTAGCGTTAAGCCTTGGGGAAGGGTTAGGGTGAGGGTTGGGTTTAGGATTAGGATTATGCCCTTGGGGAAGGGTTAGGGTGAGGGCTGGGGAAGTATTAGGGTTAAGCCCTTGGGGAAGGGTTAGGGTGAGGGCTGGGGTAGTATTAGGGTTTAGCCCTTGGGGAAGGGTTAGGGTGAGGGCTGGGGTTAGCATTAGGTACTCCCTTGGGGAAGGGTTAGGGTGAGGGCTGGGGTAGGATTAGGGTTAAGGCCTTGGGTAAGGGTTTGGGTGAGGGCTGTGGTTAGGATAAGGGTAAAGTATTTGGGGAACGGTTAGAGTGAGGGCTAGGGTGAAGATTAGGGTTAAGCACTTGGGGAAGGGTTAGGTTGAGGGCTGGGGTTAGTATTAGGGTTAAGAACTTGGGGAAGGGTTAGGGTGAGGGCTGGGGTTAGCATTAGGTCCACCCTTGGGGAAGGGTTAGGGTGAGGGCTGGGGTAGGATTAGGGTTAAGTATTTGGGGAAAGGTTAGGGTGAGGGCTGGGGTTAGGATTAGGGTTAAGGCCTTGGGCAAGGGTTAGGGTGAGGGCAGTGGTTAGGATTAGGGTTAAGTATTTGGGGAACGGTTAGAGTGAGGGCTAGGGTGAAGATTAGGGTTAAGCACTTGGGGAAGGGTTAGGATGAGGGCTGGGGTTAGGATTAGGGTTAAACCCTTTGGGAAGCATTAGGGTGAGGGTTGGGGTAGGATTAGGATTAAGTATTTGGGGAAAGGTTAGGGTGAGGGCTAGGGTTAGGATTAGGGTTAAACCCTTGGGTAAAGGTTGGGGCTGGGGTTAGGATTAGGGTTAAGCACTTGGGGAACAGTTAGGGTGAGGGCTGTGGTTAGGATTAAGTCCTTGGGGATGGGTTAGGGTGAGGGCTAGGGTGAAGATTAGGGTTAAGCACTTGGGAAATGGTTAGGGTGAGGGCTGCGGTTAGGATGAGGGTTAAGCACTTGGGGAAAGGTTAGGGTGAGGGCTGGGGTTAGGAATAGGGTTAAGCATTTGGGGAAGGGTTAGGGTGAGGGCTGTAGTTAGGATTAGGGTTAAGCCCTTGGGGAAGGGTTAGGGTGAGGGCTGTGGTTAGGATTAGGGTTATGCACTTGGGGAAGGGTTAGGGTGAGGACTAGGAGTAGGATTAGGGTTAAGTACTTGGGGAAGAATTAGGGTGAGGGCTGGGGTTAGGATTAGGGTTACGCACTTGGGGAAGGGTTAGGGTGAGGGCTGTGGTTAGTATTAGGGTTAAGCACTTGGGGAACGGTTAGGGTGAGGGCTGGGGTTAGGATTAGGGTTAAGCACTTGGGGAAGGGTTAGGGTGAGGGCTGTGGTTAGGATGAGGGTTAAGCACTTGGGGAAGGGTTAGGGTGGGATCCGGACTGAAAGTCGACAGTAACTAGGTCGACAATGTCTAGGTCGACCACTATTGGTCGACAGTAGCTAGGTCGACAGGGTGTCTAGGTCGACAGGGTCTTTAGGTCGACATGTTCTAGGTCGACAGGTCAAAAGGTCGACATGAGTTTTTCACAAATTTTTTCTTTTTTTGAACCTTTTCATAGTTAACGATCCACGTGGACTACGATCGGAACGGTAATCTGTGCCGAGAGAAGTGAAGGCACCATGCCCGAAGCATGGCGAGCGAAGCGAGCCATGCGAGGGGACGCAGTGCACTAATTGGGGTTTCCGGTCACTCTACGAAGAAAACGACACCAAAATAACATTAAAAACTCATGTCGACCTTTTGACCTGTCGACCTAGAACATGTCGACCTAAAGACCCTGTCGACCTAGACACCCTGTCGACCTAGGTACTGTCGACCAATAGTGGTCGACCTAGACATTGTCGACCTAGTTACTGTCGACTTTCAATACCACACCCGGTTAGGGTGAGGGCTGGGGTTGGGATTAGGGTTAAGCACTTGAGGAAGGGTTAGGGTGAGGGCTGTAGTTAGGATTAGGGTTAAGCACTTGGGGAAAGGTTAGGGTGAGGGCTGTGGTTAGGATTAGGGTTAAGCACTTGGGGAAGGGTTAGGGTGAGGACTAGGAGTAGGATTAGGGTGAAGCACTTGGGGAAGGGTTAGGGTGAGGACTAGGATTAGGGTTAAGCACTTGGGGAAAGGTTAGTGTGAGGGTTAGGATTAGGGTTAAGCCCTTGGGGAAGGGTTAGGGTGAGGGCTAGGGTTAGGATTAGGGTTAAGCACTTGGGGAAGGGTTAGGATGAGGGCTGGGGTTAGGATTAGGGTTAAACCCTTTGGGAAGGGTTAGGGTGAGGGCTGGGGTAGGATTAGGGTTAAGTACTTTGGGAAGAATTAGCGTGAGGGCTGGGGTTAGGATTAGGGTTAAGCACTTGGGGAAGGGTTAGGGTGAGGGCTGGGGTTAGGATTAGGGTTAGGCCCTTGGGGAAGGGTTAGGGTGAGGGCTGGGGTTAAGATTAGGGTTAAGCCTTGGGGAAGGGTTAGGGTGAGGGTTTGGTTTAGGATTAGGATTAAGCCCTTGGGGAAGGGTTAGGGTGAGGGCTGGGGTAGTATTAGGGTTAAACCCTTGGGGAAGGGTTAGGGTGAGGGCTGGGGTAGTATTAGGGTTTAGCCCTTGGGGAAGGGTTAGGGTGAGGGCTGGGGTTAGCATTAGGTACTCCCTTGGGGAAGGGTTAGGGTGAGGGCTGGGGTAGGATTAGGGTTAAGTATTTGGGGAAAGGTTAGGGTGAGGGCTGGGGTTAGGATTAGGGTTAAGGCCTTGGGGAAGGGTTTGGGTGAGGGCTGTGGTTAGGATTAGGGTTAAGTATTTGGGGAACGGTTAGAGTGGGGCTAGGGTGAAGATTAGGGTTAAGCACTTGGGGAAGGGTTAGGATGAGGGCTGGGGTTAGGATTAGGGTTAAACCCTTTGGGAAGCGTTAGGGTGAGGGCTGGGGTAGGATTAGGGTTAAGTATTTGGGGAAAGGTTAGGGTGAGGGCTGGGGTTAGGATTAGGGTTAAACCCTTGGGGAAAGGTTAGGGCAGGGGTTAGGATTAGGGTTAAGCACTTGGGGAACGGTTAGGGTGAGGGCTGTGGTTAGGATTAGGGTTAAACCCTTGGGGAAGGGTTAGGGTGAGGGCTAGGGTGAAGATTAGGGTTAAGCACTTGGGAAATGGTTAGGGTGAGGGCTGTGGTTAGGATGAGGGTTAAGCACTTGGGGAAAGTTTAGGGTGAGGGCTGGGGTTAGGATAAGGGTTAAGCATTTGGGGAAGGGTTAGGGTGGGGGCTGTAGTTAGGATTAGGGTTAATCCCTTGGGGAAGGGTTAGGGTGAGGGCTGTGGTTAGGATTAGGGTTATGCACTTGGGGAAGGGTTAGGGTGAGGACTAGGAGTAGGATTAGGGTTAAGTACTTGGGGAAGAATTAGGGTGAGGGCTGGGGTTAGGATTAGGGTTAAGCACTTGGGGAAGGGTTAGGGTGAGGGCTGGGGTTAGTATTAGGGTTAAGCACTTGGGGAACGGTTAGGGTGAGGGCTGGAGTTAGGATTAGGGTTAAGCACTTAGGGAAGGGTTAGGGTGGGGGCTGTGGTTAGGATGAGGGTTAAGCACTTGGGGAAGGGTTAGGGTGAGGGCTGGTGTTGGGATTAGGGTTAAGCACTTGGGGAAGGGTTAGGGTGAGGGCTGTAGTTAGGATTAGGGTTTAGCACTTGGGGAAGGGTTAGGGTGAGGGCTGTGGTTAGATTTAGGGTTAAGCACTTGGGGAAGGGTTAGGGTGAGCACTAGGAGTAGGATTAGGGTTAAGCACTTGGGGAAGGGTTAGGGTGAGGACTAGGAGTAGGATTAGGGTTAAGCACTTGGGGAAGGGTTAGGGTGAGGTCTAGGAGTAGAATTAGGGTTAAGCACCTGGGGAAAGGTTAGGGTGAGGGCTAGGGTTGGGATTAGGGTTGAGCACTTGGGGAAGGGTTATGGCTGGGGTTAGTATTAGGGTTAAGCACTTGGGGAAGGGTTAGGGTGAGGGCTGGGGTTAGGATTAGGGTTAAACCCTTGGGGAAGGGTAAAGGTGAGGGCTGGGGTAGTATTAGGGTTTAGCCCTTGGGGAAGGGTTAGGGTGAGGGCTGGGGTTAGGATTAGGGTTAAGCACTTGGAGAAGGGTTAGGGTGAGAGCTGGGGTTAGGATTAGGGTTAAGCACTTGGGGAAGGGTTAGGGTGAGAGCTGGGGTTAGCACTAGGTACTCCCTTGGGGAAGGGTTAGGGTGAGGGCTGGGGTAGGATTAGGGTTAAGTATTTGGGGAAAGGTTAGGGTGAGGGCTGGGGTTAGGATTAAGGTTAAGGCCTTGGGGAAGGGTTTGGGTGAGGGCTGTGGTTAGGATTAGGGTTAAGTATTTGGGGAATGGTTAGAGTGAGGGCTAGGGTGAAGATTAGGGTTAAGCACTTGGGGAAGGGTTAGGATGAGGGATGGGGTTAGGATTAGGGTTAAACCTTTTGGGAAGCGTTAGGGTGAGGGCTGGGGTAGGATTAGGGTTAAACCCTTGGGGAAAGGTTAGGGCTGGGGTTAGGATTAGGATTAAGCACTTGGGGAACGGTTAGGGTGAGGGCTGTTGTTAGGATTAGGGTTAAGCCCTTGGGGAAGGGTTAGGGCTAGGGTGAAGATTAGGTTTAAGCACTTGGGAAATGGTTAGGGTGAGGGCTGTGGTTAGGATGAGGGTTAAGCACTTGGGGAAAGTTTAGGGTGAGGGCTGGGGTTAGGATTAGGGTTAAGCATTTGGGGAAGGGTTAGGGTAAGGGCTGTAGTTAGGATTAGGGTTAAACCCTTGGGGAAGGGTTAGGGTGAGGGCTGTGGTTAGGATTAGGGTTATGCACTTGGGGAAGGGTTAGGGTGAGGACTAGGAGTAGGATTAGGGTTAAGTACTTGGGGAAGAATTAGGGTGAGGGCTGGGGTTAGGATTAGGGTTAAGCACTTGGGGAAGGGTTAGGGTGAGGGCTGGGGTTAGTATTAGGGTTAAGCACTTGGGGAATTGTTAGGGTGAGGGCTGGAGTTACGATTAGGGTTAAGCACTTAGGGAAGGGTTAGGGTGGGGGCTGTGGTTAGGATGAGGGTTAAGCACTTGGGGAAGGGTTAGGGTGAGGGCTGGGGTTGGGATTAGGGTTAAGCACTTGAGGAAGGGTTAGGGTGAGGGCTGTAGTTAGGATTAGGGTTTAGCACTTGGGGAAGGGTTAGGGTGAGGGCTGTGGTTAGGATTAGGGTTAAGCACTTGGGGAAGGGTTAGGGTGAGCACTAGGAGTAGGATTAGGGTTAAGCACTTGGGGAAGGGTTAGGGTGAGGACTAGGAGTAGGATTAGGGTTAAGCACTTGGGGAAGGGTTAGGGTGAGGACTATTAGTAGAATTAGGGTTAAGCACCTGGGGAAAGGTTAGGGTGAGGGCTAGGGTTAGGATTAGGGTTAAGCACTTGGGGAAGGGTTATGGCTGGGGTTAGTATTAGGGTTAAGCACTTAGGGAAGGGTTAGGGTGAGGGCTGGGGTTAGGATTAGGGTTAAACCCTTGGGGAAGGGTTAGGGTGAGGGCTGGGGTTAGTATTAGGGTTAAGCACTTGGGGAATTGTTAGGGTGAGGGCTGGAGTTACGATTAGGGTTAAGCACTTAGGGAAGGGTTAGGGTGGGGGCTGTGGTTAGGATGAGGGTTAAGCACTTGGGGAAGGGTTAGGGTGAGGGCTGGGGTTGGGATTAGGGTTAAGCACTTGAGGAAGGGTTAGGGTGAGGGCTGGGGTAGTATTAGGGTTTAGCTCTTGGGGAAGGTTTAGGGTGAGGGCTGGGGTTAGGATTAGGGTTAAGCACTTGGGGAAGGGTTAGGTTGAGAGCTGGGGTTAGCATTAGGTCCTCCCTTGGGGAAGGGTTAGGGTGAGGGCTGGGGTAGGATTAGGGTTAAGTATTTGGGAAAAGGTTAGGGTGAGGGCTGGGATTAGGATTAGGGTTAAGGCCTTGGGGAAGGGTTTGGGTGAGGGCTGTGGTTAGGATTAGGGTTAAGTATTTGGGGAATGGTTAGAGTGAGGGCTAGGGTGAAGATTAGGATTAAACACTTGGGGAAGGGTTAGGATGAGGGATGGGGTTAGGATTAGGGTTAAGCCCTTTGGGAAGCGTTAGGGTGACGACTGGGGTAGGATTAGGGTTAAGTATTTGGGGAAAGGTTAGGGTGAGGGCTGGGGTTAGGATTAGGGTTAAACCCTTGGGGAAAGGTTAGGGCTGGGGTTAGGATTAGGATTAAGCACTTGGGGAACGGATAGGGTGAGTGCTGTTGTTAGGATTAGGGTTAAACCCTTGGGGAAGGGTTAGGGCTAGGGTGAAGATTAGGTTTAAGCACTTGGGAAATGCTTAGGGTGAGGGCTGTGGTTAGGATTAGGGTTAAGCATTTGGGGAAGGGTTAGGGTGAGGGCTGTAGTTAGGATTAGGGTTAAGCTCTTGGGAAAGGGTTAGGGTGAGTGCTGTGGTTAGGATTAGGGTTATGCACTTGGGGAAGGTTTAGGGTGAGGGCTGGGGTTAGGATTAGGGTTAAGCATTTGGGGAAGGGTTAGGGTGAGGGCTGTAGTTAGGATTAGGGTTAAGCTCTTGGGAAAGGGTTAGGGTGAGTGCTGTGGTTAGGATTAGGGTTATGCACTTGGGGAAGGGTTAGGGTGAGGACTAGGAGTAGGATTAGGGTTAAGTACTTGGGGAAGAATTAGGGTGAGGGCTGGGGTTAGGATTAGGGTTAAGCACTTGGGGAAGGGTTAGGGTGAGGGCTGGGGTTAGTATTAGGGTTAAGTACTTGGGGAACGGTTAGGGTGAGGGCTGGTGTTAGGATTAGGGTTAAGCACTTGGGGAAGGGTTAGGGTGAGGGCTGTGGTTAGGATGAGGGATAAGCACTTGGGGAAGGGTTAGGGTGAGGGCTGGGGTTGGGATTAGGGTTAAGCACTTGGGGAAGGGTTAGTGTGAGGGCTGTAGTTAGAATTAGGGTTAAGCACTTGGGGAAGGGTTAGGGTAAGGGCTGTGGTAAGGATTAGAGTTAAGCACTTGGGGAAGGGTTAGGGTGAGGACTAGGAGTAGGATTAGGGTTAAGCACTTGGGGAAGGGTTAGGGTGAGGACTAGGAGTAGGATTAGGGTTAAGCACTTGGGGAAGGGTTAGGGTGAGGACTTGGAGTAGAATTAGTGTTAAGCACTTGGGGAAAGGTTAGGGTGAGGGCTAGGGTTAGGATTAGGGTTAAGCACTTGGGGTTGGGTTAGGGCTGGGATTTGGATTAGGGTTAAGCACTTGGGGAACGGTTAGGGTGAGGGCTGTGGTTAGGATTAGGGTTAAGCCCTTGGGGAAGGGTTAGGGTGAGGGCTAGGGTGAAGATTAGGGTTAAGCACTTGGGAAATGGTTTGGGTGAGGGCTGTGGTTAGGATTAGGGTTAAACACTTGGGGAAAGTTTAGGATGAGGGCTGGGGTTAGGATTAGGGTTAAGCATTCGGGGAAGGGTTAGGGTGAGGGCTGTAGTTAGGATTAGGGTTAAACCCTTGGGGAAGGGTTAGGGTGAGGGCTGTGGTTAGGATGAGGGTTAAACACTTGGGGAAGGGTTAGGGTGAGGGCTGGGGTTGGGATTAGGGTTAAGCATTTGGGGAAGGGTTAGGGTGAGGGCTGTAGTTAGGATTAGGGTTAAGCACTTGGGGAAGGGTTAGGGTGAGGGCTGTGGTTAGGATTAGTGTTAAGCACTTGGGGAAGGGGTAGGGTGAGGACTAGGAGTAGGATTAGGGTTAAGCACTTGGGGAAGGGTTTGGGTGAGGACTAGGAGTAGGATTAGGGTTAAGCACTTGGGGAAGGGTTAGGGTGAGGGCTGTGGTTAGGATTAGGGTTAAGCACTTGGGGAAGGGTAAGGGTGAGGACTAGGAGTAGGATTAGGGTTAAGCACTTGGGGAAGGGTTAGGATGAGGGCTGGGGTTAGGATTAGGGTTAAACCCTTTTGGAAGGGTTAGGGTGAGGGCTGGGGTAGGATTAGGGTTAAGTATTTGGAGAAAGGTTAGGGTGAGGGCTGGGGTTAGGATTAGGGTTAAACCCTTGGGGAAAGGTTAGGGCAGGGGTTAGGATTAGGGTTAAGCACTTGGGGAATGGTTAGGGTGAGGGCTGTGGTTAGGATTAGGGTTAAGCATTTGGGAAATGGTTAGGGTGAGGGCTGTGGTTAGGATGAGGGTTAAGCACTTGGGGAAAGGTTAGGGTGAGGGCTGGGGTTAGGATTAGGGTTAAGCACTTGGGGAACAGTTAGGGTGAGGGTTAGGATTAAAGTTAAGCACTTTGGGAACGGTTAGGGTGAGGACTAGGGGTAAGATTGGGGTTAAGCACTTGGGGAATGGTTAGGGTGAGGGCTGTGGTTAGGATTAGGGTTAAGCACTTGGGGAATGGTTAGGGTGAGGACTAGGGGTAGGATTAGGGTTAAGCACTTGGGGAACGGTTAGGGTTAAGCCTGGGGTTAGGATTAGGGTTAAACACTTGGGGAACAGTTAGGGTGAGGGCTGGGGTTAGGATTAAAGTTAAGCACTTGGGGAACGGTTAGGGTGAGGGCTAGGGGTAGGATTAGGGTTAAATCCTTGGGGAAGGGTTAGGGTGAGGGCTGGGGTTAGTATTAGGGTTAAGCACTTGGGGTACGGTTAGAGTGAGGGCTACGGTTAGGATTAGGGTTAAGCACTTGGGGAACAGTTAGGGTGAGGGCTAGGGTTAGGATTAAAGTTAAGCACTTGGGGAACGGTTAGGGTGAGGGCTAGGGGTAGGATTAGGGTTAAGCACTTGGGGAACGGTTAGGGTGAGGGCTAGGGGTAGGATTAGGGTTAAGCACTTGGGGAACGGTTAGGGTGAGGGCTAGGGGTAGGATTAGGGTTAAGCACTTGGGGAAGGGTTAGGGTGAGGGCTGTGGTTAGGATTAGGGTTAAGCACTTGGGGAAGGGTTAGGGTGAGGACTAGGAGTAGGATTAGGGTTAAGCACTTGGGGAAGGGTTAGGGTGAGGGCTGGGGTTAGGATTAGGGTTAAGCACTTGGGGAAGGGTTAGGGTAAGGGCTGTGGTTAGGATGAGGGATAAGCACTTGGGGAAGATTTAGGGTGAGGGCTGGGGTTGGGATTAGGGTTAAGCATTTGGGGAAGGGTTAGGGTGAGGGCTGTAGTTAGAATTAGGGTTAAGCACTTGGGGAAGGGTTAGGGTGAGGGCTGTGGTAAGGATTAGGGTTAAGCACCTGGGGAAGGATTAGGGTGAGGACTAGGAGTAGGATTAGGGTTAAGCACTTGGGGAAGGGTTAGGGTGAGGACTAGGAGTAGGATTAGGGTTAAGCACTTGGGGAAGGGTTAGGGTGAGGACTTGGAGTAGGATTAGGGTTAAGCACTTGGGGAAAGGTTAGGGTGAGGGCTAGGGTTGGGATTAGGGTTAAGCACTTGGGGTAGGGTTAGGGCTGGGATTTGGATTAGGGTTAAGCACTTGGGGAACGGTTAGGGTGAGGGCTGTGGTTAGGATTAGGGTTAAGCCCTTGGGGAAGGGTTAGGGTGAGGGCTAGGGTGAAGATTAGGGTTAAGCACTTGGGAAATGGTTAGGGTGAGGGCTGTGGTTAGGATGAGGGTTAAGCACTTGGGGAAAGTTTAGGGTGAGGGCTGGGGTTAGGATTAGGGTTAAGCATTTGGGGAAGGGTTAGGGTGAGGGCTGTAGTTAGGATTAGGGTTAAACCCTTGGGGAAGGGTTAGGGTGAGGGCTGTGGTTAGGATTAGAGTTATACACTTGGGGAAGGGTTAGGGTGAGGACTAGGAGTAGGATTAGGGTTAAGTACTTGGGGAAGAGTTAGGGTGAGGGCTGGGGTTAGGATTAGGGTTAAGCACTTGAGAAGGGTTAGGGTGAGGGCTGGGGTTAGTATTAGGGTTAAGCACTTTGGGAACGGTTAGGGTGAGGGCTGGGGTTAGGATTAGGGTTAAGCACTTGGGGTAGGGTTAGGGTGAGGGCTGTGGTTAGGATGAGGGTTAAGCACTTGGGGAAGGGTTAGAGTGAGGGCTGGGGTTGGGATTAGGGTTAAGCATTTGGGGAAGGGTTAGGGTAAGGGCTGTGGTTAGGATTAGGGTTAAGCACTTGGGGAAGGGGTAGGGTGAGGACTAGGAGTAGGATTAGGGTTAAGCACTTGGGGAAGGGTTTGGGTGAGGACTAGGAGTAGGATTAGGGTTAAGCACTTGGGGAAGGGTTAGGGTGAGGACTAGGAGTAGGATTAGGGTTAAGCACTTGGGGAAGGGTTAGGGTGAGGGCTGTGGTTAGGATTAGGGTTAAGCACTTGGGGAAGGGTTAGGGTGAGGACTAGGAGTAGGATTAGTGTTAAGCACTTGGGGAAGGGTTAGGATGAGGGCTGGGGTTAGGATTAGGGTTAAACCCTTTGGGAAGGGTTAGGGTGAGTGCTGGGGTAGGATTAGGGTTAAGTATTTGGTGAAAGGTCAGGGTGAGGACTGGGGTTAGGATTAGGGTTAAACCCTTGGGGAATGGTTAGGGTGAGGGCTGTGGTTAGGATTAGGGTTAAGCATTTGGGAAATGGTTAGGGTGAGGGCTGTGGTTAGGATGAGGGTTAAGCACTTGGGGAAAGGTTAGGGTGAGGGCTGTGGTTAGGATGAGGGTTAAGCTCTTGGGGAACGGTTAGGGTGAGGGCTGGTGTTAGGATTAGGGTTAAGCACTTGGGGAAGGGTTAGGGTGAGGGCTGTGGTTAGGATGAGGGATAAGCACTTGGGGAAGGGTTAGGGTGAGGGCTGGGGTTGGGATTAGGGTTAAGCACTTGGGGAAGGGTTAGTGTGAGGGCTGTAGTTAGAATTAGGGTTAAGCACTTGGGGAAGGGTTAGGGTAAGGGCTGTGGTAAGGATTAGAGTTAAGCACTTGGGGAAGGGTTAGGGTGAGGACTAGGAGTAGGATTAGGGTTAAGCACTTGGGGAAGGGTTAGGGTGAGGACTAGGAGTAGGATTAGGGTTAAGCACTTGGGGAAGGGTTAGGGTGAGGACTTGGAGTAGAATTAGTGTTAAGCACTTGGGGAAAGGTTAGGGTGAGGGCTAGGGTTAGGATTAGGGTTAAGCACTTGGGGTAGGGTTAGGGCTGGGATTTGGATTAGGGTTAAGCACTTGGGGAACGGTTAGGGTGAGGGCTGTGGTTAGGATTAGGGTTAAGCCCTTGGGGAAGGGTTAGGGTGAGGGCTAGGGTGAAGATTAGGGTTAAGCACTTGGGAAATGGTTTGGGTGAGGGCTGTGGTTAGGATTAGGGTTAAGCACTTGGGGAAAGTTTAGGGTGAGGGCTGGGGTTAGGATTAGGGTTAAGCATTCGGGGAAGGGTTAGGGTGAGGGCTGTAGTTAGGATTAGGGTTAAACCCTTGGGGAAGGGTTAGGGTGAGGGCTGTGGTTAGGATTAGGGTTATACACTTGGGGAAGGGTTAGGGTGAGGACTAGGAGTAGGATTAGGGTTAAGTACTTGGGGAAGAATTAGGGTGAGGGCTGGGGTTAGGATTAGGGTTAAGCACTTGAGAAGGGTTAGGGTGAGGGCTGGGGTTAGTATTAGGGTTAAGCACTTTGGGAACGGTTAGGGTGAGGGCTGGGGTTAGGATTAGGGTTAAGCACTTGGGGAAGGGTTAGGCTGAGGGCTGTGGTTAGGATGAGGGTTAAGCACTTGGGGAAGGGTTAGGGTGAGGGCTGGGGTTGGGATTAGGGTTAAGCATTTGGGGAAGGGTTAGGGTGAGGGCTGTAGTTAGGATTAGGGTTAAGCACTTGGGGAAGGGTTAGGGTGAGGGCTGTGGTTAGGATTAGTGTTAAGCACTTGGGGAAGGGGTAGGGTGAGGACTAGGAGTAGGATTAGGGTTAAGCACTTGGGGAAGGGTTTGGGTGAGGACTAGGAGTAGGATTAGGGTTAAGCACTTGGGGAAGGGTTAGGGTGAGGGCTGTGGTTAGGATTAGGGTTAAGCACTTGGGGAAGGGTAAGGGTGAGGACTAGGAGTAGGATTAGGGTTAAGCACTTGGGGAAGGGTTAGGATGAGGGCTGGGGTTAGGATTAGGGTTAAACCCTTTTGGAAGGGTTAGGGTGAGGGCTGGGGTAGGATTAGGGTTAAGTATTTGGAGAAAGGTTAGGGTGAGGGCTGGGGTTAGGATTAGGGTTAAACCCTTGGGGAAAGGTTAGGGCAGGGGTTAGGATTAGGGTTAAGCACTTGGGGAATGGTTAGGGTGAGGGCTGTGGTTAGGATTAGGGTTAAGCATTTGGGAAATGGTTAGGGTGAGGGCTGTGGTTAGGATGAGGGTTAAGCACTTGGGGAAAGGTTAGGGTGAGGGCTGGGGTTAGGATTAGGGTTAAGCACTTGGGGAACAGTTAGGGTGAGGGTTAGGATTAAAGTTAAGCACTTTGGGAACGGTTAGGGTGAGGACTAGGGGTAAGATTGGGGTTAAGCACTTGGGGAAGGGTTAGGGTGAGGGCTGTGGTTAGGATTAGGGTTAAGCACTTGGGGAATGGTTAGGGTGAGGACTAGGGGTAGGATTAGGGTTAAGCACTTGGGGAACGGTTAGGGTTAAGCCTGGGGTTAGGATTAGGGTTAAACACTTGGGGAACAGTCAGGGTGAGGGCTGGGGTTAGGATTAAAGTTAAGCACTTGGGGAACGTTTAGGGTGAGGGCTAGGGGTAGGATTAGGGTTAAATCCTTGGGGAAGGGTTAGGGTGAGGGCTGGGGTTAGTATTAGGGTTAAGCACTTGGGGTACGGTTAGAGTGAGGGCTACGGTTAGGATTAGGGTTAAGCACTTGGGGAACAGTTAGGGTGAGGGCTAGGGTTAGGATTAAAGTTAAGCACTTGGGGAACGGTTAGGGTGAGGGCTAGGGGTAGGATTAGGGTTAAGCACTTGGGGAACGGTTAGGGTGAGGGCTAGGGGTAGGATTAGGGTTAAGCACTTGGGGAACGGTTAGGGTGAGGGCTAGGGGTAGGATTAGGGTTAAGCACTTGGGGAAGGGTTAGGGTGAGGGCTGTGGTTAGGATTAGGGTTAAGCACTTGGGGAAGGGTTAGGGTGAGGACTAGGAGTAGGATTAGGGTTAAGCACTTGGGGAAGGGTTAGGGTGAGGGCTGGGGTTAGGATTAGGGTTAAGCACTTGGGGAAGGGTTAGGGTTAGGGCTGTGGTTAGGATGAGGGATAAGCACTTGGGGAAGATTTAGGGTGAGGGCTGGGGTTGGGATTAGGGTTAAGCATTTGGGGAAGGGTTAGGGTGAGGGCTGTAGTTAGAATTAGGGTTAAGCACTTGGGGAAGGGTTAGGGTGAGGGCTGTGGTAAGGATTAGGGTTAAGCACCTGGGGAAGGGTTAGGGTGAGGACTAGGAGTAGGATTAGGGTTAAGCACTTGGGGAAGGGTTAGGGTGAGGACTAGGAGTAGGATTAGGGTTAAGCACTTGGGGAAGGGTTAGGGTGAGGACTTGGAGTAGGATTAGGGTTAAGCACTTGGGGAAAGGTTAGGGTGAGGGCTAGGGTTGGGATTAGGGTTAAGCACTTGGGGTAGGGTTAGGGCTGGGATTTGGATTAGGGTTAAGCACTTGGGGAACGGT
The DNA here is from genome assembly GCF_028390025.1 of Pseudophryne corroboree. NCBI lineage: Eukaryota > Metazoa > Chordata > Amphibia > Anura > Myobatrachidae > Pseudophryne > Pseudophryne corroboree. The sequence goes on along the minus strand of NC_086448.1, from coordinate 827,187,803 downwards.
TAGGGTGAGGGCTGTGGTTAGGATTAGGGTTAAGCCCTTGGGGAAGGGTTAGGGTGAGGGCTAGGGTGAAGATTAGGGTTAAGCACTTGGGAAATGGTTAGGGTGAGGGCTGTGGTTAGGATGAGGGTTAAGCACTTGGGGAAAGTTTAGGGTGAGGGCTGGGGTTAGGATTAGGGTTAAGCATTTGGGGAAGGGTTAGGGTGAGGGCTGTAGTTAGGATTAGGGTTAAACCCTTGGGGAAGGGTTAGGGTGAGGGCTGTGGTTAGGATTAGAGTTATACACTTGGGGAAGGGTTAGGGTGAGGACTAGGAGTAGGATTAGGGTTAAGTACTTGGGGAAGAATTAGGGTGAGGGCTGGGGTTAGGATTAGGGTTAAGCACTTGAGAAGGGTTAGGGTGAGGGCTGGGGTTAGTATTAGGGTTAAGCACTTTGGGAACGGTTAGGGTGAGGGCTGGGGTTAGGATTAGGGTTAAGCACTTGGGGTAGGGTTAGGGTGAGGGCTGTGGTTAGGATGAGGGTTAAGCACTTGGGGAAGGGTTAGAGTGAGGGCTGGGGTTGGGATTAGGGTTAAGCATTTGGGGAAGGGTTAGGGTAAGGGCTGTGGTTAGGATTAGGGTTAAGCACTTGGGGAAGGGGTAGGGTGAGGACTAGGAGTAGGATTAGGGTTAAGCACTTGGGGAAGGGTTTGGGTGAGGACTAGGAGTAGGATTAGGGTTAAGCACTTGGGGAAGGGTTAGGGTGAGGACTAGGAGTAGGATTAGGGTTAAGCACTTGGGGAAGGGTTAGGGTGAGGGCTGTGGTTAGGATTAGGGTTAAGCACTTGGGGAAGGGTTAGGGTGAGGACTAGGAGTAGGATTAGTGTTAAGCACTTGGGGAAGGGTTAGGATGAGGGCTGGGGTTAGGATTAGGGTTAAACCCTTTGGGAAGGGTTAGGGTGAGTGCTGGGGTAGGATTAGGGTTAAGTATTTGGAGAAAGGTCAGGGTGAGGACTGGGGTTAGGATTAGGGTTAAACCCTTGGGGAATGGTTAGGGTGAGGGCTGTGGTTAGGATTAGGGTTAAGCATTTGGGAAATGGTTAGGGTGAGGGCTGTGGTTAGGATGAGGGTTAAGCACTTGGGGAAAGGTTAGGGTGAGGGCTGTGGTTAGGATGAGGGTTAAGCTCTTGGGGAACGGTTAGGGTGAGGGCTGGTGTTAGGATTAGGGTTAAGCACTTGGGGAAGGGTTAGGGTGAGGGCTGTGGTTAGGATGAGGGATAAGCACTTGGGGAAGGGTTAGGGTGAGGGCTGGGGTTGGGATTAGGGTTAAGCACTTGGGGAAGAGTTAGTGTGAGGGCTGTAGTTAGAATTAGGGTTAAGCACTTGGGGAAGGGTTAGGGTAAGGGCTGTGGTAAGGATTAGAGTTAAGCACTTGGGGAAGGGTTAGGGTGAGGACTAGGAGTAGGATTAGGGTTAAGCACTTGGGGAAGGGTTAGGGTGAGGACTAGGAGTAGGATTAGGGTTAAGCACTTGGGGAAGGGTTAGGGTGAGGACTTGGAGTAGAATTAGTGTTAAGCACTTGGGGAAAGGTTAGGGTGAGGGCTAGGGTTAGGATTAGGGTTAAGCACTTGGGGTAGGGTTAGGGCTGGGATTTGGATTAGGGTTAAGCACTTGGGGAACGGTTAGGGTGAGGGCTGTGGTTAGGATTAGGGTTAAGCCCTTGGGGAAGGGTTAGGGTGAGGGCTAGGGTGAAGATTAGGGTTAAGCACTTGGGAAATGGTTTGGGTGAGGGCTGTGGTTAGGATTAGGGTTAAGCACTTGGGGAAAGTTTAGGGTGAGGGCTGGGGTTAGGATTAGGGTTAAGCATTCGGGGAAGGGTTAGGGTGAGGGCTGTAGTTAGGATTAGGGTTAAACCCTTGGGGAAGGGTTAGGGTGAGGGCTGTGGTTAGGATTAGGGTTATACACTTGGGGAAGGGTTAGGGTGAGGACTAGGAGTAGGATTAGGGTTAAGTACTTGGGGAAGAATTAGGGTGAGGGCTGGGGTTAGGATTAGGGTTAAGCACTTGAGAAGGGTTAGGGTGAGGGCTGGGGTTAGTATTAGGGTTAAGCACTTTGGGAACGGTTAGGGTGAGGGCTGGGGTTAGGATTAGGGTTAAGCACTTGGGGAAGGGTTAGGCTGAGGGCTGTGGTTAGGATGAGGGTTAAGCACTTGGGGAAGGGTTAGGGTGAGGGCTGGGGTTGGGATTAGGGTTAAGCATTTGGGGAAGGGTTAGGGTGAGGGCTGTAGTTAGGATTAGGGTTAAGCACTTGGGGAAGGGTTAGGGTGAGGGCTGTGGTTAGGATTAGTGTTAAGCACTTGGGGAAGGGTTAGGGTGAGGACTAGGAGTAGGATTAGGGTTAAGCACTTGGGGAAGGGTTTGGGTGAGGACTAGGAGTAGGATTAGGGTTAAGCACTTGGGGAAGGGTTAGGGTGAGGGCTGTGGTTAGGATTAGGGTTAAACCCTTTTGGAAGGGTTAGGGTGAGGGCTGGGGTAGGATTAGGGTTAAGTATTTGGAGAAAGGTTAGGGTGAGGGCTGGGGTTAGGATTAGGGTTAAACCCTTGGGGAAAGGTTAGGGTAGGGGTTAGGATTAGGGTTAAGCACTTGGGGAATGGTTAGGGTGAGGGCTGTGGTTAGGATTAGGGTTAAGCATTTGGGAAATGGTTAGGGTGAGGGCTGTGGTTAGGATGAGGGTTAAGCACTTGGGGAAAGGTTAGGGTGAGGGCTGGGGTTAGGATTAGGGTTAAGCACTTGGGGAACAGTTAGGGTGAGGGTTAGGATTAAAGTTAAGCACTTTGGGAACGGTTAGGGTGAGGACTAGGGGTAAGATTGGGGTTAAGCACTTGGGGAAGGGTTAGGGTGAGGGCTGTGGTTAGGATTAGGGTTAAGCACTTGGGGAATGGTTAGGGTGAGGACTAGGGGTAGGATTAGGGTTAAGCACTTGGGGAACGGTTAGGGTTAAGCCTGGGGTTAGGATTAGGGTTAAACACTTGGGGAACAGTTAGGGTGAGGGCTGGGGTTAGGATTAAAGTTAAGCACTTGGGGAACGGTTAGGGTGAGGGCTAGGGGTAGGATTAGGGTTAAATCCTTGGGGAAGGGTTAGGGTGAGGGCTGGGGTTAGTATTAGGGTTAAGCACTTGGGGTACGGTTAGAGTGAGGGCTACGGTTAGGATTAGGGTTAAACACTTGGGGAACAGTTAGGGTGAGGGCTAGGGTTAGGATTAAAGTTAAGCACTTGGGGAACGGTTAGGGTGAGGGCTAGGGGTAGGATTAGGGTTAAGCACTTGGGGAACGGTTAGGGTGAGGGCTAGGGGTAGGATTAGGGTTAAGCACTTGGGGAACGGTTAGGGTGAGGGCTAGGGGTAGGATTAGGGTTAAGCACTTGGGGAAGGGTTAGGGTGAGGGCTGTGGTTAGGATTAGGGTTAAGCACTTGGGGAAGGGTTAGGGTGAGGACTAGGAGTAGGATTAGGGTTAAGCACTTGGGGAAGGGTTAGGGTGAGGGCTGGGGTTAGGATTAGGGTTAAGCACTTGGGGAAGGGTTAGGGTAAGGGCTGTGGTTAGGATGAGGGATAAGCACTTGGGGAAGATTTAGGGTGAGGGCTGGGGTTGGGATTAGGGTTAAGCATTTGGGGAAGGGTTAGGGTGAGGGCTGTAGTTAGAATTAGGGTTAAGCACTTGGGGAAGGGTTAGGGTGAGGGCTGTGGTAAGGATTAGGGTTAAGCACCTGGGGAAGGGTTAGGGTGAGGACTAGGAGTAGGATTAGGGTTAAGCACTTGGGGAAGGGTTAGGGTGAGGACTAGGAGTAGGATTAGGGTTAAGCACTTGGGGAAGGGTTAGGGTGAGGACTTGGAGTAGGATTAGGGTTAAGCACTTGGGGAAAGGTTAGGGTGAGGGCTAGGGTTGGGATTAGGGTTAAGCACTTGGGGTAGGGTTAGGGCTGGGATTTGGATTAGGGTTAAGCACTTGGGGAACGGTTAGGGTGAGGGCTGTGGTTAGGATTAGGGTTAAGCCCTTGGGGAAGGGTTAGGGTGAGGGCTAGGGTGAAGATTAGGGTTAAGCACTTGGGAAATGGTTAGGGTGAGGGCTGTGGTTAGGATGAGGGTTAAGCACTTGGGGAAAGTTTAGGGTGAGGGCTGGGGTTAGGATTAGGGTTAAGCATTTGGGGAAGGGTTAGGGTGAGGGCTGTAGTTAGGATTAGGGTTAAACCCTTGGGGAAGGGTTAGGGTGAGGGCTGTGGTTAGGATTAGAGTTATACACTTGGGGAAGGGTTAGGGTGAGGACTAGGAGTAGGATTAGGGTTAAGTACTTGGGGAAGAATTAGGGTGAGGGCTGGGGTTAGGATTAGGGTTAAGCACTTGAGAAGGGTTAGGGTGAGGGCTGGGGTTAGTATTAGGGTTAAGCACTTTGGGAACGGTTAGGGTGAGGGCTGGGGTTAGGATTAGGGTTAAGCACTTGGGGTAGGGTTAGGGTGAGGGCTGTGGTTAGGATGAGGGTTAAGCACTTGGGGAAGGGTTAGAGTGAGGGCTGGGGTTGGGATTAGGGTTAAGCATTTGGGGAAGGGTTAGGGTAAGGGCTGTGGTTAGGATTAGGGTTAAGCACTTGGGGAAGGGGTAGGGTGAGGACTAGGAGTAGGATTAGGGTTAAGCACTTGGGGAAGGGTTTGGGTGAGGACTAGGAGTAGGATTAGGGTTAAGCACTTGGGGAAGGGTTAGGGTGAGGACTAGGAGTAGGATTAGGGTTAAGCACTTGGGGAAGGGTTAGGGTGAGGGCTGTGGTTAGGATTAGGGTTAAGCACTTGGGGAAGGGTTAGGGTGAGGACTAGGAGTAGGATTAGTGTTAAGCACTTGGGGAAGGGTTAGGATGAGGGCTGGGGTTAGGATTAGGGTTAAACCCTTTGGGAAGGGTTAGGGTGAGTGCTGGGGTAGGATTAGGGTTAAGTATTTGGAGAAAGGTCAGGGTGAGGACTGGGGTTAGGATTAGGGTTAAACCCTTGGGGAATGGTTAGGGTGAGGGCTGTGGTTAGGATTAGGGTTAAGCATTTGGGAAATGGTTAGGGTGAGGGCTGTGGTTAGGATGAGGGTTAAGCACTTGGGGAAAGGTTAGGGTGAGGGCTGTGGTTAGGATGAGGGTTAAGCTCTTGGGGAAAGGTTAGGGTGAGGGCTGGGGTTAGGATTAGGGTTAAGCACTTGGGGAACAGTTAGGGTGAGGGTTAGGATTAAAGTTAAGCACTTTGGGAACGGTTAGGGTGAGGGCTGTGGTTAGGATTAGGGTTAAGCACTTGGGGAATGGTTAGGGTGAGGACTAGGGGTAGGATTAGGGTTAAGCACTTGGGGAACGGTTAGGGTTAAGCCTGGGGTTAGGATTAGGGTTAAACACTTGGGGAACAGTTAGGGTGAGGGCTGGGGTTAGGATTAAAGTTAAGCACTTGGGGAACGGTTAGGATGAGGGCTAGGGGTAGGATTAGGGTTAAATCCTTGGGGAAGGGTTAGGGTGAGGGCTGGGGTTAGTATTAGGGTTAAGCACTTGGGGTACGGTTAGAGTGAGGGCTACGGTTAGGATTAGGGTTAAGCACTTGGGGAACAGTTAGGGTGAGGGCTAGGGTTAGGATTAAAGTTAAGCACTTGGGGAACGGTTAGGGTGAGGGCTAGGGGTAGGATTAGGGTTAAGCACTTGGGGAACGGTTAGGGTGAGGGCTAGGGGTAGGATTAGGGTTAAGCACTTGGGGAACGGTTAGGGTGAGGGCTAGGGGTAGGATTAGGGTTAAGCACTTGGGGAAGGGTTAGGGTGAGGGCTGTGGTTAGGATTAGGGTTAAGCACTTGGGGAAGGGTTAGGGTGAGGACTAGGATTAGGGTTGAGCACTTGGGGAAGGGTTAGGGTGAGGACTAGGAGTAGGATTAGGGTTAAGCACTTGGGGAAGGGTTTGGGTGAGGACTAGGAGTAGGATTAGGGTTAAGCACTTGGGGAAGGGTTAGGGTGAGGGCTGTGGTTAGGATTAGGATTAAGCACTTGGGGAAGGGTTAGGGTGAGGACTAGGAGTAGGATTAGGGTTAAGCATTTGGGGAAGGGTTAGGATGAGGGCTGGGGTTAGGATTAGGGTTAAACCCTTTGGGAAGGGTTAGGGTGAGGGCTGGGGTAGGATTAGGGTTAAGTATTTGGAGAAAGGTTAGGGTGAGGGCTGGGGTTAGGATTAGGGTTAAACCCTTGGGGAAAGGTTAGGGTTGGGTTAGGATTAGGGTTAAGCACTTGGGGAACGGTTAGGGTGAGGGCTGTGGTTAGGATTAGGGTTAAGCATTTGGGAAATGGTTAGGGTGAGGGCTGTGGTTAGGATGAGGGTTAAGCACTTGGGGAAAGGTTAGGGTGAGGGCTGGGGTTAGGATGAGGGTTAAGCACTTGGGGAAAGGTTAGGGTGAGGGCTGGGGTTAGGATTAGGGTTAAGCACTTGGGGAACAGTTAGGGTGAGGGTTAGGATTAAAGTTCAGCACTTGGGGAACGGTTAGGGTGAGGACTAGGGGTAAGATTAGGGTTAAGCACTTGGGGAAGGGTTAGGGTGAGGGCTGTGGTTAGGATTAGGGTTAAGCACTTGGGGAAGGTTAGGGTGAGGACTAGGGGTAGGATTAGGGTTAAGCACTTGGGGAACGGTTAGGGTTAAACCTGGGGTTAGGATTAGGGTTAAACACTTGGGGAACAGTTAGGGTGAGGGCTGGGGTTAGGATTAAAGTTAAGCACTTGGGGAACGGTTAGGATGAGGGCTAGGGGTAGGATTAGGGTTAAATCCTTGGGGAAGGGTTAGGGTGAGGGCTGGGGTTAGTATTAGGGTTAAGCACTTGGGGTACGGTTAGAGTGAGGGCTACGGTTAGGATTAGGGTTAAGCACTTGGGGAACAGTTAGGGTGAGGGCTAGGGTTAGGATTAAAGTTAAGCACTTGGGGAACGGTTAGGGTGAGGGCTAGGGGTAGGATTAGGGTTAAGCACTTGGGGAACGGTTAGGGTGAGGGCTAGGGGTAGGATTAGGGTTAAGCACTTGGGGAACGGTTAGGGTGAGGGCTAGGGGTAGGATTAGGGTTAAGCACTTGGGGAAGGGTTAGGGTGAGGGCTGTGGTTAGGATTAGGGTTAAGCACTTGGGGAAGGGTTAGGGTGAGGACTAGGAGTAGGATTAGGGTTGAGCACTTGGGGAAGGGTTAGGGTGAGGACTAGGAGTAGGATTAGGGTTAAGCACTTGGGGAAGGGTTTGGGTGAGGACTAGGAGTAGGATTAGGGTTAAGCACTTGGGGAAGGGTTAGGGTGAGGGCTGTGGTTAGGATTAGGATTAAGCACTTGGGGAAGGGTTAGGGTGAGGACTAGGAGTAGGATTAGGGTTAAGCATTTGGGGAAGGGTTAGGATGAGGGCTGGGGTTAGGATTAGGGTTAAACCCTTTGGGAAGGGTTAGGGTGAGGGCTGGGGTAGGATTAGGGTTAAGTATTTGGAGAAAGGTTAGGGTGAGGGCTGGGGTTAGGATTAGGGTTAAACCCTTGGGGAAAGGTTAGGGTTGGGTTAGGATTAGGGTTAAGCACTTGGGGAACGGTTAGGGTGAGGGCTGTGGTTAGGATTAGGGTTAAGCATTTGGGAAATGGTTAGGGTGAGGGCTGTGGTTAGGATGAGGGTTAAGCACTTGGGGAAAGGTTAGGGTGAGGGCTGGGGTTAGGATGAGGGTTAAGCACTTGGGGAAAGGTTAGGGTGAGGGCTGGGGTTAGGATTAGGGTTAAGCACTTGGGGAACAGTTAGGGTGAGGGTTAGGATTAAAGTTCAGCACTTGGGGAACGGTTAGGGTGAGGACTAGGGGTAAGATTAGGGTTAAGCACTTGGGGAAGGGTTAGGGTGAGGGCTGTGGTTAGGATTAGGGTTAAGCACTTGGGGAAGGTTAGGGTGAGGACTAGGGGTAGGATTAGGGTTAAGCACTTGGGGAACGGTTAGGGTTAAACCTGGGGTTAGGATTAGGGTTAAACACTTGGGGAACAGTTAGGGTGAGGGCTGGGGTTAGGATTAAAGTTAAGCACTTGGGGAAAGGTTAGGGTGAGGGCTAGGGGTAGGATTAGGGTTAAATCCTTGGGGAAGGGTTAGGGTGAGGGCTGGGGTTAGTATTAGGGTTAAGCACTTGGGGTACGGTTAGAGTGAGGGCTACGGTTAGGATTAGGGTTAAGCACTTGGGGAACAGTTAGGGTGAGGGCTAGGGTTAGGATTAAAGTTAAGCACTTGGGGAACGGTTAGGGTGAGGACTAGGAGTAGGATTAGGGTTAAGCACTTGGGGAACGGTTAGGGTGAGGGCTAGGGGTAGGATTAGGGTTAAGCACTTGGGGAACGGTTAGGGTGAGGGCTAGGGGTAGGATTAGGGTTAAGCACTTGGGGAACGGTTAGAGTGAGGGCTAGGGGTAGGATTAGGGTTAAGCACTTGGGGAACGGTTAGGGTGAGGGCTAAGGGTAGGATTAGGGTTAAGCACTTGGGGAACGGTTAGAGTGAGGGCTAGGGTTAGGATTAGGGTTAAACACTTGGGGAACAGTTAGGGTAAGGGCTAGGGTTAGGATTAAAGTTAAGCACTTGGGGAACGGTTAGGGTGAGGGCTAGGGGTAGGATTAGGGTTAAGCACTTGGGGAACAGTTAGGGTGAGGGCTAGGATTAGGGTTAAGCCATTGGCATTTCTATAATGGGTGCACCAATTTTAATACTTACCTTTCTGGAGTACAGCATCGGGCGCTGCGGTCATAAATTGTTTGAAATGATCCTGGACCACCAACCCAGGGGAGGATGCAGTCAAAATACCGACCAACCAATACTGACCAACGCCGGGTATTCACACTTGGTTGGTCTGTCCACGACACCAACCGAATGGGAATATAACCTGTGGCAAGCAAAGCCAGGGGATTCGCTGCCTTGCTGCCGGGATTCCAGCAGGCGGAATTCTGCCGTCAGTATACGGACACCCGGCATCCCGCCTGGCTAGCTTTACTCTTCAAAACCTTTGAACAATTCTTCAAAACCAATACTGCCTTAAGGCTTGGACAAAGGGCCCGATTTAGGTTGTATCGCAATACGCGATCCAAAAGCCAAAATTACTAAATGGATGTGGGTGCATGCGCGGGGCCTGTCCTGTGCCTGCATTTTCTGCGGGCGTTCGCAGAAAATGCGAACGCCTCTGCCTGTCTTTCGCGGGGTGAGGGCGGTAAGGGGTGGCAATTCTCTGTTTCCATGACGGAGATGGAGAGTTGCAGGGGCGTGGCTTAGAGACAGGGGTATGCGGTGCGAAGGGGGGGGCGTGATCGGGGTGACTGCATGACGTCACACACAGCTGCCTCGAAAAAAAAGATGGCGGCAGGCCTCTCCTGTGGGCACAGCCAGACTGCGCCGGCAGGAGGTTTCCTTAATTTTAGAGATCAAGTAGAAATTGCGGTGCAATTGCAATTTCTGCTTGGTCAAGGGGGGTGGGCAGCGGTCAGCACGCTGGGCGGCCTTGCCTTGCGATGGGCGCCCCCCAGCTTGCGATCACAAGGGTTGCAAATTCTGCTATTTAGCAGAATTTGCAATCCAACCTGAATCAGGGCCAAAGTGCGGCATATTCAGTGGTGTCTGTATTATCCAACATTTTTTTTTTTTTAAATGCAGAAATTTCGATATTTGCCATGAACAGATTTCTTCTTTGTTGACAGGTAACTTAGAGAACAATGGGAGTCATTCTGACCCGTTCGCTCGCTGCTTTTTTTTGCAGCCGAGCGAACGGCTCCCTACTGCGCATGCACCAGTGACGTAGTGCGCCGGCGCATGCCAGACGGCCGAAGGCCGTAGCAGGGCTGCGATCGCCTCTGCCTGATTGACAGACAGAGGCGATCGCTGGGCGGGAGGGGGCGGTCCGGCCAACGCAGGCTTGGCTGGACCAAACAGGGGGCGGGCCACAGCGGCTGCGTGACGTCACACGCAGCCGCTGCGGGCCAGGGAGCGATGATTAGCTCCTGGCCTGCACGCTAAAGCTGGCCAGGAGCTACTCTTGAAGTGAAAAGGCATTGCCGCTGTGCGATGCCTTTGCACTTCTGCGGGGGGGGGGGGGGGGAGGGAGGCGGCACTGACATGCGGGTGGACTAGCCCTGTGCTGGGCGTCCCCCCGCATGTCAGTGTGAATGATCGTAGCTGTGCTAAATTTAGCACAGCTCCGATCAACTCGGAATGACCCTCATTATACTGTATACAGAAATCTTGATGGCCCTGGACCAGCTTGTGAGATAGCACCTGATGTAAATTTCGGATGATGCTTCCGCTTTGGCACGATTAAAAGAAGATGGGTTTTATTCTTAGATGATAGCTGTAAAAAAAGTGCCGCACGCCACCGATGTCTCTTCACTGGATATCATGGATCACAGTGGCGTAACTACTGCCCCCGCAGCCCTCGCGGTGGCTTGGGGGCGCAGGGCTGTGGGGGCGCCGCCACTGATTTAGCGCAGATTGACATGTGGACGAGCGTCCGCATGTCAATCTGCGGTCTCCTCTCCCTCCTTCCCTCCGCTGCTGTAAGGAGGGACACGGAGGGCACAGCGCGCGCCTCTCCTGTGTCCCTCCTGGGTCTCCGGCGGGTCTAATAAAGGAATTGCCGTTCATGAGCTCTGATTGGCTCACGAACCAGCACTTCCTTTAACAGACCCGCCGGAGACCCAGGAGGGACACAGGAGAGGCGCGCGCTGTGCCCTCCGTGTCCCTCCATCACAAAACAGCGGGGGGAGCGCGGGGGGGGTGGATGAGCACTGGGGGAGCATATGCGGCACAGGGGGAGGGGGGCTTATGTGGCACTGAGAAGGCATATGTGGCACTGGGGGGGTATATTTGGCACTGGGGGCACGTGAGTACCTGGCACTGTGGGGGAATTTCTGGCACTGGGGGGGTATATGTGTACCTGGCACATGGGGGGGGGGGCTATATTTGGCACTGGGGGCATGTGAGTACCTGGCACTGTGGGGGAATATCTGGCACTGGGGACATATGTGGCACTGGGAGCACAGCCCTAGCAACAAGCACTACCCCCTAGCAACGAGAATGACACCCAGTGCATGAAACCCCTGGCAACGAGCATGACACCCTGAGCATGAAAACCCCTGGCAACGAGCATGACACCCTGAGCATGAAAACCCCTGGCACCGTGCATGGAACCAAGAGCATGAAACCCCTGGCAACGAGCAGGTAATTTAAAAGTAATTAGAAGCCTTACTGTAGGACTTAATGTGTAATGGGCATTACGGTGTGTGGCATACTATATCACAGGCATTACAGTGTGTGGCATACTATATCACGGGCATTGTGGTATGTGGTATAATGTCACAGGGGCATTGCAGTGTGGCAGAATGTATAACGGGCATTGCGGTGTGTGGCATAGGGTATAATGGGCATTGCGGTATGTGTCACAGGCATTATGGTGTATGGTATACTATATCACGGGCATTGTGATATGTGGTATAATGTCTCAGGGTCATTGCGGTGTGTGGCACAATGTATCACGGACATTGCGGAGTGTGTCATAATGTGTCAGGCATTACGGTGTGTTGTATACTATATCACGGGCATTGTGGTATGTGGTATAATGTCTCAGGGTCATTGCAGTGTGTGTCATAATGTGTCACAGACATTGTATGTGCTATAATGTATCAGGGGCATTGCAGTGTGTAGCATAATGTGTCAGGCATTACAGTGTGTTGTATACTATATCACGGGCATTGTGGTATGTGGTATAATGTATCAGGGGCATTGCAGTGTGTAGCATAATGTATAATGGGGGTCATTCTGAGTTGTTCGCTCGTTGCCGATTTTCGCTATGGAGCGATTAAGGCAAAAATGCGCATGCGCATGGTTCGCAGTGCGCATGCGGTTAGTATTTTAACTCAAAACTTAGTAGATTTACTCACGTCCGAACGAAGATTTTTCATCGTTGAAGTGATCGGAGTGTGATTGACAGGAAATGGGTGTTTCTGGGCGGAAACTGGACGTTTTCTGGGCGTGTACGGAAAAACGCAGGTGTGTCAGGGAAAAACGCGGGAGTGTCTGGAGAAACGGGGGAGTGTCTGGGCGAACGCTGGGCGTGTGTGTGACGTCAAACCAGGAACGAAACTGACTGAACTGATCGCAGTGTAGGAGTAAGTCTGGAGCTACTCAGAAACTGCTAAGAAATATCTATTCGCTATTCTGCGAACCTTTCGTTCGCTATTCTGCTAAGCTAAGATTCACTCCCAGAGGGCGGCGACTTAGCGTGTGCAATGCTGCTAAAAGCAGCTAACGAGCGAACAACTCGGAATGAGGGCCAATGGGCATTGCGATTCCTGTCATAATGTGTCACAGGCATTACGGTGTGTGGCATAATGTGTCAGGGGCATTACGGTGTGTGGCATATTGTGTCATGTGCATTATTGTGTGTGGCATAATGTCTAAGGGCCATTGCAGTATGTGGCATAATGTATACTGGGCATTACTATAAGGAGGAAAAATGACAAATAATGTAAGTGGCATGAATCAGGATTATTTTTCTTTCCTGTGGTTGCTAACGTCTGGGCGTGCAGGTTGCAAAACTGGGGTATAAGGTAGTCTTTTCCTGCAATGCCACGCCCCTTTATGCGAAGTCACGCCTATTCCAATGAAGCCACACACCCTTTTTGCGGCACATGTTTGTCCCTTTACTAGTGCCAATTATGGGGGATGGGGGGGACAGGGTGGGCGTCGAAGAATTTTTTGGCTTGGGGGAGAAAAATTTCTACTTACGCCACTGATGGATCATCATTATGCAAGCATGGGACTGGGCTGCCATATTTTATGTATTCACCCCATGTACATGGGAAAGATCAGTGAGAAGAAGACAATGAAGGGCTTTCTTTTCCTGATAGCACATAAGCTCCCTGCCTGTGGGAGGGATTAGCATAGTCTGTTTGCTGATAGGTGCAGGTTGAGTGTACCTTGTAAAATGGACAATCTGTGTGTGAAGGGCTGAACTATGAGAGGCGAGGGGTGGGAATGATGGAGGGGATGAATGTATTTGTTGGCTAACGTCTCTTCTTCTTTACAGTTTGGATTCTTGCTGTCTGGGTAACTATTGAGCTACTGTAGGCCCCTCCCATTGCAGTCATTCTTTTATATTTATCTTCTTTCCCGATTCCCTTTCTTTATTTATATATTTCTCTTCTTTCCATTTTCCTTCACCTCTTTTTCACCATGCCCCATCCATGCAAGCTTGATGCTCTTCCCCCCTCTGGATTCGGGTATGCACTCGGCAAGAATCCAAAGAATCTTCTTCTCCAGTGATTTTCAGCTCCCAGTTATGGTGCGGGTTTGGGCCTAACTTGGCCAGGAGGTCTGCAGGTTTTGTGTGGTACCTTGGCTTTGCCATGTTAATTGGGTCTTCTGCCACCCAACTCTCTTCCATCATTCTCAGCTGGCTGAGGATGCAGTGGTCTTGGAGGCCATGCCAACTTCGACTGTGTGTTTTAGATATTAAATGTGTGTCAGATTGATTCTATAGGGTGTCTTGCCTATTCATTTTGCCATATTGGTGGTTAAAACTAGAGATGAGCGGGTTCGGTTCTCCGAGATCCGGACCCCCCCGAACTTCACCCATTTTACACGATTCCGAGGCAGCCTCGGATCTTGCCACCTTGCTCGGTTAACCCGAACGCGGCCGAACGTCATCATCCCGCTGTCGGATTCTCGCGAGATTTGTATTCTATATAAAGAGCCGCGCGTCGCCGCCATTTTCACTCGTGCATTGGAGATTGAACGGAGAGGATGTGGTTGCGTTCTCTCCCTGAAAAGCTCCGTAATCTGTGCTCAGTGTGCTGCAAATACATACCTCCCAACTTTCCCGATTTTCGCGGGACAGTCCCGTTTTTTTGGGACTGTCCCGCTGTCCCACCCGCGGGTCGCAGTGTCCCGCGGTGTGGAAGAGGAAGTCTATTCAGTGAAGACAGGGAGAGGGGGCATGCCAGCGGCTCACAGAACGCTGATCATGCCCCCTTTAGTGATGATAAACGGGGGCGTGACTTGCGATCGCGGCAGTGCCGCGAGGTCACGCCCCCTTTTGGTTAGGCCACGCCCACTGGAATAAGTATCAGGTGGCAGAAGACTGCTGGATGTGGTACAGTTGAAGATTATTAAAGTAATACAAAGGATAAGCACATGAGGGAAGAGGGCCCCGCTCGTGAGAGCTTACAATCTAAAGGGGAGGGGTAGACAGACATGGGTGACACAGATGGGGTACATAGAGAACGTGGAACAGAGGGTCAGGATGAGATTTGGCTGGGTTTGTTGAAGAAGTGGACCCCCAGAAGGCACAAGTCAATACTTAACATTGCAACATTTTACTGGGCTGTGCAGGAGAAAATTAAAAATAAGGGAAAATAAAAATAAAAAAAAGAATCGATAACTTCTACCACGTTCAAAAGGTCAATGGAAGCTGAAATAATGGACAACTACCTCATGGAAGCCAGATACAGTATACCAAACAGTACTTAGCAGAGTTAGGAATGAGTGCTTATGAAATACAGTAACATTTTGTCATAATATTTCAGAAACTGCATGGCTGGTCTCTTGCACTCTTTTGCTCTAATACACCACCTGCTTTAGGATTTATATTCAAAAACATTATGTCTCCATAATCCCAAAAACGTCAGTCTTCTTGAAAAGTGGTTTGTTCCTTTGTAAGGGAAAGAGAACAAACGTTCTCAAACAATGGTTTCTCAATTTCTTTTTCCTCTGGGAAGGGATTGTGGATTCGCAGGAATATCTGAGCATTTCTGTAATCAGAAAGCAGCGACTTTCTACAAATGTTTACAAATAATTCCAGTGATTTTGTTATTTTCTTCCAGTGATTTGGACCAATAATACCATTGATTAGAACAAATAATTCCAGTGATTTTGTCATTTTCTTCCAGTGATTTGGGCCAATAATACCATTGATTAGAACAAATAATTCCAGTGATTTTGTTATTTTCTTCCAGTGATTTGGGCCAATAATACCATTGATTAGAACAAATAATTCCAGTGATTTTGTCATTTTCTTCCAGTGATTTGGGCCAATAATACCATTGGTTAGAATGAATAATTCCAGTGATTTTGTCATTTTCTTCCAGTGATTTGGAACAATAATACCATTGATTAGAACAAATAATTCCTGTGATATTGAGGTGTTTGTGTCGCTTAGCTTAGCCATCCAGCGACCTTGGTGCGCCTCTTTTTCTCTTTTCTTTGCATCATGTGCTGTTTGGGGACTATTTTTTTGAAGTGCCATCCTGTCTGACACTGCAGTGCCACTTCTAGATGGGCCAGGTGTTTGTGTCGGCCACTTGGGTCGCTTTACTTAGTCATCCAGCGACCTCTGTGCAAATTTTAGGACTAAAAATAGCATTGTGAGGTATGAGGTGTTCAGAATAGACTGGAAATGAGTGGAAATTGTGGTTATTGAGGTTAATAATACTATAGGATAAAAATTACCCCCACATTCTATGATTTAAGCTGTTTTTGAGGGTTTTTTTTAAAAAAAACCCGAATCCAAAACACACCTGAATCCGACAAAAAATTTTCAGGGAGGTTTTGCCAAAACGCGTCCGAATCCAAAACACGGCCGCAGAACCGAATCCAAAACCAAAACACAAAACCCCAAAAATTTCCGGTGCACAGCTCTAGTTAAAAGTGATCTATGTCAGCATTGGTCTGTGTTGCTTTGTTTTCCAAATGTTGTTCTTTAGAGTGGATCTAAGGGGGTTAGACAGGTTGCATCTTTTCCCCATCGGCAGCGCCAGCGTGCAAGCGCAGGTCCCATCCTGTACGTGATTAGATCGCATTGGCTGTGAACGTCTATGCCTGCTTGAGGCTTTTCGCGGGGCGGCGCAGGAAGAGCGGGGACGGGTTGCTAGCATTTTTGGGGTAGTTGCGTGACATTACATGCAGCCACTCCGATGGAAAAAATGGCGGTGGGCCGCCTGCCTTCGCAGCCTGGCTGCGGAGGCAGGGGGTCGTCCACAGTTGCTGCTTTTGCCGCTGTGCAGGACATTCCGCATGCTGGGAAAGGATTGCAGATTCTGCTTTTTATCAGAATCTGCAATCCAACCTGAATTACCCCCTAAGTCACTAGGCCTCATTTAGATATCAGTAGCTTCTAATTATTCCACATACATTTTTTCAGATGGATATTTTAAAACATTTTTTTTATAGTAGCACCAGAGTTAATTATTTGTTCTTTTGTGAGTGACTTTCATACCCCATCTCTTTTATTGGTTCTGCAAGTCCTACCCCCGGCAGGCAAGCCTTCTATGTGGACCCTGTGCCCCTAACCTGTCTCCACCACCACCAGTCTTCAATTGATGTTGCTGTTTTGCGTCGGGACATTTGTTCTGCAGCTGCTTCTGCTGATGCTATAGGTTTGTCATGTCCTTCTCAAATTTGGCATATTATCACGGAGGCAGAGCATCACTCTGAGGCTTTCCTGGCTGAACAGGATTCTGGAGGTAGGACTGCACAGCAATTCATCTTGTCTTATGTGCGCGATAGCTACAAAACTGGTTGCTGAAAGGCGGAGGCGGCTTCTGCGTTGGTTGAGGTTCTGTATTTTGAGAATGTGAATGGCCACTGTGTGAGGGGGGCAGGCTGTGTGATCTGTAAGGTGGGTGCTGTGTGAGGGGGGCAGGCTGTGTGATCTGTAAGGTGGGTGCTGTGTGAGGGGGGCAGGCTGTGTGATCTGTAAGGTGGGTGCTGTGTGAGGGGGCAGACTTTGTGATCTGTAAGGTGGGTGCTGTGTGAGGGGGGCAGAATGTGTGATCTGTAAGGTGGGTGCTGTGTTAGGGGGCAGACTTTGTGATCTGTAAGGTGGGTGCTGTGTGAGGGGGGCAGAATGTGTGATCTGTAAGGTGGGTGCTGTGTTAGGGGGGCAGGCTGTGTGATCTGTAAGGTGGGTGCTGTGTGAGGGGTGCAGACTTTGTGATCTGTAAGGTGGGTGCTGTGTGAGGGGGGCAGACTTTGTGATCTGTAAGGTGCGTGCTGTGTGATGGGGGCAACTGTGTGTTCTGTAAGGCGGGTGCTGTGTGATGGTGGCAGACTGTGTGATCTGTAAGGTGGGTGCTGTGTGTGAGGGGGCAGACTGTGTGATCTGTAAGGCGGGTGCTGTGTGAGGGGGGCAGACTGTGTGATCTGTAAGGTGGGTGCTGTGTGAGGGGGGCAGACTGTGTGATCTGTAAGGCGGGTGCTCTGTGATGGTGGCAGACTGTGATCTGTAAGGTGGGTGCTGTGTGAGGGTGGCAGACTGTGTGTTCTGTAAGGTGGGTGCTGTGTGAGGGGGAAGACTGTGATCTGTAAGGCGGGTGCTGTGTGAGGGGGCAGACTGTGTGATCTGTAAGGTGGGTGCTGTGTGAGGGGGAAGACTGTGATCTGTAAGGTGGGTGCTGTGTGAGGTGGCAGACTGTGTGATCTGTAAGGTGGGTGCTGTGTGAGGGGGAAGACTGTGATCTGTAAGGTGGGTGCTGTGTGAGGGGGCATACTGTGTGTTCTGTATGGTCGGTGCTGTGTGAGGGGGAAGACTGTGATCTGTAAGGTGGGTGCTGTGTGAGTGGGACATACTGTGTGTTCTGTATGGTCGGTGCTGTGTGAGGGGGCAGACTGTGTGATCTGTAAGGTGGGTGCTGTGTGAGAGGGGCAGACAGTGTGATCTGTAAGGCGGGTACTGTGTGAGGGGGGCAGACAGTATGTTCTGTAAGGCGGGTGCTGTGTGAGGGGGGCAGACAGTGTGATCTGTAAGGCGGGTGCTGTGTGAGGGGGGCAGACAGTGTGTTCTGTAAGGCGGGTGCTGTGTGAGGGGGGCAGACAGAGTGTTCTGTAAGGCGGGTGCTGTGTGAGGGGGCAGACTGTGTGATCTGTAAGGTGGGTGCTGTGTGATGGGGCAGACTGTGTGATCTGTAAGGCGGGTGCTGTGTGATGGGGGCATACTGTGTGTTCTGTAAGGCGGGTGCTGTGTGATGGGGCAGACTGTGTGATCTGTAAGGCGGGTGCTGTGTGAGGGGGCAGACTGCGTGATCTGTAAGGTGGGTGTTGTGTGAGCGGGGCATACTGTGTGTTCTGTAAGGCAGGTGCTGTGTGAGGGGGCAGACTGTGTGATCTGTAAGGCGGGTGCTGTGTGAGTGGGGCATACTGTGTGATCTGTAAGGCGGGTGCTGTGTGAGCGGGGCATACTATGTGTTCTGTAAGGCGGGTGCAGTGTGAGCGGGGCATACTGTGTGTTCTGTAAGGCGGGTGCTGTGTGAGGGGGAAGACTGTAATCTGTAAGGCGGGTGCTGTGTGAGCGGGGCATACTGTGTGTTCTGTAAGGCGGGTGCTGTGTGAGGGGGGCTGACTGTGTGATCTGTAAGGTGGGTGCTGTGTGATGGGGGCTGACTGTGTGATCTGTAAGGTGGGTGCTGTGTGAGGGGGCAGAATGTGTGATCTGTAAGGCGGGTGCTGTGTGAGGGGGAAGACTGTGATCTGTAAGGCGGGTGCTGTGTGATGGGGGCTGACTGTGTGATCTGTAAGGCGGGTGCTGTGTGATGGGGCAGACTGCATGATATGTAAGGTGGGTGCTGTGTGAGGGGGCAGACTGTGTGATCTGTAAGGTGGGTGCTGTGTGATGGGGGCTGACTGTGTGATCTGTAAGGTGGGTGCTGTGTGAGGGGGCAGAATGTGTGATCTGTAAGGCGGGTGCTGTGTGAGGGGGAAGACTGTGATCTGTAAGGCGGGTGCTGTGTGATGGGGGCTGACTGTGTGATCTGTAAGGCGGGTGCTGTGTGATGGGGCAGACTGCATGATATGTAAGGTGGGTGCTGTGTGAGGGGGCAGACTGTGTGATCTGTAAGGTGGGTGCTGTGTGATGGGGGCTGACTGTGTGATCTGTAAGGCGGGTGCTGTGTGATGGGGGCAGACTGTGTGTTCTGTAAAGTGGGTGCTGTGTGAGGGGGCAGAATGTGTGTTCTGTAAGGCAGGTGCTGTGTGAGGGGGAAGACTGTGATGGGGGCTGTGTGATCTGTAAGGTGGGTGCTGTGTGAGGGGGCAGACTGTAGGATCTGTATGGCGGGTGCTATGTAAGGGGGGCAGTTTGTACTGTGAGGGGGGGCTCTGTGGGAGCAGTGTGATCCATGAGGGAGCCAGTGTGTGTGTGTGGCTATGGGGGCAGGTTGGGAAGTGGCAAAATAAATTCTCGTCCCTGGGCTCCTCTTGGTCAGTAACTGGCCCATACTGTCTGCTTTTACATGTAGACTACAAATGCTGGACATCATTATTGTTACACTGCAATTTAGAGTTTAGCTGCAGTAATCCACCAACTCTCAACTGTAACTCTCTCTGCACACCTGACATCTGCCCCACCTGCAGTGAAGCCTGGTTTTTCCATTGGGCAAATTTGTACCTTTCTTTGCTTTGTTCCCAACTGTGAATCAGCCCCATAGTTTGGTGGGACATCATATGGTGCTGAGGAGGGTTCCGGGCATGGACACGGGGTGGATGGTCATTGGCAGAAGGATAATGCGGCTGTGGCTAAGTTTGTCGTCCAGGAAGGGGTTCGCCTAGTTCCTCAGCGCTTGGTCTGTGGCACATTTGTATAGGCCATTAATGAGGAATTGAGGTCTTCTTTCTCCTCTTTGTAATTGACAGTTTGAGCTGATGTAAATGGCTGCACTTCCGCTGGAGCCCGGCTGTTGGTGGGAAACCATTGCTCTTTAGGGGCCACACTTGGTGCAAGAGATGGACGTGACCTTGTCACTCTCCATGCAAGGGACCTGGGCACCGTCTGTTATTTATGCTTAATGCTTATCATTGTTATAGCTGTTTGTAATGTAATGTGATTTATTTTTATGACATATATCCCGTCGGTACATGCCTGATACCACTTCTTGTCCATTGTCAGCTGTCAGGATAAGCGTGGTGTGTCGGCTGCAGAAGCTGTAATGTAGTGCACGGTGCATTGTTTCATCTAACAGTAACCGCTGACACTTTGTGACGTGAGAAGTGTCTACAAGTGTTGCCAATCCAATTACCCTATTAGACAAAACAAACAACCTGTCAGCGCCTTGTGACTGCGGAACAGCTGTCTATGAGGGCGACGTCCGCCGGAGCTCTCAGGATTAATGGAAACAGTGTGGCAGCACTTTGCAGCACAGCGAGCACTTACTTTCTGCTCCCATTGTCAGGACCCTGAACAGAGAAACGAATGTCAGGATATTATGGGGCCTATTTATCACCATCCGCACCCAGGATGTGGACGACAGGTGATAAAATCGCCCAAACTCGCACTGCGATAATTGACTACATGGCAGGGATGTATCAATTATCGCGTTCAGGGACAGAGCTTGTGGTCAAGCTCTGGCCCTGCGATGCCTCTTCGCAGCATCATAGGGGTATTTTTCATAAAAAATACCCCGATGTCCTGCTGCGCATGCGCCGCCCCCCGCCGACATCGCCACTACCGCCGCCGCCCGGTCGACCCCCTCCCCGTCGTGACTACCCCTGGCACGCCGCGGACCCCATCCCAGAAGATCAATATATTCACCTGTCCAGGGAGCCGGTCCGCGCTGCTTCAGGAGGCTCCCGGGCACCGAGTCTTTCTCCTGTGCTGTGACCCCCCGTGCTGTAAAGTGCGCTGCTGTTTTGCAGTGTCACTTTACTGCACCGGGGTCACATTGCAGCATATGGGGGACTCGGCGCCCGGCAGTGCTCACCGGAGCAGCGGACACCGGCTCCCTGGACAGGTGAGTATGTTTTTTGTTTTTGTTTTTTACTTTTCTCTAACGTCCTAGAGGATTCTGGGACTCCGTAAGGACCATGGGGAAGAGACGGGCTCCGCAGGACACATGGGCACTTTAAGAAAGACTTTGACTCTGGGTGTGCACTGGCTCCTCCCTCTATGCCCCTCCTCCAGACCTCAGTTTGAGACTGTGCCCAGAGGAGATGGGTGCACTGCAGGGAGCTCTCCTGAGTTTCTTGCTAAGAAAGTATATTTGTTAGGTTTTTTATTTTCAGGGAGCACTGCTGGCAACAGACTCCCTGCATCGAGGGACCGAGGAGAGAGAAACCACCCTACTTCTCTGAGTTGCAAGGTCTTGTTTCTTAGGCTACTGGACACCATTAGCTCCAGAGGGATTGGAACACAGGTTCGCCCTGGACGTTCGTACCAGAGCCGCGCCGCCGTCCTCCTCACAGAGCCAGAAGAAAGAAGCCGGGTAAGTATGAGAAAAAAGAAGGCTTCAAAGGCGGCAGAAGACTTCGTGAGCTTCACTGAGGTAACGCACAGCACTGCAGCTGTGCGCCATTGCTCCATACACCTCACACACTCCGGTCACTGTAAGGGTGCAGGGCGCAGGGGGGGCGCCCTGGGCAGCAATATAAACCTCTCCTATGGCAATAAGAGATATATACATGTACAGTTGGGCACTGTACATGTATATAAAAGAGCCTCCGCCATGTTTTACATATTTTGAGCGGGACAGAAGCCCGCCGCCGAGGGGGCGAGGCTTCTCCCTCAGCACTCACCAGCGCCATTTCTCTCCACAGTACAGCGCTGAGAGGAAGCTACCCGGACTCTCCCCTGCTTACAGACGGTGACAGTGGGTTTTCAAGAGGGGGTGGGGGGGGCACATAATTGGCGGTATACAGATGTTTCAGCGCTATTGGAAGGAACATACTGTGTTTTTTTCCTGGGTTATAGCGCTGGGGTGTGTGCTGGCATACTCTCTCTCTGTTTCTCCAAAGGGCCTAGGGGGAACCTGTCTTCAGAAAAGAGATTCCCTGTGTGTGTGGAGTGTGTCGGTATGTGTGTGTCGACATGTTTGATGCTGAAGGCTCACCTAAGGAGGAGGGGGAGTGCATGAATGTCAGGTCGCCGTCGGCAGCGCCGACACCGGACTGGATGGATATGTGGAATGTCTTGAGTGCTAATGTAAATTTATTACATAAGAGATTAGACAAAGCTGAGGCTAGGGAACAGGCAGGTAGTCAGACCATGCCTGTCCCAGTGACACCGGGACCTTCCGGGTCTCAGAAGCGCACATTATCCCAAATCACTGACACAGATACCGACACGGATTCAGATTCCAGTGTCGATTATGAGGATGCAAAATTACAGCCAAAAGTGGCTAAGGGTATTCGTTATATGATTATTGCTATAAAAGACGTTTTGCATATCACTGAGGAACCCCCGGTCCCGGACACGAGGGTACACATGTATAAAGAGAAAAAACCTGAGGTCACCTTTCCGTCCTCATATGAGCTAAGCGCTTGGGAATCTCCAGACAGGAGACTGCAAATTCCCAAAAGGATTCTTATGGCGTATCCCTTCCCACAAAAGGACAGGATACGATGGGAATCTTCACCTAAGGTGGACAAGGCGTTAACGCGCTCAATACTGCTACCCTCAAAGATGCTGCTGAACGCAAGCAGGAAGTTATCATGAAGTCCATTTACACGTATTCTGGTACTATTATTAGGCCGGCTATGGCATCGGCCTGGGTTTGTAGTGCTGTCGCAGCGTGGACTAATTCCCTATCAGCAGAGATTGAAACTCTGGATAAGGATACCATTTTGATGACCCTAGGGCATATAAAGGATGCTGCGTTATATATGAGGGATGCTCAAAGAGACATTTGTTTACTAAGCTCTAGAATAAATGCTATGTCTATTTCTGCTAGGCGACTCTTGTGGACCCGGCAGTGGACGGGGGATGCCGACTCAAAACGGCATATGGAGTCGTTGCCTTTCAAGGGGGAAGAGTTGTTTGGAGAAGGCCTCTCGGACCTTGTCTCTACTGCTACAGCAGGTACATCTAATTTTTTGCCTTATGTTCCCCCGCAACCTAAGAAGGCGCCTCATTATCAAATGCAGTCCTTTCGTTCAAATAAAGGCAAAAAGGTACGGGGATCGTCCTTTCTTGCCAGAGGTAAGGGCAAGGGGAAGAAGCTGCACACAGCTAGTTCCCAGGAGCAGAAGTCCTCCCCTGCGTCTGCAAAATCCACCGCATGACGCTGGGGCTTCCCTGGTGGAGTCAGCTCAAGTGGGGGCACGTCTTCAATTTTTCAGCCACATCTGGGTTCACTCACGGGTGGATCCCTGGGCAATAGAGATTGTTTCTCAGGGATACAGGCTGGAATTCGAAGAGGTGCTTCCTCGCTGGTTTTTCAAGTCGGCTCTGCCAGCTTCTCCTTCAGAGAGGGAGTTGGTGCTAAATGCAATTCAAAAATTGCATCTTCAACAGGTGATAGTCAAGGTTCCCCTTCTGCAACAAGGAAAGGGGTAATACTCAACCCTGTTTGTGGTACCGAAACCGGACGGTTCGGTCAGACCCATTTTGAATTAAAAATCCCTGAACCTGTACTTAAAAAAGTTCAATTTCGGGGCGTGGCTTGAGGCCTGACTGGGAGGTAGTGCACTCAGAGAGCTCCTGCTGGATTAAAATCAAATAACCCCTAAAAAATAGCTTTTACCCCACCTGCCTCTCCCCCACACCACCCCACAATTGCCCCTGTGGACTAGGGCACTTAGGGAGTGAGCTGCAGAGCCGGAGCACGGGCTTGCCCAGTGCTTGCGGGTTGTGGCCTTCCCAGTGAGGTGAAGCCGGGGCCTAAATTTGCTACCATCCCCGCCCGGAATCACCCGCCGCCCGGCCGCCAAAGCGCTGCTCCCCGGCGGGGAGCTTCCACACCGAATACCCCTTACCTAGGAGGCCTTAACAAAACTGCAAAGACACAGATAAGTGTCCCTGAACGAGCGGTGCCGGAGCCGAAAGACCTCGAGGAGCTCCGGTGGCGGCGGCCATATTGGATGTGGCGCCTGACGGAACTCAGGCGCTACACCACTGCACAACACCTGCGGACCGCGGAGGTGGACGGGGGGGGGGGGGGGGGGGGGCGAGCAGAGGTCGCTGAGAGGCCTGGGGACACCCAATATTAAATAAACGCCTGGGGGCAAAGCAAGGAAAATTCATAAAAGGGCACTCCACTCACTTTTGACGGCGGCCATCTTGGAGGTGGCAGAACAGGCCCATCTTATCTTATATGCCCTATGCTGCCCCTACAGGAGCTGTGTGGAAATGATCTTCCTATTTTAACAGGGAATTAAATTAAAACCTCACCTCCGCAGCTGCCGTTTCATATCTCCTACACTACGTCCCATACAACCACGGAAAAGTGTATGGTGAATCAGGACGCTCTCCCGTGAACTCCTCTCACTGCTTTCACAGATTAATAGGACCTAAGTCCTATAAATTATGTAATTTCACGAATGCCTGACTTCCCCCCCACCCGGACCAACTGTTGAATACGTAACAGCCAGGTGGACCATCCTTGTTATCACTCCTTAAAAGGACGTTCTCCGTTCACCAGATATTATGAGCAGAGCGAACACCAGAGCAAAAAAAATCAGGAGGTACACAAGATATCTCACAACACTTCTCACGCCGGGAAAAACCGTCAGAAGCTTCATCTCCATCCTCACCGATGCCTACACCCACCATGGACCAGACGGACGCACCCTCAACTAAGGCGGACATTCAATCCCTCCAGAACATGATACTAGACCTTAAGAATTCATTTACGACAGCTCTCCAGACAGCGATTGGAGAATTAAAATCTGATATGGCGACACTAGACTCTCGCACTACCGCACTGGAAGCACGGGTGGATCACCAACAAAATTTTCACAAACAAATAGGTGAAGACATGAGTTACCTATCCAGCGAACTGGAACTTCTTAAGGATAAAGTCGAGGATAGTGAAAATCGCGAAAGACGGAACAATTTGCGTATCCGCAATGTCCCTGAATCTATCACAGCCTCCGACCTGGAACCATACCTCCAACGCTTGTTTATACACCTGGTCCCGTCGCTTTCAAATTCTGCCATCTCGATAGAAAGAGCTCATCGCGCCCTGAGACCTAAACCGAAAGACTCGGAACCTCCCCGCGATGTTATCCTCCGATTTCTGTCCTTCAGGATTAAGAATAGTATCACGCTGGCGTGCAGAAATTCAACCTCAATCTTATTCGAAGACTCCCGGCTTCAGATCTATCAAGACCTGTCACCGGTGACCATTGCTAAACGACGCGATTTACGCGCTGTTACTTCCACATTACGTGACAATGGATATAAATATCGCTGGGGATTCCCTTTCCGCCTCATTGTGGAGATTGATGGCAAAATTCACACCATCCGCTCTCCTGATGACGGAGACAAATTGCTTCGAAAGTTGCTGCTGTCTCCAGCTGCTACCTCATAGACATGAAGTTCCTTTCGTTTAATTTCAATGTTTTAGTAACGTTTAATATACTCGATGTTATTCTAATTCTTGCTCAAATGCTATGTAAGCTTTGTTGTAGGTCCCGCTCCACACGCTAATGTCCATTTATTTTCTTTTTAGAAGATTCTTGCTGGCGGACATTTATACCTCATGTAATGTTATGTTGCTATCTCGCTGGGCTGGTCGGCGGCTTGGAGACATTGCCATATAGAGAGAATATTGGATTGAATCCTTTCCCGATATCGTGTGGGGTGTCTCGGGCCGACGGCCTGGCCGGCGATCTTACCACTTGTTCTATTGTTATCACTAATTTGATACTATTTGTTATATGATCAGTCATGTTATAGTGCTCTATATTAGGGAATATCCCGTCCCTGAGGTATAAAGAGAACTTAGTTTGCTACAAGACGGTCCGCCCATTCTGTATATTAGTGGTTTCGGGTGGGGGGCGTCAGTGCTCTATCTTGATACCTCCTCCCCCGAATTTTAGGGATTAAAGTTATTAACAAGCGTAGAGGGTCAACACCCTCGTCTGTTATATTGCATTTGTATCCCACCAGTGGGCTCTCATCTTTCTTTTCTTTGAGAGCTCAAACTTGGCAGCCGAGTATCCTGCCTGCTGGATACTACCTCTGCTTTATTCTTTTTTGTTTCTCTTTCTTCTGTTCCCCTTCTCTCTTAGACCACGATTGCAGTACACATAGTCCGGGTCCCTGGGGATTTCCAGAGAATTACTCCCTCTTCAGTTTCAAACATGCCGCTAAAATGCCTGTCCATTAATGTTAAAGGGCTGAACACTCCCCAGAAACGCTCTCATCTCCACAGATCTCTCAAAGCATTAAAAGGTGACGTGATTTTCTTACAGGAGACACACTTGAAATCGGATTCCCATCCCTCACTGACATCTAAACAATTTCCTATGGCCTGGTATTCTAATCATACAGCAAAAAAACATAGCGTGGCTATCTTAATAAGGGGGTCCATTCCTTTCCAACTCATAGACTGTAAACACGACACTGAAGGTCGGTATGTAATGGTGAGGGGAAAAATCGGACACGAGGAGGTTACCTTGGCTAATTTGTACTCTCCAAACACTGCCCAATCCAAATTCTTTCGCAAGTTTTTCCATGACCTCTACTCATATAGACGAGGCAAAGTACTTGTTGGTGGAGATTTCAATATGGCTCTCACGGGCATGGACAGGTCCGGACCCTTACGTAGTAGTCAAACCCCGAATTCCTCCGCATTACACAGGGGCATGGCCGAGGCTGGTTTGTTCGACGTCTGGCGATTTCTTAACCCGACCACCAGGGACTATACTTTCTACTCCAATCCGCACGATGTGTACTCCCGTATTGATTTGTTCTTGAGCTGTGCACCTCTCTCCCGCACCGCTCGCTTTTCTTCGATAGTCCCACTTACCTGGACTGACCATGCGGCTTTAACCGCGACATTCGACATTTTTGACATACCTGACGGCAGACCGACATGGAGACTAAACGAGACGCTATTGAAGATCCCTAAGTTTCAGGACTTGATTAAAATGGAACTTAAAGAATATTTTACGACTAACGTAGAGGGTGACTGCAGTATAGCCACTATATGGGAAGCCCATAAGGCGGTCATCAGGGGATCCATTATCCAATTTGCGTCCCGCCGTAAGAGAAACCGAGAAAACCAAATCGCCCTATTAACCGATAAGATTGCAACGTTGGACCAGGAACATAAACGCACATTTTCTAAAAAAACTCTAGCCGAACTTTCTAAAGCACGCGATGACCTGCAATCTCTCTTGGCGGAGAATATTGAGCGCTCGCTTTGGTGGGCTAACCAATCGTTTTACGATAAAAGTAACAAGGCACATACTTTATTAGCTAACCAACTACGCGCCAAAAAGGCTAACCAATGCATCCATACTATCAGACAACCTTCAGGCAACATTACCTACGACCCCAAAAAAATTAATAATATCTTTTTTGACTATTACAGGACACTCTATAACCTTGACCCCCCCGTCCGACCCCCTAGCACAAGCCGACCAGACACAACAGTATTTAGATTCATGCGCTCTTCCTCGTATAGACGAAGCAACTAACTCTACTCTCAATGCTGATATTTCTGTTGAGGAAGTTGAAGCGGCACTGAAAACCCAGAAACCCTCCAAAGCACCTGGCCCGGATGGCTATCCGATGGTGTATTACAAGACCTTCGCCCCTCAACTCGTCCCTCAAATGGTCTCCCTATTTAATAAAATATTACGAGGCGCGCCCTTTCATACCGACTCTACGACATCCCGCATTATTGTGATTCCGAAGCCCGGAAAAGATCCCTTGCATTGCACAAATTACAGACCCATATCTTTGATAAACACCGACCTCAAACTTTTTGCCAAAATATTAGCAACCCGTCTGAATGCTGTGTTGCCATCATTAATAGACCCTGACCAAGTGGGATTTATCCCTGGCCGTCAGGCCTCGGATAACACCAGACGCACCATTAATCTGATTCACCAAATAAACTCGACAAAAACACCAGCGATTGCCTTGGCGCTAGACGCCGAAAAAGCATTTGATCGCATTTCCTGGCCTTTTTTGTTTTCTACCTTATCAAAGTTTGGCCTCCACGGACATTTCACCACTGCAATAGAGGCCCTCTATTCCAACCCTACATCTATGGTCCTGACCAATGGACTGAGTTCACATCGATTTAGTTTGAAGAATGGCACTCGTCAGGGCTGCCCTCTCTCACCCCTACTTTTTGCTCTATGCATCGAACCTCTCGCGGCCCGTATTAGACTTAATGCAGACATCGGGGGGATTACAGTGGGGCAGAAATCATACAAAATATCATTATTTGCAGACGACGTGCTCCTGACATTGTCCAACCCTTTGATTTCTCTTCCTAATCTACAAAAAGAATTACTCCTATATGGAACCCTCTCTGGTTATAAAATAAATCACATCAAATCTGAGGCCCTCGCATTTAATATCCCATCACAAACCCATTTGATTCTAACCTCATCTTTCCCTTTTCTTTGGAGACCTTCGGCTATCAAATACCTCGGCATATTCATTACTAAATCCTATACCAACCTATACCAGGCTAATTATGTCCCTATGATTAAAACTCTCGCCCAAGACCTGGACAAATGGGACAGATTATTCATTTCATGGATTGGACGAATCAATGCCCTGAAAATGAATCTCCTTCCCCGTATTCTTTACCTATTTCAGACCATTCCGATAATGGTGCCACGAGTGACTCTGGCTTCATTGCAATCATTGTGCAACAAATTTATCTGGGCTCACCGTAAATCTCGATTAAGACGAACTCTGTTGACTAAAAGTGCTACTTCAGGCGGATTGGGGTACCCTAACCTTCAGGCTTATTTCAATGCCTGTCACCTTAATCACATGGTGTCTTGGCATTCCCCACAAGGGAACAGAAAATGGGTCGATATTGAGAACTCAATATATCAGGGCGTCCCCCTCGACTCTCTTCTATGGCTCCCCAGGTCCTGCAGACCAGCCTCGGCCTATTCAATCCCTACGATTAAATTCACCCTGGGACTGTGGGACAAACTCCGCAGTACCTACAATCTATCCTCACACCCCTCACCCTTAACACCTATTTGGGGACACCCTGCCTTCCCCCCTGGCTGCGAGCGAAAAATAGCGGCCCCATGGCAATCTCAGGGCATCACGAGATTCATCCATGTTAAAGGCCACTCAGCACCGACATCGTTTGGAGATTTTCAGGAGCACCTTGGTGTGCCATCCTCGTGTCATTACCATTACATTCAAATTCTCAGCTTTCTCAAATCTCAGCTTAAAAATACACCTTTGAAACCACCCACCTCCTTTGAACATATGTGCTTGCTTTCAATTGGCAAAAAGGGGAACATCTCAACAATATACAACTCTATCCTGACCCCAGACCCCCCTGACCGCGAACCCCATGAACTAGCCTGGGAATCAGATCTCTCCCATCCGTTGGAAGATGATCTATGGGAAGAAATCAGAATGCGCATAGCTAAAGCGTCTATTAGTGTGGCACTCAGGGAAACGTGCTATAAGGTCTACACCAGGTGGTACTTGGTTCCCTCCAGACTACATTCCATCTACCCCACGACATCAAATATGTGCTGGAGACTCTGTGGAGGGGAGGGCACCTTTTACCACATATGGTGGACATGCCCCTTGATTCGCCCATTTTGGAAAATGGTAGGAGCACTTGTTGCTCAAACATGCGGACATAATTTAGACCTCTCCCCTGAAACTGCTCTACTTCAAGCCCCCATACCAATGTTACCCAAAACCCAGGACAAGCTTGCCATGCTACTTTGCATGGCGGCAAAATCTCTGATAGCTAAATGCTGGAAAGACCATAAACCTCCCTCCAAGGCATTACTGATGTCCAAGATTAATTATATAGCCAGTATGAAATATATTACAAGCCTAAAAAATAACACGGTGGCCCAGTTCCACAACATCTGGTCTCCTTGGTACCTCGCTCGGTCTTTATTGATGCCCGGACTATGTTGATGCTGCTAATACTGCTAACTCTGCTAATACCTCTATCACCTATGTTGTCTCCCCCTCTCCTATTGATACGGGGAACTGTTCCCACCCTCTGGCCTCCCTATAGGTAATTTACCCAATGATTTCCCTCAATTAAGCTATATACTCTAGCGTCCTTTCTCCCTGCCCTTTCTTTTTCTCTTTTACTTTTACTCTTCACAGGTTTACTCTCAGTTTTAGTATAAAATTTATACTATATCTATAAAATAAAACGAGACAGGTCAAGTACGCGCTTAGAAATTAGCAGGGAGCATATTATTAATAATATCTGTTGGTCTATGATTTCATAGAATTGTTTTTATATTTCTACCTTGATATGTGAAACGGTTGTTTTCATGTTCTATTTCCCTAACCTGCACAAGTCTGTTCTTGTTAACCTTGTGATTACTGACCACTCTCAATAAAAACTCTAACTTTAAAAAAAAAAAAAAAAGTTCAATTTCAAGATGGAATTGCTCAAAACGGTCATTGCAAGCCTGGAGGGGGGGGGGGGGAGGGATTGGATGGTTTCCCTAGACATAAAGGATGCATACCTTCATGTTCCGATATTTCCTCCTCATCAGGCGTTCCTGAGATTTGCGGTACAGGACTGTCATTACCAATTTCAGACGTTGCCGTTTGGGCTTTCCACGGCCCCCGAGGATTTTTACCAAGGTAATGGCGGAAATGATGGTGCTCCTGCGCAAGCAAGGTGTCACAATTATCCCATACTTAAACGATCTCCTCATAAAGGTGAGATCTCGAGAGAAGTTACTGGACAGCGCATCACTGTCTGTGAAGATTTTTCAGCAACACGGCTGGATTCTCAATATTCCGAAGTCACAGCTGGTTCCTACAACGCGTCTGACCTTTTTGGGCCTGATTCTGGACACAGACCAGAAAAAGGTTTTTCTTCCGATGGAAAAGGCTCAGGAGCTCATGGCTCTGGTCAAGAACCTATTGAAGCCAAAAAAAGGTTTCAGTGCATCACTGCACACGTGTCCTGGGGAAGATGGTGGCATCTTACGAGTCCATCCCCTTCGGCAGGTTCCATGCGAGAACTTTTCAATGGGACCTACTGGACAAGTGGTCCGGGTATCATTTACAAATGCATCAAAGGATCACCCTGTCTCCCAGAGCCAGGGTATCTCTCCTGTGGTGGCTGCACAGTACTCACCTCCTAGAGGGCCGCAGGTTCGGCATTCAGGACTGGATCCTGGTGACCAAGGACGCAAGCCTCGAGGTTGGGTAGCAGTCACACTGGGAAGAAATTTCCAAGGTTTCTGGTCAAGTCTAGAGACTTGTCTCCACATCAACGTCCTGGAGTTGAGGGCCATATACAACGCCCTACGTCAAGCGGAGGCATTATTTCGCAACAAGCCAGTTCTGATTCAGTCAGACAATGTCACAGTAGTGGCTCATGTAAACCGCCAAGGCGGCACAAGGAGAATGGTGGCAATGGCAGAAGCCACCAGGATTCTTCGCTGGGCGGAAGGTCATGTAAGCGCACTGTCAGCAGTGTTCATTCCGGGAGTGGACAACTGGGAAGCGGACTTCCTCAGCAGACACGATCTGCATCCGGGAGAGTGGGGGCTTCATCAGGAAGTCTTCGCACAGATCGTGGGTCAGTGGGGACTGCCCCAAATAGACATGATGGCATCCCGTCTCAACAAAAAGCTAAAGCGGTATTGCGCCAGGTCACGGGACCCTCAGGCGGTGGCGGTAGATGCCCTGGTGACGCCTTGGGTGTTCAGGTCGGTCTATGTGTTCCCTCCTCTTCCTCTCATACCCAAGGTGTTGAGAATAATAAGACGAAGAGGAGTGAGAACAATCTTCGTTGCTCCGGATTGGCCACGAAGCACTTGGTATCCGGATCTGCAGGAGTTGCTCACAGAAGATCCGTGGCCTCTTCCTCTACGACAGGACCTACTGCAACAGGGGCCCTGTATGTTCCAAGACTTACCGCGGCTGCGTTTGATGGCATGGCGGTTGAACGCCAGATCCAAGCGGAAAAAGGTATTCCGGAGGAGGTCATTCCTACCCTGATTAAGGCTAGGAAGGACGTGACATCGAAACATTATTACCGCATATGGAGAAAATATGTTTATTGGTGTGAGGCCAGGAGTACTCCTACGGAGGAATTCCATTTGGGCCGTCTCCTTCACTTCCTTCAGACTGGAGTGAATTTGGCCCTAAAATTAGGGTCCATATAGGTTCAAATTTCGGCTTTATCCATTTTATTTCAAAAGGAATTGGCTTCTCTTCCTGAAGTTCAGACATTCGTGAAGGGAGTACTGCATATTCAGCCCCCGTTTGTACCTCCGGTGGTGCCTTGGGACCTTAATGTGGTGTTAAGTTTCCTTAAGTCACATTGGTTTGAACCACTCAACGCGGTGGAGTTGAAGTACCTCACTTGGAAGGTGGCCATGTTGCTAGCCTTAGCTTCAGCAAGGCGTGTTTCGGAACTGGCGGCTTTGACACATAAAAGCCCCTATCTGGTTTTTCATGTGGATAGGGCGGAATTGAGGACTCGTCCTCACTTCCTTCCTAAGGTGGTCTCATCTTTTCATATGAGCCAACCTATTGTAGTGACTGTGGCTACGCGTGACTTGAAGGATTCCGAGTCCCTTGATGTGGTCAGGGCTTTGAGGATTTATGTGGCCAGAACAGCTAGGGTCAGGAAGACAGAAGCTTTGTTTGTTTTATATGCGGCCAACAAGATTGGCGCTCCTGCTTCAAAGCGGACTATTGCTCGCTGGATCTGTAACACGATTCAGCAGGCGCATTCTACGGCAGGGTTCCCTTTGCCAAAATCGGTTAAGGCCCATTCCACTAGGAAGGTGGGCTCTTCTTGGGCGGCTGCCCGAGGGGTCTCGGCACTACAGTTGTGCCGAGCAGCTACTTGGTCTGGGTCAAACACCTTTGCAAAGTTCTATAAGTTTGATACCCTGGCTGAGGAGGACCTCCTGTTTGCTCAATCGGTGCTGCAGAGTCATCCGTACTCTCCCGCCCGTTTGGGAGCTTTGGTATAATCCCCATGGTCCTTACGGAGTCCCAGCATCCTCTAGGACGTTAGAGAAAATAAGATTTTAAACCTACCGGTAAATCTTTTTCTCGTAGTCCGTAGAGGATGCTGGGCGCCCGTCCCAAGTGCGGACTTCTTCTGCAAAACTTGTACAGGTTGAGTATCCCATATCCAAATATCCGAAATACGGAATATTCCGAAATACGGACTTTTTGAGTGAGAGTGAAATAGTGAAACTTTTGTTTTTTGATGGCTCAATGTACACAAACTTTGTTTAATACACACAGTTATTAAAAATATTGTATTAAATGACCTTCTGGGTGTGTGTATAAGGTGTATATGAAACATAAATGAATTGTGTGAATGTAGACACACTTTGTTTAATGCACAAAGTTATAAAAAAATATTGACTAAAATTACCTTCAAGCTGTGTGTATAAGTTGTATATGAAACACAAATGCATTCTGTGCTTAGACTTGGGGCCTATCGCCATGATATATCATTATGGTACGCAATTATTCCAAAATACGGAAAAATCCGATATCCAAAATACCTCTGGTCCCAAGCATTTTGGATAAGGGATACTCAACCTGTATATAGTTACTGCTTACATAAGGGTTATGTTGTAGTTTCATCGGTTTTGGACCGAGACTATGTTGTTTGT
The DNA here is from genome assembly GCF_028390025.1 of Pseudophryne corroboree. Classification (NCBI taxonomy): domain Eukaryota; kingdom Metazoa; phylum Chordata; class Amphibia; order Anura; family Myobatrachidae; genus Pseudophryne; species Pseudophryne corroboree. The sequence goes on along the minus strand of NC_086448.1, from coordinate 827,154,251 downwards.
TTATACTGTTAACTAGAGATGAGCGCCTGAAATTTTTCGGGTTTTGTGTTTTGGTTTTGGGTTCGGTTCCGCGGCCGTGTTTTGGGTTCGAACGCGTTTTGGCAAAACCTCACCGAATTTTTTTTGTCGGATTCGGGTGTGTTTTGGATTCGGGTGTTTTTTTCAAAAACACTAAAAAACAGCTTAAATCATAGAATTTGGGGGTCATTTTGATCCCAAAGTATTATTAACCTCAAAAACCATAATTTACACTCATTTTCAGTCTATTCTGAATACCTCACACCTCACAATATTATTTTTAGTCCTAAAATTTGTACCGAGGTCGCTGTGTGAGTAAGATAAGCGACCCTAGTGGCCGACACAAACACCGGGCCCATCTAGGAGTGGCACTGCAGTGTCACGCAGGATGTCCCTTCCAAAAAACCCTCCCCAAACAGCACATGACGCAAAGAAAAAAAGAGGCGCAATGAGGTAGCTGTGTGAGTAAGATTAGCGACCCTAGTGGCCGACACAAACACCGGGCCCATCTAGGAGTGGCACTGCAGTGTCACGCAGGATGTCCCTTCCAAAAAACCCTCCCCAAACAGCACATGACGCAAAGAAAAAAAGAGGCGCAATGAGGTAGCTGTGTGAGTAAGATTAGCGACCCTAGTGGCCGACACAAACACCGGGCCCATCTAGGAGTGGCACTGCAGTGTCACGCAGGATGTCCCTTCCAAAAAACCCTCCCCAAACAGCACATGACGCAAAGAAAAAAAGAGGCGCAATGAGGTAGCTGTGTGAGTAAGATTAGCGACCCTAGTGGCCGACACAAACACCGGGCCCATCTAGGAGTGGCACTGCAGTGTCACGCAGGATGTCCCTTCCAAAAAACCCTCCCCAAACAGCACATGACGCAAAGAAAAAAAGAGGCGCAATGAGGTAGCTGTGTGAGTAAGATTAGCGACCCTAGTGGCCGACACAAACACCGGGCCCATCTAGGAGTGGCACTGCAGTGTCACGCAGGATGTCCCTTCCAAAAAACCCTCCCCAAACAGCACATGACGCAAAGAAAAAAAGAGGCGCAATGAGGTAGCTGACTGTGTGAGTAAGATTAGCGACCCTAGTGGCCGACACAAACACCGGGCCCATCTAGGAGTGGCACTGCAGTGTCACGCAGGATGTCCCTTCCAAAAAACCCTCCCCAAACAGCACATGACGCAAAGAAAAAAAGAGGCGCAATGAGGTAGCTGACTGTGTGAGTAAGATTAGCGACCCTAGTGGCCGACACAAACACCGGGCCCATCTAGGAGTGGCACTGCAGTGTCACGCAGGATGTCCCTTCCAAAAAACCCTCCCCAAACAGCACATGACGCAAAGAAAAAAAGAGGTGCAATGAGGTAGCTGTGTGAGTAAGATTAGCGACCCTAGTGGCCGACACAAACACCGGGCCCATCTAGGAGTGGCATTGCAGTGTCACGCAGGATGTCCCTTCCAAAAAACCCTCCCCAAACAGCACATGACGCAAAGAAAAAAAGAGGCGCAATGAGGTAGCTGTGTGAGTAAGATTAGCGACCCTAGTGGCCGACACAAACACCGGGCCCATCTAGGAGTGGCACTGCAGTGTCACGCAGGATGTCCCTTCCAAAAAACCCTCCCCAAACAGCACATGACGCAAAGAAAAAAAGAGGCGCAATGAGGTAGCTGACTGTGTGAGTAAGATTAGCGACCCTAGTGGCCGACACAAACACCGGGCCCATCTAGGAGTGGCACTGCAGTGACGTGACGCAGGATGTCCCTTCCAAAAAACCCTCCCCAATCAGCACATGATGCAAAGAAAAAGAAAAGAAAAAAGAGGTGCAAGATGGAATTGTCCTTGGGCCCTCCCACCCACCCTTATGTTGTATAAACAAAACAGGACATGCACACTTTAACCAACCCATCATTTCAGTGACAGGGTCTGCCACACGACTGTGACTGATATGACGGGTTGGTTTGGACCCCCCCCAAAAAAGAAGCAATTAATCTCTCCTTGCACAAACTGGCTCTACAGAGGCAAGATGTCCACCTCATCTTCACCCTCCGATATATCACCGTGTACATCCCCCTCCTCACAGATTATCAATTCGTCCCCACTGGAATCCACCATCTCAGCTCCCTGTGTACTTTGTGGAGGCAATTGCTGCTGGTCAATGTCTCCGCGGAGGAATTGATTATAATTCATTTTAATGAACATCATCTTCTCCACATTTTCTGGATGTAACCTCGTACGCCGATTGCTGACAAGGTGAGCGGCGGCACTAAACACTCTTTCGGAGTACACACTTGTGGGAGGGCAACTTAGGTAGAATAAAGCCAGTTTGTGCAAGGGCCTCCAAATTGCCTCTTTTTCCTGCCAGTATAAGTACGGACTGTGTGACGTGCCTACTTGGATGCGGTCACTCATATAATCCTCCACCATTCTATCAATGTTGAGAGAATCATATGCAGTGACAGTAGACGACATGTCCGTAATCGTTGTCAGGTCCTTCAGTCCGGACCAGATGTCAGCATCAGCAGTCGCTCCAGACTGCCCTGCATCACCGCCAGCGGGTGGGCTCGGAATTCTGAGCCTTTTCCTCGCACCCCCAGTTGCGGGAGAATGTGAAGGAGGAGATGTTGACAGGTCGCGTTCCGCTTGACTTGACAATTTTGTCACCAGCAGGTCTTTCAACCCCAGCAGACCTGTGTCTGCCGGAAAGAGAGATCCAAGGTAGGCTTTAAATCTAGGATCGAGCACGGTGGCCAAAATGTAGTGCTCTGATTTCAACAGATTGACCACCCGTGAATCCTTGTTAAGCGAATTAAGGGCTGCATCCACAAGTCCCACATGCCTAGCGGAATCGCTCCCTTTTAGCTCCTTCTTCAATGCCTCCAGCTTCTTCTGCAAAAGCCTGATGAGGGGAATGACCTGACTCAGGCTGGCAGTGTCTGAACTGACTTCACGTGTGGCAAGTTCAAAGGGCATCAGAACCTTGCACAACGTTGAAATCATTCTCCACTGCACTTGAGACAGGTGCATTCCACCTACTATATCGTGCTCAATTGTATAGGCTTGAATGGCCTTTTGCTGCTCCTCCAACCTCTGAAGCATATAGAGGGTTGAATTCCACCTCGTTACCACTTCTTGCTTCAGATGATGGCAGGGCAGGTTCAGTAGTTTTTGGTGGTGCTCCAGTCTTCTGTACGTGGTGCCTGTACGCCGAAAGTGTCCCGCAATTTTTCTGGCCACCGACAGCATCTCTTGCACGCCCCTGTCGTTTTTTAAAAAATTCTGCACCACCAAATTCAAGGTATGTGCAAAACATGGGACGTGCTGGAATTTGCCCATATTTAATGCACACACAATATTGCTGGCGTTGTCCGATGCCACAAATCCACAGGAGAGTCCAATTGGGGTAAGCCATTCCGCGATGATCTTCCTCAGTTGCCGTAAGAGGTTTTCAGCTGTGTGCGTATTCTGGAAATCGGTGATACAAAGCGTAGCCTGCCTAGGAAAGAGTTGGCGTTTGCGAGATGCTGCTACTGGTGCCGCCGCTGCTGTTCTTGCGGCGGGAGTCCATACATCTACCCAGTGGGCTGTCACAGTCATATAGTCCTGACCCTGCCCTGCTCCACTTGTCCACATGTCCGTGGTTAAGTGGACATTGGGTACAACTGCATTTTTTAGGACACTGGTGAGTCTTTTTCTGACGTCCGTGTACATTCTCGGTATCGCCTGCCTAGAGAAGTGGAACCTAGATGGTATTTGGTAACGGGGGCACACTGCCTCAATAAATTGTCTAGTTCCCTGTGAACTAACGGCGGATACCGGACGCACGTCTAACACCAACATAGTTGTCAAGGACTCAGTTATCCGCTTTGCAGTAGGATGACTGCTGTGATATTTCATCTTCCTCGCAAAGGACTGTTGAACAGTCAATTGCTTACTGGAAGTAGTACAAGTGGGCTTACGACTTCCCCTCTGGGATGACCATCGACTCCCAGCGGCAACAACAGCAGCGCCAGCAGCAGTAGGCGTTACACGCAAGGATGCATCGGAGGAATCCCAGGCAGGAGAGGACTCGTCAGAATTGCCAGTGACATGGCCTGCAGGACTATTGGCATTCCTGGGGAAGGAGGAAATTGACACTGAGGGAGTTGGTGGGGTGGTTTGCGTGAGCTTGGTTACAAGAGGAAGGGATTTACTGGTCAGTGGACTGCTTCCGCTGTCACCCAAAGTTTTTGAACTTGTCACTGACTTATTATGAATGCGCTGCAGGTGACGTATAAGGGAGGATGTTCCGAGGTGGTTAACGTCCTTACCCCTACTTATTACAGCTTGACAAAGGGAACACACGGCTTGACACCTGTTGTCCGCATTTCTGGTGAAATACCTCCACACCGAAGAGCTGATTTTTTTGGTATTTTCACCTGGCATGTCAACGGCCATATTCCTCCCACGGACAACAGGTGTCTCCCCGGGTGCCTGACTTAAACAAACCACCTCACCATCAGAATCCTCCTGGTCAATTTCCTCCCCAGCGCCAGCAACACCCATATCCTCCTCATCCTGGTGTACTTCAACACTGACATCTTCAATCTGACTATCAGGAACTGGACTGCGGGTGCTCCTTCCAGCACTTGCAGGGGGCGTGCAAATGGTGGAAGGCGCATGCTCTTCACGTCCAGTGTTGGGAAGGTCAGGCATCGCAACCGACACAATTGGACTCTCCTTGTGGATTTGGGATTTCAAAGAACGCACAGTTCTTTGCGGTGCTTTTGCCAGCTTGAGTCTTTTCAGTTTTCTAGCGAGAGGCTGAGTGCTTCCATCCTCATGTGAAGCTGAACCACTAGCCATGAACATAGGCCAGGGCCTCAGCCGTTCCTTGCCACTCCGTGTGGTAAATGGCATATTGGCAAGTTTACGCTTCTCCTCCGACAATTTTATTTTAGGTTTTGGAGTCCTTTTTTTACTGATATTTGGTGTTTTGGTTTTGACATGCTCTGTACTATGCCATTGGGCATCGGCCTTGGCAGACGACGTTGCTGGCATTTCATCGTCTCGGCCATGACTAGTGGCAGCAGCTTCAGCACGAGGTGGAAGTGGATCTTGATCTTTCCCTAATTTTGGAACCTCAACATTTTTGTTCTCCATATTTTAATAGGCACAACTAAAAGGCACCTCAGGTAAACAATGGAGATGGATGGATTGGATACTAGTATACAATTATGGACGGGCTGCCGAGTGCCGACACAGAGGTAGCCACAGCCGTGAACTACCGCACTGTACTGTGTCTGCTGCTAATATATAGACTGGTTGATAAAGAGATAGTATACTCGTAACTAGTATGTATGTATAAAGAAAGAAAAAAAAACCACGGTTAGGTGGTATATACAATTATGGACGGGCTGCCGAGTGCCGACACAGAGGTAGCCACAGCCGTGAACTACCGCACTGTACTGTGTCTGCTGCTAATATAGACTGGTTGATAAAGAGATAGTATACTCGTAACTAGTATGTATGTATAAAGAAAGAAAAAAAACCCACGGTTAGGTGGTATATACAATTATGGACGGGCAGCCGAGTGCCGACACAGAGGTAGCCACAGCCGTGAACTACCGCACTGTACTGTGTCTGCTGCTAATATATAGACTGGTTGATAAAGAGATAGTATACTCGTAACTAGTATGTATGTATAAAGAAAGAAAAAAAAACCACGGTTAGGTGGTATATACAATTATGGACGGGCTGCCGAGTGCCGACACAGAGGTAGCCACAGCCGTGAACTACCGCACTGTACTGTGTCTGCTGCTAATATATAGACTGGTTGATAAAGAGATAGTATACTCGTAACTAGTATGTATGTATAAAGAAAGAAAAAAAACCACGGTTAGGTGGTATATACAATTATGGACGGGCTGCCGAGTGCCGACACAGAGGTAGCCACAGCCGTGAACTACCGCACTGTACTGTGTCTGCTGCTAATATATAGACTGGTTGATAAAGAGATAGTATACTCGTAACTAGTATGTATGTATAAAGAAAGAAAAAAAAACCACGGTTAGGTGGTATATACAATTATGGACGGGCTGCCGAGTGCCGACACAGAGGTAGCCACAGCCGTGAACTGCCGCACTGTACTGTGTCTGCTGCTAATATATAGACTGGTTGATAAAGAGATAGTATACTCGTAACTAGTATGTATGTATAAAGAAAGAAAAAAAAACCACGGTTAGGTGGTATATACAATTATGGACGGGCTGCCGAGTGCCGACACAGAGGTAGCCACAGCCGTGAACTACCGCACTGTACTGTGTCTGCTGCTAATATATAGACTGGTTGATAAAGAGATAGTATACTCGTAACTAGTATGTATGTATAAAGAAAGAAAAAAAAACCACGGTTAGGTGGTATATACAATTATGGACGGGCTGCCGAGTGCCGACACAGAGGTAGCCACAGCCGTGAACTACCGCACTGTACTGTGTCTGCTGCTAATATATAGACTGGTTGATAAAGAGATAGTATACTCGTAACTAGTATGTATGTATAAAGAAAGAAAAAAAAACCACGGTTAGGTGGTATATACAATTATGGACGGGCTGCCGAGTGCCGACACAGAGGTAGCCACAGCCGTGAACTACCGCACTGTACTGTGTCTGCTGCTAATATATAGACTGGTTGATAAAGAGATAGTATACTCGTAACTAGTATGTATGTATAAAGAAAGAAAAAAAAACCACGGTTAGGTGGTATATACAATTATGGACGGGCTGCCGAGTGCCGACACAGAGGTAGCCACAGCCGTGAACTACCGCACTGTACTGTGTCTGCTGCTAATATATAGACTGGTTGATAAAGAGATAGTATACTCGTAACTAGTATGTATGTATAAAGAAAGAAAAAAAAACCACGGTTAGGTGGTATATACAATTATGGACGGGCTGCCGAGTGCCGACACAGAGGTAGCCACAGCCGTGAACTACCGCACTGTACTGTGTCTGCTGCTAATATAGACTGGTTGATAAAGAGATAGTATACTCGTAACTAGTATGTATGTATAAAGAAAGAAAAAAAAACCACGGTTAGGTGGTATATACAATTATGGACGGGCTGCCGAGTGCCGACACAGAGGTAGCCACAGCCGTGAACTACCGCACTGTACTGTGTCTGCTGCTAATATAGACTGGTTGATAAAGAGATAGTATACTACTAATATTATATATACTGGTGGTCAGGTCACTGGTCACTAGTCACACTGGCAGTGGCACTCCTGCAGCAAAAGTGTGCACTGTTTTAATATAATATTATGTACTCCTGGCTCCTGCTATAACCTATAACTGGCACTGCAGTAGTGCTCCCCAGTCTCCCCCACAATTATAAGCTGTGTGAGCTGAGCAGTCAGACAGATATATAATATATATAGATGATGCAGCACACTGGCCTGAGCCTGAGCAGTGCACACAGATATGGTATGTGACTGACTGAGTCACTGTGTGTATCGCTTTTTTCAGGCAGAGAACGGATATATTAAATAAACTGCACTGTGTGTCTGGTGGTCACTCACTATATAATATATTATGTACTCCTGGCTCCTGCTATAACCTATAACTGGCACTGCAGTAGTGCTCCCCAGTCTCCCCCACAATTATAAGCTGTGTGAGCTGAGCAGTCAGACAGATAATCAGATATATATAATATTATATATAGATAATAGATGATGCAGCACACTGGCCTGAGCCTGAGCAGTGCACACAGATATGGTATGTGACTGAGTCACTGTGTGCTGTGTATCGCTTTTTTCAGGCAGAGAACGGATTATAAATAAAACTGGTGGTCACTATCAGCAAAACTCTGCACTGTACTGAGTACTCCTAATGCTCCCCAAAATTAGTAAATCAAGTGTCTCTCTAATCTATTCTAAACGGAGAGGACGCCAGCCACGTCCTCTCCCTATCAATCTCAATGCACGTGTGAAAATGGCGGCGACGCGCGGCTCCTTATATAGAATCCGAGTCTCGCGATAGAATCCGAGCCTCGCGAGAATCCGACAGCGTCATGATGACGTTCGGGCGCGCTCGGGTTAACCGAGCAAGGCGGGAAGATCCGAGTCGCTCGGACCCGTGAAAAAAAACATGAAGTTCGTGCGGGTTCGGATTCAGAGAAACCGAACCCGCTCATCTCTACTGTTAACTGGGTAGTTTATCACAAGTTATACGGTGTGATTGGTGTGGGCTGGTATGAGTCTTGCCCTTGGATTAACAAAAATCCTTTCCTCGTACTGTCCATCTCCTCTGGGCACAGTTTCTCTAACTGAGGTCTGGAGGAGGGGCATAGAGGGAGGAGCCAGTGCACACCCAGAGTCAAAGTCTTTCTTAAAGTGCCCATGTCTCCTGCGGAGCCCGTCTATTCCCCATGGTCCTTACGGAGTCCCAGCATCCTCTACGGACTACGAGAAAAATATTTACCGGTAGGTTTAAAATCTTATTTTTTTTTATTTATACACTGTGATCAGCTTGTGTGTCCATCGGACACACATAGCTGATCACTCTGCCGGGTCACCGCTCAGCTCTCTCTGCCAGGAGGAAGAGAAAGCTGGGCAAAAGAGGGTGCACATCGCTGAGATTATCACAGGGCACACTGCGGTATTTTTTCACATTTTTTTTAAAGTAAATCTGGTCAGATCGCATTTCCCATTATAAGTATGGGGGGGGGGGGGGGAGTATTGGGGGGAATGTGATGTGGGTTACCAAAAAAAAAGTGAATTAAAGAGATTGGAGCAGTTTTTCATGAAAACTGCTCCAAATGCCCTTTAATACATTCAGGTGATACTAAAATAATTTGAAAAGGGTGTGAAAACCGAAACCCCCCCCCCCCCGTTTCACATTATTTTAGTAAAAATAATGTTAATAAATAGCCCCTTTATCTGCTATAGGCAATAAGGGATATCCCTCCCTTCCCTGCTGTCTAAACCTATCCCTCCCCACTAGGTGCCTAACCCTAACCTTCCCATCCCTGAACCCTAATCCCCCTTCTGATGGCTAAACCTAACACCCCCCCACCCCCACCCACACCCTCTCACCTTCCCCCGTGGCGGGGCATGATAGCATCCCGCTGAAAGAAGGATCGGGATTCTGGCCGTCGGTATTTAGACGTCGGGATCTCGAGTCCTGTCTGAATGTCGGTGTTCCTGCTGTGGACGGGATTCCAGCGTCGGTATATCAAGCGCCGGGATCCTGTCCGCCGGTTTCCTCACTGCATCCCGGCAATAAAAGTGCATGCACTTTATTACACAGGGGGAGCTGACAGTGTACAGGAGCAAACCTCCGGCATAACCGCGGCTGCAACAACCGATGTCAAGAGCTTTACTTTCAGCCAGCCAATCACATCACAGCCAGCATGGGAAACCATTTGAGATTGGTTAAACCCTGTGGAGGCCATTAGGCAGTCAAAATCTCGGGGCCCCCTTCCAAATTATCTCCTAATACGTTTTTCATTTTACCAACCAACTACGATAAGTTGTTAATGGGAACATTATATTAATACTGTATTTTTTCTCTATTGAGTCTTTAATGTAAAGTTTTTGTTTCTTTGAGTTGATTCATTTTTTCTATTGTTTGGAAACAATGTAAGAAAGCCTGATACCCATTTACTTTCAAGATCAAATCAATATTACTTTGATCTGTTGTCGTGGGGCCCCTAAAAGGCATGGGGCCCATAGGCCGGTGCCTACTCTGCCTATTTGGTAATTCAATACTAGGTTACAGTATGGTCAAATTAATTTTCAGGGGAATTCCATTAAATTTACTAAGCCGTGGCTTCTGTGCTTATCACTGAAATTTAAAACAGCAATGTTATTAAAAGGAAGAAACAGCTTTTTCCGATTTCAATATCATGGTCGTTGTTATGTTGGGGTTAAATACTTGCAAAAGCCGCCGCATAGAAAATTTACCTTGATGCAAAGTGCTCTTGGAATGCTCGGGGGAAAGTCGCATCAGTAAAATTGCTTATTTTCCCGTGCTCCTCACAGAGGTAGTGTGCGTGGTCGGACACTGTGGTGGTAACAGGAGATTTTATTTTTGAATGTGAGTGCAGCATGAGGAGTTTCTCTGCAACCAGCCCGTATCCAGATAGTAACGCATTGATCCACTCAGTGCTTCACATCAGAGGGAGCGTTACTCCTGGAAACGTTGCTATTCCGATGGACTAACGCTTACCTCAACTCACAGCAGTAGGCCACCGAGACGTTTCACTATGAAGATTAAGCGGTCTGAGTCTTTACTGAGGTGTTAGTCAGCCACGGAGGTGCTCCTTTGCTTCTACCGCTGGCTGGCCAGGGCCCTCAAATCAGCCCGGACCCTGGCAATCAGTGCCCACCCCACCTCCCTCTTGGCTCTACCAGAGGTAGGTAACATAGAGCAAAAACTGTTGAAATAGGAGTGCACTGCTGAGGAGACTCCAGGGAGGCTTCATGCCCTACCCCAAGATGGTCGCTGAGATCTCTATTGATCATGTGCGGGAGCCATCTTGGAAGACTGTGTGAGACTGTTAGAGCCTCAGGAAGACCTGCGATTACCTGCAATCCACAACGATTCCAGTGTTCCTGCACCACTACCCACCGTCTGGTAAACTGTATAACACCCAACTCCGCTGAAGATCCACCCATAGGAACCAGTGTGTAACAGTGAGTACGGCTGCACCTACTATCATCAATAAACCGTCCCCACTGGTTAAGTGGGTTGTTCATAGTTTGAGTCATCCGCTGTTTCGTGTCTATATAACTCTGCAATATCATTGATATGTTGTATCAACACCTGCACACAGAAGAGCCCAAAATCACAAATTGGCATTTGTGTTGCAGAACGTCGTAGATCACCGAAAAAATAACTGAAAAATGTATTACAGTTTCAGTATCAGCCAATCAGCTCCTAACTGACATTTTTCAAACACAGCCTGTGATATGGCAGTTAGGACCTGATTGGCTGGCACTTTTTCACTCTCCATTTTATCACTTTCCAAGCGATGATGCATCTAGCCCACAATGTTTAGAGGAATTCCTTATGATGGGATAACGGATACCTAATGTAAAATGTGTTCGTGAGTGATAGTAAGAAACGCGTGTGGCATCAGGGGGCAGTGACGGTGCTTTGAGGACACATCTATAAGCAGATGAGGAAGGAGTATATCTTCAAATGTTCCAGGACCAAAGCTGAGTCGGGCCAATATTTCCCGTCTCATCTCCAACCGTCCGCAATTAACATTTCTCATGCTAGTATTACACTGTGAAACCAAAACTCCAAGATATCTTCCCTGCACTCACACAGCGCAGAGCCATACAAATGTCTCAGAATGTTGTCAGCCACAGGAGAACCTTTCATATAGCACAACTCTGCCGGTGCCACCAAAAAAAGGTATTATAACATATCCGCCGAGCAGCGCGCCACCAGATTGGAAAGTGAACATGATTCTTTTATAAGCACGAATCTCCTATATAATAGCCCAGATCTGTGACTTTGTGACTCATTTGCTAACGCTGGGCGGAGTCACAACACTGGGTGGAGTTAGGTAAATGAGTCACAGATCTGGGCAAAGCTATAGGAGACTAGGAGCAGAAGCAGATGGTATGGGCATGGCACAGGCAGGGGTGCATACCTCCCAGCTTTCTTCAGGCTGACAGGGGTGCATACCTCCCAGCAGGGGTGTATTTAGGGGTCCAAGCGCCCCTGGCAAAGTCAAGGACTGGTGCCCCCCTCCCCCATATTTGAAATTAGGAAGGCACGTGTGCCAAAAAAAGGGGCGTGGCCACTCAGTAGTACCCCAATTCAAATTACACCACAGTAGTGTGCCTTACTCACATTACACAGCACAGTAATGTACATTATTCACGTTATGCTACACAGTAGTACCCCTTATACACATTATGCCACACAGTAGTGCCTATATATATATATATATATATATATGTGGGAAGGCGTGCATGCTCCTGGGAAAGTGGACGTTGCCTCACGATTTTATATTATGATGATATCAAACTATAACTATATATTCACACCCCCGACACATGCACACACACAATTAGCAGTCTTACACACAATACCCACTGTAGTTCTCCTTACACATAATGTCCCCAGTATAGTGCCAGTTACACATAATGACCCCAGTAATGCAGTGCCAGATACACATATGCCCCCTCAGTGCCAGACACTCGTATGCCCCTACAGTGCCGGACAGTCAAATGCCCCCACAGTGCCAGACACGTATGCCCCCACAGTGCCAGACACAGGTATGCCCCCACAGTGCCAGACACACGTATGCCCCCATAGTGCCAGATACACGTATGCCCCCATAGTGCCAGATACACGTATGCCCCCACAGTGCCAGATACACGTATGCCCCCACAGTGCCAGACACACGTATGCCCCCATAGTACCAGATACACGTATGCCCCCACAGTGCCAGATACACGTATGCCCCCACAGTGCCAGACACACGTATGCCCCCATAGTGCCAGATACACGTATGCCCCCACAGTGCCAGATACACGTATGCCCCCATAGTGCCAGATACACGTATGCCCCCACAGTGCCAGATACACGTATGCCCCCACAGTGCCAGACACACGTATGCCCCCATAGTGCCAGATACACGTATGCCCCCACAGTGCCAGATACCTGTATGCCCCCACAGTGCCAGATACCTGTATGCCCCCACAGTGCCAGATACCTGGAGTCACAACACTGGGTCACAACACAGACACAGACACAGTGCCAGATACCTGCCAGATACACGTATGCCCCCACAGTGCCAGATACACGTATGCCCCCACAGTGCCAGACACACGTATGCCCCCATAGTACCAGATACACGTATGCCCCCACAGTGCCAGATACACGTATGCCCCCACAGTGCCAGACACACGTATGCCCCCATAGTGCCAGATACACGTATGCCCCCACAGTGCCAGATACACGTATGCCCCCATAGTGCCAGATACACGTATGCCCCCATAGTGCCAGATACACGTATGTCCCCACAGTGCCAGATACACGTATGCCCCCACAGTGCCAGACACACGTATGCCCCCCACAGTGCCAGACACACGTATGCCCCCATAGTACCAGATACACGTATGCCCCCACAGTGCCAGATACACGTATGCCCCCACAGTGCCAGACACACGTATGCCCCCATAGTGCCAGATACACGTATACCCCCGACACATGCACACACACAATTAGCAGTCTTACACACAATACCCACTGTAGTTCTCCTTACACATAATGTCCCCAGTATAGTGCCAGTTACACATAATGACCCCAGTAATGCAGTGCCAGATACACATATGCCCCCTCAGTGCCAGACACTCGTATGCCCCTACAGTGCCGGACAGTCAAATGCCCCCACAGTGCCAGACACGTATGCCCCCACAGTGCCAGACACAGGTATGCCCCCACAGTGCCAGACACACGTATGCCCCCATAGTGCCAGATACACGTATGCCCCCATAGTGCCAGATACACGTATGCCCCCACAGTGCCAGACACACGTATGCCCCCATAGTGCCAGATACACGTATGCCCCCACAGTGCCAGATACACGTATGCCCCCATAGTGCCAGATACACGTATGCCCCCACAGTGCCAGATACACGTATGCCCCCACAGTGCCAGATACACGTATGCCCCCACAGTGCCAGACACACGTATGCCCCCATAGTGCCAGATACACGTATGCCCCCACAGTGCCAGATACCTGTATGCCCCCACAGTGCCAGATACCTGTATGCCCCCACAGTGCCAGATACCTGGAGTCACAACACTGGGTCACAACACTGGGTGGAGTTAGGTAAATGAGTCACAGATCTGGGCAAAGCTATAGGAGACTAGGAGCAGAAGCAGATGGTATGGGCATGGCACAGGCAGGGGTGCATACCTCCCAGCTTTCTTCAGGCTGACAGGGGTGCATACCTCCCAGCTAGGTTTGCGCCGCGTGCATGCTATGACCCCCTCCTCCCTCCAGTCGCAGCGTCTCCTGGGGGCTAACCAGTCACTCCCAGTGTCCCCTTACCACAGTGCCCGGCAGCTGCGTGAGGTCTGCGGTGTGTGACTGAGGAGGGGGGGGAGGGATGCGGATGGGTAGAGGAAGCAGGACTCCAGCCTGAGAGAGTCAGCCATGCCAAGTCTCCACCAGCAGCAGATTCCAACAGGTTGGAGTAGAACAGCAGCAGTCAGCAGCAGTGACTCCGGTAAGACACATCTGTCTGTCACCACTGTTTTGTCCCTAATACCAAACTCTCCCGTACCCTGTGTTCTGTCATGTCCCTGTCACCCCTGGCCTTGCCCTGTCACCCTTATCCTGGCCCTTTCACCCTTATGCTGGCCCTGTCACCCCTGTGCTCGCCCTGTCACCCCTGTGCTCGCCCTGTCACCCCTGTGCTCGCCCTGTCAACCCTATACTGGCCCTGTCACCCCTGTCCTGGTCCTGCTGCCCCTATTCTGTCCCAGTCACCCCTATTCTGTCCCTGTCATTTCTGTCCTGGCCCCGTCACCCCTGTCCTGGCCCCGTCACCCCTGTTCTGACCCCGTCACCCCTGTTCTGACCCCGTCACCCCTGTCCTGGCCCTGTTACTGCATACCCTCCAACTACTTTTTTGGCAGGTACAGTACCCGCAGCGCCTCCAGATCCCTCCCCCAATGCACCACACCTCCGCACCTTCCCCTCCACCACATGTGGCACTCCACCCCTCCCCCACACGCTGTGCCTCCAGACCCCCTACACCACCCGCGGCTCCCACTCCTCCGCCCCTCCACCACCCACAGCACCTCCAGACCCCCTCCACCATCCACCCACAATATATGTCTCCCCTCACACCTGCCCCCCTCCACCCGCAGCATCTGCAGACACCCTCCTCCATCCGCGGTCCCCCCCCTCCCCCACCCATGGCACCCCCGCACCTGCCCCTCCACCACCTGCAGCGCCTCCGGACCCCCTTCCCCATCCGCCGCACCACCCGTACCTGCCCTCCCCTACCCACGGCGCCTCTGAACCCCCTACCCCACCCCCGGCACCCCCGCCCCTTCCCATCCCACAGCACCTACGGAACCCTTCACCCATCCTCAACATCCCCGCACCTGCTCCTCTCCCACCCGTGGCACCTCTGCCCCTCCCCCACCTACAGTGCCTCCGGACCCCTCCCCCATCTGCAGCCCCCACTCCAATGCCCCTCCCCCACCCGCAGCACCTCCCGACCCTTCCGCCCCCCCCCTCCACCCACAGCATCTACAGACACCCTGCCCCATCCGCAGTCCCCCCCGCACCCGCTACATTCTGTACATCGTGCCCTGCAGGTGCTGTTCACGCCGTCGCAAGGGGCTGCGCCTCCTTCACCATCGCACGCCCTTTCATTGTGCAATATTTAACCACTAACAAAGGAATGCAGGTAATACTCCATATAATACAAATATTGAACCCCAGAAAGGCATGCAAGGGTTAAGGGGGTGTAGCCCCTTGCGACGGTGTGAAGAGCGCCCGTAGGGCGCGATGAAGCACCTAGTACTTTCTTATGTATTCAAAATATCGATTATGTATTGTAACAATTTGGATGCTTAGCTATACTTATACATAAACCTTTGTAGATTACTACAATGATGACAGTATTCTATGGGGGGAATTAAATTTAAAATGTTTAAAAAGTCGGTTGGGAGTCTGTTTTTTCCTGTCTATTAGATAGACCCCCAACTGACTTTTCAAACATTTGAATCTTCCCCTATGACTAAAATAAAATAACCAATTCCCACCTTTGCTTTGTATGCTCCTTAACTGATCTATGATACTGTATACAGATGGAGCCATGTTCATTTAGCCTTCTCTGCTGCACCTAGGCACACCATGGTTATTAGCATAAGTCTTTCATCTATTGTTCTCAGCTGCAATACAATACAGAGAGAACAATACAGCAGGGGATTAAGTCATTACAGCAGGGGATTAAATCTGACTGACTCAATGAATCCTATTAAAGGGATAGATGAGCAGGGCTCCATCTGTACAGTATGTTGTAGTTTATGATTGTACTACTGTACATATGTCATTGCAGAACATTTTTAAATCCTTCAGGTCTTCATGCGGCTAACGCTGAGTTGGAAGAAATCACAGGAACAAACTGAGACAACAAAAGAACACATGTTGCTTAGCTTGCAGAACTGGCTGTATATATGTATATACTAGACCAGGGGTTCTCAAACTCGGTCCTCAGGACCCCACACAGTGCATGTTTTGCAGATAACCCAGCAGGTGCACAGGTGTATTAATTACTCACTGACACATTTTAACAGGTCCACAGGTGGAGCTAATTATTTCACTTGTGATTCTATGAGGAGACCTGCAAAACACGCACTGTGTGGGGTCCTGAGGACCGAGTTTGAGAACCTGTGTACTAGACACTAATGGGGCTTGTGAGGGTCCCGGGCAACTAAGTTGTGGGGGCCCACTCCAATATAATGGCCACAGCAGAGTGCACGTGTGAGGAGAGGTCCAGCGGCAATGATCTCAGAGGAGTGGCGGTTAGGAGTTAGAGGGCTGGTGGATGCCAATAATTAGAAACCAGGAGGCGGGTCAGATCGGTGGGTGGTTCCGGACTCGGAAGCCGCTCTGTGCTGTTTGCAGTCTGTGCATGTAGTGCCGTGGCTAGCTCCACTGGGCTCCTTTTCTCGCCAATTGCAGGGCCAGACTGACCCTGTGTGGGGACTCCCGAGGCAATCGCCCCTGTCGCCTAACCCTTAATCCAGCCCTGGACACTAAGCTGTAATAAAAGGCAAAAGACACTGGTCCGATATGTGTGAGCAGTGCCGTGAACCGCTGTGTATAAGACGTGACTAGTACACTATAAGTGGCTTTGTGATATGCGGCTTCTTCCGCCATATGGCGCAAAAAGGATTGGTGCAGCATGAGGACACACCTGTAGCATACTTACCTACTTTCTGGCAGCTCTCTCCGGGAGAGAGCTGCCAGGACGGCTCAATGGAGGGGCTGGGCTGGAAAATGACGAGGGGAGGGGGCGGGAAGGAGGCGGAATGGGGTGTGGCGGAGGAGGGGCAGAGGTGGAACGAGGACGGGGTTACAGAGTTACACCGTTAAACCACGCCTGTAATGCCGCTATAACCGGCATTTTATAGCAGGGGCGTGACTATGATGACATGATTCAACAAGAATCGCGTCATCTACTGTCTGGACCGGCACCGCCCACTTTACTCTCAAAGTGGGCGGCCGGGCAGGGGGTAACTTAAAAACCAGGAGACTTAACACTAGGTATGGGCCGGGGGTGCAGGACCCCACGATGTCGGCACAGGTCGGCCACCCCAGGTCAGCACACAGGTGAGAATTAATAAGGGTTAATAAGAAGCACAGAAGTGCTATGTAAGTGGTGTGATTAAAATAATGTATACAAAGTGATAGGAAAAATAATAAGTGTTAATAAAGTGTTAGGGTGTGCCGACCTGAAGCAGCCCAGCCATACCGACACAGGGGCCACCGCACCCCACACCCACCCCATAAATAATTACAAATATATCTGGGTTAAATTCCCAGTGTAAGGCCACATGGTAATGGCAAACAGAAAAAAGGTTTTTAGGCGCTGAACAGGGTCGTGCAAATGTAGCACTGGTAATGGCAGCCACTTGGTAAGGAGGTAGCCGGCCTCCTGAAAGTGAAACAACTAAAACAAAATCACCAAGTAGGCGCACGGTACCAGTGATGTTGATAAAAACACAATTTATTAACATAAAACCAATAACAAACTGATTAAAAGACACAACACTACACAGAGCATATAACTGAGGTATTATACCTTATAGTTCACACATAAAGTGTATAAATAAGTGAAAGGGACACTAATATGCAGGAGAACCCGTCTCTGTAAGATAGGGTTAATCTCTCACATTAATTCCATATCAGACAGTTTAAATGAAAAGGAAGTCCTGTAAACTGATGTAATTAGCGTTTGTGACCATAAAGGTGTCCAGATTTAAATAGTGTTTCCTTGGAGCAAAATAAACCAGCCGATTAATGTTACTCACTGAGACGTAATGATCTCTTGCTGTACGGGATAAATGGTTAAGAAACCGCTTGTTATCACCCTGTGCATGGGTGAGACATCCGTCAGCGGTATATTCAGATGAAAGCCACTTCTTTCTGTGCAGCACCAGTTGCCTGTATTAGATCACCATACAGATCCTCCAGCTTGCTGAGCGACGCCCGGCCGGGCAGGAGGTAACAATGTTCCAAATGCAAGGAGAGTTAGAGTGGAGTGATTGAATCACAGGCTGGATCATTCACCGGTAACTTGTAACAAACGCGTTTCTCCGCACCTCAGAGGCCTCTTGAAGAAGCCGCCTGAGGTGCGGAGAAACGCGTTGAGGGTACAGAAGTAAGGGCCACACTTGACCATTAAGTGTCCCACGGAGCACGACATCCATCACTTTCAGCCGTTTGTTACAAGTTACCGGTGAATGATCCAGCCTGTGATTCAATCACTCCACTCTAACTCTCCTTGCATTTGGAACATTGTTACCTCCTGCCCGGCCGGGCGTCGCTCAGCAAGCTGGAGGATCTGTATGGTGATCTAATACAGGCAACTGGTGCTGCACAGAAAGAAGTGGCTTTCATCTGAATATACCGCTGACGGATGTCTCACCCATGCACAGGGTGATAACAAGCGGTTTCTTAACCATTTATCCCGTACAGCAAGAGATCATTACGTCTCAGTGAGTAACATTAATCGGCTGGTTTATTTTGCTCCAAGGAAACACTATTTAAATCTGGACACCTTTATGGTCACAAACGCTAATTACATCAGTTTACAGGACTTCCTTTTCATTTAAACTGTCTGATATGGAATTAATGTGAGAGATTAACCCTATCTTACAGAGACGGGTTCTCCTGCATATTAGTGTCCCTTTCACTTATTTATACACTTTATGTGTGAACTATAAGGTATAATACCTCAGTTATATGCTCTGTGTAGTGTTGTGTCTTTTAATCAGTTTGTTATTGGTTTTATGTTAATAAATTGTGTTTTTATCAACATCACTGGTACCGTGCGCCTACTTGGTGATTTTGTTTCACATGGTAATGGCACCTGTGTGCTGACCTGGGGTGGCCGACCTGTGCCGACATCGTGGGGTCCTGCACCCCCGGCCCATACCTAGTGTTAGGGACCCCCAGTGACGGAGAAGCCTTGTCGATCGGCCTGGGGGCTTAACCCTATATCTGCAGGTATACGCAACTAAGATCTCCGTATTATATGACTATTATTATGTAGAAATATTATTCACTCGGTGTGCATTAGGGAACACAGTTTTTTTTTTCCTACACAGAATTACCCCTCCCCTTTTAGCACCTGAGTGACATTACAATCTGATTGAGCAGCTTTCCACTTTGTGTATTGTATATAGAGAGGCATAAATGGGTCAGCATTAGGAGGGATTACTGACTCCAGAAGTGCCATGGGGGAAGCCGGGGGTATCCCCAGGTAAGCTGGCTCTCAGATGCTGTAGGTGCCATTACCATGTGGCCTTACACTGGGAATTTAACCCAGATATATTTGTAATTATTTATGGGGTGGGTGTGGGGTGCGGTGGCCCCTGTGTCGGTATGGCTGGGCTGCTTCAGGTCGGCACACCCTAACACTTTATTAACACTTATTATTTTTCCTATCACTTTGTATACATTATTTTAATCACACCACTTACATAGCACTTCTGTGCTTCTTATTAACCCTTATTAATTCTCACCTGTGTGCTGACCTGGGGTGGCCGACCTGTGCCGACATCATGGGGTCCTGCACCCCCGGCTAATACCTAGTGTTAGGGACCCCCAGTGACGGAGAAGCCTTGTCGATCGGCCTGGGGGCTTAACCCTATATCTGCAGATATACGCAACTAAGATCTCCGTATTATCTGACTATTATTATGTAGAAATATTATTCACTCGGTGTGCATTAGGGAACACAGTTTTTTTTTTCCTACACAGAATTACCCCTCCCCTTTCAGCACCTGAGTGACATTACAATCTGATTGAGCAGCTTTCCACTTTGTGTATTGTATATAGAGAGGCATAAATGAGTCAGCATTAGGAGGGATTGCTGACTCCAGAAGTGCCATGGGGGAAGCCGGGGGTATCCCCAGGTAAGCTGGCTCTCAGATGCTGTAGGTGCCATTACCATGTGGCCTTACACTGGGAATTTAACCCAGATATATTTGTAATTATTTATGGGGTGGGTGTGGGGTGCGGTGGCCCCTGTGTCGGTATGGCTAGGCTGCTTCAGGTCGGCACACCCTAACACTTTATTAACACTTATTATTTTTCCTATCACTTTGTATACATTATTTTAATCACACCACTTACATAGCACTTCTGTGCTTCTTATTAACCCTTATTAATTCTCACCTGTGTGCTGACCTGGGGTGGCCGACCTGTGCCGACATCGTGGGGTCCTGCACCCCCGGCCCATACCTAGTGTTAGGGACCCCCAGTGACGGAGAAGCCTTGTCGATCGGCCTGGGGCTTAACCCTATATCTGCAGATATACGCAACTAAGATCTCCGTATTATCTGACTATTATTATGTAGTAATATTATTCACTCGGTGTGCATTAGGGAACACAGTTTTTTTTTTTCCTACACAGAATTACCCCTCCCCTTTTAGCACCTGAGTGACATTACAATCTGATTGAGCAGCTTTCCACTTTGTGTATTGTATATAGAGAGGCATAAATGGGTCAGCATTAGGAGGGATTGCTGACTCCAGAAGTGCCATGGGGGAAGCCGGGGGTATCCCCAGGTAAGCTGGCTCTCAGATACTGTAGGTGCCATTACCATGTGGCCTTACACTGGGAATTTAACCCAGATATATTTGTAATTATTTATGGGGTGGGTGTGGGGTGCGGTGGCCCCTGTGTCGGTATGGCTGGGCTGCTTCAGGTCGGCACACCCTAACACTTTTTCTCTGACGTCCTAGTGGATGCTGGGGACTCCGTCAGGACCATGGGGAATAGCGGCTCCGCAGGAGACAGGGCACAAAATTTAAAAGTTTGACCACTAGGTGGTGTGTACTGGCTCCTCCCCCTATGACCCTCCTCCAAGCCTCAGTTAGGTTTTTGTGCCCGTCCGAGCAGGGTGCAATCTAGGTGGCTCTCATAAAGAGCTGCTTAGAGTAAAAGTTTTGATAGTTTTATTATTTTCAGTGAGTCCTGCTGGCAACAGGCTCACTGCAACGAGGGACCTAGGGGAGAAGAAGTGAACTCACCTGCGTGCAGGATGGATTTGCTTCTTAGGCTACTGGACACTAGCTCCAGAGGGACGATCACAGGTACAGCCTGGATGGGTCACCGGAGCCGCGCCGCCGACCCCCTTGCAGATGCCGAAGTAAGAAGAGGTCCAGAAACCGGCGGCTGAAGGCTTTTCAGTCTTCATGAGGTAGCGCACAGCACTGCAGCTGTGCGCCATTGCGCTCAGGCACACTTCACACCGGCGGTCACTGAGGGTGCAGGGCGCTGGGGGGGGCGCCCTGGGCAGCAATGTTAATACCTTTTTGGCTAAAAAGAATACATCACATATAGTCCAGGAGGCTATATGGATGTATTTCACCCCTGCCAGGTCTCAGAAAAACCGGGAGAAGAGCCCGCCGGAATAGGGGGCGGGGCCTATCTCCTCAGCACACAGCGCCATTTTCCTACACAGCTCCGCTGCTAGGAAGGCTCCCAGGCTCTCCCCTGCACTGCACTACAGAAACAGGGTAAAAAACAGAGAGGGGGGGCATTTTTTGGCGATATTATATATATTTAAGCAGCTATAAGGAAACAACACTTATATAAGGTTGTTCCTATATAATTATAGCGCTTTGGTGTGTGCTGGCAAACTCTCCCTCTGTCTCCCCAAAGGGCTAGTGGGGTCCTGTCTTCTATCAGAGCATTCCCTGTGTGTCTGCTGTGTGTCGGTACGTGTGTGTCGACATGTATGAGGACGATGTTGGTGTGGAGGCGGAGCAATTGCCGGTAATGGTGATGTCACCCCCTAGGGAGTCGACACCGGAATGGATGGCTTTGTTTATGGAATTACGTGATAATGTCAGCACGCTGCAAAAGTCGGTTGACGACATGAGACGACCGGCAAACCAGTTAGTACCTGTACAGGCGTCTCAAACACCGTCAGGGGCTGTAAAACGCCCTTTGCCTCAGTCGGTCGACACAGACCCAGACACCGAATCTAGTGTCGACGGTGAAGAAACAAACGTATTTTCCAGTAGGGCCACACGTTATATGATCACGGCAATGAAGGAGGCTTTGCATATCTCTGATACTGCAAGTACCACAAAAAGGGGTATTATGTGGGGTCTGAAAAAACTACCTGTAGTTTTTCCTGAATCAGAGGAATTGAATGACGTGTGTGATGAAGCGTGGATTACCCCTGATAAAAAACTGCTAATTTCAAAGAAGTTATTGGCGTTATACCCTTTCCCGCCAGAGGTTAGGGCGCGCTGGGAAACACCCCCTAGGGTGGACAAGGCGCTCACACGTTTATCCAAACAAGTGGCGTTACCGTCTCCTGATACGACCGCCCTCAAGGATCCAGCTGATAGGAGGCTGGAAAATACTCTAAAAAGTATATACACACATACTGGTGTTATACTGCGACCAGCAATCGCCTCAGCCTGGATGTGCAGTGCTGGGGTGGCTTGGTCGGATTCCCTGACTGAAAATATTGATACCCTGGATAGGGACAGTATTTTATTGACTATAGAGCAATTAAAGGATGCATTCCTTTATATGCGAGATGCACAGAGGGATATCTGCACTCTGGCATCAAGAGTAAGTGCGATGTCCATATCTGCCAGAAGAAGTCTATGGACACGACAGTGGTCAGGCGATGCGGATTCCAAACGGCATATGGAAGTATTGCCGTATAAAGGGGAGGAATTATTTGGGGTCGGTCTATCGGATTTGGTAGCCACGGCAACAGCCGGGAAGTCCACCTTTTTACCTCAAGTCCCCTCCCAGCAGAAAAAGACGCAGTCTTTTCAGCCGCAGTCCTTTCGTTCCTATAAGAACAAGCGAGCAAAAGGACATTCATATTTGCCCCGAGGCAAAGGAAAGGGTAAGAGACTGCAGCAAGCAGCCCCTTCCCAGGAGCAGAAGTCCTCCCCGGCTTCAACAAAGGCCTCAGCATGACGCTGGGACCTTACAAGCGGACTCAGGGGCGGTGGGGGGTCGCCTCAAGAATTTCAGCGCACAGTGGGCTCACTCGCAGGTGGACCCCTGGATCCTGCAGGTAGTATCTCAGGGTTACAGGTTGGAATTCGAGAAGTCTCCCCCTCGCCGGTTCCTAAAATCTGCTTTGCCAACGTCTCCCTCAGACAGGGCGACGGTATTGGAAGCCATTCACAAGCTGTATTCTCAGCAGGTGATAATCAAGGTACCCCTTCTACAACAGGGAAAGGGGTATTACTCCACGCTATTTGTGGTACCGAAGCCGGACGGCTCGGTAAGACCTATTCTAAATCTAAAATCTCTGAACCTGTACATACAAAAATTCAAGTTCAAGATGGAGTCACTCAGAGCAGTGATAGCGAATCTGGAAGAAGGGGATTTTATGGTGTCCTTGGACATCAAGGATGCTTACCTTCATGTCCCAATTTGCCCTTCACACCAAGGGTACCTCAGGTTCGTGGTACAAAACTGTCATTATCAGTTTCAGACGCTGCCGTTTGGATTGTCCACGGCACCCAGGGTCTTTACCAAGGTAATGGCCGAAATGATGATCCTTCTTCGAAGAGAAGGCGTATTAATTATCCCTTACTTGGATGATCTCCTGATAAGGGCAAGATCCAGAGAACAGCTGGAGGTCGGAGTAGCACTAACTCAAGTAGTTCTCCAACAGCACGGGTGGATTCTGAATTTTCCAAAATCCCAACTGATCCCGACGACACGTCTGCTGTTCCTAGGGATGATTCTGGACACTGTTCAGAAAAAGGTATTTCTTCCGGAGGAGAAAGCCAGGGAGTTATCCGAACTCGTCAGGAACCTCCTAAAACCAGGGACAGTGTCTGTGCATCAATGCACAAGAGTCCTGGGAAAAATGGTGGCTTCTTACGAAGCGATTTCATTCGGCAGATTCCATGCACGAATTTTTCAGTGGGATCTGCTAGACAAATGGTCCGGATCGCATCTGCAGATGCATCAGCGGATAAAATTGTCGATAAGGACAAGGGTCTCTCTGCTATGGTGGTTGCAGAGTGCTCATCTGTTAGAGGGCCGCAGATTCGGCATACAGAACTGGGTCCTAGTGACCACGGATGCCAGCCTGAGAGGCTGGGGAGCGGTCACACAAGGAAGAAACTTCCAGGGCGTGTGGTCAAGCCTGGAAACGTCTCTTCACATAAATATACTGGAACTAAGAGCAATCTACAATGCTCTAAGCCTGGCAAAACCTCTGCTTCAGGGTCAGCCGGTGTTGATCCAGTCGGACAACATCACGGCAGTCGCCCACGTAAACAGACAGGGCGGCACAAGAAGCAGGAGGGCAATGGCAGAAGCTGCAAGGATTCTTCGCTGGGCGGAAAATCATGTGATAGCACTGTCAGCAGTGTTCATCCCGGGAGTGGACAACTGGGAAGCAGACTTCCTCAGCAGACACGATCTTCACCCGGGAGAGTGGGGACTTCATCCAGAAGTCTTCCACATGATTGTAGTCCATTGGGAAAGACCAATGGTGGACATGATGGCGTCCCGCCTCAACAATGCTCACGGAAGATCCGTGGCCTCTACCTCTAAGAAGGGATCTGCTTCAGCAGGGACCGTGTCTATTCCAAGACTTACCGCGGCTGCGTTTGACGGCATGGCGGTTGAACGCCGGATCCTATGGGAAAAAGGCATTCCGGAAGAGGTCATCCCTACCCTGGTCAAAGCCAGGAAGGAGGTGACTGCACAACATTATCACCGCATTTGGAGAAAATATGTTGCATGGTGTGAGGCCAGGAAGGCCCCGACAGAGGAATTTCAACTGGGTCGATTCCTACATTTCCTGCAAACAGGATTATCTATGGGCCTCAAATTAGGGTCCATTAAGGTTCAAATTTCGGCCCTGTCGATTTTCTTCCAGAAAGAATTGGCTTCAGTTCCTGAAGTCCAGACTTTTGTAAAAGGAGTACTACATATACAGCCCCCGGTTGTGCCCCCAGTGGCACCGTGGGATCTCAATGTAGTTTTGGATTTTCTCAAATCCCATTGGTTTGAGCCACTCAAATCGGTAGATTTGAAATATCTTACATGGAAAGTAACCATGCTACTGGCCCTGGCTTCAGCCAGGAGAGTGTCGGAATTGGCGGCTTTATCGTATAAAAGCCCATATCTGATTTTCCATTCGGACAGGGCAGAATTGAGGACGCGTCCTCATTTTCTGCCTAAGGTGGTATCAGCATTTCACCTGAACCAGCCTATTGTGGTGCCTGCGGCTACTAGCGATTTGGAGGATTCCAAGTTGCTGGACGTTGTCAGAGCATTGAAAATATATATTTCAAGGACGGCTGGAGTCAGAAAATCTGACTCGCTGTTTATACTGTATGCACCCAACAAGCTGGGTGCTCCTGCTTCTAAGCAGACGATTGCTCGTTGGATTTGTAGCACAATTCAACTGGCTCATTCGGTGGCAGGCCTGCCACAGCCTAAATCTGTCGATGCCCACTCCACAAGGAAGGTGGGCTCATCTTGGGCGGCTGCCCGAGGGGTCTCGGCATTACAACTCTGCCGAGCAGCTACGTGGTTAGGGGAGAACACGTTTGTAAAATTCTACAAATTTGATACCCTGGCTAAGGAGGACCTGGAGTTCTCTCATTCGGTGCTGCAGAGTCATCCGCACTCTCTCGCCCGTTTGGGAGCTTTGGTATAATCCCCATGGTCCTGACGGAGTCCCCAGCATCCACTAGGACGTCAGAGAAAATAAGAATTTACTCACCGGTAATTCTATTTCTCGTAGTCCGTAGTGGATGCTGGGCGCCCATCCCAAGTGCGGATTGTCTGCAATACTTGTACATAGTTATTGTTACAAAAAAATCGGGTTGTTTATTGTTGTGAGCCATCTTTTCAGAGGCTCCTACGCTATCATACTGTTAACTGGGTTCAGATCACAAGTTGTACGGTGTGATTGGTGTGGCTGGTATGAGTCTTACCCGGGATTCAAAATCCTTCCTTATTGTGTACGCTCGTCCGGGCACAGTATCCTAACTGAGGCTTGGAGGAGGGTCATAGGGGGAGGAGCCAGTACACACCACCTAGTGGTCAAACTTTTAAATTTTGTGCCCTGTCTCCTGCGGAGCCGCTATTCCCCATGGTCCTGACGGAGTCCCCAGCATCCACTACGGACTACGAGAAATAGAATTACCGGTGAGTAAATTCTTATTATTAACACTTATTATTTTTCCTATCACTTTGTATACATTATTTTAATCACACCACTTACATAGCACTTCTGTGCTTCTTATTAACCCTTATTAATTCTCACCTGGGGTGGCCGACCTGTGCCGACATCGTGGGGTCCTGCACCCCCGGCCCATACCTAGTGTTAGGGACCCCCAGTGACGGAGAAGCCTTGTCGATCGGCCTGGGGGCTTAACCCTATATCTGCAGATATACGCAACTAAGATCTCCGTATTATCTGACTATTATTATGTAGAAATATTATTCACTCGGTGTGCATTAGGGAACACAGTTTTTTTTTTTTTTTTTTCCTACACAGAATTACCCCTCCCCTTTTAGCACCTGAGTGACATTACAATCTGATTGAGCAGCTTTCCACTTTGTGTATTGTAAACCAGGAGACTTGTCTGCTCTTCCGTGGGGCCGGGAGGGTCACCCGATTTTCGGGAGCCTCCCGGCCATTCCGGGAGAGTAGGCAAGTATGACCTGTAGCATATCATGTGATCTGCAGTCACATGACATTGAGACCAGTGCTAAGCAGAAGGAAAGGAGTACAAATCTTATGCTCAGCACCACCATCAGGGGGGGACTGCAGGGACTGGAGTGTGGATATGAGCTCACAGCAGGCCGCCACAGAGGGACTGCGATGGCTGCATTTTGAATTTGGAGGCGGCTGAGAGCTCACCAGAGCTCGCGGACTGGCAGCCAATCAGGAGTTCTGGGGCCCTGCTTATTCTGGCAGTCCCGTGCCTCTCAATTTCTGATTGGCAGCTCTTCATATTCCACCCTGTCCTCTTCACTGTAGCTTCAGTAAGCTGAGCTCTCCTGGTGATTACCTCTTCTGGCATCTGCCCTGTTAAATCAGCAATACAGGGCACAGCGTGACCTTCTTGTGTACATTTGTTTGTATACATGCTGGGCATTTATAATGTCATGGAACCCTGGACAGTATGAGAGATACTGAGTGCGGTATTGTTTTTTTCCTATTTTTACAATCAGGAAAAAAGATTCAGAAAAGCCTTCTTCTGGTCACCTAGATATCGTGCGTGCGCAAAAGGCGAGTTACTAGAACCGCTCGGGGGCCAGTATGTGCTATCTGATCAGTTTTTGGACAAGCAATTTTTTATTGATATAATAAGTAGAGATGAGCGGGTTCGGTTTCTCTGAATCCGAACCCGCACGAACTTCATGTTTTTTTCACGGGTCCGAGCAGACTCGGATCCTCCCGCCTTGCTCGGTTAACCCGAGCGCGCCCGAACGTCATCATGACGCTGTCGGATTCTCGCGAGACTCGGATTCTATATAAGGAGCCGCGCGTCGCCGCCATTTTC